>NC_047661.1:86856434-87483101 GCF_011762505.2 Arvicanthis niloticus | reverse complement strand
ATGTAGCCCTGGGGCCAAGGGTTGGACATGCCTAGAAGATCACTATGGTCACTGTGACTGTTCCCTGTCCCTCATTTACAACTCCTGGAGGTTATAGGTGGAGCAGAAAAGGAGACTGAGAACAGGGCGCTGAATGCATGGATCACTAGACTATCATCTTTGAAGATGTGTGTCAATCCCAGGCAGGCCATTATATGTCACGAAGATTTCTGTTGTTACTAACTTTTGGCATGTTTTTACAGACAAGCCTTATCAAATCATTGTTTGCATGTAACCTACCTGCTTCTGGGTAGGAGATGGGAAGTGTGTGTTTTCAGTGTATCCAAGAGGAGGCGGAGCTGGATTCTGGGACAAGCTGTGTCCCTGTGGGCGGGAGTCCTGTGCAATCACACACACACAAACACTCTGAGGACAGCCACCAGTGGTCCAGGGCAGGGGTGCAGAGGAGGAACTGCCTGCCCCTACCCATACACACACCCACACACTCTTCCCTCGTTGCCTTCAGAGTCCCTCCCTTGTCAGTGTCTCCTCCCTTTGAACAGCAGGGAGGAGGTGCTGGGATTGTCAGATGCTTAACCTTTCATATTACACATTAGGAAGATGGGCTCTCAGATTATCTCCCAAGTCACTGCTGGCCCTATGCTGCTTTACCAGGCCTCCCTAGATACTTCATCTCCAGAGCTCCACCAGACAGATCAGTACCACTCTTCCTATGACTTGATGTGAGGTGGTCCATTATGACCACAGTTCAGTCAGTTTTGTTTTAGCACACTTGGCATGTGTCAGCACAAAAGTCCCTACCTACTTACTGTGCAGGGCTCTCCTGCCTGTGTGCAAATGTCCAGTCTATGGCCCTTCATGGTTTTATTCTTTTGTTATTTTTTTCCAGAAGCTTGTATGTATCTGTGTGTGTGTGTTCCTGTGTGCATGTGTGTGTGTGAACATGTGACTGCATTGCCCACAGAATCCAGAAGAGAGTGTCACATCTCCGGGAGCTGGAGGTATAGGCAGTTGTGAGCGGCCTGACATGGGTGCTCTAAAGCAAACTGGGATTCTGTGCAGGAGCAGCATGCACTGTTGAGTGCTAAGTCATATCTTTATTCCCAATTGTTTGTTTTGGAGACAGTGTCTCATGCAGCCCAGGCTGACTTTGAACTAGCTATGTAGCCATGAACTTTTGATCCTCCTGCCTTAGCTCCCAAATGTTCGGGTTACAGGTGTGTGCATGGTTGTTGATGTGTTGCTGGGGACTGAAGTCAGGGCTTCATGTTTGCCAGGCAAATACTCTACCTACTGAGCTACAGTGCCCTGGCCTGTCCTTTCTATTTTTAAACCTTTGGCTAACATGTAAAAAGTTCATATATCATCAGGTGATAGCAAGGAATAGTTCAACATCTGTATCCCTCACTCACTGAACACAACTCCTAAATCTTTTCTTCTGAATGACTATGGGCCTCAGAAACTACAATTCCATGCTGCTAAGACTTTTATATGATACCATTTTCCCCAAAACACAGACCAGCTTTTAGCCAGATGAGCTTGTCACTGGGGTGTGGCACGTGATGGGTCCTTCATCCTGACAGTTGCCTGTGCAAAGCTCTGCAGGAACATTGTGCCCATCCCGTGTTGGTTCCTAAGTATAACTCTGGATCTTCCTGACAGAATGTGAAATCCCACCTCCCGGAACCTAGGTTTGTTTGCAACACACCTGCTTCTTGGGGTTCAATAAGTCACTTGTGCATTTCTTTTTCAAGTCTTTTACTTCTCGGGTTGGATTCATCCCTCCTTGGCATCTGTCTCCTGGGATTTTTCGGTACCTGAAGGGCAGAGGAGCTTGGTCAGAGGCTGGCAGGAGCTGCGTTGGTGTCTGGGGAAGGCACAGAGACAGCAGCCAGGGCTTCTTGGCTGGGTGCACCCGACCACTGCTTTGCAGGAGTTTCAGCCATCCTGTCTGAGGCTGTGAAATATATGGAGCTTCAAAGAAACAAGTTTATGAAAGTCTCCCCAAGCCCCCAAACAACAAATTGGAAGCAGCAGTAATGCCAGGCGAAGGCTGGCAGCTGATAATGAAGACTAGGAGATGTCTGTGAGCAAATTGGGCTCTAAACTCACTGCAGTGAGGAAGATCTCTACAGAGCAGCAGACAGCCAAAGAGCTGCCTCAAGGCTAAGCCAAGCAATGCAGAAAACATGTTAAATGTCTGTGTTAGTCAGTGTGCAAGAAGCAACTCACACATACATACCACATATACATCACCGCATATACACAGCACAAACACATACAACATACACACATTATACATCACACACACAATGTCTTTATTCTTATGCAAGAAGCAATTCACACATACATACCACACATACATCACCACATATACACAGGACACACACATAACAACATATACTATACATCATATACACACACACGATAAATAACTGTATTAATGTGCAAGAAGCATCACACACATACAGCCACATACCATACACCCCCACATACTACATACATTACACACATACACCACACATCACATACACGATAGATATCTGTATTAATGTGCAAGAAGCATCACACATACACCATACATATCACACATACATACCACACACACACCACACACTACATACCTATACCACACACATCACATATATACATTACACACATGTAAATGTATTAATGTGCAAGAAGCATTACACACATACACCATACACATACAACACATAAACACACCACACACATACACACTATACATACATGCCACATATACTCATACCACACACCACTCACACACCCCCACAAGCAAGCACACACACCCCCCACACACATACCCACACGCATGCGCGCGTGCACACACACACACACACACACACACACACACAAATAGAGATGAGGAGAAAAGAGGAGGAAGGAGGGGTGGAAAGAGTTTTTTTTTTTTTTTTTTTTTTAATCAAAATATATTCCTGGGCTCTTGCCTCTTTCCAGAAATCAGATTTGAAAACTGCAGAAAGTTCTTGTCTCTGGGAAACTGAGGAAATCTGCACAAAGCTCTAGCCTCGCTTACTGTTTGCCTCTGCCTTTAACAGACTTTATTTTTTTTATTTTTTTATTTTTTTTGGTTTTTCGAGACAGGGTTTCTCTGTGTAGCCCTGGCTGTCCTGGAACTCACTCTGTAGACCAGGCTGGCCTCGAACTCAGAAATCCACCTGCCTCTGCCTCCCAAGTGCTAGGATTAAAGGCGTGCGCCACCACCGCCCGGCTTTAACAGACTTTAAAGGTACCGACTCGGAGGCCACACAGCTGTTTCTCACCAGCTGAGTTGCAGCACTTCTGATGATGATCATGGTGACTTCTGTTCTTTTTTAGGGACTTTTGTTTTGTTTTTAAGACAGGGTCTCACTAAGTAGCTTTCACTGTTCTAGAACTTATTAGGTGGGCCAGGCTGGCCTTGAACCTACAGAGATTGGCCTGCCTCTGCTTCCTAAGTGCTGGAATTAAAGGCGTGTGCCACCACACCCAATAATTTTCAGGGATTTAAATGGTTACAACTCAAGTGACTATGCAGGTGACCTTTTGAATGACCCAGCACAATTCAATGGGTAACCTTTTGACATTAAAGGATCCAAAACTGCCAACCAGAGACTATGGGAGCACCACTTCAGAGACTATGGGAGCATCACTTCTGGGCGTGTGTGTGGTGTTCTGTGAGGAGCTAGGAAGCTAAGTGTCCATATTTATTCATGCCCACATAAACCACTTCCCCCTTCTTTCTCAAGACAGGGCTTTCTAAGTAGAATTGACTAGCCTAGAACTAGGTGTGTAGTACAGACTGCTGTTGAACTTAAGGTGACCTCCTGCCCCCAAGGCCTGAGTGCTGGGGTTACAGACATGCGCTGCCCCATCAAGTTTCATCCTGCCTTTCCCCACAAATGTCACTAAACCCTATCTTAGGACAGCAGGTTTCCATAAGCTTGGCCACCTCATCGGGAAGTCCTATTTTACGAATGCATTGTTTTGTTGACTGAAATATTATGAGGCAAGAAAAATGTGCATGGGCCCAGGGCTGGAGGCAGGGAAGGATGCTGTCTATGGGGATATTTTGTATTGTTTCAGGGCCTGCACAGACTTAGCACTTCTATGTCTTGCTGTCAGGCACATGTCTATCCCTTCAGACTGTACCCAAAACTGAGTCCTGGAGAAAACTCATCAACAAAGTAGCATAAAAATGGGAGAGGGGAGTCCCTGGGAGAGCACTGCGGCAGCTCCGGTGGAGGTCATTAATATAAAATTAATGAAATTGGAAAACCTGGTCCTCATTTGCACTGGAGTTAATGGCTCCAGGAGGCCAATGGCTGCCATTTGGATATGGCAGATGACAGAATATCGTGTCACCACAGAAGGTCTACTTGATGGTGATTTCCTGAATGTCCTGGAATACTGCTCACCCAGAACAGTGTGGCGATAAACTGCTTTGGCGCAGAGCAGTGAGATCTTGGCACAGAGAGGCCGCCTTACCCATTCGTTGTCAGGTGCTCCTCCTTGCCATACAGACAGAACTCTAACTCATGCCCCTTCAGTTCTGGCTGCTCCACACACTCTGAGGCATTCTCTGGACGGAAGTAGCCAAAGTCACTGTAAGAATCAACAATAAGGATACTTTAGAAGTTGCCTGCTGACAAGCCGGCAGACCGGTAGGTCCAGTGGATGGTTGAGATTCCCATTGAGGGTGCTCCAACTGAGGTGAGAACAGTTGCTAAGAAGGGGCTGGGAAAGCTATGGCCTCTTTGCAGGTCCATGCTAGAATCTCAAGTGTCTCCCACAGGCCCCAGAGTTAAAGATGTGGTCCCCAGTGTGGAGCTACTGAGAAGTGGTAAAGTGTTTAAAGGATAGGGCCTAATGGAACCCATTGTTGTTATTTTTCTTTGGCCTCAGGGACTGACTTGCTCAGCCTCAGGTTTCTGCCCTGAGGTGCTGCTCATGGCCAGCACCTCACGTATACACTTGCACGTATATTAGCATGTGTATATGCCCATGACCAAGCATGGAGGCCAAAAGTTAGGTCAGCTGTCTTCCTCTCTGCCTCCCTTATTTTCTGAGACAGGGTCTCTCTTTGAACTTGGAGCTCACTGACTGACTGACTGACTAGCTTGGCGGCTGGTGAACTCCAGGTCCACCTGTCTCCCCCATCGTTAACACTGAGGCTGCAGATGTGTGCTGCCTCCTGTGGGTGCTGAGGGTCAGAGTTCAGTCTCATGCTTGCACAGCAAGCACTCAAGCCACAGATCCAGCTCCCTGCCTGCCCCATCCATTCCACACCATCTCATCCACCCTCCCTTCTGTGTTCTCCCATGACACGAGTTCCTGCCTCTTTTCCCAGGTTGACCATAGACAAGGATAGCATCCATGTTTTGGCCCTGCTTTCCCACTACCCTGAATCCGTGCACAGAGAGCATGAGAAAGGACAGCCACTCTCCCCGGCTCATTACTGTCTTCTCAGTCTACATGTCTACCCTAGAAATATTCTCTTATCTTTTTATTGGGTAAATCTCCCCCTCCCTCTCCCGCTTCCCTTCTCCATCTCTCTCTCGGGATCGAATTCAGGGACTGATACATGCTTTGCAAGTGCTCTAGCCCCGAGCCCTGTGTCTAGCCATATTTCTTGCGAGAATACTTTTAATTACCTTATTTCTCATTTAGACTATCACCCACCCCCAGCCCCCAGTGCTGGGGACTTAACCCAGACTCTCACACGCACTAAGCAAACATGTTACCACTAAACCAAACGACCCCTCTAGCTCATTTATGTTTTGCTTCCTGTGCTTTTACTTTAACGCTGTCTGCAACCTTGGAAATGAATGTCTAAGGCCCACGAGGCTCAATGCTCATCAAACCTAACACTTTCTCCTCCTCAGTTCCATGTCTGTTCACAACAGTACCTTTCTTCCACCATCTGAAAGGGAAATTTAGCTTGAATGTCTTCAACCTGGACTCTGATCCATATTTTCCTTTTTAAAAACATAGCTCTAGCAGGCCTAGGGCACACTGCATAGATTAGGCCAGCCTGGAGTTCATGGGGCTCTGCCTGTCTCTGCCTTCCAAGTGTTTCTGACTTCTCACAGCCTTCCATGGTGTGCTGCTGGGTGTCTAAGATCCCAACAGTCCACTGGCTTCTATGACCCAATTGGTCATCAATACTCGGCGATGCTACCTCCTGAACAAGCTGTTCCACGATCCCCCTCCTTTTCGGCCACAGGGGACCTTCTCCTCTCCACCTACCACTTCCTGTGTGTTTGAGTCTGGTGAGGGAAATGGACGAGGCTTTCAAGCTATGCTATCTGTCTTATTCAATGAAGGTCAAGGGGGAGGTTCCGAGGTGCAGGGTGAGGACCTATCTTCCTCACATAGGAAGCATTCTCACAAGCCCATGCTCTGCAGGACCTCAGCACGTTAGGAGACAGCAGCTCCAGAAAAGAGGCCCCTGGAAGCCAGGGACAGGACAGGACAACCCTTCAGAGTGACCCCAGGCTTGCCTGGCAGCCAAAGGGGAGCTAAGTGATGTTTCCTGTGGAAATGAGGATGAGAGGAGCCACACAGGGTTGGACCTGAGTTTCCTTCAGGCCTGCACTGAGCTGTCATCTGTAGTTAGGAGAATTTCACAGGGAAACAAGAATACTAGCTGTCCTTTTTGTCTAAGTGCTTTAGGGACCCAATTTGACTTCCTGTCTATCACAAGCAGCAAGTTACCACCTTCAATATGAGGCAGTTCTTATTTGCCCCCAAATTTCCTCATTAAGTGACACTGGCCTCTTGCATATCAACTAACACCGGATCACGTAGGTACCTAACTCTTGATCCTGATGGTCCTAAAGTCACCGAGACCTAGGCACAATGAACATGCTGATGATACCTCTAGTCTCAAGACCAAATCACCAACCTTCACTCCTCAGTCTTGCAGATGATCCAAAGCCTAGAGCCTTCCAGAAGCTGCCTGCAAAGCCCAATTTCCTCCCTGCCCTGAGCTACTTTCCCTGTTGTTTTTAGTTTATCATTTTGTAGACTGCCCCTGCAACCCTTCCTGCTTTTTAAATTTTAATTTTTTGAGACAGAGTCTTATGTATTCCAGGCTATTATTGAATTGCCCCTACCTCTGCCCCATCACCCAAGTGCTAGGATTACTAGCATGAACCAACACACACAGTTTATTTGATGCTGGGGATTGAACTCAGGGCTTCATGCATGCTAGGCAAACTCTGTACCACCCGAGTTGCATGCCAGGCCACCTCTTTTTATTTAATTTCTGTCCACGTCATTACCTCTAAGGTTGGACAGTGTCTGTGTCCACTGACCATCAATATGATAAAATGATCTGTTAACTGTTAGTAACGTTTGGTCCCTTTCTCTGCGCTTCACTTCTGTGGCCAGCAGGCAGGAGTTACATCACTTAGTCTGGGGGAAAGGGATGCCAGTATTCTTTAGCTGGATAAAACAACCATTTTCCACCTCCCCGCACGTGGGACAGAGGCTGATAGAGGGATCTGAGGAGTGCTGATACCAGAGGAAGTCCTCCAGGGAGCACGGACAGATGGATGGCTGCTTGGCCACAACATAGTCTCGACCATTCTGACAGACGGATGACTTCCGTAGCCGTAGGAACTGTTCTTTATAGCCCAAAATGCAGCCATCTTTGTAATCTCCGGGGTCTGTGGAATGTGCCAGCCATGTGGTGTAGTCATCCTCTTCACCTAAGGGACAGACAGAATGTTCAGGACTCAGCAGAGCACACAGCCCACCCACAAGAGAGAGACAGCTGTTAGGCTCAGGGAAAGAGTGGGGGAGGGAAGGCAGGTGGGCTGTCTGATTCCATCCCTTGCTTCAGTTTGGAGCTGCAAATACAAAGTCACTTTAGTCTAGAACCCACTAGCAGTTGCACTTCCTCATAGCAAAAGAAGACTCTTCTCCATCTTGCCTTCTGTAGGGGGATTAGGTGAAAGCTGTGCTGTAAAGTGAGGCTGTACAGGGAGCGCTAGTCTTCCCAAACCTAGAGGCTGTTGTCTGCCTTGATGGCCTGGTCCCTCCATCCCAGGAGCTGTCAGAGACAAGCAGCTATGTTTCCCATACGTTGGCTATTTGTTTAGCATAGGACACCAACAGGAGCCCAGATTCAGTGTTACCATGCATACTTGGCTTCAAGCAGAAGGGCAAGCGGCCTCTTCCTAGCTTTTCTCTAGCGCCCACGGGCTCTCTGACCGTCGCCATCTGCCTCTGCTTTAGCATTCTACGTCACCTGCTCCTAGGAAAATGCTCCTGGTTGGAACCTAAAGAGTGTTGCCTGTGTTTTTTTTATTTTTGGGAACTTGAGGACCAGCGGAGAGCCAGCCTGCTAGGGGACAGGTGTGTAACAAATGTTTTAATGGTCTTAAGCTTGAGAGGTAATGTAGAATTCCCTGCTGAGGATGAGCTCACAAGCCAGCTCTGTCCACCTTCTTTACTGCATTTAGAAGCCAAGGGCACTCAGGTTATAAATCACACTTAAGTGTCTTATAGAAAAGGAAGTGCAGGCTGACAGCCCTGCATTACAGTGGCTGCAGGGTGACCGTGGGGGACACCCGTCGCTAAAATGACTCCAGTAAGCCCTTGATTGTATGATGCACAGTGAGCACAGGCACCTTTCCCGAAGTGTTTTCTTTTAGTCTACACCTTTCTCACTGAGACACTACACTGCCGGACTCTTCCTTCCTGGAATCCTTCACACCTGCCCAGAGTTCTAGAGCCTCAGACTAGAGAGTTCTAGGACTCACATACAAACTGAACCTGCATGTGAAACCCCTCTCTTCAGTGCTCTGAGTAACTGGATCAGAGAGAGGTCCTTTCAAACATTCCCTCCAAAGTTCACTTTCTATAGTCCCCATGCACCCACTGTCCTACAGAGGGACAACCCCCAAAGTCACAGAATCACTTAGACAAACAAGTCATAAAGATCCTTCCTGCAGGGCAAAGCTACACTGTCCTATATGGCTGCCCCGCCCCACCCCCCATCCCCTCCTGCACCCCCACCCCTATCCCCCATTCCCTCCTGCACCCCCACTCCCGCCAAGCATGGCTGGATGAACTAAGACTTGCTTAGGGATGCTGACTTAAAAAAGGTGAACTATCAGTATTTTCATTTTGCTTACATGTTAAAACAATAATGTTTTAGACATTCTACTATGAAGGTGTAGTTCACCTTCTATTTTATAACACAGCTAACAGAATAATTTAAATTATATAGATGCCCCTTGTGTTCTTGTGGACAGCACTAGCCCCAGGATTGCTTCTCTGTTCCATTGCTGGTTTGCTCACGTGGAACATTCTTTGTCGCCTTTCATATGCATATGCATCTGATTATCCTGGTTGAAAGAGATTCCTCTGAATTCGTTATTTGGGAAAAGGAGTTTATAGATTTCTGGTGGGAAATTCCGAAGGAGACACTCACAATTCCGCTCAAGGATGTCTTTGAAATCAATTGTGTAGGAGACCCACTGGCGGGTAATGAAAGACTCTGTGAATCCCCAGATGCTGATGTTCATGGACCTGGCTCCAGGCTCGGAAGCAAGCCCGGTGAAGTAGATGGGCTCCTGTGTGAACGCATGGCTCTGCCAGCACTGGCCTTCATCTGTGGAGAACCTGAAACCCGGGTTAGAGAAGGATCATGACAGAGGACCAGCACGGACTGGGGGTCAGGAAAGCAACCTAGCCCTTTGGTCCCAGACCAGGGGACACTCTTGGATTTAGAGGGTGACTTATGTCCAAAAATTACTTTCATTTCTAATACCTCTAGTTAGCAGAGTATGAGAAAGGATTCAGTCATACAAGGCATGGAAGAGACTACCTTTCTCAAAGGAAGACAGAGGTATGTTCCAGGTAAGAATGAGTTTCTAAATTAATAAGTTAATTCTAAATTCATAAGAACTTAAGATAGATTTGAAATACCTCATATTACTTTATAACCTGTGAACTTAAGTTAGAAATGAACTTAACTTGGTAGAGTGCTTGGGCATGTCTACATTTTGGGCAGTAGAAGAGAAAGAAGATCTATACTTTTCATTTAATAGTGGGTGTGGAGGGGTTGTTTCTAACTTACACCATGTGCATTCTGGGTATTGAACTTTGATTGTCAGGCTTGGCAGCAAACACCTTTATGTGCTTAGTCATCTTGCTGGCCCAAGAAAAATAGTCTTAAAAAGTGATAAAATATATAGCTAGGAGGAGTGAGAGGGAAAGTAGAGTCGCCTAATCTGGCTTGCTCTAAACATAATCCCTGTGAAGGAGAGCCTTTGTCAAAGTTCTGTAGAATCTAACAATGTAAACCAGGGTCCTGTGTATGTCTCTCCCTGCAGTAAGCCCAAGAGCTCTCCCACCACTGCCTTCTGTGCAGATAATGTGTGGGGGAGCTGAGAGCATGCATACTTAATCACATTGATAGGACGGTTGCTGTGCTCAATGGCCACGATGATGCCTCCAGAATCCAGGATGGTATAGTAATGCGGTCCCTCTAGCATCTTTGCCCAGGAGTAACCCCCATCATCTGAGATGTACACGTCTGGGACCATCACCGAGATGGCGTCTCCCACACTACCTGAAAAGTAATTGACCATTAGCATCCACTAGCAATGAAGCCGAGAGGATTTATTGACAAGAGGAAAACGTTTGAGTGGATCTACTGTATTTGTCACCAGGCCTGTTGTAGTAGAATGACGGCCATCAAAGCCTAGCTTCTGCTCTTGCCAAGCCCAAAGAATTGTAATACAGGAAATTTAATCAACGGATCATGTTCTAGTCACCTTAAGCTGTACATGTGACACAGCTTAGCATTGTCTCGGGGAATCGCAAGTTGAGGTACCGCTCAGGTCAGATTGAGTTATACCCACACTTATGAGAGATTGTCTTGATTAATGATGGTTGTGGGAGGACCCAGCCCACTATGAGCACCATCAATCCTCTAGGCAGGTCAGTTTGAGTTGTATAAGGAAGTTAGCTAAAGATCAGCCAGGAGCAAACAGGCTTCTCCCTGGTCCCTGATCTGACTTCCTTCAATGATGAACTGTGACCTGGAAATCTAAGATGAAATAAATCCTTTCCTTTGCATGTGGTCAGAGTGGTTTATCACAGCAACAGAAAGGAAACTGGAACAAAACACAAAAGCCACCTACTTTGAGGGTGAGCTCGTGGTGTGTGTGTATACGTGCACGTGCAAGTTCAAAGGCAGTGCAGTCTCCCTGTGCTTGGTGACTCAGTCCATAATGGTGAGAAGGATGGCTCCTTACCGTGAGCGATGACAATGCCCACGGCATTGGGCTCAGAGAGTGGGGCCATCGGAACGTTTAGCTTCTGGGAGATGCTATAAGAAGCATGGATATGAAGGCTGCACTGTGAAGAGAAACCAAAGCCCAGATTAAAACCAAAGGCTTGACGGCCTCAATCCTTTCACAGAGCCTCCCAGTAAGACTGAATTGAACTCAAACCTCAGTGGGATGATTTAAAAACAAAGAAACAATAAAAACAAAAAATAACCTGGTACAATTAATTTCATAAAATGTACTATCTGGCCTTTTAAGTTTACTCTTAGCATATTCTCAATCAGCCTTCAGAACCTCTTCATCCTGTAAAACTGAAACCACCACTTTTGAAGCAACAAGTTGCCACTTCTATCTCCTGTAGACTGAGAAACCACGTCCCACTTTTTGTCTCTGTAGATCTGACTACTCTGGGGTCCCTCCAGGATAGTCATTCATAGAAATGAATCCCACAGAATACATCTTTTTGTAATAGCTCATTTCACTTATAACAATGTCCTCAGGGTTGACCTATATTATAGCATTTGTCAGAATTTTCTTCCTGTATAAGGCAAAATAATATTCCATCTTGGGTGGTGATGGGGGAGGATATATTATATTTAATTAGCTCATTCAACTATTGATGGAGTTGCTTCCACTTCCTTGGCTACTGTAAATTGCGTTACATAGACAGCTGGCACAATTGTTTTATTAAGATTCTGTTCTCATTTGTTTCCCAGCTGGGGATTGTAACCAAAAGCTTTACACCGATTAGGCAAGTACTCTACAACCAAGATACAACCCTAATCCTTCTTTTTAAATTTTTATTTTGATATTAGGTCTTACTAAATCGCCTAAGCTGGCTGGCTGGCTGTTCTGCCTCAGCTTTCCCTAGGGGTTAGGATAACAGACATATGAGACCATGCGTAAGCTCAATTATGTTTTATATGAACCCAGAAGTGGAAATGATGTACAGGTTAATGTTTCACTGAACACAGATGCCAAAATCCTCAACAAATACTAGCAACTAAATTCAACAGCATGCTATCATACACCGTGACCAAGTAGGAGTCATCCCTGGAGTGGCAGGATGGTCAATGACATGAAAATCAGTTTATATGATATACCACATTAGAGAATGGAGGATAAAACACACACACACACACACACACACACACACACACACACACACACCCCAATCTACATAGACAGAGATGTGTGATAAAAATCAATGTTCTCTTGTGATAAAAAAAGAACCTTTGGACTGTGAAATACCAAAGCAACCAAATAAAAGAAGAAGAAAGGGGAAATGGGTCACATTGCCTAGCTTTACAGTGAGTGCTATAAAGCTACAGTCATCCAAACAGCATGATGTTGTCATAAAAACAAACATACATGCCAAAGGAACAGGGTATTTTAGATAAAAACCTGCACACATATGTCTAATTAATATTTGACAAAGGAATTGAGAACACATGAGAAAATAATAACTTCAATAAATGTTGCTGGGGAAATGGGATATCTACATTCAAAAGAAGGATTTGAACTCTGATTTCACAAAATTTCACAAAATTTCCTCTAAATAGTTAAAGGTGAATGCAAGACTAGAAAGTAAAATACTCGCAGAGAACACAGGAAGGCTTCCTGACAGTCTAGGCAGCAACTTTGATTTGATCCTGGGAACACACATAACAAAGAGCAAAAATGTACAAATGGAGTCACATCAAATAAAGTGCTTTTGCAAAGGGAGCAGAGGAAGGGTGAAGTGATGGTGGACAGAACAGAGGTGCCTGCACACTACACAGAACACAAGGGGCTGCATGCCAAGAAACAAATACCTAACTTAAAAAATGGGCAAAGAACAATGCAGCCATTCTTCAAAGATGGCAAATAGCCAGGCAGTGTTTGAAGAAGTGTCTAGCATCACTAATTACCAGAGAAAAGTACATAAAACTACAGTGCATTGACAAGTCACACTTGTTAGAATGGCTGTTACCAAAAATACAAACGGTAACAAATATTGCTTAAAGTGGTGAGGAGGGGCAACCCTTTCATGCTGTTGGGGAAAGGTAGCTGAAGCCGTCACCTCACAAGATGTTGTGGTGTTTCCTCTAAAATGTAAAGACAGAGGTGCCAGCAAATCTACTTAGTGGTATTTAGCTAATAAAGACGAAGTTAGAACCTCAAGGCAATGATAACTACAGTCTGCATATACTGTGGCTCAACTCAAGATAGAGAATCAACCTATGTATCTTCTTTTTTTTAGCGATCTATTTCTATTTTATATGCATTTGGTATTTTGCCTGTATGCCTGTGTGTATGAAGGTGTCAGGTCCCTAGAGCTGGAGTTACAAAGTTGTGAGCTGCTGTATATGGGTGCTATGAATTCAACCTGGGTCCTCTGGGAGAACAGCCAGTGCTCTTAACTGCTGAGCCATCTCTCTAGCCCCCAATCTATGTATCTTTTGCTAGATGAATGCATAGAGAGAGAACACAGTACATGCACAAATGGGATGTTTGTCATTCTTAAAAAGGAGAGCCTGCTGTTTGCAACCACATGGATGAACCTGGGAGGCAGTATGCTATATAAAATAAGCCAGGCATGAAAGACAAATACCACATGATGTCACTTAAATATGGAATCGACACAAACCACTAAACTCATAAAAGCAGAGAACACAGTGGTGGCTGCCAGGGATCAGGAGGCAAGACGGGTAAGAGAGATGTTGGCCAAAAGGTTCTAAAGTTTCTATGTTGGACAAGTAAGTTCTGGAGAGCTAGTAAGCATCACGGACAGCATCCTGATAACTGTGTAACATACTTGAAATCTGCTAAGAGAACAGATCTAAATGCTCGAATCACACACAAGAAAAAGACAGCTGAGTTAACTGATGTATGCATTAATTAGCTTGACTATGGTCATGCATCTTACAGTGTCTACAGACAGGAAAATGTCAAACCATACATTATGAGCATATGCCATTTAAATTTGTCAACGATACCTCAATGAAGCTGAGGGAAAAAAACAAATGTCAGAAAGCAGGCAAATGTGTGAAAGTTTAACAGCGAGTGCCGTTCAAGAAGCTCAGGTAAGCCAGGCGTGTAATGTCAACACTTAAAAGGCAGAACACCCAGATACGAATATGTACGAGTACAAGATTAGCCTGGTCTACATAGGACCAGTCAGAGCTACACATGAGATTCTGCTTCAAACCAGCAAACAAACAGATAATTCTCAAATGGTCACAGTAGTAAACATTATGCTTTCATACTTTGCAAAAGGCTAAGCCAACTGTTAAAGGAATAAGAATGATGACTGGTTCTAACTGGATGGGTTCTAAGGAGGGCTGGGACTACTGCAGAATATAACTAGCCGGGGTTTGGGGAGACAGACATGACTTCTCTGAAGACACTGAGAGGCCACAGAAGGCATGTGGACAACAGCAAGGGTGTGTCAGTGAGGAGAGGTGGACAGAGCCAGGCAGGACAAAGCCTTCATTCACTAGAGAGGCGCAGTCTTTATCCTGGCAAAGCAGAACCAAGAGAAGGTCATGAAGGAAGAGGCAGAGGAGCCAGAAGGCATCAAGGAGAGAAGAGACTGTCACCCCTGCCTTAGGCATGGTGAGCTGGGCAGGGGCAGCACAAGCCCAAGGCAGGACAGAAGGGTGAAGAAGACAGAAGCAGGCGCTTTAAGTATGGATACAAAGGGACAGTGTGAGACTCCCCACGAAAAACTCCAGGCTAGAGAAGCAGAGTGGCCCTGTGTGCAACAGATCTGAGAGGAATGTGGGAACAACCAGCTCACTGTTGTTAATTAATATAACATGTATAATTTATATAATATAACATGGTAATGTTATGAACAGCTGTTATTTAACTCCTGAAGGGCTTCTAAGGCCTCACCCCTGCCATGTAGACCCTTAGCTAACAATCTGTACATCTGTCCATTCTGTCTTCCCTCAGAAATTTGGTAAAACAAATGGTTGTTACTCCATCTTGTTTTTCTTTGAAAAAGACAGGTAAGCCGCAGTACCTTGGCTTTTCCGTACAGTTTCTATTCACAAATCCTACGTGAACTCATTATTCTCTTTTCTAAGCCTTCCACCCTTGCCTGTGGACCCTGACTGAGAATGAGATCTCCTCAGGGAAGAGCTTAGCACTGGCAGGAACGGGGCAGGCTGGCTGCTTTCCTGCCCATACAGATGATGGCTGGCACCAACAGACCTCATTCTTGTTCTTTGCGGTGGCATCGCATTTGCTGTTCTCCGGCTTCCGCAGGTGCTCCCACCGTCCTCCCTGGTCAAAAGTGATCATGCTCTGAATGGAGTTATCTAAATGGGGAAAGAGTAATGTAAGCCCAGTGTGTTGAAGAAGAGTGATGTAAGCCCAACCCACTGGGGAGTCTCAGTCAGCCAGCAGCAATGGAACTCTCTCCTGAGGAACACCATCCACCCATCCACCCATCCACCCATCCATTCATGTTTTCATATAAATGCATATTCTACATTGAGCACATTTCTGCCTTTCTTACCCCTTCTCACTCCTCTGACTCTGGAGTCCCACCTTAACACCTTACACAGTAGGTAAATAATGGGCCAGAAGAAGGTTACCATCTGAATGTCCCAGCTAACTCCAGAAACCACCTGGAACTATCCCTACTGAGAACCCCCAAAGCTCTCTTTTATGCTGAAATTTGTATCTTAAATTCCTTCCTCCCTGCCCAGGTATTCACAGCGTGGTTGCCAGACTGAGACAGGCCAATGGGAGGAAGTTCAGTCACTGGGGCTGTGTCTTTGAAGGGATGTCAGGATGTTTCTCTTCCCATGTCTGAGGTGATGGGTTTTGTTTCTATTATACATGATGTGGTGCTGCAGACCTAAAAGCAGTGGGGATAACCAGCCACAGGTGGAAACTGCTAGAACTGTGAGCAAGATAGCTTTTGCAGCTGGGCGGCAGTGGTGCACACCTTTAGTTACAGGCAGGCAGAGCTCTGAGTTGAAGGCCAGCCTGGTCTACAGAGTAAGTTCCAGGACAACCAGGACCAGGGCTACACAGGAAAAAAAAATGCTCTTTATAAATTGATTGTCTCAGAAATTGTAAATTCTATTTTAGTAACTGAAAGTCAACGCACTGCTGAGTATGAAGAAGCAAATGTTCATTCTTCTTCACTGTGTGATGCCTTGGAGGAAAATCTAGGCAGGGATCCTAATTCTTTCTCAGTCAAAGGCATGACACCAAGCTTATTTTAGGGATTCTCTAGATTATTTATGTTTACTCCTAGATTAATAACTTCTGATTAGGTTTTGTTCCCAGCATCCAATATCGTATCTGTCTAGCTATGGTCATTATTCTGGGATGTATCACCATGGCCAGAAGCAAGCTGGTGAGGACAAGGTTTGTCTTACACTTCCACACTGCAGTCCATCACTGAAAGAAGTCAGGACAGGAATTCAAACAGGGCAGGATCCTAGAGTAGGAACTGATGCCGAGGCAGCATGGAAGGGTGCTGCTTACTGGCTTGCTCCACATAGATCCTTCATCCTGTCTTCTTACAGACCAGAACCAGCCCAGGGATGGCACCACCCACAATGGTCTGGGGTCTCCCCATAAATTAAGAAAACGCCTACAGCCTGAGCTTATGGAGGCATTTTCTTACTTGAGGTTCCCTCCTCTCAGATACTTCAGCTCATATCAAGTTGACATAAAACTGGCCAGCAGATCCTCCCTCTGATGCCCTTTATTTTAAAAAATGTAATTGCATTCATTTAACTATTTGTGTGAACATGTGCCATGGTGTGCGTGTGGTTGCAGGACAGCTTTGGGGGAATCTGTTCTCTCCTCCCACCTAGATCATCAGGTTCAGCACCAAGCACTGGCACCCAGAGCCACTTTCCCGGTCCTCTCTTCTTCTCCCAGTGTCCCCTTCCTATGCTCTATTCTCAGTCATATAAACCGCTGTGGTTTAAGTACAGAAATAATATGCTCTGAGGTTTCAAGGTACATCAACCAGGAAGGCAGATGAAGAAAAATTCATTTATCCAACAAACATTTATTGAAAGGTCAGTATTTAAAAACTACTGTATGCCTCTGGGAACGACACAGACAGAAAACCTTGTGAGGGACTGGTGAGAGACTCATTAGGAAAAGCATCTGCTGCACATGCCCGAGGAGCTGAGTCTGAGCTCCAGGACCCACAGGAAAAGGAAAGACCAACTCCTGAAGGCTGTCCTCTGGGCATACAGGAAAACAAGCATGACACACATCACCATCATCACCACCACCACTATCAGCAGCAAAAGCTTATGAAGTGTGCGTTCTGGCAGGATGAAACAGACATCAGAGACGGTGCATACGTGAAATTACACAGATGCAGGCAACGACATACACTAAGTGCTCTGGAAAACCTTTTGGACATCTAAGAAGGACTGGAAACATGTGCAAGGATGGGAGTGGATATGAATTTAAAATAGGCTAACACAGGCAATTCTCCTTCAGAACGTAACACAGGAGCAAAGACTTGAAGAAGCACTGGCCTGGCAGACACCTGAGGAACTGGAGCTGCTGGCAGATCTGTTGAGGGATGGATGTGTGTATACCTGGTCTGTTTGAAGACTGGCAGGGAGACAGTGTGAGTGACACAGAGCAAATGAAGGAGAAAAAGATGGAGGTGAGGTCAGAAAGGGAAAGAGGAACCAGTGTCACTTGGGACCTCACAGGACATTGCAAGTTACTTATGGCAGAAAAACAGCCTTTACCTTAACATAGACACAGAGAGGCTTTAAAGGTCTTTGTCCTTGGAAGTGATGTGTTTCCTTACATAGAACCTTAGCAGAGGAAGCCCTATAGTAGGACACTGACTGGCCTACAATAGAACTTCGGCTGGCCTAGTAATATAGTCTCTATACAAAAATAGACTGATTCAAGTTCAGATTCATTCCTCCAGGCCTAGTCCTCCAAATACAGAAGACTCAGATCAATATTGACCCCCCCCCCACACACACACACTGTTGCTTTGCTCTGTCCTGCATAATTTCTTTACACAATGAAGCCACAATGTAAAGGGGTAGTCTTGTTGACTAGGCAACCACATAATTGGGGAAAAAACCATCAGGTTCCCCTGAAGACCTCAACCCCTCGCCCACTGAGCTGTGCTGAGCCTCACCTTCTGAGAGCGTGCTCGTTATATAGACCCCACGGAGGGAAGTCACGTTGGTAAAGTCGGTCTCCCCGCCTGTGGTGGTATAGAGATGTCTGTCCAGAGACTTGGAGTAGACAATGCCTCGGTCATCAGAGGTAAAGATTGTGCCAAACCCAGTATCTGATATGAGCAAACAAACAAAAACACTGAGACTTGGGAGGAAACAGAACAAAACAGTTGTCTAGTCATGACTGCCCGGCCTGGCTGCACATCTGTTAATTGCCTTCACAGTGAGACTCAGAGCTGAGTGGACCCACAGTTTCACACTCAAAGTCTTCAAGTTTGTCTTTAATTCTAGCACTCAGCTTAGAGGCTGGAACACAGGATATGTTGCATTTGCTGCCTGACATAATCAGAAAAGTTCTTCTCAGGTAGACTGTGGCTGCACAGGCATTGTATTTAGATTCCCACTTCATGTTTCTAAATCTTTGTACTTTAGAATACTTTTCAAACATCTTTGTTGAAGGATCTTTAAAAAATAATTTTATGTAAAAAGATTATCATTTTATGTAAAAATTATATATTTTATGTAAAAAAATTATCACCAGAAAAGTAAAATAGGAAAGAGACAAAATGTCAGCCTTAACTTTTTATCATTATGTTTAGAAGACATAAAATTGCTTTATCAAATGGTTATGTGTTTCTAAACTGGGCAAAGTGGTGCATACTTGTAATTCCAGCATCCAGGAGGTTACGGCAGGAGCACTGTGAGTTTGAAATCATCTGGAGTATAGAATGAGTTCATCCCTGTCTCCATAAAACATCAAACAAACCGAAAATGGCTCCTGAATATTACCTGGTTTTACCTGGTCACAGACAAGCTTGAAACTCAGGACCACTGAACAGGTACCCACAGCTGCTCCGGGAAGCTCTGCTCTAAAGTGTTCAGCCTCCCTCCCAGACAACTGTAGGCATCAGAACAAGCAGCCTTTCAAAGATGCAGCACAGTGTCTTTGGGATATTAATAAACTTCTTGGGGTAAGAGGAAAACTTGATACATAAAAGGGAAAGATTCTCAGAGCAGAGCCCAAAGCTGAAATCTCTACGTGCTTAAGGGTGGGCCACTAAACGGCTCTTACCTCCAGGTTCATCTACATGCATGAATACCATGTCCTCATTGGCTGCCAGAATAGAATAGAATTGTTCCTGCCCCACAGAAGGAAGCTGTGCTATGCTCCATGTGTCTCCTTGGTCTGTTGACACGTGGATCCTTCTTGTTGTATCCTAGAATAAAGATATCAATATCTGTGTTTTTAATCTTCTGTAAAGGTGTCATGTCAAGGACATGAATAGAAACACTTTTAAAATAGTTATATTAATAATCATTTCCTCAGTGGGTGCAATTGCAACAAAGGGCCTGTGCCAATTCTCAAGGTAATTGCTACCCGGCTCTAGGCAATGAGAGTCCCTTCTCCCCTGCCCTTCTCTGGCCCCTTCATTCTGGTTGGTCCTCCCAATGGCTGACATCCCATCTCCTTCAACAGAGCTAAGGATGAGTCTGGACCACCACTTACTAGGTTGGCTCTATACCATTTGCAAATACTTGCTTGAAATTCTCAAAATGATGATTTGATTGGCACTTAAATGTTCCGTGCCTTTAAGAAAGCCCTGGCTTTAGATAATTAATCCAAAGGATTAGATAACTGATGGTCTGAAAGATAAAAATGAAATCCGTGTTCGGAGACCACAGGGGACAGTCAAGATGAGACACGCTTCTAAGGAATTCTCACCATAGCCGTAAGAAGGAGATATGCACAGGCTAGACTAAGGACAAAGAATCCAAAATTCCTGTAATTTTGCAAGAATTTGGCTGGCAAAGGAGTCTGCTAAGAAGGCCACTAACTCTTAGTCTCTGCTAATTAAAACAGCTACATGAGACCAGCAGGCATAGTTCAGCGGTCGCAGCTGTATTTGCTTCTCATCCCCAGTTCCCTCCTTTAGCCCCACTACTTCAAGCAGTCCTATTGATCGATCCTATCGATCAATCCACTCTTCCAGTCCATTGGGTAATTCTCAGAGTTCACTATAACTCAACATCTCACTTGAGTTTGCCAAACTGGCCACTACTGCTTCAGGAAACACTGTCTTCACTTGACTTTTGCAGCAGCATCCTGTCCTGATTTCCCCTACCTCACCCCTTCCTCCCATCCAGGCTGCTCAGCTGGATTCTTCTTTTCTTTGTGAAAAGGTGGAAAGGTGCCTCAGGGTTTGCTCAATCCTCCCATCTCTTCTCTACCTCCTTCCTCATTCTTCCGAAGAACGCATCCAGTCATGAGACTTTAAATACCATGTAATTTGGGAGGATTCATAAATATGAGTGCCAACTTGACATTTTATCTCAGATATGTAGTAGGATTTTCATATCCAACTCTGTGAGTTCTTGGTTTCTCTCCCACAAACCTGTTCCTCCTATAGCCTTTGCTATGGCAGAAAACAGCCCTGCCATTTACACAAAGACTTGAAAGTTTCTTGTAGTTTTACTTCTTTTGTCTCATAGGGATACCTAAGGCTCTAGCGCATCCACCCACAATACATTTAAACACACACACACAACAGTCTCATCCCTTCTCCCTCACCCACTGGGACCAGCCTGGTTCCAGCTCCCATCTTCTTTGCCCCTTGAATGCTTGACAGCCTTCAGCTGCTCTTCCTGCTGTTTCCACCCTTGCCTTCTCTCATGTAGAATCTCTTATGGAATGTATGGAAAAGCCCACAGTTATACTCTCAGGTACACCTATCCTACAGTGGAAGCTCAGTCATAATATGGCCCACTTGAAGAATAAAAGCCCCATGGCTACAGCTTCCCACTCCATTCTGGCCCACTTCCCATGATCTCCAGGGCTCCAGCCACACTGCCACTCTCCTCGTCTCCAGGAGGCCTGGGGGTCTGTCTCTGTCCTTGCTGATTCCACACTTGCTTTCCTTCCAGATATTCACACAGGGATGTCCTCCTCAGGTCACTGAGGTCACCAAGATCCCAGCCAAGCACAAGGTCTGTGATAGTGCAGCCAGTTCCTGCTGCTCTCCACCTGCCATGTTGCTTCAATTCTTCCTAGACAGACTTACTGCCATGATGCTTTGAATAGGAATGGACCATAGCCTCGTGTGTTTGAACGCTTGGTCCATGGGGAGTCTGCTACTTGACAGGGATGAGGAGATGTGGCCTTGTTGGAGGAAGTGTGTCACTGGGGGTGGGCTCTGAGGATGTCAGAAGCTCAAGCCAGGCCCAGTGTCTTGATCTCTCTTCCTGCTGCCTAACAATCCAGATGTAGAACTCTCAGCTACTTCTCCAGCACCATGTCTGCCTACATGCTGCCATGATGATAATAGACTACACCTCTGAATTGTAATGGCTTATGGTTAGAGCCCCAATTAAGTGTTTTCCTTTATAAGAGTCGCCATGGTCATGGTGTTTCTTCACAGCAATAGAACATTAATAAAGACATTTGCTTAACAGGGTCTTCCCCACTTGAATACAAGCTCAGAGAGTAGGATATGTATTTATTAATTCACTGCTATCTTATGGTATCTAGACTACTACCCAGAGCATTGTATATTTTTAATTATGATTACAGAATATTATGTACATGAATTGCTTTCTTTGCTCTCCAGATATTCATGTCTGGGTAAAGCAAAACACTGGACCTACAAATCCCAAAACAGGACTAGTCACAGTTACAAAAGGCTAAAGCCCCTAGCAGCCCCTGAGACTCAGTCAGCCTCTGTAGACAGAATCTCTCCCAGGCTTTTACACAGATATTTAAGATCATAGGGCTGGCAAGATGGCTCAGTGGGTGAAAGTGTTTGCCATCAAACTTGATTCCTTGGATCTACATGGTGTACAGAAAGAACGGACTCCTGCAAACTGTCCCGGTTACCACACATTTGCTGTGGCATGTGTGTGCCCAACACTCATATCACACGCAGACCAAATAAACAGATAAACATTTTAAAAAATTGTAAAACTCTGCAAGAAGACAAGAAACACTATCAGGACTATATACTGAAAATATCCATATGGTGTATGTTAGCAGGGATGTCAGACCCCAGCAAGGCAAACACTCACCTTATCAGCCATCACAGAGGCAAAGAGGAAACGGCCCCCAAGACCAAATGAGTAGATTTTCACACCAATGGTTTTGAAGGTTTTCCCTAAGTCGGATGTTCTCCATAATTCCAGGGCACCAAGATCAGCTTCTTAACCAAGACAAAATACTGATTAAATTTTCATTTACTGGCAACGCTTGCTTGCACAGCTGCTCTAGAATTGATCCTATTTTAATACAGAAGCATTTGAAATCCATTGTGTGTTAATCAGGTGAGAGCATAGATACGGCATGCCATCATACACAGAGAATTTGCATTTGGGCCTTACTTCTGTGAGGTTTTCTGAGTGTTCATGTCTCAAATGCAGTGTTGTATAACAAGATACAACTTGTACTCTCTTCATGTCACACTTTAAAATGATATTATTGTTTTCAATGATCTTGTTTGAATCTTTCCTTCACTATTTATCATCTAACACCCTACATTATTGTTCCATGAAAGCAGACCCTGGGTATTTTGTTCTAGCCTTAGACTAGTGTTTAGTCTACAGCAAGGACTCAGATATTTGTTGCATGAATTTAAAAAAGATTTTGCTTTCTGCTTGGAGACTGTAGCATGGACTGGGAGGCCAATAGCTCAGCCATCATGATAACAATCCATCTTTGACAGGAATCACCATGCATTCCCTACTGTTTACAGCCTAGTGTTAGTCTTATCTACGTTGCTGCTATGATTTAGATACGAAATGTCCCCCACAGCCTTGTTTAAGCACTAGGTGCTATTAGGGAGTTGTGGCATCTCTGGGACTGTGAATCACTGAGGGCAGAACTTGAAGGTGGGTTTTTACTTCTGATTCTGGCATAAGCTCTCTGCTTCCTGATCCAATAAGATATCAATCAACAAGCAGTGGCTGAGAGACCCTGCTGCTATGCAGGGCTGCTCTACTGCCATGTTCTCCTGGCCACTGTGTACTGTACCCCAGAAATTGTAAATGAGAGAAGCTTTCCTTATCTAAGTCATGCTATAAACTCCCACTGCCAGGGACAGAGCCGCTTTAGTCACCATGTCTCCTTCACCGTTATGGACTGTACCCTCTAAACTGTGAGCCAAGGTAACCCCTTGCCCCTGAAGTTGCTCCTGTCAGTATTTTATCAGTGTGGTGGATAGTTTGAGAAAGCTTCCATAGGCTCATAGATTTGAATGCTCAGTCATCAGGAAGTGGCACTACTTAAGAAGGATTAGGAGGTGTGGTCTTGTTCAAGTAGGAGTGCCCTTGTGGGAGGAAGCATGTCTCTTGCAGGTAGGCTTTGAGATTTCAGAAGCTCAAGCCAGGCTCAATGTCACTCTGCCTGTGGATGCAGATGTAGAATTCTCAGCTACTTCTCCAGCACCATGTGTGCCTGTGTGCTGACATGCTCCCTGCTATGATGATAATGAAGGAAATCTCTAAAACTGTAAGCCAGTCCCAATTAAGTGCTTTCTTTTATAAGAGCTGCCATGGGCATGATGTCTGTTCACAGCAATAAAACAATGACTAAGACAGTCAGTGATGAGAAAAGTATTTAGTACAGAAATTTGGTATCAGAGAGTGCACTGTAGTGATGGACTGACCATGTTTGAGGAATGTGCAAGAGTTTGGAGCTCTGGTACACCTAGCTACAAGAATGCTATGAGCATAGGTCAGTGGATCATTCTGGTGAGAGTTCATAAAAAACAGAATTCTGAGAGAAATGTTCTGAGAGAAATGTAGATATGAAGGCCAGACTTAAGAGCTCTATTGGGAACTGGGTTAGAGAGCATTCATGTTACATTATGATTAAAAAGAAAAATCTACTGTGGTCTGCCTATGAGCTGAAATTTTGGATACGACTGCTAACTAGTGGACTAATTTATTTGACAGAGATCTACAGGCAGCTTAACACTCATACTGTGCTGTGGTTACTGCTCCCTGTGTGTGCAGTCAGGCTTAAAGTGAGAATTCAAAGGCAACAGAAGAAAAAGATGTGAAAAAAACTCAGTTTGCTGAAGAAAGAAACATGAGGAAGACAGATGAGGCAATGTGGTTGTGATTGTTAAAGAGACTAGTGGAGCCATGAAAGCGAAGCCAAGCGCCACACCAGGAGGGTAGAAGTGCCATGAGGGCAGGACCCCACCCAATGAAGGCTCTAGGGCAAACCCCGCAAAGTCGTTTGCAAACTTCCTTTCAAAAAGAGCATGCCTGAGAACATGAGCCTCTGGGACACCCTGGTTCATCTGCAGGCACTTAGAGGCTACTGCAGCTGTTGACCAAGGTGGGACAGGTGGATACATCTCTAGATAGCTGCAGACTTTCAGCATTGTCCTTGCGGTGGTTTTACTGTAAGCAGAATGCAAGAGCAATGAGCTATCAAGATCTGTCTCATGAAAGAGCCCAGAGTCCAGGCAATGTTAGCCGGGCTGGAACCTGCTCAGGGAGACCCTTAGGGACCAATGCATGCAGCTGTGGAATCGAAGCCTAAGCTGCAAGGGGAGACCCCAGGATCCTGGGAATGCTGAGAATGTAGACACATGCTGAAGAAGGCTGGAGCCCAAGGCTGTCCCAAGAAAGGCTATACATGCCACAGGTAACAAGAGCTGTAGGAGAAGGGTCATTCAAGGTCTCGAAAGCTCCAATGATGCCCAGATGTGGGCATGGAGCTGCAGAATATGCTGCTCTGATGTGTTTGGTCCTTTGCTTGTCTCTCCATGCTGCCCTCCTATTGCTTCCTTAGAAGTATATGTATGCCCTTGTATACTGGAAATATGCAACTTGGGTTCTGACTTTATAAGAACTCACAGTTAAGAGACTGTCTTGGGTCTCAGAGGAGACATGGGATCTCAGAACAATGTTGGGACTATTAAAGACAATGGTAACTTTTGATATTGGATTAAATGTATTTTGCATTATACAATGATAGACAACAGTGGCCCAGAGTGGAATGTTATAGTCTAAATGGGAAGTGTCCCCTCTAGACTCCGATGCTTGAGTATCTGTTGGTGGTACTGTTCTGAGAGGCTGTGGAACCTTTCCGACCGTGGCCTGGTTAGCAGAAATAGGATGCTTAAAGGTGGCCTTGAAGATGAACTTTGTTTTTTATCATGACCTGAGCTCTCTTTCCTGATACACCAAGATGTGTACAATCAGACAGCAGGACCCCACTGCCATGGACAAAGCTGCTTCAGCCACCATGTCTTCTCAGTGATGATGGACTATTCCTGCTAAACTAAACCAAAGACAACCCTCTTCCCTTAAGTTGCATTTGTCATGTATTTGGTCACAATAATGAGAAAAGTAACACCCAGTTGCTAAGAGGAACTGTATCACCTTCATATACAGTTACTTTTAATTTACCTGTGCAGGATGAAGAAATTTAGTTGTACTTTCAAGATTTTAAAAGTAATTAGCAGCTTTGAATTTTCTACAGCTACTGAATTTGCAGGAAGATGAGAAAAATCTTTTGTTTCACCATAACAACCAAGCGTGTTCTACCCTGAATGGAGAGCAGAACAGTCTTTTCTGGGACTACAATATACTTACTGCAGGAGCCATTCACATGGGTGGTAAAGAAGATGATGTTGTTTGGTCCCCTATAAAGAGGCAAAGACAGGGATTTTAAAAAATGGATTAAGGCTACTAAAAGAGTATGTTGGCCTAGTCACTGGCATGGTAACAACCCTATTCACTGACAACAGCTGGCCTGCTGTTCACTGTGTTTAGTCAGGTTTACAGTGAGAATTCAAAAGGACAAGTGGAGAAGCTGTGCTCCCCCCCCCCCCCCATAATCCCCTGGTGGGGCAACCCTCAGCCTGGGCTCTGCTGTCTCCTACCATCATCTACCTCAATGTGAGAATCTCCCAGTCACACTGATGTACTTACACTCCAAATCTGCCTCTGGGGTCACACCATTTCCCCCCAGTAAGATGCTTCTCTCATTTCACTAAACTATAACCTCATAAACTCACAATCTTTCAGCACCGGCTTAAAGACTAGCCCTCCTGTGAGACTCTCCTTGTCACTCTGACTGGAAGCCTTTTTTTTTTTCCTTGCAAAATTCTAGAGCAGTGAATTCTTAACAAGGGAAGTTCTACCTCCTGGGAACACTTAGAATTGTTTTTGGTTGGCACAATTGAGGTGGGGAGAGAAGTAGGCAGGAGTTACTCCTGGCATCTAGTAGGTACAAGCCAGGATGCTTTTAAACATTTCAAAGTGCATAGAACAGCTCCCTTAATAATGACTCTTTCAGCCCAGTACATCGTTGATAATAAGGTAAGAATCCCTGTTGGAATGATGTTGTGACCCAGTGGATAAGATGCCAGCCTGTGAGAGGGCCTGTTCTAGAGCCCTGTGCCCTACTACACCAACTGTTGGCCATTCATTTGTCATCTAGTGGGTTATTTTAATTGCACAATATGTGTCATATCACACCTGCCACACAGACTGGCATCTTCAGATAAGATACTAGGTTTTAGGCTTTGTGGTTTCCCATCTGAATTTAGTTCAGTGCTTTTTATGAGCTAAATAATTTAGTTCTCCCATCTCAAATAGACAACTAGGTCAGAGGTTGAATTATTTAAAAATGAAACTTGGAAAGGCAGTTTGCAAGGAATGAGATCTAGGCCCTGGTAGATAGCACTTATAGATTACATCAGGCTTTGAGGTTACATTAGGTTCTGGCTTTGAGCATGCTTTTTCAGGACTTTGGGGTGTAAATTCCAAGAGATCAAAGGTCCCAAAGGTGATTACTTGCATCAGTAGCCTAGCTACCTTGAGTTTAAAGCTAAGCAATTACATTTCTTTAAAATGTAAAATACCAGGGCTGGAGGGATGGCTCAGCAGTTAAGAGTGTTTGTTGCTCTTGCAGAGAACTAGAGTTCAATTCCCAGTACTCATATGATGATCCACAACTGTTTGTAACGTCTATGCCTGAAGGTCTGATGCCTCGCTTCCATAGGCATCACTCACATGGTACACACACATAACCATATGCAAAACTCACAGGAGAAAAAAAATTAAGGTAAAAAAAAACTTAAGTAAAGCTGGGTGTGATGACATATGCCTTAATCCCAGGATTTGGGAGGCAGAGGCAGGTAGATCTCTGTGAGTTCGAGGCCAGCCTGGTCTATAAATTGAGTTCTAGGACAGCCAGGGCTACATGGAGAAACCCTGTCTCAAAAAACAAACAAACAAACAAACAAAAAAACAAAAACAGGAAAAACAATTTGTTAACTTAGTTATCATATGATACCCTTCCTGTTGGGTCCTGTCTAGTACCAATATCACCGATTCAAACGCATAACATGAATCAGATGTGCATGTGCACAACAGCACAAAATCATTTCATGAGTGCTCTGGAAAAGGCCTACCTCATTTAAGTAGCATAGCTAGTATTTTAAGTGATTTTGGTAGATATATTTCAAATATGTGTGATTTATTTCTTCTGGTCCCCTAGGTGAAATGCATTAAACCCTTAAGATTATGGGTCATCCCCACAAATATTAATCATATCAAGCCAGATGCTGCTGAAGTAAGTATTTTTCCTTGATCTGGCGCAGTAATTTTGTTCTGAGTTTTGTCTGTTTTTTTCATGGTTTTCCTCCCTGCTTCCAGCCTTCAGACTGTAAAGCTGCTGTGTGCTTGCTGCTAACAGCCCCATAGCTCATCTCTGGCAGCTATCTGCTACACACTGGGAAACCAGATCACTGGGACTTGATAAAATTTGTCAGTGGAAAAGAGACTCAGAACGAAGTTCTGAAAGCAGACTGTGGGAGGTCTGAGGCTGTTGGTTCAAATCCTTGCTTTACCATCCTCAGTTTTCTGCTGAGAAGCCTCCTCTCACCAACAGGGGAACTGAAGCCCAGAGAGGGTAAGCTACTGACTACTAACAGAGCCAGGCTGGAACAAAGGCAACTTCACTGCTCAGTCGGAGCTGCTTCTGGTGCATGGTCTTTGGGTGGGCACTGACGGGCAGGGCATGCTGCCAAAGGAAGGGAGTATTTTCACGCTGCAAATGGTGGCACTTGTGCAGTCTGGAAGCCCTTTCAGCTCTTCCTGAGTTTGCACTGCATTTTACGACACTAAGATGGAGTGCTAGACAAGAAAGTGTGAGCCTGACTACACAGAAGTACCAAAAGACCCCACATTAAAGCTCCATTTTCTGTTCCAATTGATGTTACCAGCTATGGAGAAAAAAATTTGTAGACGGCAGTCACAGGCCTTATAACATTCATTGAGACAAATTCCTTTCCTAGCACAATTAGAAGCTCCTCCAGGTTCAGGTCTGTGTCCCAGACCACTGTCTATCCCTCATGGGACCCTGAAGAGCACTTGGCACATAGCAAGTACTTGCTATTTATTCATGTGACTTTTGGCAGCTCTCAGGCTTAGGGCTCTGACAGATGGAGTCTTGTGTTACTCACCATTTGGCCAAACATACTGCTTTATGGATTTCTTCCCATTTTTCCCCAAAATTCTTGGACACCCACAGGCCATTCTGAAAGATTATAAATGACTTATCAAAATTCCAGCTTTATTCTGTGCAGCTGTTTACATGACCTTTAATAATTCACAACCAAACAGTCAGAATGGTAGAAACAAACACTGGAGCTTCCTGAGCAACACACTCCACACACACATGCACACATGTACATACAAGCATGTACACATGCATACACATGTACACATGCATACACACACGTACATCTGCACACAGATACAAGCATGCACACACATACATATTACTTGGGTTCCTTCTGGTCTTAGAAGTGAGAACAACAAAGCATATAAAGTGCCCCGAGTGCCAGGCGCCATACCAGACATTGCATTCCCGCCTCTCAATGCTCTGGAAGTTTATCAAGGGATATGACTAAGAAAGCTCACTACCATATGGTGTTATGGATGGGGTCCAGTGTGGAAGAGGGGCGCACGCACAGCGACAGTTGACTGAAGAACACCACGCTGGCTGACAGAAACGATAAGTACTATGCTCAAAGGGAGGCAGGAGTGTTGGTGAAGGAGACCAGTGAGGACCAGCAGAGGTGGGAAGGGCACAAACATGGTAGAGTATGAAGATTAAAAAACAACGGTGCAAAATCCCAAGGGGAGAAGATGAGGAGCTAATATTCAGGGAGGTGAGGAGAGCTCAGGCCAACAGAACTGGTTCTCATTGTGTGTGATTTCCCAGCAGGATGGTACTCTAAGGGGGCTAAATCTCAGCTTCACCATTTTTAGTTGACAACCATAGATGTGAATGGGAAAGATGGATGTCAGAGCGTCACAGCTAGAAGTCGGACATGAAGTAAGCAAGCTTGAATTAGTTTAGTAAGAGTTAATGAGGTCTTCAACCTCAGCCTTGAGGAATGGATCAGGCAGAAATGAAGCCAGAGTAGAACTGACTTCTAACAGTTCAGTGTGTGTGCGCTCCCGTGCCCGAGAGTGCTCGTATGTGTAAGTCAATAACATCATCAGGGTGGGGGTGGAGGTACACTGTGTCATCAATTACTATTGACACTGTAGGAGCACACATGAGAGAAGAGCAGTGAAGCTCAGGAGGGACTGCGCTGGAGGCACCTGTGGGACACACACTTGAAGATACCTGGGGTCAGCAAGACAGGAACCCGCTGGCCTATGGGCAGCCAGAGCAGGAAGTAAGATCTGAGAACCTTTTTGAGTGGAGAATTGAGTGGAAGTGGCTGTTCAATGTCAGATGAACAGAAGGCAGTTAAGAAAGAGTCAGCTGACAGGAGTTTACGGACGAGGCCAAGAAGGACCATCTAGAGAGGCAGACCAACCAAAGAAAACGAGGTCCTAGAGCCAAGCAAAAACAGACCCTCAGAGGTGGGACTGGATGTAGCAGTGAAGAATTCGATGTCTCTCAACCTCAATTCCATTGGTAACAGAGCTCACTGAGCTGCCTCAGTAGGGGTGGGACAGAAATACCCTGGATCATCAGAAAGTGACTGGGGCTCACCTAGGCAGAACGGGCCTCCGGGGGCTATTCTCCTCAACTTCCTCTCCTCTGGTAACAATAATGACCTTAGGCGGATGATAACTTATACTCATCCTTTGCAGCTCAAGAAAGACGACTGCAAACTGTTCTCCAGTTCACTATTCCAGTAGCAGACATCCATTCATTAAAAAACATACAACAGCAGGTATACATCACACATACCTGGAAGAGGCGGTCTACAGAAGTCACACCCAGATAGGAACAGAGTGTAAAAATACACAGTTCATTGTAAGAGCACATTGGAAAGAAGTCTAACGTAAACGCCCTGGAAGAAGCTTTAGAGTATATTTTGACACTGTAAACAAGGAAAGGCAAGTTCAACTGGACTTACTTCAGTGCTGAGAGCTAACAGGTAATCAGAATTCTGAGGGCTGTACATCATCTGAGTCAGAGGATGAAAGGGGAGATCTGTCTGCACAAAGTTCTTGGCAAAGTCTGATGACCTGAACACTCTTCCTCCTCGGCTTCCCCCAGACACCTCTGCTGTTAATATCACCTGCCCGGAGAGAGGAGACATCAAGGTTAGGGAGTAACACTGTGAAAACCTGGGAAGGTGGTGTGAGTATGCGTATGCTTGTATGTGTGCATGCGTGTGTGTGTGTGTGTGTGTGTGTGCATACATGTGTGTGTGTGTGCACACGCACATGTAATAGTTAAGGAATTTTAGATCCAAAAGAAAGAGAAATTATAAAATACATTATTTACTACTCTAAGTTTTACTCTTATATATTAAAGATATCCTGAGTTGGGCCAATGTATCATACCTGTGATAATTTTTTTGACTCTGGTTAGTTTTGAGATATAGTTTCCACAAAGGTTACAGTGTTGTAGGGAGTACCTGTTGCAATGATGACTAACTACCACATATGCATGAAGGGTTTTGGTGCATCTTAAATGTGAACCAGGAAAAAAAAAAACTCTGCTAAATCTTTTATGATTGGTGTCAAACTATGTCTAATTTAAAAATATAGCAATACCAAACTAAAATACTGCCCTAATTTCATTTCTGTTGCTGTGATAAAACACCCTGACAGAAAACAACTCAGAGGAGAGAGGGTTTATTTGGCTTACACTTCCAGATTACAACCCATCATTTCCTGGACAAGACTCTGAAGCAGCTGGTCCCACCTACAGTCAAAAGCAGAGAGTGAATGCATGCATGTGCGCATGCCTACTTCTGGTTAGCATCCTTTCCATACTTAGTTCATGATCCTCTGCCTAGGGAATTATGCTGCTCACAGTGGGATAGGTCTTCTCGCATCTTAATGCAGTCAGTCTCCTCCAGGACATGTCACAGGCCAGTCTGGTCTAAACAGCTTTCACTGAGGCTCTTCCTAGGTTGTGTCATGTTGACAATTGAAACCAATCATCACAAATGTGATACTGTGAACTGCTGGATCATTCCAACACTGACATAGTTCAGGTGCTATGGGGGCCAACTTCACATGCAAGAATGAATCTCACCTTTCCAGAGTTCTCAGGACCAATAGCCATGCCAAACTCCGTCCGAATGAAGGTGTTATTGATGAGATTTGTAATATCCTTAAAGTTCTTCCCATAATCCTCACTGACAGAGAGAAGAAAGAAGCATACTTAGAGTATGGTGTGGAGATCTGCTGGAATTCTTAGCCTTTATCCCTCTTTCATGATTTTCTCAGAGAGGGGTTAGCCTGAGGGATATTTCACTTCCTCATTAGTGATAGGTTTCAGGATTGGGGGTGTATGAGGTGACTTATGTTGAGCCAAGAAGAGGAGAAGGCCTTCCTTCCCTTGAGATTTTCTAGGGAATACATTTCATCCCAGATAAGTCACTTCCTGAATCTGGTCAGTTTTCTTTTAGGCCAGCAGTTCTCAATGGGGTGGTTTTGTTCCCTACTCCCACTTGTGGACTATCTAGAGACAGTTTTGCTTATCACAATCCAGACACTATTTAGGCAAAGGTGATGCTGGCCACACTGCAATGCACAGAGCAGTCCTTCGGCAGAGAATTATCTGGACCCAAATATTGACGAATCATTGTTGAGAAACACCACAATTGGCATATGAATATAATGCAAAAAATTATTATTCCATGATGAAAGGGCAACTGAGGTAATTCTAGAATCCCAGAAAAGCAGAGCACACAACGTGGGATAGAACTGACCCTGAAGCATGTTGTTTCTCTGTATTTAGTTATGTGAATCAGGAATTTCCTTGTTATTCAAGCTAGTTTGAATTGAGCTTCTGCTAGCTGTAGCCGAGGGGCCCCTAACTAACCTATAAATCCACATTACTTATGATAAGCCAGTGATTGAGTAATGGTGACTTTGGCGCTTTCCTGAGAGAGGTTGACATCTTTAGGCACAATTTCCTAACTCATGTCTCACTGAAGCTACAACTAGAGAAAGCAAACAGCCAAATTTAACTCTTGGTTTCTCAAGAGTTTTCCCCAAAATTCCATTCCAACAAAGCACTTAAATTCATGTTTAGATTTGTGAAAAATAACAACAAAATCTTTTTGAGAAATAAGAACAACAAAAGACTCAGTAGCTGTCTAATAGGTCTAATACTATGCGTAACTTTCTTTAAGTGATACAGAATACCAGAAATATTTATTAAATTTAAAGGGACTGGATCTGGTGCAGGCCTGGGTTGCTTGCAACCTTTGTCAGAGACACTTCTCTAAGCAGTGGGCAACAGCTGATGCAGACACACCCAAGTGGCTAAAAGGCTGATGAGACTAAGTGCTCAGCCCTGAATGGGGCATCATTATTATCCCCCACCCTCTGCCAAGCCCAGGGAACAGCATGGGAAACGTGAAAAGGATGTCAAAGCTGGAGGGTGGGGAGAACCTCAGCGATGCCAGGTGTGCCACGGCAATCATGCTCTCGATGTAGCACCAGCCATACAGATGGGCAGGTGATCTTCAGGCCCCACCCTTCACTGAGGAACTACTGGCAACTGGTATCTGCTGGGGAGGAGAGAAGCATGTGTCTTTGTTGGTTTGCTGGTAAATTTCTCAATGTCCCAGTGGATGGTCTCACACCCATGCACATATGGGCAGCAATCACTGGCCTGACTTAGCAAAAAACAAAACAGAAAAGAAGAAGAGAAAGAGATGAAGGAGAGGAGGGACAGGAGCAGAGGGAAGAAGAAGGAGGAGAGGAAAAAGGAGGAGGAGAAAAAAATGAAGTCAGTAGGGGTGGCACTGGGAGGGATACAGAGAGGTTGGAGGGAGTAATGAGGGGATGTGATCCTTGTATATCCATATGAAATTATCAGAGAATAACTGATATAAAAACTTTTAAATCATCTATTGGTAAAGACATTGCAAGCCAGCTTCTCAGAGCCGGAAGAAATCTGTGGTAATGTTCACATTTACTACAAATTTAGGGAAATACCACAACAAATAATCACAAACTGAGGAACATGAGAAATGCATACAGCCAAGGAGACCATTGTGTGCCGCTCCTGTGATTTACAGGAGATGCAAGGGAGGCATTTTATCAAAAGCCAAGTAGCTAATTAAAGACAAAGTTGAAATCATAGTCCAGTTCTTTTAATTCTTAGCCGCAAACTAGAGACAACTTATTTGTGAGGAGTCCATTTTTCTTATAACTTGGGAATCATCATTTCTATGGCCAGAGTCTGTTTAGCATAGAAGCTAGAGGTGCCTGTGCCTGTTTACACAGTCTCTGAGAATGGTAAAGCAAACCACACTGTCTCAGTTATTGGGATGACTTTCACACACACAAACACCGAATTCCTAGATAATCAAGACAGAGAGTGGGTACCATCCAACAGTTTCCTCTACTGCCCTGTCTCTGGCTTTGGAGTACAGGATCTTATCTTCTAGGCAGCCAGCAGGACACGGGTAAGCAGTGCCCAGCTCTGCAGGGTGTACACCATCAACAGCTCAGACAACTGTTGGAGGAGCTGTGGCAGCTTCATTATCTCTGGTTTACAAATCTTCCTGCCTTATAACCTCCCCAGGGGACCTTCACAACTGCCTGCTTTTAAAGAACTTGGTACAATGAACTATCCCTGTACTCCAGAAAAGAAGACCACACTAGTGAACAAAAGACATCTATGACAACCATCCGTTACTTCAGCTGTTTAAGCCAGTGGAGAAGATGGACTGGGGATAACCTCTGGGGGTTAAGTGAGTTCTGTGGGTATAGTATGTACATCAGCATGAACTGGAAACTAATAAAACAACCTGAAAATAAAATCTATTTTCTCAACTTCATATGACAATATAACTATAAATAGTAATCGAATGATTGCTAACCAAGAAAACCCTGTAACCCATCTGCTGTAGAAATGTCTTCTTAAACAACAATTCTAGGTCTCAGCCACTTCTCTAGTTACCAAAAATAAATGATCATTTTAGTCTATGTCTGTGGTGTGCACATGCTCACGAATGGTTTCAACTCAAGACATCACCAAGGACAAGAGTGTGTAGAATGGAAATTATTTAAGCCATGTAGCTATTATAACGGAATATCATATTCTGGAGGCTGGGGAGCCCAAGATTAGGGCACTGGGAGAGTCTATGTTTGGTGAAGCCCAATTCCTGCAATGTTGTATTTGTTTTAATTGGGCTCTTGCTATGAAGCCGGGCTTGAACTCAATGTGTAACACACCCACCCTCCTGCCCAGTACTGAGTCAATACTGTAGGCATTCCCATCACACTTGGCTTTAAACCATCTTATCACTGTGAGGTTGTAGGGCAGAAAGGGTAGGCAGATGTCTGGGGGTGGCGCTGGGGGGTCGTTTAAGTGATACTAATCCTGTCCGTTAGGGCTTGCTTTCATGTTCTAAACACTTACCTACCTGAGGTCCCTCCCTCCTCATATAAGTCAGAAGCCCCTGCTTAAGGAATGGTGCAATCCATGTGGGGTGGAACTTCTCACCTCAGTTAACCACCAAGAAAACCCACCACAGGCATGCCAAAGGCAATCCTGATCTAGATGACTCCTTAAGACTTTCTTCCCACTGGGCATGATAGTGCAGGCCTTTAATTCTTGCACTCAGGAGGCAGAGGCAGGCAGATCTCAGAAAGTTTGAGGCCAGACTGTTCTACATAACAAGTTCTAGGCCAGCCAGGGCTACCAAGTGAGACCCTCTCTCAAAATAAGTGAGTAGATAAATAGATTCTCAGGTAATTCTGTTGTATTAGGTTGACAATTTAAAATGATCACAGATGTCATCTAAATCAAATATGGGTGAGACTCAAGGTACAGTGCATCCTGCAGCAAGCATTTTTCTAGCCATGAGACAAAACAAGTGCTTTCAAAGTATAATGACTCTGAAACTCTGAACCTACAGCTTCCGGTGAAAGACATCTGACCCGCTGAGCCTGTGATCCCTGTCCCCACCCCAGTTTGAACCTGAAGAAGCCACCTTGATGATCTCTGAATGGTTTCTGGGCTCATTCTTCCTAGTCTGGAAAAACAGTACACATTAGCTGAATAACCCCAGCCCTAGCCTATCAAACTCAAGAAGTCTAGTGGCCTCCTCGGTCCCATCCCTCCTCGGTCCCATCCCTCCTCCGCCCCCTCCCTCCTCTGTCCCTCTCCACTTCTTGGAGAGGGCCATCCTCCTCCCCAACCCACCCAGACCAACAAGACAGTGTTCTGCCTGCGGTGTCCACTTTCACACTATGAACAAGGATCCTTTTCAGAGTGTCAAGGTGTTCCATGTTGGTACTTTTTGCTGGCAGTTTGCTGTTGCTCTCCATGTGTTGTGTTGACACACTGTTGTTCCTGAGCACAAAGGAACTTAGAAGTGCCTCATGCAGGCGACATGTGTGCCTGGAAACGTCACTTGAGTAAGAGCTGTGGTAGTGTTGGCCGTGAGTTTAATTCTAACAAAGGAACAACACATATTAATAAGATATTTTTTAACAGAAACACAGTGAGCCAAGGTTATATATATTGATCGATTGGAAATGTTATGAACAGAGATTTGCAGAAAGCTCACCACGTATTTCCCGTAGGAACAATAATTCAGCACTTTGCTGGCTCAGCACTTGTTTTTGTTTGGTTTTGCTTTGTTTTCTTCACTATGCAGCCCTGGCTGGGCGCAACCTCACTGTGTAAGAGCAGGCTTGGCTCAAACACACAGAGACCTGCCTGCCTCCGCCTGCAGAGAACTGGCATCAAAGGTGTGGGCCACTATGCTCAGTGACTCAGCATTTGTGACAAGTTTACAAAATACAACTGCAACAACTAACCTGAACCAAATACATTGCAATTTTCAGTTAAAATATCAGTCAGGAGAATGTAGCTTACTAAAATGTGCCAAAAGGACAATGGACCTGACGCCAAAAGTGGAAGAATTTGGATTCATACTAAACTTAACTCCCATTATTCTAATCTGTTTTCCCCTTATCTGATGCAACTTTATGTTTTTATTTTTAATATTTTGTTATGTTTTGTAATTATTGGGGAAATGTATGTTTTCTATGGAAATCATAAAAATATGATTGTAAAAACAGAATAAAGCATAGAAAATAAAGCCATAGACTTGTAAAATAAAAAAAAAAAAAATTGAGTATCTTGAACCTGCATTTTGCGTTGCTTGGCAAGTCTTGAGTATGTAAAATAAAAACTGTGTTAAAGGCAATATGTCATTATACATTTCAACAAACTTTCTCTCTCTCTCTCTCTCTCTCTCTCTATATATATATATATATATATATATATATAAAGTTTATATATATATATAAAGAAATATATATATATATTTCTATATATATATAGAAAGAAATATATATATAGAATATGTACATATATGTACACATATATATATATGTGTGTGTACATATATGTACATATTCATGCTTGTTGCTGGTGACAGTGTTCCACTATGTAGCCCAGGTTGGCACTGAACCTCCTACCTCTCCCTATCTACTGTGGTGAAACTAAACTGAGCCTCTCATTTAAAGGCTAGCACAGAAAGCAGTTTCCCTGTCACCCACCCCCTCTTCCACTATGATACCTGTACCATAAGCGGGGGCACAGACGTCCCATTTAGAGCTGAGCTCACCACAGTCTCTCACTCTTTGCCCTGGGACTGGTTACAGGGCTCTGCATTAATTGCCATCTACTGCAAAAGGAATCATCCTTGATGAAGCCTGAGAAATGCACTAGTTTATGGGTTCAATAGTAAGTTATTAGAAATAGGTTTAATTCTATGTCCAGTTAGCAGACTGGTGCTTTGAATATGGTTGGCCCAGGGAGTGGCACTATGAGGAGGTGTGGCCTTGTTGGAGCATGTGTGGCCTTGTTGGAAAAAGTGTGTCACTGTGGGGGTGGGCTTTGAGACCCTCCTCCTGACTGCCTTTAGATCAAGACGTAAAACTTTTGGCTCCTCTTGCACCATGCCTGCCTGGGTGCTGCCATGCTCCCACCTTGATAATAATGGACTGAACCTCTGAACCTGTAAGTCAGCCACAATTAAGTATTGTTTTTTATAAGAGTTGGCTTAGTCATGGTGTCTCTTCACAGCAATGGAAACCCTAACTAAGACACACAGACTAATAGTAGTTTCTCCCCTAGGACCTTGGCCCCAGTAACAGTGCAGGTGTGGTATGGCTTCTATCTTGAAGAGTGGGCTTCAAATTCAATTAAAAACTGCTTAGTTACTCCTATGACATTACTACCACTTTTGCACAAATGGTCACATCGTGCAAGGCTGGTCGTTATTGTAGCATGCAGGGTTCACAATGTACAAGATTGACAATTTTGTCCTCTAATAGAATGCATAGCACCTTCCAGCATTATAAAAGCTACCTAGTAGAGATGAAGCTTCCAGGTCAATACCAGCTTGATCTCTCACATAACAAGTATGCGGTGCCCTTAGCAATGGGATCTTGCTGTAAAGTTCTGGAAGGTAACCAAGAGTACTGACAACAGCCTATAATTTTAGGCCAATATAGTCTATATCTCTTAGGATGCTTCTGTGGTGGTAGTTTTTCAAATGACCTTTTCAGGAGATTTTTAGTGTTTGCTATCCCTCCTTGTATTACCTCTTCCACCTCCCATCCTATACCCCATTTCATCCCTCCTGCTCCAACTTTCCCTTTCATATATCTGTGTTCAATCTTCCCTCCCTTGAAAGCCCCATCACCATGGTCCCTTACTAATTTCCTGACTTCTGTGGGGATTACAAATGAAACAAACATATCTGAAGATTCAAAGCCAGCATGCAACATTTGTCTTTCTGGGTCTAGGTTACCTCACTTGGAATAATTATTTTAAGCTCTAGCCACTTACTTCACATTTAATAATTTCATTTTTTCCTAGCAGCTGAACACTATCCCATTATGTAAATGTACACTTTTCTTATCCATTCATCCACTGATGGACATATAGGCTGTTTCCACTTCCTGCCTATTGTGATTAGAGCAGCAATGGATATGAAGGAGGACATCAGTTGTACAGACGCACTCACGGCAGTTGTGACAACATTCACAAGACTTGTGCTAGCTCAAGGCATCAAAAATTCTAGCATAGAAGGTGCTGGTGGTCATGAAGCCCCACCTAGCTGAGGTAACTGATAGCTGCTGAAAGAGAGGAAGTTAATTTTCCTTGAGGGTAGGTCAAATAAGTTCCAGTTGATGCCACATAACCAGAACTAATTAGAAGAGATGGTTTTGTCATTGTTGTTGGGGTTTTTTGTTGTTGTTTTGTTTTTGGGTTTTGTTTTAATGAGGACACAAAGTTGGGTGTGTATGGAATGAAGCATGAATCTGGAAGGAATTGGGGAAGGAGAATGAATATAATCAAAATACAATGTATGAAATTCTCAAAGAATTAACAGAAATGTTTTTAAAAGGCTAGCACACTTCTGCTCTTATCACTTACGATGTGCCAGTCCTTCAATAATTCCTTTCCTGGTAGCCTTAGACAATTTCCTTGTGTTCTCAAGAGCCTCCATGCCTAACTCTACCCAGCAGGAGGCACACATTTACCTATCCTGTAATTTGTATCCCAAATGAAGCTTTCCTGAACAAAGGCAAGTCAATAACTATAGTCATCAAAGCTGTGAAAAGCAGAAAAGGTGTTCGAGCCAGCTTTTATTATGTGATTGGGCAACTGAAGCCTAGTCAGGACCCACTGGGAGTCAACGGCCCCTCCCTTTTCCATTTCTGAAGCAACAGGTGCACTTTGGCTGGTGCACTCAACAAAGCCATTTCAGGCCAGGCCAGCCCAGCCCAGCCCAGCCCAGCCCAGCCGGAGAGGCAACACAGCATATTTACAGTTTCCTCCTAAACTCTGGGACAGGAGACAGAATCCGATCTCACTTCACATCGAGGAGAGATAATGAATATTCAGACTGACTGGTAAAGACTATGGCAGCAATACTGCCCTGCCAAGAAGAAAAAGAACCTTGTTAACATGACACGGTGTCACTCTCTAGTAAAGGGTATGTTAGCAAAGAGGGTTTTCTCTCAAAAATCAGGTGAAAGGCTTGAGTCAGGCTGCGGTTGGTATTTAAACAGAGCCTCTGACTCTGTAAGCACATTACTGAAAAGGAAGAGGACGGGGTTCACTGCTAAGGTCTGACTCAGGACCTCATTAGCTCCAACTGCAGCCACATGGTTCAAGAACTTTGTAGTAAACAAAGCAAACACAAACAAAAAAACCTATTAGGCATAAAGGAAAACTAGCTTGAAGCATTATGTATGGAAGACAAGCCAACATAGAAAGGGAGGAGCTTAGTAAACAGCCTTCAAAACATAAAGTCATCACTAATCAGAGATTTCCATTTGTTCCTGAAGAATGAACTGAAAATGAGCATCACAGAGACAAGCCGCATCCTAGAAAGGTCAGTTTCAGTGAAAAACTGGCTACATTTTAACTAGCTGTCCACAAGAGTAACAATTAAGTAAACTGTCAGTCTGACAAAAATGAGAGTAACGAGTATAGGAGACATATATAGCACATACTGAGGGCACAAGAGCTTGTGAAGCGCTTCTGCATTAACAGAAGTAGTGGAGGAATCTGGGGGCAGTGACTTTATACCATCCATCGTGGAAGACTTTCCATTCACTGTGACAACTAGGGCAGCAGTGCTAGCCTAGCTCTAGACCAAGCTCTCTGTCACTCCATGCCAAGCATTACAGAGTCCTCACCTTATGGTGACTCTGAGGGGAACACTGCTACCATCCTCCTTTAAAACTAATAGAAAGTCTTAGTGTTGTGTTTTATAAAAATAAAGAGAGAGGGAATATGTTTGGTGTAGGAGCGGTAAGGTGTGGGGGAAAGGGGTGCCTCTGGGGGTCTATGCTGAGGCATCTCTTCCCCCTGAGGGACCAGCCACATAGAGTTTATTCAGGGCAGGGGAGGGGAGCTGAGAGGGTAGTAGAGACAGAAAAACAGAGAAAGGCAGAGAAAGGCAGAGAGAGAGAGAGAGAGAGAGAGAGAGAGAGAGAGAGAGAGAGAGAGAGAGAGCGAAAGAGAGAGCTGGAGCAGCTATGAGTACGTGGAGTGAGGGGGAGCAGGATGAAAGGACAGAGCTAGAGCAAGAGAGAGAGGAGGGGCAAGCAGCCCCTTTTATAGTGAGTCAGGCACGCCTGGCTGTTGCCAGGTAACTGTGGGGTGGAGTCTAGACAAAATGCTAACACTTAGGAGGCAGCATGACTTGTTTGTTGTAGTAACTATCAATATTAATTGGTAGTTTCTATCCCACCTTCTATCTTTCAGTTCCCAGATAAAAGGCACAACATTTTTGTATTTATAATAAGTCTTGACAGCACTAGAGCTGGGTAGATATCTACCCTCTGTGCCACTGTGTCTACTTCCTGCTAATAATCTCATACGATATCTTGGTTTGAATATGCTTGACCCAGGGAGTGACACTATTTGGAGGTGTGGCTTTGTTGAAGGTGTGTCATTGTGGGTGTGGGCTTTAAGATCTTCATCCTAGCTGCCTAGAAGCCGGTATTCTCTTAGCAGCCTTCAGAGAAGATAGAACTCTCAGCACCATGCCTGCCTGGATGCTGCCATTCTCTTGCCTCGATGATAATGGACTGAACCTCTGAACCTGTAAGCCAGCCCCAATTAAATGTTGTCCTTATAAGACCTGTCTTGGTCATGGTGTTAGTTCATAGCAGTAAAACCCTAACTAAGATATATGACTTGCCATGTTCTGCCTGGGACGCTTTTACTCCAACTGGCTAGCTTCATGGCCATTTTTTTTTTTTTTTTTTTTTTTTTTTTTTTATGATTCACCTACCCCACGATGTCTTCTCCTCTCTCCACCCTCTTGCTCTCTTCCTTCTGTGGTCTTCCCCTAAATCCCAAGCTGGGAACGAAGCTCCACCTACCTCTCTTCTGCCCAGGTATAGGCTGTGGGCATCTTTATTCAACCAAGTTTTAAACTAAGGAGCTAGCATCACTGGGTCTATGTGAGAACCTCCTCATCCCTAGGCAACAAGACCTCAGGGGCCAGTATTTAGCATTGCAATACATAGCAAAAGACCAATTCTCAACACTTGTTCAAATTTATTCTATTTGCAAATGACAGTGCAGAGATTCAACCCCTGGCCTGCCTGCCAACTCAAACTTGGCAGCCCTTTGCTTTTCTATGTTGCTTCCCAAGACAATACAGCTGCATGGTAGATATAGCATTGGAAGGGGGGAAAAAAACCTGTAAATAAACTAAGATGATGCTCCGCCATAGTTGTTCTTCCCATTAGGATTTCCAATTACTTTATACTATGATGATAACACTTCTGGAATGAAAGATAAGCCGGTGAAGACAATACTGGGGGAAGACTTCATTATAGCAAGGATTCTTAAGTGCTAGAAACAGGTACTAAATTTAACGGACAAAGTTTTAAATATACCTTTTCCTTTGCAAACAGGAGACTTCTCATCTAGCTGTGATTATTTAACTGCTGTTCTAATTAAACAATGGCACCTGCTGTGAGCCTTTTTAATACCCAGACTCTATAATATACTGACAATCTATAAGAAACAAGGAAAACCACATTCTTGGTATAAAAACTCACAGAAGTCAAGGCATCAATTCATCCATTTGTTCATTCAACAAATACTTCTGCCTGCCTACTGTGTGTTAATAACTTGGCCAGAAGCTCGAGAGTCTCCAGTTAATGCAGTGCCCAGCCTTCATGGGGCTTTGGCAATTCCAACATGTGACTCCTTGGCTACAGGAATATCTGCTTATTTTAAGCCAGCATTGCGGTGCTGAATACCGAGCTCTGGCTCCAGGCCCCTGGGCAGAAGTCAAAGATCACACCTGCTGGAAGAGGGAAGTGGGGCTGAAGCATTTCAGAGCTGCAACATCAGTTCCCTGTGCCTGGGCCAAGACCAGCTGCAGAACAATCCAGGGAAGAAGAAGCTTAGAGCCCAGCAGGACTCCCAGAGGCCTCTGGCTCCTGTGGTGTTTCTAGAATCCCAGCTAGGATTTTGTAATTCATTTAAGTCCCTTGGCAGGAGATAGGATAGATTTACAGGATAAAGAAGATAATGGCTTACTTTAGAGTGCTAGCTGCTCTGGATCCTGAGGAAGGAGCCTACTCTTCAAGTTGCAGAAGACACATGTTTTTTAAAAATCTATTGGTGACATATAGATGCAGAAAAATCACACTGCCTTCCTGTCAGTAAGAATCCATGAGATTGACATGGGCATGCGTGCCTGTAGACGCCTCCTTTTACCTGTGTCATTCCACCTTTCTGGCAGGTCAACCTCATCTCCTGCCAGCTAAGCCCTTTCTCACTTTACTTAAGGTTGCTAAGTTGTCATCCAAAAGTGGGCTGAGCGCCACGGTCTGCTGGAAGTTTAAGATCAGAATTAACTGTTGAACTACTGTGACCCGAAAAGGTAGAGCCTCTGTCTCTGCATGGCCTAGTCAAATGTCCCTGGGATATGTTATCTGTCTCACCTTCGATATAACTTGGACTGTCCAAAACTCACAATTACCAGTGGCACTTGGAAAGTAGTCAGGACGAGAATAACCTGGAGGGGACAAAAGCATTCTGTTGATAAGAGATGAGAGACAGGGCAAACACATGTTGACAGAGGATGTCGATAAGCTGTATTTTAAAGACTGGTAACTGCTCTGCTTTCTAGAAACCTGTAATGCAACATATCTGAAATCTAGGAAGGGCCAAGGAACATGGGTCTGTGAGGTATGGAAGTTCTGTCTCATCCCATTGCTTACACCTGAAGCAGCGAGTCAGGGATGCTCAAACACATAGACTGAAGGAGTCATCTAATTATATCTATATAAGCACAAAAAATAAAATTCTCTTTTTTCTGTCCCCAGAGGTTAGCATGCTACATATGTCAGGGCATCTTCTCCTCCAGGTTGCTAGTTCTCCGTGCAAGTCATTTTATGAACAATTATTTTCTATGCAAAAATATACATGAGAAAAAATCTAGGTAAGTTAGTACAGGCATCTAGAGAGTCTCAAAAACCCATATAATAAGAAATCTTAGCTAGGCATGTTGGTCCACACACCTGTAATCCCAGCATTAGGGGGCAGAGGTAGAAGGAGGAGTTCAAGGCCAATTTAGCCTAGCCATGTTGTAAACTTAAAGCTAGCCAGACTACTTAAGACTGTGTCTCTGGGGGAAAAACAAAACAAAACTTAGAGTTACCAAGGATCTGGGCTAAGTGAAAAAAAAAAAATCATAGAAATTAGGGCATAGGTCAAAATTGAGAAAAACTATACACACTTAAACCTCTACTGGGAAGTTTAAAGGGTAATTATAAGAAACAATTTTGTTTTGCTTATTCATGTATGTATGTATGTATGTATAGGGTTTATATGTCTGTCCATGTTCACATATATGTGCATATGTACATGTGTAGAGGCAACAAGTCAATGTGTGTATCTTTTTCCACTGTTCTTCACCATATTCTTTGAGATAGGTCTTCTCATGAACCTGACAAATGCCTGAGTAGACAACATGACCTGGCCAGCAAGTTCTAGGGGTCTTATTGTCTCTGCTTCACCAGCGGTCAGATAACAAGCATGTATGTGCTATACACCCATCTGCTTGTTTTTAATTTTAGTTTAGATTATGTATGTCTGTATGCCTGTGTGGGGGCATTTGGACACAGATGACTCAGAGGACAGAGGCAGTGGACCTCCTGGAGCTGGAGTCACAGCATTGGGAGCCGCTGGTATGGGTGCTGCAAACAGGGAGCAGGCTCTCTGCAATGACACAAGTGTGTTTCTTAGTGCTGAGCCATCTTTCCAACCCACATCCGGTTCCTACATGTGTGCCGGGAATCCAAACTCACACTCTCATGCTTGCACGACAAGCACGTAACTCACTGAGCATCTCCTCAGCCCAGACAACTTGCTGTCCAGAGCCAGAGCTGGGCTTCCATAGCTGGGTGTCTGGTATTGTTACCATGTACCTCACTAATGTAGGCATTAATGGGACACCTATCCACCATCCACCCACCCCACCATGTACCCTTATCTAGCAGGATAATAGTAGTCTGAAGACTGCATTAAACTGGTTCCCAGTTCTATAGTAACGCCAAAACAACTACAATTTCCTGAAAGTTTGTCCTGAAAGAACATATTTTCTGTGACTAAGGTTGAAGACACTTTCAGAAATTAGTGATATTTAGAGTATCTATCTGTCCCAAAGTCCATCATCTTGCTAGAGTAAAAGAGTTTAGAATATTACTTACCCCAGTGCTGTCTCCAACCCAGGACAAGGACACTGAGCCACTGAGGTCATCAAAGACATGCTATTAGAGAAAAGGAAATGAAATTCATTTAGAAATGTCATCCATACCATTTCCATCCTTAGACCTTTCCACATGAATTGTTCTGAGAATGTAACTCACGGGCACTGTGTTTACGTCATTTCCATTTCATACTCTCCCCTCTCTGACACCTCCTGTTCTGCTCACTCCCTCTCAACTTCACCACCTCATCTTCTTTAAATGTGGATGTGTGTGTGTCCGCACGCTCAAGACACACATACACAGAGCAAGAGAGAGAGCGGGGGTGGGAGGGGGGGGGAGAGAGAGAGAGAGAGAGAGACAGAGAGAGACAGAGAGAGAGAGACAGAGAGAGAGAGACAGAGAGAGAGAGAGAGAGAGAGAGAGAGAGAGAGAGAGAGAGAGAGAGCTGCTGAATCCCTTTAGTTGCTCAATAACTGAGCATGGAGCGGCATCTCCAGCAGGTTCATCTGTACACAGACCCCAACCATAGGCTCGTGGAACATCACACAAGAGGGAACAGAAAGATGCAAAGAGCCAGAGGACCAGGATATTTGCTACGAGACAGTGTCCTCTCTATGGGACAAGGAACCGTACCACGCAATCTTAATATGTCCACCTGAGCAAGGCCTCCACAATGACAGCACTGGCTGACATCCCAGTGTGGATGGGAGAAGCCTCACAGGGCTCCATCTCTAGAGGAAGAACTACAGGCTGCTAGAAAACAGAGGATCAGTCTTCCCCGGGGATGAGCTCTCTGATATGTTAGCCAATCCTTCATTACTCTTGTGTGTAATTAAGTTCATAATTAGAAGGGGACACAGATTCCCACAATAAAATTTGGGAGAGATGGGATTTAGCTACTTCATCCAAATCACAGATGACTTAGAAATTTCAATTCTCTCATACAAAGTAAGCCAAGCAGAGGAGTTATCTTCACTGCACCAGATGGGAGATGGGGAAGTCTAATTGCTTTCTCAAACAGAACTAAATATAAAGCCATAGCAGAGTATTCTTAGTGTGCTTTAAAACAAGAGATCAGAGCCCACACTGACAGACATAATTATAATCCAATCGGCATAATTGAAGTTTTGCTAAGCAGTCTTCACAGTATGGCTGAATAGTTAGAGGTCGGATTCCTCCTGCTTCCAGACAGAACTGCTAAAATGGCAGGAGGCAGAGGCAAGGAGTGAATGGCTTTGTTTTGTCTGTCTAGTCAACAATCACAGAGATCATCAATAATAAACCTATCGAGCTCCACTGGGAAATGGGAAACAAAACAGAGAAAGATGGTATATTATATCTAAAATCCAGAACACATACAAAAAGTGACAGTCATCTTTGCAGAATATTTTCCATCCAAATATTTTCATCTTCTATTTATTTATTTATTTACTTCTGGTTTTTTAAGACAGGGTTTCTGTGTAGCTCCGGCCATCCTGGAACTCAAACTCATAGAGATCCACCTGTCTCTGCCTCCTGGTGGTGGGATTAAAGGTGTGCACCCAGCCCATATTTATATTTTATATTTATAAAATAATGTATGTTCATCATAGAAAATGTAAACAATATGAGGAAGTATAATAAAGGAAACGAAAGTCTTTCATAATTTACCACACAGAGATAGTCCTGGTTAATGTTTAATCTTCTAGCTTTCATCACCTATCAAACTAATAAAATAATTCAACAGAGGCACTATTGTTACTTGAAAAGACTTCTCAGCATACAGAAATTACATGTTTTATATATATGCATTACCAACAAAAATGAAGGGCCTTCCTTTTCCCTGGACATATGCCACTACCCAAGTCTAGAGTAGCCCAGTATGCTCTTCCACAAGTGTTATTGGTTGTGCTTTTTCTTAGGAAGACATATCCAATTCCACTTATGAACATGTCCAGCCTTCCCAAGTGTGAGCCCACCTCCACCAGAGCAGGAGCTTTATATTCCCTGGTGTTCTCTGTGCACACTCAATAAGCATGGGTTGAAAATGATTATAACGTATCCTTCCCAAACCACAGTTCCCATCTCAAAATAGAGTCTGCCTATAAATGGTCTGGTGTCAGCTACTTGGTCACTCAAGCCACCAATCCCAATAGAGAAGCTGGAAGGGAAAGAACTCTGAACACAAATTGCTTCGCTTATCTCCTAATTTTCTCTGTGGTCCTCCTGACTGGGGCTTCTGAGTCTGTCTGTGCTATTTCCCTTCTGGATGGAAAGTGCCTTTGAGGTCAAAAGACCCTCTGAATGCTCTCCATAAATAGTACTAGTGCTGCACACAGGGCTTGCTCAGTAAACGCTGGTTAACTCGCAGAAGTACAGGCTGAGCTGGAAGCTGCTGAGACACAGAAGGGCTATTCATACACACACTTGCAGAGCATCAGAGGAAACGTGGGGCTGTTAGAGACTCCTGGAACCAGAAGCTTACAGAATGGCACACCAGAGTGCCTTAGATGTCTCACACAGAGCATGACCACATGTTCTCTTGGGAGACACGATAGTAACTGAAATTAAAGTGATGAGTCCCCTGAAGAGGAGCAGGGCTAGCCGGGGCTGCCACATGTAATGGTCATCACTGAAACATGAGGGTTCTGTGTTTTGTTTACTTCCTAGAGAGGTCTGGTTGCAACAATTGACTAGAGGAAATGAAAAGTCCCACTAACCACCACACTGGAGTTTGTGCTTGTCTTCATCAGGCATTCTTGTTAGAGGCAATCAGGAACTGCACTTTGCATTTTTTATACAATTCCCTGCACATGCAACTCAGTCCACGAATACACATTACCCATATCTTACTGCTCAGTAGGGGAACAAGGGTTACTGGATGCCACTGGCAACCTCGGCTTCAGCTAAACAACTAAGATAGGAATTGACCTAGCTTATTTTAAGAGCTCCCTTGAAAATATAGGCCAGGCTTATTAGCTGTGATTGTGGTTTTCTGTTACCCTTGACCTCCTGCTCCACCCTTTCCATTAACCATTTAACATTTGCTTTTGAAAGTGTACACGCTCATTGGAACACTCGTCTACCTACATAAGATGTGACTCATCGGTCGTATTTCATACTCTAAAATACCTATTACCGTCTGAAGTTAAAAGAGAAAATGAAATCAGATCAGACAGCATGACCGTAGCTCAAGCAGGAAAAAAAAAGTTCACATGGAAAGGAGGCAAATCCAGAGGATTAAAAGCTCTGGTGGTTAAATCTTGTAAACTTAATACGAATTAGAAACACATGGGAAGACGGACCCTTAATGGAAGAGTCTCATGGATCAGAGTGGCCGGTGGTGAGTCTGTGGGGGCACCTTGTGACTGTTAATTGATGAAGGAGGGCTTAGCTTACTGTGCATGATGCTGCCCTGAGCATCACCTGAGATGACAGGTGATCCCCAGGTTATACAAGAAAGGTAGCTGAATGTGGTCTGCGTCCTGTCTTCAAGCTCCTGGCCCAAATTCCTGCATTAGTTTCTCTCCATAACAGGCTGTGGACTGTAAGATGAAATAAACCCTTTCCTTCTCCTTTTGCTTTGTTTTGGTTGTTTTAGTTTGCAACAAAAAGCAAACTAAGGTAGTAGGCACCAAGAGTACAGATTCAATCCCACTCCTTCATAGGGAAGAAACATAATGTCAAGGAAAGGCTGCACAGCTTGGCTCTAGTTAGGGAACAATCCACTGCTGTGAGCCAAAGGCCATAGATTCTAATCTAATCAGTTATCTGGAGTGTGTGTGTGTTACAAGTGTGTGTGGTAATGTGAGTACGTATGTGGGTTATGAATATGTATGTCTGTATGTGTGTGTTATAGGAGTGTGTTATATGAATGTGTGTGTGTGTGTTTGTATACTTTCATGCATGTATGTAGTCCAGAGGTTGACATCAGGAATCTCTCCCAATCCTTCTCCATCTTATCCCTTTCAGTGCTGGGTCACTGGTCTGAAGCTCACTTGGTGAGGAGATGGAGTCTCAGTTTTAACAACTGACATATACAGCTGTGTGGGAAGCACTCAACAAATACGGAATCCATTTTCTTTTTTTTAAGACAGGGTCTCACTGTGTGGATCTGGCTGGCCTGGAACTCAATTTGTGAACCACTGGTCTTGAACTCCCAGAGACCCACCTGCCTCTTGCCTTCCTAGTTCTGGGATTAAAGGTGTGCACCATTATGGCTAATCAATCCATTTTCTTTACGAACCATTTGAGAAGCTCTAAAAGGAGGAAGAAGTGAAAAATAAGGCCAGACCTATTTAATTTTCTGATAGTAACAGTGAGGAAGGGATATGATATCTTTGCTCTTAGAGAGGCTTTCTGCTTTTGGCCAATAAGATGAGAGGTGCATTTACCCTCCCACAAAACCTCTGAAGAAACACAGACTATGAGAGACAAGTTTTCTAACTACCACACATCAGGAGGGGGAGGATAGCGATTCACAAAAGGAGATGAACAGAGGATCCTACAAAGTCCAAGGCTTACTCCTTGGGATTTCCAGGTCACTGTATTAGAAAGGAGACATGCTGAGCCCAGAGTCTCCCAACTGAAGGGATGAGACTGGTAGTGTCTGGAAAGCAGACCATGTCACTATGGGGAAACTGAAGGACAGAGTTCACAGGTTAGGGGACTAGAGAGAGGAGAGAGACAGAGAAGGAGCCTCCAGAGGAGCTGTGGTGCTCTGACTCCATCTCTGAGAGCTCTTGTAGAAGACAATGGAAGAGGCCTGTGATGGCATTAATGGCTCCCTAAGAACAGGAAGAGCTTGTAAGCCTGTGCTTGCTCTGTATCATCATTCCACAATGACGTCAGCATGCTGTGACACAACAAGAAGCCATCACCAGACGTCCTTGTGCTTCCTAGGATCCACAACTGTGAGATGAATACACATCTATGCTTTATGAATTATCCAGGCTGTGGCATTGAGTTATAGCAACAGAAAACTGACAGAGGTTTCCCAGCCAGCCAGCTAAGTCTTTGCTGAAGACTGACTAGTACACATACCTGTGAGGAAAATACCAGAGAGCAGGAGAGTCAGCGGTAAGGTCTGGAGAGGATAGTGTCTGGACACCACACAGAACCACCAACTCTTGTTCTCCAGAAACAGAGAATAACTTCACATGGCAAGGGGATTAAGCACTTAGAAAACTTTCCTATAGTATTTAGAAAAAACTGTGTCCCAGAACAAAGTTCAAGAATATTTACAGGGACAACAAGATGTCTCAGTAGATACAGGCACTTAGCCCCCGTCATGAGGACTGAAATTCAACCCCTGGGACCCACATTCTGGAAGGAGAGAAGGTACTCCCCACAAGCTATCCGCTGATCTCCCCCATACACATGTGTAGTCACACACATGAATAAATAAATACATTTTAATTAAAAAGAATATTTATAATACAAAAATGCCTAAGTCCCATCAAGATAAAATTCACATATTCTGGGCTGGAGGGATGGTTCAGTGGTTAAGAGCTTGACCAGAGTTTGAGTCCCAGCCCCAATGTCAGGTGGTTTGCAACTACCTATAACTCTAACTCAAGGGGGATTTGATGCCTCTGGCCTCTGGGAACCTACACACACACACACACAGTCTCTCTTTCACACACACACAATCTCTCTTTTTCTCTCTTTCACACACACACACACACATACACACACACACACACACACAGAGTCTCTCTTTCACACACACACAATCTCTCGCTTTTTCTCTCTTTCACACACACACATACACACACACATGCACAGAGAGAGAGAGAGACAGTATTAAAAATTATAAAAATAAATCTTAAAAAAATCACAACACCTTCCAGGACAGCCAGGGCTACATAGAGAAACCCTGTCTCGAAAAACAAAAACAATATCCAAGATTCAATAAAAAATTGCCAGGCATATAAAGAGCAAGAAAACATAACCAATAATGAAAACAAAAATAAAAATTACCCAGAAGCACAAATAATATAATTAGTATACATGACATCAAAACAGTTATAACTGTACTCCAGATGCTCAAGAACTAGAAACCGTGTTGACTGTGTTAAGTAAAGACACAAAAGATGTATTTAAACACACATCTGCTGGTTGTGATGGCACAGCCTGTGATTACAGCACCCGGGAGATGGATGCAGGAGCATCTCAAGTTTGAAGTCACCCTCTACTACATAGGAAGACAATGTCTAACAAAAGAAAAAGGTACAAAGTAAGAAAGAAAAGAAGAGAAAAGAAAAATGCTTGAGCCAGATTTGTAGAAATGAGAATCACCAGGTATATTGTATATCATATATTTTATTGTAAAACATAATTTGGGACAGCATCAGAGGTTAGACACCTCAGACAAGCTTAGGGGCCTTGAGGAGATACTAGTATAATCCAACAGAAGGTGAGAATGGAGAGAGGAGAGCGCAGTAGCATGGAGAGAGTGGCACTGAGCTGCCAGCCACATCAAGGGATCTAACAGACACAGACAAACAGACACACTCAGCATGTAGAGAAGGTTTGGAGTGCGAGGACCAGAAAAAAGGAAGGAAGGAAGGGAGGGAGGGAGGGAGGGAGGGAGGGAGGGAGGGCGGGCAAGGGACCTCCAAATTTAATCCCAGCATACACGAGGCAGAGACAGTCAGGTCTCTATGAGCTCCAGGACAGCCAAGGTTACATAGCAAGACCCTGTCTCAGAAACCAAACAAATTCTTTCATTTTGATTAAAGCTATAAAACCAGAGATTAGAAAAGCTCACAACCCCTCAGCAAGCAGTAGAGATGACAGGAACTACATCACAGCTCACTATGCCCACATTGTCTGATGCAACTGAGGAGAAAAGTCCTGAAAGTATCAGCACACAAAGGAATGAAGAATGGCAGTGTGTGTGTGTGTTTGTGTATATATATATATATATATATATATATATATATATATATATATATATATATATATTTTTTTTTTTTTTTTTTTTTTTTTTTTTTTTTCCTGGAGAACAAGGCAACTCAAAAGCTGGCGTGGCTTCAGCATGGTAGTCCAATCCTGTAGCCCCAGTCAAAACACTCTTATAATCTAATATACATATATTTGAGACAGGTTCTTGATATGGTCCAAGCTGGCCTTGAACTCATGCATCTCTTGCCTTTGGCCCTCTGAGTAATGGGATCACAGGCATGTACCAGTTTGTCCAGCTTGGATGTTTCCTTTTGAAGTCACAACGAAGGGACCGAACCAGTAGAGAGATCTGAAAGAAGCTAAGAGCAATCTTTGGGGGGGGGGGGGGGGGGAGAAGGCTACGCTAGTCCACAGCTGCCAACGCTCAACGTGACCTCTTTCCAAGCATTGCTCTCATGGCTCTTATGGTGATATTTTGTATTAAGATTATTCACATATTTGTCTACTTTTCAAGTAACTATCTTTGTTGCTGTGATTCAGTGCTGGGTATTGGACAAAGGGCCTTGTCTGTGCACAGTATTCTGCACAGAGCTACACCCTCTGCTCTATGTCATGAATTCTTAATGGCAGACATCACAATGTGGTACAAATGGACATTTGTATACACAGACATAAGACCTTATAGACAGACGTGGGAACAGACAGCAGAAGGCAGTTACACAGGTGGAACACACAGGAACACAGACGCAAGTCTTCTGAAAACCTTCCAAGGGTAACTGGGAGGGTTCATCTTGGTTATCAACCTGATGGGATTTGGAATCAGCAAGGCAACAGATCTCCTGGTCTTATTTATCTTCAAGATATCTCTAGATGTGGCTAATATAGCTGGAAAGAGCCACCCAAGTGTGGGTGGCTCCATCTCCTGACTTGAGGCGAGGGCTGAACAGCCAGGGGAAAGCAAGCTGAGCACCAACACTTTGCTCTGCCTCCTGACTGGTGTGCAGTGTGATCAGTTCCTGCCACCCACAACTTCCCCATCACGGTAGGAGTGTACCCTGAAACTATGAGGAATCTTTTTTAAGTTGCTCTGGCAGGTGTTCTGGGAGCAACAAGACAAGTAATGGATGCAGAAACTATAAGGGAATTGTTATTAATATCATCGAGTAGAGCTAAGTATACAGTGAATGCTAATAAACACTCATTAAAATAACTTCAGGATCAGAATAAATCAAGTTAAGTTTAAACTAGAAAAAAAGAATAAAAATCACACAAAAAGGAAAAATGTCTGATGCTTGAGAAATAGCATTTCATCTAGAAAGACCCAAAGAACATTGAGATGAGGTCATATATAACTTATCAGCCAGTAGTATAAAGAGCTGAAAATAATCGACTCGCTTATTCTAATCAAGAAGAATTTGATAGATAGATAGATAGATAGATAGATAGATAGATAGATAGATAGATGGATGGAGAGAGAGAATAAAGCTTTGTGGCTAGGAAAAACTCAAAGACAGAATAATTCTTTTACTAAAACTCAAAAGCACTAACAGTATTCCTAGTGAATATTCTAGAAGTAAAATCCCAAACTACACAATAACGTTTAGAAGTAGGGAGGCCAGCAAACAGAAAAATGAATGTCTATCTCAAGCAGTACTAAAAGGAGTGTGGCCACTTGTGGTGGCACATACCTGTGACAACAGTCTGGGGGCTGAGGCAGAAGGAATTAGTTCAAAGCCAGCTCCAGTTATGTAACAAGATCCTGATCCCTGATTTTTTTTTTCTTTTAAGTTACATGTAAACTGTACACAAATCTCTAAAATGCTGGGAGACAACCAGTTCTGGGAGATAACTGGTTCTCAGTCTAAACTAGACTCTTGAAGAGGTAAATAATTTACCACAAAGAGGACAGGAGCTGTTTGTTCAACCAAATATATGTAATAGAAAGAGGCCAGAATTTAAAAAAGAAATTAAAACTTTGTAAATATGCTGTTTCTCTAGTAACAGGCCAAAACCAGTATCCAGAGGAAACAGAGATCCAAAGTTTCAGCTAGCTAGACAGAAAAACAATGTGATTCTTTTAGGAGCAAATGAACATTAAATGATCACAGCTTCCAGAGAGAGTTGTTAATTTCCTGTTCCTGCTACTAGTCTAGGGACAGAGAAGATAGATCAGTTGACAAAAGCAAAAGCAGGACAGACAAAGTTTCTTTTAGCAGATGGTAAGGTTGGCACTTCTGGCCAGTGGCAAAGGAGTGGGGGAACTAAGTCAAAGGCTGTTTGCTAACTTCCCTCTCACGCTCTAAATGGACCGAAGCCTTAAGCATGCTCGAACTGAGTGAATATTTATAATCCTTCAGAGGATTTTGGCTAAAAGTGATACAAAGCCCAGAACCCATGAGGATTTACTTTTGACTATTTTTGAAATTATATATTAACATTCCAAAGAGAAAGTTGAAAAACACTTGGAAAAATTATTGGCACTATGACAAAAATATTGTTAGATTAAGAGTTTTCAAATCAACAAGAGAAAGCAAAGATCTCATCAGGTGTCTGGTGAGACAGGCCTGGAGTCACAGCACTTGCAAAGTGGATGCCATAAGATCACAAGTTCAAAGCCAGTCTGGGTCCTTTGTTTAGACCCCTCTGATAGAACCATGGATTAGCCATATGACTGGAGAAGTGGACACTGTGTTATCCATGAAAACTTGTTCCATAATCCTTCCTTATGGGAAAAAATATGAGGAAGAATTCCATTTAAAATATGAACAGCATAGGTTCAATTGCTAATATGCACACAGCAGCGCTGAATGTCTCCTAACTCCAGGTCCAGGGGATCCAACACTCTCTTCTGGCCTCTGCAGGCACACATGTGGTACACAGACATACATACTGGCAAAACACCCATATACATAAAATAATAAAATACAAACACCAACAGTAGACTTTATGGGGACACATTCCTCTTTACTGCTTTCACGCTGTATTTCTGGGTGGTTTGTGAGCCACCGAGCATAGTGCTGGGAAATCGACTTGGTTGTTCTCCATGAGCAGCAAGTGCCACTTAGCCATCCCCACATATTTGTTTATTCCTATTTATGTCACCCTGGCTAACAGACAGATGCATCAGAAAGCTAAGGACAGGGTCAGGAGGACCCTGCCACCAGAGCCAAAAGAACACAGGCAACCTGGCTGGAAGGCAGATCTTAATTCACGCCCTGACCTTGTCATTCACGGAACCCCTGGCCTGCCTTCTTGGAAGTCATTTTCAGAGCTTTTGTTCAACCCATTGGAACTCTGGGAAGTAGGGGAGTTCTGGGCAGCAGGAAGTCATTGGCTGGCATCAATACTGATTATCATCTGATTGTGGGACAGGTTTTCAGGAAACCTTCCTATCCATGGTAGAAAGTAGGAGACAGTTTGCTACCCCATTCTCTAAAGATGTCCATCTAAGAGCCGGTGATGCAAGCCTCGGCTGCCCACTTCCTGCAGTCATGTGGATAATCTGTGGGTCTTGCAGAGGTGAAGAGAGACCCACGACACAACATTCTTCACAGAAATAACTTCATCTTCACACCTAATTAAACCGGAAGCCTAAACAAGTTACTGTTACTATAAGCTTGGAGAACCTGACGCTGGTCCAAAGAGTCACACAGCTTGGTGAAACTCAGTTATGAGAAATTTGTGCCTATCTAGTTACATTGGTTTAAAAGCCAAATACTGAGAAATAACACTTGCCCCAGTGACCCGGAGTCCAGCTTTATCAGAGAGGGCTGCAGGCTGAGGCACATGCAGATGGTTCTACACATCTGCAGTCTTACAATCAGGAGCAGCCTCTTCTGGCAAGCAGAGATGAGACGACAATGGTGGCATACTATAAACTTGCCTTCCTTCAACAAACCATGTCCCCTCGGTATTCATGGGGGATGGGCTCCTGGACCCCTGTGACTATCACATCCATGATGCTCAGGTTCCTTCAATCCAATGTCATAGTGTTTACACATAACCCTCATATCCTCTGCACCTTAGATCACCTCTAATTTACTTTTAATATATGTAATATGTAAATTATAAACTACATAATATATAAATGCTAAATATAATAAGCAGTCACATTGGGTTATCAAGACATGACAACAAAAAATATTTGTGTGTGTTCAATGCAGGCAAAATAATTTTTAATGAAATTTTAAAATTCAAAAAGTTAATTGAATGTATGGATGTAAAAACCATAACTGCAAAGGGCTGACTATTGCTGTGCTAGAGCCTTTTCAGAGCCCCAGGGGAGAAGCAGGGATAACACAGGCTCTGAGTTTGTGCACTGGGATTCTGTAAACAGACTTCTCTCCTGCAGAAATGTAAACATTAGGGCTCCACATGACAGACCATCTATAGAAGATGCTTGTCACCGTGCATGGGAGCATGGCACTACCAAAAGCAATCTCAATCTCTCTCTGTCTCTCTCTGTCTCTCTCTCTCTCTCTCTCTCTCTCTCTGGAATCCATTTCCTTGAGGGTAAAAATGAATCACCCTCTCTATACTCAGAGCTACCAAAGCAGGGACTCCAGAGCTCTACGCTTCCAAATTCCAGCTGGAACGCAGGGACAGGATGCATAACATGCAGGTCTGCAGCACAGCATGGGCAGGAAGACAATCTTTACAGAATTTAGTTCTGTTAAAAGAGGCACTGCTAGAATCGGAAAACACGGGCCAAAAATAAGATCACAAATGTTCCAGTTCTCATGGAAACTATTCTTAGACATGAAAAAAAAAACCCCTAAACATTAATAAAAAAAAAAATACAAGTTTTCGAAGATCTATTCAATTATTCAGAAGTCTCTGAGAGGCAGGATGATAAGGAGAACACTGGGCTAATAACCAGGCGGCCTGGGTTTATTTTCAGCTCTGCCAGAAGCCCTGTGAACTTGGGCAATGCCGCCTAACTTCACGGTGGGGGTAGGGCGCTGCAGTGGCAATGTCTCTGGCCTCAGAGTTGCAAGTCTGTGACTCAGCAACACTTTAGCCTCTCTGTTCTAGTTCCTACTGCTAGAGAGCTGGGGGGTAGGGGGGTTAAATCAACAAGACAGTTCTCTAATTCCAATAGCCATGTTACAAGAGTGACCCTGCATTATTTCGATCCTAGGAGGAGCAGAACACTCCTAGGAAGCTATGTGTGTGCAGTCCTCTGATGCAGTGGAATGCATGCGTTAGGAAGCCATGTGTTAAGTTATGCATTAGACTTCTGGGAGGAAACTGTATGCCATCATTCTAATCAATGTACACAAATTTCTCTTCTTAGCTTATGAAGGAAACAGATTAAACTGGGGAAAGGTGCACCTAGAGACAGACAGGGACAGTAGCAGGAAGGGGTGGGGATATTGAAAGAAGAGTATAGTTACTGCAGAATGAACAAACAAAAAGCCTTAAGCAAGCCGACTGCAGCCTAAGAATACAGGCCAATACTGGAGAAAACAGCCCCAGGTGTCTGAATAGCCCTGTAGGCACTAAACAACACACAACATTAAAGTCACAGGAGTTCTGGGATAGTCTGACCCAGTCTCTTACTGCTCCTGTGCCATAGACTAAAAAGGCCAAGACATTTTAGAAAACAAAATTCATTAAAAGCAACAAAGTCTTTGGTACTTCCAGGAGTAGGCTTATTTTGTTGTTGTTGTTTTTTTTAAGAGATTCAATTTAATGAAACAATTCATTTATAATCCTACCTAACAAATGAGATACATTTTACCATTTTGTTTTTTACGTCCAAGTCCTGACTCAAAGGAAGGCCAATGGCTGACAGCTGCTTGCTGGTTGTGGACCATGCTGCCAGAACCCTAACCTGACTGCTCAGCATTTGGGTGTGTGGACTTATTTCCTCACTCCCTCTGCTACACCACCACACTGGCTTTCTTCCAGATCTGGGTACGTGAAGCTCTTCCTCGCCTCAGCCTTATGAACACGCTGTTCTGGCCTGGAGTGTTCCTCTTGGCAAAATCCTATTCATCTTCAGTATCAGCTTAAGTAACATCTCAGCAAGACCTTAGTGTCCCAGATAAAAGGGCCTCTGCAGTCATTCTCCTGTGGTTGCTTCTTTCCTTACCATATTCGTAACTATACATTGTTTGTTGGCCATTTTCTCATTGATTTATAAAGTACACAGATATAAAATATAAGCAGGGGCTATCTGTTTGGGTTTTTTTTTTTTTTTTTTTTTTTTCCACGAGCTACCAGGATCAGGATCTGGCATCCAGTATAGTGCCTAACACACGTGAGTTCATTAAACCATTGATGGATAAAAATAACAACTTCTTAAGAATAGGGTCTCAGTGTTCTGGGCTAGCCTTGAGTTCTCTACAAAGCATAGGATGACCTCGAGCCTGGTCTTCTGGTCTTCCTACCTCCACCTCTGGGATGACAGGTGTGTGGTTGAGAAGCAAGCCTAGGACCTCACTCCTGCACATTAGGAGATCACTCTACCAGCAGAGGCACATCCCCCTGACCCTTGAAAACACATTTATTAAAGCAGTATTAAATATTATTATAAAGCATCATTTCTACTTTATAAATGAAGAAAGTTGTTCAGAGACATTACATAATCTGCCTGAAATCACACAGCTGGTAAGTGGAATGACATGGTTTCCAAGTCACATCTGTCCAACTCCAGACAACACATCTAAATGCTACTTTTTCTCCAACACTGTGTGAGACAATGAACTCATGACACGAGCTGGTCCTTGCCTCTAAAGAGTCTACAGCCTGGAGAAAAGTGCTTAAATAAATCAAACTGAACTAAGGCAGAACACTCAGTACTGGGCAAGGTGGTGGAGCTAGCTGCCTGTTGTTACAGGGGAGAATGGGAGGAAGCAGTGAGGAGGAAGTGTCTTTAGTCAAGGGGAGAGCCCCGAGAACAAAGCAGGTAGACAGCAGAGCTTAGGAGACTGCAGAGGTGGCCACTTTTACTGGGATGGAGGATTAACAAAGTCCAGAAGCTGTGACAGGTGGGTTAAAGAGACATGCATATAATAAACAATCCCTTCAGCACTCAGGCCTAACTCCCTGACAAACAAAGGCCCTGAAAATACCTACCACACCTCATCGATATTTCTCCAGCTGGGTAAGAAGCTACCGTGGCTGCTCTGATGAGTAAGGGTTAAAACGTGCAAGGGGCTGTTCCCCTGCAGCCACTAACTCCAATAAACGGAAACTCAAAAAAGAAGAAAAATCACTATTAAACGACAAGCAGACTTCCTACGTAACTGAAAGTTATTTAAAACTCACTACTTACCTGCAACTGTCTTAAGCAATTGAACATGTATCTGGTGATTTTTTTTTCAGGTTATTAATTTGATCACTATTCCCTCTCCATCATCCATAGCTTCAAGAAAGTCAGTTTGAGGGGACTGTCTGCGGGCAGATACATTGTATACATGTACAAAATTGCCAAAGAATAAATAAAAAATATTTTAAAGACAGAAAGTCAATTTGAAAGGACACTCTGAAATGTGGAAGCATATGACTTTAATCTCAGGAGACAGAGGCAGATATGTCTCTGTGAGTTCGAGGCCAACCTGGTCTATAAAGTAAATTCCAGAACAGCCAAGGCAACACAGACAAACATCGTCTCAAGGAAGGAAGGAAGGAAGGAAGGAAGGAAGGAAGGAAGGAAAGAAGGCAGGCAGGGAGGCAGGTTCTTTCTCATCTCCTCCTTTACCAAGTCCAAAAGTATGGTCACCCATTGATGTTACTGCCCTATCTTCCTTGGATAATAAAATTCACCAAGCTCAAGTTCTTTACATTAAATGATGGAATGTTTACATAGAATTTACCTATTTCTTCCCACCCAATATTAAAACCATCTCTATTTACAATAACCAATACCAGTTGTGATTTTTGTCTAGAGAATCTTAAGTACAAAATAGCGTCCATAGATGTTCATTCTACATTCTGTGTGTGTGAGAGAGAAAGACAGACAGACACACACACACAGACACAGAGAGAGAGAGAGACAGAGAAAGACAGAGACAGAGAGTCAAAGAGAGTGTGACAGAGACAGTGTGTGTGAAAATGTGTATGTGTGTGAAAGAGTGTGTGTGCGCATGTGTGTCTATGTGAGTGCGTGCGTGCGTGCGTGCGTGCGTGTATGAGTGTATGTCTGGTGCATGGGTGTGTATGTACTCGTGAGAAGGTGGACATATGTATGTGTGCATATGCACCTAGAGGCCAGAGGGTGATAGCCAGTGTCTTCCACAGTCACTCTCTGTGGTGGATAGCCCTAGCCTCTTGTTGTCATAGTAATTCCACTCCTGGGAGGGGCTGCAAAGGAGGAGTGAATCTTGTAAACCTCTGTCCAATCAAATTTGTTAAATAAAGGCTACAGCCAGTGATTGGGCAGTGGACGAGGAGTGGGAGGAGCCAAAGGAGATAAGAGGAAGACCAGGAGAGGAGAGGAGGGAGAAGCAGCAGAGTTGGCAGTTGGTTGAAGCAGAGGGCAGTTGGTGGAGGGCGAAAAGACGAAGGCCTTGACCTAGGAAACCACAAGTTGTTAAGAGCTCTCATAGCCGGGGAAATAGTGTAGTTTAATGGTGAATCTGCCCAATCTAGGTATGCAGCATTCATTTGATACTTACTGACTTGTGTCTTTTCTTCTATGGACTTCCCATGGGCGAAAGATTTACCGCAACAACTCTCCACTTTATTTTTGAGACAGTGTTTTTTGCTGAACAGGGAGTTTGCTCATTCAAGTGGACTGGCTAGCCAGTAAGCCCCAGGGATCCTGTCTTTGCCTCCCCATGCCATCATACCTTGCTTTTCATGTGGGTTCTGGGGATTAAACTTGGGCCCTGTGCTTGCCTGGCAAGTACTCTGTGGGATGAACTATTTTCCCAACCCATAGATACAATTTAAAAAAATATTTTAAATTCATAGATACAGATACTAAGCATCCAATATAGGTATTTCTTACAGAGTTGGGTACTATGAGTACCTTGAATTCCCCAGGAATACTGTGTAAACAAATATTTAAACATCTAACTAGTGATCCATTAGAAGTTTGTAGATAAAACTCTAAGACATTCTCAATAAGAGATGGGTCTATACTAAATCTCAAATTAAATTATACTAAATCTCAAAAACTGTATAGTGACCCTAAGACGTAGAAATTAGGTGCTGGAGAGATGACTCAGTGGTTAAGTGGTTAAGCTCTTCCAGAAGACCTGAGTTCAATTCCCAGCAACCACATGGTGGCTTACAACCATTTATAATGGGATCTGATGCCCACTTCTGGTGTATCTGAAGATAGCTACGGTGTACTCATATAAATAAAAAAGTTTTGTTTTGTTGTGTTTTGTTTTTAAAAAAGAAGTAGATATTAGATTTCCCTTTTTATCAATTAAAAAATGGGGTTAAGAAAGATGAATGTGCTCATGATCACCACTAAAGTTCAATACCTGAGATCCTGGACCACATCTGCCTTCAAGTATTAACTCAGACAGGTTAAAGCTTGGTATAATCACGAAGGTGAAAAACAGAGTAAGTCCATAATATATGCTTCTTACGTGTCTACCAGTCTTTACTCACCCCCCTTTATGTCCCCCAAGCCCAGCAGCCAACCTTGCCAGGAGAGAAAAACAAAAGCATCTGTGCCTCAGCAGACTCCTTTAATGCACATGTTCCTTGGGAATTGGTTCAGAGCTGTGTTTATCAGGACCATTTGATTGACAACTGGGTCCTGTGGAGGCTGCGACAGATCAATAGACTTATTAAGAAATCATAGCTGCATGGTGGTGTATGCCTTTAATCCCAGCACTTGGGAGGCAGAGACAGATGGATCTCTGTGAGTTGCTGTTATACAGAGAAACACTGTCTTGAAAAACCAAATATAAGAAAAGAAAAAAAAAAAGGACAAATTATACTAGTCACAATCACAGGGTATTAAAGGTTTCCAAAGTCTATCAACTAACGCTTTCATTTCAAAGCCTCATAGTTATATTACATTTTATACAAGGGGGCCTGGAGGCTTAGAAAGTCTGACTGTGATCTCAAGGAGCAGGAAGGAGTTCACAACTATACAACTTAGAAATGGAGTCTATAGCCTCGCCTTACCTCTATGGCAGACAGACTCACTGACTTAAAACCTGTTGCTGAACTTCCAAGTGAAGCAAGCATCCTGTCTGGACACCTGGGTTCACCCCCAGCTCTCAGCCAGTGAGCTGTCCCCTAGCTTCAACAGTAGAACAGTCGTGTGCCAGAAGGAACCTAACAACTCAACAGGGCATCTAGCATCAAGATGCAAGGGGTGGAGACATGCAAATGAGACTAACAATCTATTCAGGCTGCTAAACATGTGCACAGCCAGTATTCAACCCTGACGTGAAGCTCATGAATATTCAGACAAGAGAAATGCAGTCATGGGCATCCATGTTTCTCCTACTTTGCTTCCCATTCTCCAAGAATATCCAGAGTTGGGTTGGTGCGATGGCTCAGAGGGTAGAGAGAGGTGCTTGCTCTCAGGACTGAATACCTGAGCTTACAAGATGGCAGGGAAGGAGGACTCCTGGGAGTTCCACAATCTTCTCATGCTTGCCATGGCGTGTGTGTACCTGCACTTACACACACGCACACGCACATACGTGTCAAGACTATTTCTCACACGCTTTCACGGAGACATCAGTTATTCTCATCAGCATCTCTCTCCACAGGGCACAGCAGCACCCATCCGCAGAGCCACTTTCATAGTTTCCTGTCTTAGCCTTTATGGATCTCCCCACCTTGCCTTCCCAGCACTGCTCCACTGAAGTCCTTCATGCCTTCCTACAGACTCCTAGGGAGCCACCTCTGAATACAAAAATCTGTACGATGGTCGATGGTCGTAGTATTTTAGCTTTGTTAAGACACACCCCTGGGCTCCACTCAGCACATAAGTAGGAGGCTCATGAACTGTTTAAATGGATAGCACCTATCTAGTATATTAAACAAGATACTTTGATAAAAGTTCCCATTTGACCCTCTGAACAAGTAAAGTGTACACCTCTCTAATTAAAAAAATAAAAACAAAAATGGCCATGGTGGTATGTGCCTTTAATTCCAGCACTCAGGAGTCAAAGGCAGGCAGATCTCTGTAAATTCCATGCCAGCCTGGTCTACAAAGTTCCAGGACAGCCAGGGCTGTTAGAGAAACCCTGTCTCAGACATTCCCCCTTCCCCTCCCCGCCCCCCCCCCAAAAACCCCGACAAAACAAAACAAAAAATTATGAAGGTCAGAGGTAAAATAATTTTCCATGATCACAGAACCATGAATGCAGGAGAGCCATAACTCAAATGTGGGTAATAAGATATGTCTTGGGCATTTTGTATGTAGCAAATTAATGTTCTGGATCCCTCATGACAAAGAACAAGTCATATAAACATCAGTTTAGAGCTACCTTGTCTGAGAAGAATTAAAGTGAAACTGTCTCTCCTAGTTCAGTCTCTTGGTCCTTCAGGGTGTTGAACCAGACTTGCAAACTGGCAAGAGTACTACTTCTGTATTAGAACTTAACACCCAGAGCAAAACCTTAGCTAAAGTCAACACAGGAGAAAATCTCAGCTAAAGCCAACACAGGAGGGCTGGTAGCCAGAGTCCCTGAAAGAACCAATGCTCATTTTCTTCAGCTGACAGTAAATCAAGTCAGGTAATCACAATGGATCTTCACAGGTTCATAGACTCAAAGTCAGCCAGCCACATAGTTTCAAATACTCATGTTGCTGGAAAGAGGATAAACAAAAACAGTTAGAGTTTAGAAAAAACAAAACAAAAAACAGAAGACAACAAACCTCACATTTACTGCTACATAGTTATCTGGTTATCAGTATGTGCTTGGGCATCCAAGCGAGTAGCCTTTATTAGCATTAAAATTCCCAGCCAACAAGGGATGATAAACTATTACTCTCTCTAAAATAAGAGGCAAGAGTTCTTTGTAATTGCCTGGAAAACATCCTACTGTCTTTTGAGAATGCTCACATGTCACTGAAGCGACCTGTGGGAGTGGCAGGCCACCATCCCAGATGTGAGTCCACACTGTGTGCAAGCTCAACGGGCAAGCTAAGCAGCCAACATTTGCTTCTAAATTTGGAATCAACCAATAAACATTTGTGATCACAACCTCTGGCCTCTTCTTCCACATGGAGCACAGAATTTAAAAAAACAAAAAAAAAACATTCTTATGCTAATCCAAAACTTCTAGAATCATTGTAGACAGGGAACTGACAGACAGAGACAGAAACACCAAACAGAACACAGTATTAGAGCAGAGGGCTTCTCAGCCAGATGCCACAACTTGGGTTTTTACAGTGGTTTCTTGGGGCTGCATTAAGGGTTAGCGAAGGAACAATGGCTCAGCATTTAACTAGACCCCACATGTCCAGCTTTCACCTAACAGTCTATTGACTGAGTCTGTCTGAATGCCTTCAATCCAACTATCTCAAAATTACATTCACTAACCCATTTCTGAAGGGAGTCACAATTAAACAATGGACCACCTAGACCAGACACAAACAGAATGCTTTGTTCTTCAGGCACCATTACCCCGTAACCCACCTACACATAGACCTCGAGGCCACAAAGTGGGATGAACAAGTTTGTTTCTAAAGGCACAAGAGAAGTTTTGATTACCAGGGCAGAGAACTGGGAGGTGCTAGAAACTGACAAACTCAGTAGCTATTTTATAATATATCGGGACCAACTCTTTCTAGAGATGACTGCAAACCCAAATTTGATGAGTTTTCTGCCGCAACATTAGTTCCTCATCATATACTAGTCTCATTTCTTCTGCCTCAAAATGAAGTTATAACTTCGAAGATGATGGAGATTGAGATGATGGGAGATAGGTCAGAACGTGTGGAAGAGGAGGAAACCTTCTCTCTGGCTGGTGCCCACTAGCAGTGCCAAAAATTAAATGCCATGTGGTAATCATACAGGTAAGAGCTCACCAGTGATGAAACTGAGGAGCACAGACATGGCAGTCACCATGGGAGTCCAGTGCCTGCTGATAAGACCTGCTTGCAAATGGCAGAGCTCAGAAGAGCGTGTGAGCCTGACATGAAAAGGCAGTCACTGTCATTATTGCAGAAAGATCCTTTAGAAACTGACCAGAACAAGGGCTGCTTCCAGTTACCTTCCCCAGCAAAGACAAAACTCAAAACTTCTAATTACAATTTGCAATTCGTAGAGGCAAATATTTGGGGCAGCTGTGAACTTCCCTGACTATTACGCCACATACCTTTTCAGCCATCTGTCACACCTGGCTGGCCTTCTAATCTCATGCTAACCAAAGCTCAGCCCTTCGGCAGAGCAACCTTTCCTGAGGTGGATGAGAATTCCTCACAGCTGCTGATGGTTCCTCCCAGAATCCCAAGCATGTGTGGCTTTAACATCCGGCTCAGAGCAGTCTGCATGGCAGAGGGTTCTTTCCAGGGGCCATGGCTTAACCAGGACCAAGAAGGCCAGCCTTCCGAGGTTCCCGTGCCTTGACCCAAACATGAGTGGCAGTAAAGGGCTTGTAAAAAGTGAGATAAAGTAGAGTGGGAGTGGAGTGTGGGAAACGGGGTGGGGGTGGGGGTGTAGAGACAGAATGAAGCCGGCTACCGCTGGGAGTAAAGGAGGCAGCCAGGAAGTTCTGGGACAATTAAAGGCAACAACCTTCAGATTTCCGGGTGCTACAAAGGTCCGGCGATCCTCAACAGGCTGAGAGCAGCAGCTCCCTGAACTAGCCAACAGACACACAGAGTGCTGTCAGCCTGGACTCCACCAGTGAGGCAAACAAACACATGCATTCTTCTCGGTGCTGAGGCCTTACAACAGCCTCTCTACAGGGCCTGTTTACTTAAGAAACCAGATGCTTTGATGTCGGGGTAGGAGTTGGGAAGTTATGTGTAACGCAGTAGTTAGGGACAGGAGTGGAGAGGGAGAAAGAGTGAGCAACAGCTCCCGGTCCTATTAATCATAAGTTTAGGAACTTTTAAGGAAATTATCCAATGGTCTGTACACAGGAAAGAGAAGGAAATTATGTCAGCCACCGCTGTAACTCTGGCCAAGGAAGGCATTTCTGCTGTTTCTTTAAGGCAGACTTTCATGGCTACCCTCAAAGGGGTGCTTATGGGGAAATGTTTTGAAGCAACCCAACTTAGCAACCAACATTAATAAAAATAAAAATCTTCTGGGTCTGCTCAAATTCTCCCATGTACAAAGGTTATGTGTGCTGTGAACACTCCTCCAAGCACATAAAGGCATCAATCGGCTCATACTGGGGCCTGACATTGGTTTGGGGTTAAGAGCAAAAGAAGGCTACGAAAGTTTGTGGATGATCCCTAAGAGGGACAGCAAAGGCTTGTAACTTACCGAGTGTAAGTATCGGGGACTGTGAGTCCGCTCGTACAGAGCCTGCTTTTTATATACTCTTGTTTGTTTCTCATAAGCATGCATGCTTAGCTCCATTTTAAAGATTAAGGATGAGCTGTGAACGCTTAAGTAACTTAGTGAAGATAACATAATAACATTTCGAGAACCCACATGCAGACAGGAGGCACGGAGGGCCCCATGGCGCTGCAGGGCCTTTCCTGCCATGCCAAACCCTCAGAAAGAGACCAGGAAGTGTAAATTTTTATTTATTTACTTATTTATTTATTTTTGGTAAGATGTAAGTGGTGACCTTCTGCCTGCATCTTGTTGCCATTCTTTTTGCTGCTTTAGTAACAGCCAGTTCTTATGTCACTGTCTTAACATCTGTTCTTCCTATTGATAACACTGTAACTAGAAAAAAGTATTCTCTCCAATCGCTTGCTTAAATCCCACAGAGAACTGAATCATTAAGACCTCCATGCGAACAACACACACCTTCAAAATAAACACAGTCTACTTGAAAGGCTGAAAGTGAAAGGAGAAGAGACAGGGAAGTTTGGGGGAGGAAAGGGTCTCATGAGTGATGGAGCCCATGTCACAGCATAGGGTGGAAGTCCCTGAAAGCCACTAGACAGGCATATACTTTGTAGACTTCTAAAGATTAAATGCTGGCGCTGAAAATATGGCTTAGTGGTAGCAAGCACTTGTCTAGTATGAACAAGTATGGAGTTCGATCCCCAGCCCGTGCAGTGGTAATGCACTGTCAGGTCTGAATTACCTTTGTAACTTGGCAGCTCCTCCCCCTCCCCCCCCCACCCCATCTCTGGGCCTTTGGAAAGCATTCACGTACACTCATCATAGGACAGGAAAAGAACACCAGGCTGTGAGAAATAAGAAATAAGAACTTCTGCTTTGGGGGGAGAGGTGAATTGGATCCTTTCATATTATATAGAAAAATAATTACTCCAAAGAACATCTTCCTACTTCAGCTGTCTGAAAACATACAGTGTCTCTGACAATAAATAAGTAAATATGTTATTCTGTGATGCTGCTGCTTTTGTTACATCCTGTAACAAAGGATCCCGCAACACCAGATCTTTTCAGTCTGGTATATAGAGACGAATTATGACATCTGAAGAACAGCAGGTTACTTCCCAATTCCTGAGAGGAAACAGAACCTTCGAAAACTAACGCAATGATTTCTAAGCCGAAGGCTCCACCTTTTTTTCCACAATTACAAAAAGGATAAACTCTCTTTGAAGAAAATACTATGCAAGGGTAACAACTGGGGGCAGGGGCAGTCATTTTAAATAACTGAAGGGGGAACAAAACCTAACAAGCTGTAACTAAGTAAAATTAACTAGAGAGTGCCCTTTGCATATGAACTTCAAAGAAGAACCAGGTTTCTCATCTTTTTTCTTCGGAACTGGTATACTGTATGTGACATTCAACCAGGAACTGTTGCAGATTTGAAGATGGATCATCCAGCAAGAGAAGAATTGCAAGGAAACCATGGACCTGGAATGATTTGCATGAATTATCAGTGGCAAAAAGTAAATCCTTTCTCAACACCCTACTGAGAGAGAGAAGTCCACACAATTTTATTTTCTTCATTAAATAGGAAGACTTTTCAGTACTCATTCTACTCTCTCTGATTGGAGAATTAGGTCACAACTAACAAGTATGGATCTCAAAAGAAAGCCCAAGGAAGGGGACACTGAGATTTGGGGGATACTAAGATGGAATGTAAACCAAGAACAGGTACAGAACTCCAGCTGCCCACGGCCACCTCCATGAACATTTTCTCTTTGGAATCAAGAAAGATGTAACACAGAAAATACACTGAACTAAAAACGCTTTTCCCACGCGTGGGTTGCAACAATTGTTAATTTTAGAAGAAAAAAAAAAAAAAAAGAGGAGGAGGAAGATGCCCTAGTTGCGCTGAAACCAAGACTTTCCTAACAATTTCTCAATGCAGCAATGTGTCAAGGTTCAGATACTTGTGGCCAAAACAGAAGCACCACAACTTTGAAAGTCTCGACAAGAGCAGGCTTAGAGTATCTGAAGTATGTTTCATAGTTATTAGAAATTAGGACAGGATAGAGAGGTCCGGGTAAGGGTTCAACACAAGGTTAGAAGTCAATTTTGAAGGAGTGAGACAGATCACAGGATCTCAGCTGGCTGCAGGTCACACACAGAAGCCAGTACCAGTACTTGTGCAAAGAAAGTCTTATCAACGTTGGTCAACTTAGAAGGAAACGAAGCACACTGGAGTCTATCTCCAGAATGGGTCTGGAGCAAAGGGATTTAAAGAGCCTGTCTGTCGTTTGCAGGGCTGACTGGTTACAACCCAGACTCTTGTTTGGGACAGTGGGCAACTCTGTGAAGCCATTAGATGGAACTTCTGGATAATTCTGACTGGTCTGCAACTGCTTTTAATCTAGGTCCTAGAGGCCATTTTCTGTTCTCCGGGTCTGCACACAGCATTTTGGTTCGGAATGACTCTCAAGGTCGTTTTGGGTCAGGTCAGAGGGTTCTGAGCCTGCATCCTGAGAAAACATCTTGAACCGTTTATATTTTTGAGGGAGCAGCAGAGATGTCATTTCACGGTTGGGTTTCAATGTCATTTTTGTTTCCGTGCGTGTTCCTTTAACTATGGAAACACAAGCTGTGACCTAACAACTGCTGTGGGATTTCTGGATGCCAGCCTCACCACCCCAAAAGTACCGACCCAGGGAGGGCACACCTCTGCTTCTGGGCAGCCCAACTTCTGCGATCACTCAAGGGGTAATTATGCCTCCAGCTTCCTGGTAGGTACCAGCGTTGGTGGACCCAACGTTCTAAATTCGGGGTGGGGGCTGGGGGGAAATGGGGATGACCGGGAGATTCTGACAACTTAAGAAGCAGAAGCAAAGAATGCGGCGAGTCGAAGTCTCGGATTGCCTCGCCTATGACGACACACAGCCCCGCGGGCCGCAGACACCCCGGCCCCCGCCGCCCCCGCGCCTCGCCGCCATCCGCAGCCGGGGTCTCGCGCTAGCCTCGTAGCGTGAAGCGGGAGCGAAGGGCCGCCGGTGGGCCGCGGGCCGGGAGGGGCGACCCAACCCGGGGGGCGACGGGGCCTCGCGCGCTCACCTGGTGCGTATTATTGGTCAGCTTGGCGATGAAGTCCGGGAGGCGGCCGCAGTCCTCGTCCTCGGCGGGCGCGCTGCGGCGCCAACGGCCAGCGCGGGGGACGGGGCCCCCAGGCGCGGCGGCGCGCAGCCCCCAGCTCACCCCGACCGGACCGGCCCAGCGCAGCAGAGGAGGAGCGGGAGGCGGCGGCGCGTCCAGCCGGTCCTGGCCGACGGCGGCCGGCGGCAGCAGCTGCAGGAGCAGGAGGAGGCCGAGGGGCCAGCGCAAAAGGCCGTCCGCAGCTCCCCGGGGCCGCTCCATCGCCGCCGAATGCAGACGCCGCTGACACCTGCCACCCGGCGCGCCCGCCCACCCCCGCCGGCGCTGCGCCACACCCCCGAGCTCGGCCGGGCGCTGCTTGGATACGCGCAGCCGGGCCTCTTCACCCCCATAGGCTGGCCGCCTGTCCTTCTTCCCCGACCCACTCCTCATTGGCTCGCGTCGCCTCCGGCTTCGGGGGTCCTGGATTCGGATGCCAAGATGCGGGACTGATTGGCTGGAACGTGGCAGGAACGGCTGAGGTCATTCCCCACCGTTGCTCGGCGTCTGCGGGCTGGGCTCCCGGAGTTGGCCTAGGGGTTACCCCCCTCCCCTCCGCGTTCAGCTTGCGGGTTCGCGGCGCCTCGGGAGACCCTCGGGTTAGGATTGGGTCACGTTGCCTTCTCTCTCCCTCCCCCCGACACCCCCGCCCCTATACAGCCTCCTCCAAACGCTCCTAAAATTTTCCTTCGGTGGAAACTGCGCCTGGAAAAGCCAGGGAATCCCTGAACTACTCTCAGTTGGAAAAGGGGCTCCGACATAAACTGGTACATCAGGATTTTATCGCCGGCTCGCCCATTGTCTGCTGAAGGAGCCAAGAAGGTGAATTCGAAAATTCTATGGGGCAGAAGAACATCATTACACCCGTGACTCATGGAAGCCGCAGAAGTCTTTCCAACATGTTTGGCCTCAGTCACCTTCCTCGTCTACAGGGAGGTAGTCCAGAGGCGAAATTATTTATTGGCTTCCCCGGACTTGGAAATGTAGGTAGCTTTGCCACCAAGTGTAGGTATACGGGAAGAGAGTTGCCTGAAGCCTTTATTATATATAATCATTTCAGTACAGGCACATTGTGATTTTTAGTTACCTAAAGCATCCATAACCCCGCAGTGAGTGCATTGCACCCGTTCCCTCTCTGAATATGATGCCTCCTAAATTAGTACCCCACCTCCAGTAAATAAACTTTCCACTGTTCCCTACACCGCAGAAGCTGCTCACACAACTTTTAGAACATGCAGTGCTGGTAAAACCAGTTCTAAATCCTTAACTTCACTCCACCTCTTCCCAACATTTCAAGATGTTCAGTAGGAACTCACGAAGCCAGATAAAACAATACAAAGTATGCAAAATGTTATACCAGAGTGAAAGCAATGGGAAGTTGCTTTTAACTTTAACAGTAAACCCAAAAGAGTGTTTTGCTGTACAACATAATGGTAAGCCTACCCCAGTATGTACATCGAGTAGTCCAAACAAAACTATTTACATATTTAGGGTTTTTTCCTCTCCCCAAAACCACAGTAAGAAGGGCGATGTGAAGCTTTTGAATGCCGAGCAGGATGGCAAATCAACAGAAAAGTCATCCAGTTTCTGAGCTACTGAACAAGATGAAAACTGATGAATGTGTTTCTTTCCAGAAATATAAACGCCACATTATTTTTTTAAGCACAACTTATTTTTAATTCGTGCCAAGTATGGATTAGATCACAAGGCAGTCCGTTACAGTAGCATGTGACCAGTTACGGAGAGGAAAAAGGGGGCTACAAAGGAATATTTCTTTGTTTGGGTGACAAAGATGAATGGTCTATTGTCTTACTATGGGGAAAGAAGAAAGCTAACTCAACAGTGCTACCTGCTGGACAAACTACCAAATACATCTTTTAGGTATTTAGTACAATTAACATTTCAGTTTTTGTTGGTTTGTTAGTCTTTTTGTTTGTTTGTTTGTTTTTTTTCCCCCAGGGTGGCTTAAAATCTTTGATCCTCCTTTACCAGCCTCCCAAGTTCTGGGACTACAGGTATGTGCTAACACTCCTGTCTCAACCTTAACTTTTTAATGTATTGTTTTAGTTATATTCTTAACAGTGTCTCTGAGTTTCCTCAAACTGGTAACTTACCCACTGATTTTTTTTTTTTTTTTTTTTTTTTTGCCATACCCGAGATTAATCCCAGAATCTTACCCATCTTGGGCAAGCACTGTACTTCTGTATTGTAAATGTGAAATATTATACATGAGATCTTACTTTCCCCCCAGAAGTATGTAAATTTTACAAATATGTAGTTACAACTGTATTTCCCCCAAATTTATGTCACAAAAATATTAATATGAGGCAATTATAACAAAGCCATGCCTTTTTGTAATAAGATCATTTCTTGAACACAAGTAACCTCAACATTTAAAGAAAAGTAAACATCTCTTTGAATTGTGCACACTGTAATTATAGCAGATAATGGTATTTACTGTTTTCTCAGTTATAAAGTACAGACACCCGGCCTTGTCAATAGGAAGAACTATAAGCTGGGAGAGCTACACTATATTTTCCCTTTGCTTTTTCCTCTGTATATTCATGAGTGACACACCCCTTCAAAGTGACATATTATTTTCCACATCTGTATTTATCAGTACTGGACCTGGAGCAATGGCTCAGCAGGTAAGAGTTTACAGCAGACCAAGGTTTAGATCCTAGCAACAGGTGGCAGCTCACAACCACCTGGAACTCCAGTTCCAGGGGACGCAGTGCATTCTTCTGCCCTCCTGAGGCTCCCAACACGTACTTGGGTACATGTGTACGCACACACACTTACAAATTAGGTTATTGCCTCTTTTCCCCACTAGAGGTACTTTTCTTAGACTACAGGAGACCACAGATGGCACTTTTACAGCTATGACAGTTTCCCAATAAAATTCTTAAATGACAGGTGGTTTGAATAAGGTTGGCCCAGTGAGTGGCACTATTAGGAGGTGTGGCCTTGTTGGAGGTGTGGCCTTGGAGTGTGTCACTGTGGGTGTGGGCTTTAAGACCTCATCCTAGTTGCCTTGAAGTCAGTCTTCAGATGAAGATGTAGATCTCTCAGCTCCTCCTGCACCAGGCCTGTCTGGATGTTGCCATACTCCTGCCTTGATAATAGACTGAACCTCTGAACCTGTAAGCCAGCCCCAATTAAATGTTGTCCTTATAAGAGTTGCCTTGGTCATAGTGTCTCTTCACAGCAGTGAAACCCTAAGACAATGACTAAGTTGATACAGGATTTTAAATATATCAATGTAATTTAATAGTACATTGTGTACTACATAACTGTTATTTAGTATTTAATTGTTTTTACAATTTAAAACAACTGTACCCAGGGGCTAAACCTCACATCCTATATTTATAACAGGATTAACATCAGTAGAAATATGCAGAATGTTGATAATAAAGCCAAATTGTTTTCCTTGTATGTGTATATATATGGCAAAACTTCTTCCTGTGCTAAAGTGCGGTTTTCTTTTTTCTTTTTTTGTTTGTTTGTTTTTTTGTTGTTTTTGTTTTTCGAGACAGGGTTTCTCTGTGTCGCCCAGGCTGTCCTGGAACTCACTCTGTAGACCAGGCTGGCCTCGAACTCAGAAATCTGCCTGCCTCTGCCTCCCAAGTGCTGGGATTAAAGGCATGCACCACCACTGCCCCGCTAAAGTGCGGTTTTCAAACGTGTATCAGCACAAGCTACTTTTCACTACACTATGAATTTTGTATGAAATCAGCTACCATATTGTTACTATTTAATATCAGTGCAATTTCCTAATGAAAGATCACACAAAGCCCAGCAAATAATTCCTAAGCCATCAATGAACTGCAATTGATTCTTCACCCTCAAGGACCAGCCATGCTTCAGAGAGTGCAAACCACATCTCAAACTGCTGTTGAGACTCAGCCGTTACTCAAGTCTTGGTGATCTGAAACCTTGAAAATCTTGAGATCATGTCCCAACAGGTTTTTGCTAATTTAAAACAATTTTTAATTTTTAAAACTCACATGGCTATTGTTTTCATGTCTATATAGCATGTGTACGCATGGTGTCTGAGGAGGCCAGGAGAAAATGTATCCCTGGAACTGCAGTTATGGATGACAGTGAGCTGCCAGGTGGGTGCTAAGAACCACACATGGGTCTTCTGGAAGAGCAGTCAGTGCTCTTAACCACTGAGCCATCTCTCCAGCAACAATTTAATTTTCTTTGTCCAATGACAGAAATTGTAGCCATATGAGAAGAGCTCCAGTGAAGAAGTTCATAGTGCATTCCAAAGTCCAAAAGAAACTACTGAATTTTACAGTTCTCTTACTTATACAGCTTAGGTGTGTAACTATCATTGCAATTGAGATCAAAGCCAAGGCCATTCCTTTTTTTTTTTTTTTTTTTTTTTTTTTTTTTTTAATCCCCTAAATTATTTGCAGTCCTTAACTCCATAAAAAGGGTACTTTCCCCAGACTGTCCATTAAGACACAAAGAGGTAGAGAGGGCCCCCAGGAGTCTTCTGATGGTCCATGAGCAGTGTCCTCATATAAAGGAAGCAAGAGTGTATGTTTCCTTAAGAGACATTAAAAGGCCAGGCAGTGGTGGTGCTTGCCTTTAGTCCCGGCATTCAGAAAGCAGATGCAGGCAGATCTTGAGTTCAAGGCCAGCCTGGTCTACAGAGCTAGTTCCAGGACTACTAGGGCTACATAGAGAAACCCTTTCTCAACAAACACACACACAAACAACAACAACAACAACAACAAAACACTCAAAGACTTAAGTTGGGGGCTGGAGAGATGGCTCAGTGGTTAAGAAGAGCTAGGAAGAGCACTGACTGCTCTTCCAGAGGTCCTGAGTTCAATTCTCAGCAACCACATGGTGGCTCACAACCATCTGTAATAGGATCTGTTGCCCTCTTCTGGTGTGTCTGAAAACAGCTACAGTGTATTCATAAAATAAATAAATCTTAAAAAAAAAAAAAGACTTAAAAATGGACTTACAGTTGTATTAGCATCTATTAACCACTGGGAGGGGCTGGGTTAGTCTGAAGTAACCTTCCCGGATCTAAGGCTAGAGCTGTGTTGCAGAGATCCACCACAATAATTTTAGGACAGTCATGCTCACAGGAAAGGTATTAAGGGCATTAATTACTATCATTTTTGCCTACCAACATAAGAATTTAAAATTATAAGATCACAGACTATTAACAAATATTTTTAAATTTTTTTATTTCAGAATTGCTGTTATGTACAGACATCATAAAAAAACACACATACATATACTGGATATTTTCCATGACTTAAGAGCTGGGAATAAAGTCTACGGGCAATTAGAGCTGAAACTGCCCCACAGAAGTTCGAGGATGGCCCCTCCTTAAATGTCCTTGATCACCTCCTCCAGTTCTTCCTTTGTGAACATGTGGAAATTCTGACCAGGCTGCACCGTGGCTAGCTGCAGAGAAACAGAAAGGGGTTAATAAGCTTGGCTGGGTTCCTTGCTGATGGCCCTAGCTTGGTCAGAAGTGTCAGTGAGGCAGCTGTTTATTAGGAACTAAGGGATCTGCTGTCCTAGGATATCCTTTACAGGCAAGCAGGTCCCTAAAATAACTCTGACTCAAAAATAAAAATTCTTATTGACCAATTTTTCTATTTTAAGGTTAATCTACCATGTAACAAACTGACATTGTTACTTCTTAAAGTTACTTCAGTAAGTTCACAAAGCAACATCAAAGAACACGTGTGTGTGTGTGTGTGTGTGTGTGTGTGTGTGTACATAATTTTGTTGTTTAAAAGATTTCTGTATTTACAGGAGTGTTCTGTCTGTATGCATGCATCAGATCCCACTGTAGGTGGTGAGCTTACATGTGGGTGCTAGGAATTGAACTAAAGACCTCTGGAAGAACAGCTAATATTCTTAACCTCTGAGTCATCTCTCTAGCCCCTTAGAAGTATATTTAAAGTAGGGCCCAGCCCTCAGGATGGCTCAGGAAGTGAAGACACCTGTCACTCAAGCCTGACTGCCTGAATCTGGATCTCAGATCCTGCTGTGGAAGGACCAAACTGATTCTTAAAGAGCTTTTCTCTGCCCTTACAAACATGCCATGGTATGTCTGCCGGCCCTTATACACACCATACATAGGAAATAATGTACATATAACACACACACACACACACACACACACACACACACACACACACACACAAACACACACAAATTGTACTTAGGGGCCAACATGTACTAGGCAAGTACCCTACCACTGAGCTACATTTCCAGCCTCAAAGAAATATATTTAAAGCATATTTATAAACTTCCAAAATGAACTTGTGTGATAATGAGTTACTTAACCATCCTGTGTCACTATTTCCTCACTTGTAAAACAGGAACACTAAATATCCAGAGTTTAAACATCAACCCATGCAAAGTACTTAGGATATTAATAAGGAACAAATAATTGTTAGCTATCATTGTTAGGTACTTTCTCTACAGCTGTCTTTGTGGCAACCTAACAACAAAACCCCGTTATTTTGTTTAAGAGGAGAATGAAGAGAATCCAGTAGCAGTATAGTGGGAAAGCATTTTGAGTATCAGGAATAAACAGCAGCTGGCAGTTCAAATTAACACAAGCAAGCGCATGCGCACATGCACACAAACACACCCCACCCCCATCCCCTCAACTGATACCATCATCCCTGCACAGCAAGAAACCCCAAGTCTGGGGGCAACCTTGACAAATAGGCATTACTTCACATTTGCCTCAAAGGGTTTTGGTGCTTGTTTAACTTAAAAAGATTTATTTTTTTAAGTTTATGCTAATGTGTGTGGGCCTGCATGATTTTATGTGCACCACATGTGTATAGGAGCCTGGAGGCCAGAAAAGAGTGTCAGATTATTGCCTGAAAGTGGAGTTATAGGCAGTTGTAAGCCATCATATGGCTTCTGGGAACCAAGCCTACCTACATTCTCTACAAGACCAGTAAATGTTCTTAACCGCTGAGCCATCTTTCCAGGCCTGTGTGCTTGTTTTAAAAGTCTTTTTTTTTTTTTTTTCATTTTGTTTTTAATTTTAAAATTATACATAAGTGTATTTTATATGTGTGAAAATGTGTGTTCACATATTTAAGTGCATGAGCAGAGGGAGGCCAGAGCAGCCTTGGCTGTTGCTCCTTGGGTGCTGTCTATCTTGTTTTTGCTTAGACATGAAATCTACTGTCTGGGAACACACCAAATATGCTAGGATGCCTGCCTGCCTGCCTGCCTGCCTGTCTGCCTGCCTGCCTGTCTGCCTGCCTGCCTGCCTGCCTGCCTGCCTGTCAAGCCTCAGGGAACCACCTATCTCTGCTTCCTAAACACTGGGATTACAAGCACACACCATCATGCCTGGCATTGTTACATGAATTCTGAAGATCAAACTCAAATCTCTATAAGCATTTTACTAAGTTAGCTCCCAATCCCACTCTACAGCATTTAAAAATAGGATTACTTTTAAAGTTAGCAGACAAAATTAGCACAATCTAGTCTACAATTACTATTTTTTAAGTAGGTAAAATTGTGGGTGTGTGTGAAGACATCTAATAAACTGGTCTGGGTAAAGATTATAATAAATGCTTTCCTCATAAAGCCTGTCTAGTAGATTCTCCCAAAAGATATATCTACACAAAATGCCAGAAGAATTTCAAACACACTTTACAAACCTGTATTAGGCAATGTGCTTTCGTCCCTATAGCCTGTGAGTTCTATTATACCACCGGCACTATAAATGCTACTTCTCTTAAGGCAGACTACCCGAACAGTGTCGTGAGGACAGAGATGCAGCAGCCATATGTGCAATCAAGACTACAGGATTGTTTTGTAAGGTCACTCATGTCCTAAGGGTAATGCTCCCAAAAGATTAAAGGGACTAAAAACAGAAACTGGGCAAATTGAGTAAGATCCTCCAGAAGCAGGAGGCAAATGACTACTAACAGGTTCTGAACCCTGTGCTGCCTTCAGGAAGTTACTCATCACTACACAACTAAAAATAACCAGTATCATTCGCATAATGATATGCATTTACATAATGAATAAGACTCTTTTCTATTTATTTCACTTTACTTTTATAAAACTTCCAGGAAGCAGGTCCACAGATGCTTTTTCCTGCTCATCAATAATCCATGTGTGTACTAGTTACAGGTGCTAGAAAACAGGACTTTAGATAGAGTCCTGCTCTTCACTTACTAAGGATGCTAAATGCCAGAGGCTTTCAATGTCACCCACTGGTAGAATAAGAGTGCTGAGTGTTCAGAAAGGAGAGGCCTGAGAGTCCAGGGAGGAGCTTGGGATGAAGGGTTTCTGAGTTGTGTATCACCTGGTGAGACCATGACAAGGTAACTCCATGAGGATAGGTGGAACAAAAGATGAGGTAAAGAGGAACCCTGGCTCACATCTCATGCAGTGTATATTACAGCAGTGTACAGTACAGAACCTAAGCTGTGGTGGAACACATCTATAAACTCAATCACTAAGCTACTAAAGTCAGGAGGACAGTAACTTTGACTAGCCTGGGCTACACAGAATTTCAGGACAGCCTGGCCCACCTAACAAGATCCTATCAAAAACAAAACATGGTGGCACATGCCTTTAATCCTAGCACTTGGGAGGCAGAAGCAGGAGGACCTCTGAGTTCGAGGACAGCCTGGTCTACAACATGAGATCCAGAATAGCCAGGGCTACACAGCATCAGTTATAGTAGTCAGTACTTTTTACATTTTTTTAAAGCAGTAATACACATATATATCATGTCTCTCGGGGTAACTGCTCTTCTAGCCTGAGCTAGTATTTAAGTGTAGTCCAGCAATCATTTCCCTCATTCTTATCTCCCTTCTTCCTACCTGTAATGCCTTGCACCTTAATATTCCTCACTCTCCTTAATATTTCAGTTACACTCACCCAACAATCCCTAGGCAAATACAGGACATCTTTTCCTGTTTATTTCAAAACCTACACATGTATTCATTGCCTCCTTTTCTATTTACTGTTAACACCTTAAAAACAACATCCAGAATCCAACCTAAGCTTTTCCAATTTTTTATTATTTGCACACTCCCCATTCCACAACGAAACAGAGAAAAGAAAAGAATCCTGTTTGATTTTACAAGGCTGGGGCAGGAACCCAGAACCTTGGGCTAGGTAGGCACTCTACTGTTGAACCACACTCCAGTCTTCTGATCCTTCCCAATGCTACTTTTCTCTTTTCAGACATAAGCTCTTCCAGGATGCTTCCTCACATCCTCCTCTAGGCCTATGTTAACATGGAAAGCTGTTCTTACTGCATCCACAAGTTCCACACACAACCTTATTATCTGTGTGTACATAGCACAGCACTTAGCTAGGGACTGGATTTCCTATATTCTTTCCCTGAATCTGGCATACTACCTAAAACAAAGCTGGCCACATATATTAGGGTCTAAAGAACAATTCATTTTATTTTTTGAAACACCTTTGTTTGTACTGTCTTTCACCCCTTTACAATTTCCTATCATCAATTTCTTTTTGTTTCTTTAGTGCTGTGTTTCTGCTGACATTCATCAGTCCTAAGACAGAAGCACACACAGTCCTTTCCTTCACTCTTAAATCCACTGCACCCTGGCTCCCACCATCACCACTTCATTAGCACTGACTAGGACACAAATGCTATCAATGACCTAAAAACAGAACAGGCAAAATATGTTTTCTTGAAGTAGCCAGCCTTTACCAATGGGTGTGAGGCAGGAAACAGTACCTCAATGTTAGTTGCGTTCAGCTTCTCCTCCATGACTTGCTTGAGGATGATGAGTGAAGACTTGATGGCCTCCTTCAGGGTCATAGACTTCAAAGAGAAATGAGCTGTTAGTTTAACATCATCCCTTCCTTCAACCCTCCCCGCATCTCTGAAGAAACAACTTAGCTGATATTAATAAACTTTACATCCTAATTTGTATAATGTAGTACATTATGTAATAATGCAAATACTCAAGTATATATAGAACATACTTAGTCACAAGAGAAATGTCCTGCTTTGCTATACTAACTCTCATATAGTAAATCATCTTTGAGAAAGAGGAAAGAAAAGACTGAACATCCCTAGTACATATCTGAATTTGATTTAGAGGATGATATAACCTGGGGAACAGCCTAATAATACCCAAGTGACCTAAAAAGGCAATCCAATGATTCAGAAAATTCACTGTTCATTTTATTTACCTGTCTTAGGGTTCCTATTGCTGTGATAAACACCATGACCAAAGCAACTTTGGAAGGAAAGGGTTTGTTTCATCCTAGAACTCTCAGGTCATGCTCCATCACTGAGCGAAGTAGAGACTATGGAGGAATGCTGCTTACTGGCTTGTTCCTCCTGGCTTGCTCAGTTTGCTATCTTATATATCCCAGAACCAGAGATGGCACCACCTGCAGTGAGCTAGACCCTCCCATAGTAATCACTAATTAAGAAAACACCCTACAGACTTTCCCACAAGCTAATTTGATGAGGCATTCTTTCATTTCAAATTCTTCTTCTCATATGGTTCTACCTTGTGTCAAGGTGAATATAGTAACTGATGACACAATGTACCCACCGCCCCCACCCTAATGATGTTATTGACTTACACACTTATACACTTACACACACACACACACACACACACACACACACACACACGGCAATTAACAATTTTCTCCACATATGAGATCTACATTACAAGCAAACTGCATTTAACTGTGTTTTGTTTTGCTGCACTTAGCAATACTGCAGGTCTGTGGCGACCTTATATTGAACAAACTTACTGGGAACATTTTCTAAAAGCATAGGATTATTTTGTGTCTCTGTTATTTTTGATTAATTCTCACAATAGTGTCATCTGTTTGGGAACCATTTTTTCCTCTCTTTTGTGTCCATATTTTCAGGTATGTGCCAATGCATGGGTGGTGGGGTTGCATGTGCACCCATCTGGAGGTCAGAGGACAACCTTGGATGTTAGTCAGGTACCTTGTTGAAATCAATCTCTCTCTGGCCTGGAATTCACCAAGTAGGGTAAGCTGCCTAGCAAGTCAGCTCCAGTGATCCACCTTTCTCTGCCTCCCCAGCACTGGGATTAAAAGCCTGTACTACAAGGCCTAGCTGGCCCCTCCATTTTTAAAGGATTTTTTTTTTAATGATGTCCGTCTTTGTGTGGGTATACACACGAGTGCAGGTACCCTCAGAGACCAAAAGAGTGTCAGATTCCCTAAAGCTGCAGTTACAGGTGACTGAGAACTGAACTTCAGTCCTCTGGGACAGCAGTGTGTTCTCTTACCCATTGAAGCATGTCTACAGCTCCCCTAGCTTTATTAATGTGGTTTCTGGGGATCATGCTTACAAGAGAAGCACTACACTAAGACAGATCCTGGAAACCTAGCAAGTCACCTGTGACGCTATTGCTCTAATTGCTCGAGTGCCACAAGCCACATTGGAAGTGTCAACCTTAACAGTGTAACAGATGTTCTCACTGCTGTACTGCCCATCTTTTGGCAGGATTTTTCTACATTCCCAAGACCCAATAATACTGACATGAGGTCAATTAGTAACTGTAATAACGTTTAAGGATGCCAGTAAAAGGAAGAGTCCCATGCCTCTCACTTTAAATCAAAAACTAAAAATGATAAAGCTTAGTACAGTTTATCAAGATTTGCGTCAGGCTGAAAGCTAGGGCTCTTGTGCCAAATAGTTAAGCAAGCTGTGAAAAAGGGGGAAAAAAAAAACCCACCCTTTTTTTAAAAACCAATTTTATTGGGCTAGGGAGATGGCTCAGAGGTTCAGAGTATTGACTGTTCTTCCAGAGGGCCTGAGTTCAATTCCCAGCAACCACATGGTGGCTCACGATCATCTGTAATGAGGTCTGGCGCCCTCTTTTGGTGTGCAAGCATATATATAGGGGAACACTATGTATACATAATAAATAAATCTTTGAAAAACAAAATCAAACAATTGTATTTGTGTGTACAGGTACTCATGGGACCCAGAAAATGACATCAGATCACTTGGAGCTGGTGTTTCTGGCATTTGTGAGCGACAAATGTAGAAACTCGGATCTGAACTCATGACCTTTGATAGAGTGGTAAGTACTCTCAACTGTTGAACTATGTCTCTAGGCCCAGAGGAAAACCTCTGATGGAAATTCAAAGTGTTACTCCAGAGAACAGGTGACTGGTAAGAAAGTAAAGCACTGTGGGCATGAGGTTGCATACCATTAATCCAACACACAGGAGGCAGAGGAAGACAGATCTCTGCAGGGCCTGAGGCCATCTAGGTCAGCTATAGTCATACAGTAAAACCCTGTCTCCAAAGAGGCAGGGAGAGAGGGAACAAAGAGGGAAGGTGGAAGAGGAGAGGAGACAGAGGGAGTAAGGAAAAAGGAAAAGCCCATTAAGATGGGTTGGAGAGTTGGCTTAATGGTTAAGAGCATTTACTGCTCCACCAGAAGACCTGGATTCAATTCACAGCACACACATGGTGGCTGAAAACCATGTACAACTCTAGTTCTACAGGATATGACACCTTCTTCTGGCCTCCATGGGCACTTCATGTACACGTTACATAAGACATTATATATATATATACATATACATACACACACACACACACACACACACACAGGTAAAACACTGACACACACAAAATAAAAATCTTAAAAAAAAAAAAGAAGCAAAACTGCTTTCTAAAGTGCTGATATGGAGAAAGTTTTAGTGATTCTGAACAAATCAAACAGGTTAAACCAAAGCATAACCCACAGTGAAGCCCTAACCTCTTTAAATCAACAAAAGCTGAGTAAAGAAGCTGCAGCAGAGAAGCTGGAGGCAGCAGAGGTCAACTTGTGCGGCTTGAGAAAAGCCATCCAGGCTGCAGTGCCTCCATTTCGAGTATCAGAGTTCCAGCACCAGGCACAGAGTGAACAGCCTCATCTATCTGTGCAAGTGACGCAGCCCTCCTTGTCCTTCTTATACCATGAAATTTAGCTGATAAAGCACGGAAGAGCCTGAGCACCAATCAAATTTTGGAATGAAAATTCTGTGCGTAGACGCTATCAAACACCATCATATGCTACAGCTAGATTTTTCATGAAAGCAACAGTTAACAGTTAATGCCATAGACTCCCCTGAATCCCTTTAAGAAGCTGTCACAGCTACACCCTTAACAGCCATCAACACAAAGGTAACGCTCCATAGCAAAAGAATTACAATTTGCTAAAGGCTCATATGATTATCATTTTTAGCGATAAAAAATTGCAATTAAATTATGAGAATCTTTCAAAGACATAATGCTATTATACACTGTGGTGCTGTAAACGAGCAATGTTTGCCACAGGTTTTGATATCTGAGTGCTTGGTCCCCAGCTGGTGCTGTTTGGGGAGGTTTAGGAGGTGTGGTTTTGCTGGAGCAAATATTCACTGGGGGCAGGCTTTGAGAGCTTAAAGCCTCACCTTACTTCCAGTTTGCTTTCTTTTCTTTGTGCTTGCATTGAAGATGTGAGCTCTCGACTTCCTGCTCCTGGAGCCTTGCATGCCACTTGCTGCCATGCATTCCCATAATGATGGACTCTTAGTCCTCTGGAGCCATAAGCCCAAATAAATTCTTCCTTCTATAAATTGCCTTGGTTATGGTGTTCTATCATGGTAATAGAAAAATAACTAATATAGTCATGTTAATAGTTACCGTATAATGTAAACCTAACTTTTGTATACTTATTTATATGCCAAACTCAAACTCTTAAATATGCCTATGTTAGGTGCTGATGTGAGCAGCTATTCCCTATGTGACCCACCTGGGCGTCGCAGCCTTCAACCATAGCTATGAATTACAAAAACCCAAACCTTTCTCTTCTAGAAAGGAAGTATCAACTGCTCACTTGCCTCAATATCCACACTAGGCATTGTCAACTGATAAGTGAAGCTGTCAGGATAGAGGACAAACATTGTGCTATAGTCAAAGCATAAAACATTATTCAGCAAAAAGATAAAAACAAAGAAAACCTAACAATACAACAAGAAAGCTGGGCCTGGTGGCACACACCTTTAACCCCAGAGCTAGGGAAGCAGAGGTAAGGGGATCTCAATGAGTTGGAGACCAGCCTGGTCTACCTAGCAGGATATCTACAACTACATAGAGAGAACCTGTCTCAGAAACTAAAAAAGCTCAGTGGTAAAGCACATTAGTGTGGAAAGCCCTGGCTTCAATTCCAGCATAAACTCACAAAAGTCAAAGTGACAAACTATGTTAATGTCACTTATGAAAAGGACAAGAACAAACAAACCTATACTGGTAAACAGTTGCAAATGAGGAGAAAGATTAATAAGCGCTTTGGCAGAGAAATTGTGTTCTGTGTCTTGTTTTAGGTTGTGATTCCAATGTGGCACACAAATGTCAAAACTTAGAATAAAGCTCTTCAGGTCTATAGTTTTACTCACACAGACGTTAAACACTGACTTTAAAGATAACAAGGAGAGTGGTGGATTACCTTGTGGTAAACTTCTTGCAAGGAGCTCTGGGCACCCTCTGAAGCAGAGCCAATTGCTCGAGCATCACACTGTACAAAGGTCCCAGATGGGTCCATGTGAAACCTGAAAGTACAACAATGCTTAAGAGGACCTCTTATGCCACAACGCCTCAGTAAAAGCAGCCTAAGCATTTACCTGGTAGCCAGGATGTGCCACTGAAATACTGAGGCCCGGGCCCTAAAGACCTTTTATTTTGAAAAAACAGTTCTTTTAAAAGGTCCTGACTTTTAAATATATACACCTACGAACACATGGAAATGTTACAATAAAACCTATTTTGTGTGCTAAACAAAAAAATTTAAATTTAATATTCAAACTAAATGTTAAAACAATATTTGTTTTTTAAAAAAGAAGAAAACCATTAACTTCTCAGGACCTTGGGTGAGAGAATAACAGAGTATATATACATAACCATGGCCCTTATATACACCGAAGACATCAACAGGAAAATGACCGTGGCATTTACCTGTCTTATTTGTAATACACCACCAATGTGAAAACGAGAATCAGACAGAAACAGTAATAAGGTAACTTCTAATTCTTCAAAGAATTAGCACTGGTTCTACAGAGGTTTCTTCATGGATCCCCAAAGTAACAGCACAAAATCACTGGCTCAGAAGCCCTACTTTTCATCAATTATTGCTTCTTTTCCTTTTATTTTTTTTATCTCATTCATTCATTCATTCATTCATTCATTATTTGCCTGTTTCTCTCTCTCTCTCTCTTGGTTTTATTTATTTTATGTAGGTGAGTACACTGTAACTGTCTTTAGACACATCAGAAGAGGGCATCAGATCCCATTATAGATGGTTGTGAGCCACCATGTAGTTGCTGGGAATTGAACTCAGGACCTTTGGAAGAGCAGTCAGTGCTCTTAGCCACTGAGCCATCTCTCCAGCCCCAAGTTGGCTGTTTTTCAAGACAAGGTTTCCCTGTGTAGCCCTGGCTGGCCTCGAACTCATGTAAATCCACCTGCTCCTGCCACCAGTTTCTTTCCCACCCCAAAGCAGGGGTGGGAAATGGTACTTACAGCTGGGGTCCTTTCTCATCAACTCCTCCAAACAACAATGCTACTCCAAAGGGACGAGACTAGAACCAAAAAGAATTAACTTAGAAGAGGCTACAAATAATGACAGTCCTCAGAAATGTGTGCAGAGGACAAACGTTCTCAGTCCTACAGAACAGCTAGCAGCTCACAGGCATCAGAACTCACTCACCATGGCACCTGGGTCTGCATCTTCTTCTCCAAACTGCAAAGCCAGATTGGACACGGCCTGGGTCACACTCTCAACTGTCATTGTCTCATTATAGGTGAACCAGTGGTTCTAGAAAACGGGTAAAGAAAGATACTGCTTCTTGGTAAGAAGGAAACTTACACTGACCATCAGTACACTTTTCTTGATTAACATTAGCCACTGAGTGCTGAGTGCTTGAGATTATATCAGAAGAGGAAAGGCTCTGACTGCCAGATACTATGGCACATGCCCATGATCCCTGCCCTCAGGAGGATGATGAGTTTAAAGCCAGTCTGAGCTGGTCACAGAAAGACCAGTCTCAAGAGGGAGCAGGGAAAAGTGAAGGGGAGGACAGACGGAGAGGGTGCACACAGATAAGCTCTGGAAATAAGGATGCCCTAGAGGCTGCTACTCTTGCAAAGTAGTAACACCTAAAAACAAAGCAGCAGGTTTAGTCTTTTCACAAAGTCAGTGTAAATAACCAAGTAAGTGTCAATTTTCTTGAAATACTCACCTTACCCTGTTAAGAGTTTATGTTAAATTATTCTTACTAAGTATAAAGAACCAACTTGGAAATATGTACAAAAACTTCTACCTTGTGATTAGTTGTTTCCCTTATTAGCCTACTACAGTCAAAGCACAGATAGCCAAGGATTTGTTTATGGGTTTTTGTTGATTTAAAAAATAATAATAATCAACAATCCTAACCAGTATTTGTCACCCAGTACAAATCATTGCTTATCAGATAAGAACAATTTTACAAGCCTGGCAGAAGAGGTGGCTGCCAGAATATCCTTTTTCTATGACCAGATCCCGCTATGATGGTCCCACAGATAGACCCTCAGTGCATGCTTTATGTAAGGTAAGCCTAGAAGAAGCAAGAGGCTGTAGGCTCTATTGACCAGAGCTTGCTTTAAGTTGCAATGGCTAGAGAGCTAAATCCTAAGTCCCAAGGGTTTTAGCAGGGGAATGGATCCAACACTCCCAAGAGCCATGTCTACTATCAGCACAGACACCTGCAGGTAGCTTTGTGCACTAAACAATGAAAAGCAGAGAAGATGCTGATTTTACCTGTGTCTCCACTCTGGCTTTATCAATTAAAGTTTTAGCATCAGCAATTAGCCCACTCATGGCACAACCTGCAATATAAAAGCAACAGTGAGCAATCGGCCAAACCCTCTAGAACTTTCATCCACAGCCACTAAGTAAATACTCTCTCCTTTCTCTACTCCTGGAGTACTCTGATATGGACACAGATGTTCACCAATATATTCATCATGATGACAGTAAACCCCCTAAAACTGTGAGCAAGCCAGAAGAAAAACTCCTTAAGTTGTCTGGTATCTGGTCACAGTGTAGAAAAAGTATGAGAACACTCATGACCACTGAAGCCAGACAAAACTCCTTCCTCCTTCACATCCTTACTAAGCACACACTGTGCACCACCACAAATAAGACCATCAGTTCCTGAAAGACAAGTGCCATGCCTCCCTCTCTATATCCATGGAGTCTAACACAATGTTTTCTCTGTTGAGTGAAGTAACACTGATCTACCTCCAAAAAAGAGTTGACCTGAGATATGGCAGACAACATTCCAATTGTAAGATCTGTTTCACTAGCTGTGAAAGGGAATATTAAGCTCCCAGTTACCATAGCATTATGGCTTTTGAGCAATTAATTACTTTGCAAATGTTTTAGTAATTGGGCTGAGTAGGTAAGATAAGCAAAGCTGGACAGCCAACTACAACACAAAGATGTAACTGTAAAAGTATGTATCTTTTAATGCTACATTGTCAAGAACCAAAGCAAGAAAATCATACTAAAGACAAGAGAAAGGGCAGAGAGAATCCCAGCACTTGGGAGGCAGAGGCAGGTGGATTTCTGAGTTCGAGGCCAGCCTGGTCTACAGAGTGAGTTCCAGGACAGCCAGGGCTACACAGAGAAACCCAGTCTCAAAAACAAAACAAAACAAAACAAAACAAAACAAAACAAACCACCAAAAAGCAAACAAACAAACAAACAGGGGCAGAGAGAGCCAGGAGGGAGAACAGTTACGTCTCACACACAGGAACAGGCTGGTCTAGTCAAGTCAAAGTTCATATGACTCTTCTAACATTCTGAACCTTACACACTCCAAAGTCTTTGAAAATTACTTTCTTCTCAGTGGACATTACAATTTTCCACACTTTCGGTTCCAGCTAGCTTACTACCAAGGTAACATGCATGAATTAACACACAGCCATCACAGGAACCAGCCAAAGAGCCAATCTTTATGTATTTAAATATTGTATTTGCCATAGACTGGGTTATAGTTCAGTGGCAGAGTGCTTGCCTAGCATGTGAGAGTATCTTGGGTTCAATCCCAAGCACTACAAAAAATAAAATAGACGAAAAGACTTTCTGGTGGTAGGTTAAGATAACTGAGTCCTGAGGCTGCTTCCCACTGCCTAAATTTATGTACAGTGGCCTCCTGCCTTGAACATAATAGCAAATAAAAAGATAAGCCATTTGCTGTGTGAACCTCTCTGGGATCACAGAAGATTGATTAACCCACACCAGACCCTATAATAGCTTCCACTTATTACTTACCTATATGAGCATCGATCTCTACAATCTTCTCAATGCTGCTAGGCTCCATTAGCGGGGAGGTGATTCTCTTCTCCACAGCTAGACATACGCCCTCTGAAGTCTGAATGCCAATGGCTGTAGAACCAAGCTAAAACAAAACAAAAAACCAAAACTCATGCTGTGGTTATCACATACAGCTCAAAGAAATCCCTGTACACCTTCATAAGTAGAAACTCAGTTATCCATACCTGGGATGCAGGAAGAACAGAAAGCACCTAATAAACACTACACTGTTTCCTTGAATATCAAAGGCATTTACAGAATCCTGTACTTGTGCTTACCTCAAATGAGCAAGGTTGGTCCCCAGTATCAAAAATGGGGTGGGATATCCAATAAGGTCAGAACACATCTGAAAAATTATCTATGTTAACACTAGTACTGAGAGGAAAAAATTTAAAGTTCTAATCATAGGTTTTTGTTTGTTTTCTTCTGGAATTGGTGGCTTTTACAAACTCTGCCATCTGTATTAGTCTGTTTATAGGTTATGTTCCCCAAACCCATATCACCCTGGAAAATAAAAGAGGAAAGGAATAGGAACAGAGTAGACGACCATCCTCACTAACCACAGGGAAACACTAACTTAATCCAAAGTCACTAGCAGTCCACAATGTAGTCAAGTCACCTCTTCATCCCCATGTCACCTACACACCTCATCACTATGTATTCAACTGTCTGCAAAATGAAGACAATGATAACTCCACAGAGAAAATGGTACCTACCACATAATCAACACGTGTTCCTGTTACATGCCCCACTGCCCAATCTCTTTGTTGTGAAATGGTCCCATCATACAACTCAAGCCAGATTGAAGCCAGATTTTCTTTTTTTCTTTTGTGAAAGAGGCCCTGGCTGTCCTAGAACTCCCTCTGTATACCAGGCTGGTCTCAAACTCATAGAGATCCACCTGCCTCTCTGCCTCCCAAGTGCTGGGATTAAAGGCATTTGCCACCATGGCCCAGCTCAGGCTGAAATTTTCTATGTAGACCAGGTTTATTTCTACCTCCTAAGATATGAGCCACACTTAGCATCTTTGTCTCATCTTTAGTCTCTTGCTCTGAATGGATCTTTTATTGATAAACCGAGGGGAAAGTGTTATTTTTACTGTTTATCTCGAGAACTGATACACTCGGTATTGCCTTTATTTAAAAACCAAATGAGTTTCTCATGATCTAATGCTAGCCTTCATCTCCAATTTTATTACTCACTACCAATTAACTAACCCTTTAGGTACAACTTCACACAACTGTTCAAAGTACTACATAACTAGCAGCACACTAGCACCCTTCCTGAAGCTGTCTCCTGTGGAGTGTACTCTCCTCTGCCTCTCCAAATTTATCCACTAAATTTGGATACGATCTCCTAAGACCATGCTTTTTTCCCTGCATTTCCACTATATCAACTTATTTCTATACAACAATGTCCCACCAACTGTGAACATTGGTTAAACCTGTTATTGTAATAGTAATAAAAAAAAGACCCGCAGAATTCCGTAAATCTTTTAAAAAGTTTTAAATCACTTTTATTTATGTGTTACTTTGTGTGTATGTTCCCTTGTGTGAGATGCCTGCAGAGGCCAGAAGATGTCAGAGCCTGAGGCCTAGAATTACAGGGGTTGTGAGTCACCCAACCTGAGTTCTGGGAACTGAACTCTGGAAGAGCAGCAATAACTACTCTTAACCACCGAGCCATTTCTCCAGCCCCTCCATGAATCCACACAAAAAAAACCATGTTTGACCTGTCTTTAGACTGAACGTGGTCAAAATATTTGATTTTTTTAAAAAATTTATTTTATGTATATGAATACTCTATCTGCATGCCAGAAGAGGGCATTGGAACCCATTACAGATGGTTGTAAGCCACCATGTGGCTGCTGGGAATTAAACTCAGGACCCCTGGAAGAGCAGTCAGTGCTCTTAACTGCTAAGCCATTTATCCAGCCCCAGTCAAAATATTTCTGACAAAATACATGACATGAAGCACCTTAAAGGAGAAAGGGTTTATTTTTGCTTATGGACACAGTCCACCCCACTGGGGAAGGCATGGTGGCAGGATGGGGAGCTGCTGCACACATCGTCAGGAAGGACAATGCGTGCTAGTGCAAGCTTTTTCTTTTTATGAACTACAAGAGCACAGCCCACAGAATTAGGGTAGGCCTTCCCACCACAATTAACTGAAGGCTTGCCTCCTCAGTGACGCTAGACCCCGTTGACAATCAATATTAACGAGTACAATGCATACAGGTTACTCTCAAATACGCAACCATGAATGAACAGTTCTACTAACACAAGTGCTGATTAGCTCTACACAAGTTATGTGTAAGCTATTTGAGAGGTTGCACTGACTATTCTCAATCCTCTAGGCAACTGTGGGTAGGCAGAGAACAGATATGCAGAAATCTGTCCCATAACAAACAATGTGTAGATGATGCCTAACAATGCTTGTGTTCTAAATGAAAGGTGATAAAGGAGTTGAGAGTGGGGCTGGGAGCCGGCCCAGCAGGTCAGAGCAGCTGCTGCTCTTGCAGAGGACTGGGATCAGCTGGCAGCACCGGCACACTGGATGGTACATAACCATATATAATTACCACGCCAAGGGTTCCAGTGTACTTTTCCTGCCCCTGAAAGCATTACACATGTGGTGCAAATATATGTAAGGAAAACACCCATATAAAAACTAATCTTTAAAAAAAATGCAGTTTAAAGTGCTGTCTCTGGGAAGCTGAAATTAGATGGTAAATTTAGTCTAAAGGACTCTGTTTTTATTACATAATTTATAGAGCCATTTTAATTCTAAAACCACATATGTGAATATCCTAAAAATTAAAAAAAATCTAAAACCACTGCCCAGAAAATTAAACCTAAAACTTATGTGTTCTCTAACTACCATATTTTTAAAACCTGGGCATAGACTGGACTCAGGGCTTCTCTTCTGCTGGGCAAACAGCCTACTACTGTGCTACATCCCAGCTACCCACTTGGAATAGTTTATTGAGGATCTTGAATCCTCAACCAAACAAGACAGGAACAATTTACAAGTATGTTTATGTTTTTTCTACTAACGCAACTCTCAACTGGGGACTCTCTTTCCTGCTACCAACATTCAACAATGCCTGCAGACATTTTGCTTGTATGAAAGGGTAAGTGCTTCTGGCATCTAATAACCCAGAAGCCCCACAACACAAAACACACTTTCAGTCTACTCAATTTGGATTCCAATTTTCCAAAATTCAAAAATTCCAACTATTATAATAAAAAGAGTAGTTGGTTAAAGAAATGTAAAAATATTTTCTAAAAGAATGGCTAAAACACTTTCCCCAAAAGTCCTTTGGCAGTGTGTAAGGCTGTTATGAGATTTCCAAATCTATACGACTGGCTACTATACCTTGATGGCCTCAATGGCATATTCCACTTGAAATAATCTTCCTTCAGGAGAAAAAGTATTCACACCCCTGTAATTAAAAACAGTAAGAATTTTATGAGAAACTGTCAGAAGTATACGGCTAGCCTTTCAGTCTTTTGGTGTACCAACTGTTTTCAAGGCCTTCAACTCTATAAATAGGATGTTCTGAATGGTGACTCACTGCTCCCTAACTCTTCCTTTATCCTACCATATGCTAAGTCATCCCAACTCGTATCAACTCCTCCTCCATGGTAACATCACTTCCATCCTATGTCCTGGTTACCCTTTACCTAACTATTGTAAAAGCCTCCTAACTGGTGCCAACTTGTTCTTCCAATCAATTAATCTTTATAAAAACAACTGTGATGAGGCAACGTCTTAAAGAAAACATTAAAGGCTGACACGGTGGCGCATAAGCATAACTCCAGAACTCACAACACTCAGGCAGCAAGGATTGTCACAAATTACTGACCACTTAGCTCTAGGTCACCCTGGGACATAGGCAATGCCTTGTCTTTTAAAAAGACCAAAAAAGAGAGCTGGAGAGATGGGTCAGCAGTTAAGAGCACTAGGGCTCTTCCAGAGGAAGATGCTGGTTTGATTCCCAGCACTTATATAGTGGCTAAAACCAACTGTTACACCAGCTCTAGGAGATCCAACACCCTCTGGCTTCAAAGGACACCAGGCTTGTACATGGTACATGGACATCCTCAGCCCCCCACAGCCAAAAAAAAAAAAAGGCTGGGCAGTGGTGGCGCACGCCTTTAATCCTAGCACTTGGGAGGCAGAGGCAGGCAGATCTCTGAGTTCGAGGCCAGCCTGGTCTACAGAGTGAGTTCCAGGACAGCCAGGACTACACAGAGAAACCCTGTCTCGAAAAAACAAAAAAAAAAAAAAAAAAAAAAAAGAAGAAAGAAAGAAAACTGACTGCACACAGTGCCTACAGAGTGAGATCCAAATTCTAACAGTCTATTGAAGCTGCCAGTATCTAGCACCATCCTGGTGTTTCCATAGCACCTACTAGTCCCAGAATATGCATCATATATATGTGGTAATCAGCCTGAACTTTTTTCAAGTATGTGTTGTGCCTTTCCGCTGGTCCTCCTTTGTTCGCCCTTTATTATCTGTTGGTTCTCCTGGCTTCTCCTGGTCTTGGTTTATTAAAAATTCTACTTTCTCTGGACCTATTTGAATTATCAGCTTCTTTATGAAGTTTTCCCCCAATCTCCAACAATGAATGCAACCTTTCATCAGAACGTTCAACTTAGTTTCCTCTAATAATATCAATACATACATTTCTGTCTCGTGTTACAGTTACTCTTGCCAACAGGAGTAGGGATCTTGATTCTGCTCACTGCTGTAAAACCAGCTCCCTAAACAGTGCTCCTTGTACAGAGCAAAAGCTCAAGAACATTAGCTAAATAGAGGTCTGTGCTTTAGTCTTAGCAGATACAAAGGATAAACTCCACAAAGCAACTAATACATATAAATAAATGGGCGAAGCTCAATAAAGCCTTTCAGATGAGGATCACAATTTTCTCAAAATTCTATCACCTAAAGATGACTCTCTTCAATGCTCTGGAAGCCAAGTGCTAACGACCATTTTATCTGACAACAGGAAATCGTTTTAAAAGTTCACTTGTGTTTTCTGAATTAGCAGAAGGATTAAAAAATGCCATTCCAGGTGCCACAGTTTTGACAGGTTCAGTATATACTTGCCAAGAAAAGTAACTTCTCATACCACCTGGAACAAAGAAAATGTCTGCTTTCCCTAACTTTTAAAGGAACTCAATGGTTTGCAAAACTGCTCAAAACAGAAAGTGAAAGTTACAGTATCTACAGCATTTATGACAGTATTAGTTAGCATTTTCAAGACTTAAAAGTTTTTAGGTTGTTTGCTTTTTTAATAAGCACAACCACACAGCTTTGACTTTACAAAACATTTAGCCTTCAACACAACACTAAAATTAACTTGCTTTCAACTCCCCCCGACCCCCACCTTTGGTCAAATGGAATCAGCATACTAAAACTCTTCTGAGAACCACTGCACATTCTAGTTCCTACAAAACCAGATTGCAGGCAATATATCCGGGCATAGCTGAAACTGCCTTCCCGCTTAAAAAAAAAAAAGATTAAAATGTACAGCCCAGCACAGATTCCTACAAATTCATTCAACAATCTCTGGTAGCTTTCTGCTCAAGGGAAACTCGTTTCACTTTTCTTTTTCTTAAGCAGTCATACTTAGGTTGAAAAGACGAACGCAAGGCTGGTGAGCCCCAAATCTACTCCAGGTTAAAGGTCGGAGACCGGACCCCTCTCCGCCGCCTGCCCCAAGCAGCCCCAACTTCTCGCTTCCTCCAGGAGTCAGGACTAGCGGTGACTCAGCGGTAGCACAAGTGCAACGGGTCCCCTCCAGTGTAGCTTGGGGAATCTCGCCGGGCGCCTCGGGAACCGGATTCCCCCGGTCCCACCAGACTTGGGTTCTCCGGGCGCCCCATGACACTGCAGAACCCAGGCCGCGGCCCGGGCCCCAGGCCCGCCCACCCAAATCTCGACCTTGCTGCTTCCCGCCGTACGAACCTGTCGTACTCGGACCGAGTGAGAAACATGGTGAGGACAGGAGGAAACGGCAGTGTCTACGCGGGGTTTCCAAAAGCCACAAGACTAAAAGCAGCACCCTAATCAACCACACCGCCACAGCACCAAGGACCCTGCAGCCGTCTGCGCGTGCGCACGCGACCTTTTTAGCCCGCCTTCTCGTACCTCCCTTCTATTGGCTGATCGATATTCTCGCCGCGATGATTGGGCTGACAAGCTTCCTCACCGGACCTGGGTAAACGGGGAGGGCGGGACTAGAGCGCACTTCCGCTTTCCGTCACCCTTGGTTGCTACGGGCGCTGGGACTCGAGGCAACCGGTGAGAGTGAACCTCGCAGAGGTGTGCGCACACAGCGGTTTGGACAGCTGCAAGACTTGGACTGATAGTTGGGTTGTCGGGATCGTGACGTAAGTCTCGCCGGCTCGCAAGACTGCAGCCGGGGGACACCGGTCTCTTACTTCGCGCTCGACCGCCCATCTCTTCGCTGTTTTCCCGACTCTGTGACAACCGAAACCAGCTTTGCTGAGGATTTTTTTGACTTGGGTAGAGATGTGTGCGCTTCCGTGCAGTCTGGACCAGCGTGCCCGGCAATTCTGCCAGCCAGGCTTGTTGAAAAAAGTTTTAAAAGTTGATAGGTTCTAATCTGCAAGAACGTTTCTCAATTTCCTGCATAGGTAAGATTATTTTACGTAGTCTTTCCTGGATTCATACACATACCAGCACCCTAGCTATCCAAATTTCAGACCCAAAGACCCAGAATTCAGGACCGGAGATTTAGATTAATCATTGCTGTTTCATGAAGAATAAATATCTTCATTCGTGTGTGTGTGCTGCTTGTTTCCTCTTCCTAAGGGTACAAGAGCACCTTGAGAGTTTTTTTAGAAACATTATAAATGAATCATATATCAAAGAAATATAGGAGGTTAAGAAGTCGTGGCTCTCTAAGAATGTAACTCGGTGACAGAGTACTTTCGTAGGATGCATGAACCTCTGCCCAGTCTTGGCGGAGTGAGGTGTAAAGTGGTCAGAGTACAAAGTTTCAGGTAAGATTAATACCTGGTGGAGATATATACCAGGATGACTAGAGTTATCTTACACTTGAAATTTTTCTAAGAAGATAGATTTTAATCACTACCAAAAAAAAAAAAAAGGCAGGATGTAGTGAATGTTAATTTAACTTAATCATGCCATATATATATATATATATATATATATATATATATATATATATATAGAGAGAGAGAGAGAGAGAGAGAGAGAGATATGTATATCTCAAAACATAATTCTGGTGGCTAGAGAGATAGCCTAGCAGTTAAGAGCACCTGGTGCCCTTCTAGATGCTCGATTCGGTTCTCAGCATTCTTGTCCGGCTGCTCATAACCACCTTTTATTCTAGCTCTAGGGGATCCACTGCCTTTTTCTGGCCTCTGCTGGTACCTAAATAGGTGCCATACATAACACACACACACACACACACACACACACACACATTTAAAAGCCTTTTTAAAAAATATTCTGGGTTGGATGTGATAGTGCCTTTAATCCCAGCACTCAGGAAGCAGAGGCAGGGGATCTCTGTGAGTTCAAGACCAGCCTGGTATACCTAGTGAATTCCAGGCCAACCAGGGCTATGTAGAGAGACTCTGTCTCAAAAATAATTTTTTAAAACATCATTTTTTTTTTATATTGTAAATGTAGGCAACTGCTGTTTGTCAGTTATACCTTCATGAAGGGGAAGTCATAGGAGGGAGGAAGAAGCCAGGTAATGGGCCATTTTTTTCTGAAAGGGAAATCTAGTTCTTTGTTTTGTTTTTAGTGCAAGTACTTACTTTTAGCCTATGCTGTCTTGAAACCATGTGGCTTAGGTTGTCCTAGAACTCAAAGCAATTTTTCTGTCTCAGCCTCCCAAATTCTGGGATTACAGGTGGTCAACACTGAATGCAACTCTAGCTGACTGTGGATAAAAAAGGAAAGCTGCTTTTTCTTGCAGCCTCTGAGTTCAGTGAGAGACCTTGTCTCAAAAAATAAAGTGGGAAGTAATCGAGGAAGACACAGATGTCTCTTAAGCTGTAAGTGCTCTCTCACACACATATTCACATCACTTTTTTGCTGTAGTAGTTCACAAAATGTCTTGCCTATAATTATTCAATAAATGACTCCTTCATGAACAGTTAAGCCAGATGTCCTTCCCAGGAAAATAATGCAGGAGCCAGAGGAAGACAGATGGAAATGTTCTTATTCATGAGTAACAGAAGAGGCAAGGATCAAGTTTCAATCTCGGGTCCTGAACCTTGGACCTTCAGGTCTGGATCTTGTATGGGGTGATGGTATATGTGTGAATCCAAGGGAGGCTTGACAAAATAACCTCAACCATGTAGAAGTTTGGTTTGTATTTGTACTTTCTTATCAGCTAAAACCTACAAAGGTGCAGACCAGGACTATGATGACCCACTGGTAAAAGGCACCTACCATCAATCCTCACACCCTGAGTTCCATCCCCAAGACCTGCATTGTTAAAGGAGAGAACCAACTCCTGCAGATTTTCCTCTGACCTCCACACACGCACTTTCTTGTCTACTTGATACAACCTAGAATCACCAGGGAAGAGGACCCTGCACTGAAGAATTGCCTAAATCGGACTGGCCTGAAGCTATGTCTGCAGAACATTGTGTAAGAGCTGAGCATGCGCTTGAGAGTGAGCAAGCCAGCAGCCGCTCTCCTCATGTGGCTCTGCTTCTACTCACTTACGTTTCTGTCCTGACTTCTCTCAGTGATCGACTGTGACCTGGAAGTAGAAACCAAATAAACCCTTTCCTCCCCAAGGAGGAAAACAGAAAGCAAACTAGAATACATTCCACAGCACTTGTGTCCATACAGATTTATTTATTTTATTTATATAAGTGTACTGTAGTTTCTTCAGACATACCAGAAGAGGACATTGGATCCCATTACAGATGGTTATGAGCCACCATGTAGTTGCTGGGAATTGAACTCAAGACTTCTAAAAAGGCAGTAAGTGCTCTTAACCACTGAGCCATCTCTCCAGCCCCTGTAATTTGAATTAAAACAAACAAAAAACCCTACCAACTTTTCTCAGCAATATGCCAGGTTGGCTGAGGCACCCTCTGTACTGTACACATCTCTGCCCCCCAAAAGCTATTAAGAATCTCACCAGGCAGTGGTGGTAGTACACTTCTTTAATTCCAGCATTCAGAGGACAGAGGCCGGTGGATCTCTGAGTTTGAGGCCAGCCTGTTTTATTTACACAGTGAGTTACAGGACAGCTGGGGTTACATAGAAACCCTGTCTTGGGGGAAAAAAGAAAGAAAAGGAAAAAAAATCCTAGTTTGAAATCATTAAAAAAAACCAACCAACCAACTTATAATTACCCAACTTGCAAATCTTTTTTACTATTTGGAAAGTAGAAAATTTCTCTCTCTTTCTCTCTCTCTTTCTCTCTTTCTCTCTCTCTCTCTCTCTCTCTCTCTCTCTCTCTCTCTCTCTCTCTGTGTGTGTTTGTTTCTTGTTTTGAAGCAGAGTTTCTCTGCATAGTCCTGGCTGTCTTGGAACTCGCTCTGTAGAACAGGGTGGCCTCTGTCTCCCTAGTGCTGACATTAAAGGTGTACGCCACCATGCCTGACAAAATTTTTACTTTAAATAGCTTCTGGAAAGTGTATTACCTCTCCAATAACTTTTATAAAGACACAGTAAAAAGGTAATGGGCTATGTTTCTGAAATGTAGCCACAAAGAACACCTCAAACTTTGCATGGAATTAACAAAGGCAGAGAATGGGTACTTAGATAATGGGAAGGTAGAGAGTCTGCCTTCTGCAGGTAATTTAAGGCCTTGTGTTTGTTTTTAATAAGCCTGGTGGGGGTACTCACCTGTAATCCCATCACTAGAAAGGCAGAGGAAGGAAGATAACTACAAGTTCAAGTCCAGCCTGCTCTACATAGCAAGTAAGAACTTCAGAACTATATAGCAAGACTTGGTATCAAAAAATCAGACAAAAATTATCAAAAATTAGTTAAAGATAACATGTATATAGCCTTTAAATGAAAAGAAACTGATATTTTCTGCAAATTGGATATTTACACTAAAGCTGGGGGTATAGTTCACTGGTTGAGCACTTGCCTAGTGTGTATAAGGAAGACCCTGGAGTTTGAAGAGTTGCAGTGGTGTGGGGGTGTGAGGTAAAAGAAGTACTCAGTGTAGTGTGTGGAACCCAAACACCCAAATATATGACTCTGCCTATATGAGGTACCTAGAACTGTCAAGGGCATAGAAGGAATAGTAGTTACCAAAGGGAAGGAGGAGAAACTGAGTCATGATTTAATACACACACAGTTTTTCCAGCAGAAGAGTTCTAGAGATGGACCATGGTGATGGTAATCCAACAACACAAATGTACTTGATCCCAGTGACACATGTTCAAACAATGCTATGAGGATAGATTCCATGTTATGTATAAAGAAAAAGAAAAGTGATTGAAATGTGAGTGGTTCAAGACTCAGTACTCCATGTACCACTCAGTCTGTCTCAGAGACTCTTAGGTAGATTCATTGAGAAAGAAGAAAACCAAGACCTTACAAACATTCTCACCACACAGAGATTAATGTGTGTTTGGAAAGATGAAAAGCTTTTGTTGTGCTGGTTTTGAGGATGCTGGTATCAAACCCAGGGTCTTGTGTATGTTAAGCATGTCCTCGACCACCTAGTGTAGACTCCTAGCCCTGACTTGAAGTAAAGTGAGAAATTGCAGTATTTATTAAAATTAAAAGTACTGATACTTTTAATTTTAAAGTATTTTTAAATAAAACAGAAGTTCATTAGTATCCTGATTAGTTTGTCAACTTAACACAACCTGAGATTATCTGGATAGATGAAACTTCAACTGAGAAAAATTCATCCATCAGACTGGCCTGTCAGTGAGTCTAGTTGGGCATTTTCTTGATTAGTGATTTATATAGGAAGGCCCAGTCCACTATGGGCAGTGTTTTCCCTGGGCCAGTGGTCCTGGGGTATATAAAAAGCAAAGTTAAGATGCTCCACCCAGCAGCTGACTCAGGCAGATGCAGACACCCACAGCCAACCTGTGGGTGAAGCTTGGGGACTCATGGAAGAACTGTAGGAAGGATTGTGGGCCCCAGAGGGGATAGTAACTCCACAGGAGGATGAACATTGTCAACTAACTTGGACTCTTGGGGCTCTCAGAGATTGAACCACCAACCAAAGAGAACCCATGGGCTGGACCCAGGCCTCCTGCCACATATGTAGTACATATGCAGCTTGGTCTTCATGTGAGTCCTAAGCAACTGGGGCGGGGGGAGGGAGCTATCCCAAAAGCAGTTGCCTGAATAATGGGATATATTTTAGCTGGGCTGCCTTATCTGGCCTCGATGGAAGAGGATGCACCTATCCTCTCAGAGATTTGATGTGCCAGAATGGAAGGATACTCAGGGAGGTTCCCACCCACTCAGAGGAGAAGGGGAGGGGGAGGGGAAGATTATTAGAGGGTGTGTTGGGGAGAGGGCAGTGAGTGGGATGTAAAGTGAGTGCTAAATGAATGAATGAATGAATAAATAAATAAATAAATAAATAAAAAAAAGCAAACTGAGCAAGCCAGTAAGTAGCACTTCAGTATGGTTACTGCTTCAGTTCCTGCCTCTGGGTTCCTGCCTTGAGCTCCCATCCTGGCTTCCCTTTATGAAATAAACCCTTTCCTCCCCAGTTTGCTTTTAGTTATGGTGTTTTAACACAACAATAGAAACCTAACTATGACAGTTAGATACAACCTTTCTAAAAGAAATACTGGAAGATGAGATTGCTGTTGCTTCATGGAGAAATGTCATTTAGATATTAATAAAAATTGTACATTCATCCACAGACTGAGAGCTTTAAACATTCTGGTAACTTTTTGGACTTTTTTTTTTTTTTTTTTTTTTTTGCAAAGAAGGCAAGAGGGTTCCTTCATTGAAGGTTATCATAACAATTTTAGATATACTATAATTTTTTCAAAACCTATTTTTAATGATGGTTCTTAAATGCTTTAACTTCCCTTTTAACCTACCACCCACCAGAGGTAATACAAAAGAAAGGATAAGGGGGAAGTGGATCTATTTAGAAAGGTTCTTTAGAGCAACTCTCATCTGTGTTGTCTAGAAATCAGCAGTTCAGTTCCACTTGAAAACACTTCACAGATACACCATCAGTCCAGTTCAGTAAAGTCGGGATATCAAATACAAATCAGCAGCGGTGGCACTACTTTTTAGGAAAAGCCAAACCTCAGCACACGTCAGCAGGAGGGACCCTGAGGGATGCCAGCAGCTCAGCCTCCTTCACTATCCTACTTATATCCCTCCAAACATCAGGTATTCTCTTCAGTGTTGCCTCAGCACCGGCATCTGTCTCAGCTGACATCGCTCTGCCAATCAGCCCAAGTCTGAGGAAACTCCACAAAAAACTGCAGCACACCACCAGAAGTTTTTTGGTGCATTTCTTTCTATGGTGTTCCGACAAATGCAGCTCAACTATGCAATGTAAGACAGACCAATACATGCGTATTGTTAGCAAAGAATCCTTCATCACATGTCCTTTAGCAGAGCATCCTTTCACCTGTTCTGCTTCAACTAAATGTTTCTTCACATTTGCCTCAGCAAAACACCATCCATTTCCTAAGAGCCCTTAAGTTCCCACTTCCAGATACAGTGTAGGATCTAAACTCTTATAGTAAAACATGGCACTTTCCCAAGTATAGATTAGAAGCCTGCTATTCCACTGGAAGTACATAGGTTTCTGAAGTCGATTGCTCAGTACATATTAGAGAAATACAGTTATTTGATAATGACTTAGGATCACTTGGTGTCAGATATTTTTGGGCAAAATGCAGGAAATATGTGAAGAATTTTTAAAAGTGATTTCAAATCAATTGAAATCTCTGCTCTTCTTAAATATTATGTTCTGCAAATCCATCTGTCCACATTTATCTCTGCAGCTACAATTTGTTATTTACATAATAAGACATTTTAAATTTGGCTGCCTCCCTATATGAGATATTTTTTAACCTCAATCATTTTGTAGGAATATTTTAAAATAACTGCTTTAATGCAAGGATATTGTGAGTTTTATTTAGCTTTTATTATTGCAAATTTCTTCAGAAATAGTAATTGACACTCCTTGCTGGTGACTGAGTATAACAGGAAAATTCACACAAACTTGTGGCTCCATGCTTCTGAGGCCATTGCTTGAAGACAAGCCACCAATGCAGTTGCTGCCCAGTGCTTTGCTTCCTTCATACAAATCAGACTTGGATCATAGTCTGCAGGATCTTGTGTTTTCTGTTTCTTCCCTTTACCTTGTACATATATTTTCTGTAGTATATGTAATAGGAGTCATTATGAACTGAACTGAGTCCTCAAAATTTAACCCTTGCCTTTAGTGCCTTAGATGTGACTGTATTTGGATATAGGGCTTTTAAAACAGCCTGTCTGACTAAAATCAGTGTTTATGTGGTTTGTGGGGTGACTCCTGAACCCCAACAATAGTAAAAGTGGCCATCTTACCAAAAACAATCTACAGAATCAACAGAATTCCATCAAAATTCCAACACAATTTTTGACAGACCTTGAAAGAACAATACTCAACATCATATGGAAACACAAAAAAACAAGGATAGCTAAAGCAATCCTGCGTAATAAAAGAACGTATCACCATCCCTCATTTCAAGGTGTACTACAGGGCAATTCTAATAAAAACTGCATGGTATTGGCATAAAAATAGCCAGGTTGATCAATGGAATCAAATCAAAGACCCAGAATAATCCCACACACCTATAGCCACCTGATGTTTTACAAGGAAGCCAAAACTATACAATGGGAAAAAAAACATCTTCAACAAATGGTACTGGTGTAACTGGATATCTGCACACAGAAAAATGCAAATAGATCCATGTTTATTATTTTATACAAAACTCAAGTCCAAGTGGATCAAAGACCTCAACATAAAACCAGAAACACTAAATCTGATAGAGGAAAAAGTGGGAAATAACTTTGAACGCATTGGCACAAAAACAACTTTCTGAACAGAATATCAGCAGCTCAGACACTAAGATCAACAATTAATAAATGGGACCTCATGAGACTAAAAAGCTTCTGTAAGGTAAAGGATATTGTCAATAAACCAAAAAATGGCAGCCTATAGAATGGAAAAAGATCTTCAGCAACCTTATATTTGACAGAGGGCTGATATCCAAAATACATAAAGAACTCAAGAAATTAAATGCCAACAATTCTGTATAGAGCTATACAGAATTACAGACAGAAGAATCTCTAATGGCCAAGAAGCAGTTAAAAAGATGACCAATGTCCTTAATCATCAGAATAATACAAATCAAAATGACCCTGAGTTTCCATCTTATACCACTCAGAATAGCTAAGATCAAAAACTCAATAGATAGCGCATGCTAATGAGGATATAGATCAAGGGGAACAATCCTCCGTTGCTGGTGGAAGTGCAAACTTGTACAACCATTTTGGAAACCAATTTAGTAGTTTCAGAAAGTTGGGAATATTTCTACCTCAAGACCCAGCTATACCACTCTTGGGCATTACCCAAAAGATGCTCCATAAGGACACTTGATCAACTAAGCTCATAGCAGCTTTATTCATAGTAGCCAAGAACTGGAAAAACCACCTAAATGGATATCCCTCCACCGAAGAATGGGTAAAGAAAATATGGTACATTTACAAGTGGAATACTACTCAGCTATCAAAAACAAGACATCATGAAAATTTCAGGGACTAGAAAATATTATCCTGATTGAGGTAACCCAGACCCATAAAGACCCATGTGGTATGTTCTCATTTATAAGTGGATAGAATCCAGAAGTACAGGATAACCATGCTACAATTCACAGACACAAAGAAACTAAGTAACAAGAAGGGACTAAGGGAGGAATTCTTGAATCTCACTGGAAGGGTGTAAGGATCTCAAGAACGCTGAAGGAAGACTCCAGACTCAGATAGTAAGCAAAGACAAAGAGCATTTATTCTGCAGAAACATCTAGCATGCAAGGGTAACCATTGGTCAGAATGGCAATATCCACAGAGACATTCGAGCTCCTTTTATAACAGAACTGCTTAATTACTTCTGAAATACCAGCAGACTTCTAAAACTGAGGGCACATTCCGAGGGATTACAGAAACCATTAACCTGAAGGTCATAAAGATACACACCACAGGACCCCAGGTGCAAGAACAAGAGACAAGATATTGACTGGGTTTGTCTAAACAAAAATTCAAGGACAGCTTAGTTACTACAATCTTAAACTCCATGACCCTGTAAACTAGTAACAAATGGTGAAAGTTAAGCGAGATAATTGTTCCTAGTGCATATGCACGTTGGCATCCTCTGTTATAACCTTATTCCATTTATGATCTGAATGTGCAAACTCACAGTGAGCTTTTTACCATGTGAACACATGGTCTGAGAGTTGTACACGCACTGAGAACAAAGGGCAGAGATAAGTCCCCCTCCCCCTTTCTCCCAGAGACTTCAACTTAGAGAACCACAGTTCCCTGCAGGCTTTACCTAGCCTCCCACTGTACTCACCACCAGCCCCAGAGCACTCAGACAGGCAGATCAGCTGCAGAAGCAGAGTACCTTACACCCAGGAAAGATAGCAAATGGCACATGGCCTAGTTTCTGAATGGAAACAAATGGGATAGGAAAAATGAACTCAAAGAGGAAATAAAATAGACATCATGGTAGATAGAGGGAGGGAAATGGGGGGGCAGATGGCGTAGGGAGGGGAGCAAGAGGGATCAAGTATGGGGAGAATGGAGGGAGAAAGGACTGGGATAAGGGGGGTATCTCTGGGATGAACTAGAAATGTAGGGCAAGGGAAAGTTCAGGAACCCATGGGAGTGACCTAGCTAAGACTCCTAGCAATCGGGGATACAGAACCTGAAAAGGTCACATCCTGTAACAAAGAAAGACTTTCAATGGAGGGATGGGGACACTAACCTACCCACAAAACTCTCAACCCATAATCTGTGCTGTCTAAAGATGTGCAGGATTTAACAATGGAGCAGGAATTGAGGGAATGGCCAACCAATGACTGACCCAGCTTGAGGTGCATGCCATGAGAGATAGCCTGCCCTTGACACTGTTACCCATATTCTGTCCTGTGAGAGGCTTTGCCCAGTAGCTGATGGAAACAGATGCATGACACCCACAGCCAAACATCAGACAGAGCTTGGGGAATCTTGTGGAAGAGGGGGAGGAAGTACTGAAGGAGAAAGAAGAGTTAAGGACATCACAAGAAAACCTACAGAATTGGCTAACCTGATCCCATAGGAGCTCAGAGACTGAAGCACCAACTGAAGAGCATTCATGGGATGAACCTAGGCCTTGTCTCTGACTCTGTTGCTTGCCTTTGGACCCTTTCCCCCTAACTGGGTTGCTCAGTAGAAGAAGCACCTAGTCCTACTGCAACTTGATATGCCAAGGCAGATTGATATTGACAAGAGGCCTCCCCTTTGCTGAGGAGAAAGGGGGGAGGGGTGGGGAAAAGAAGTAGGAAAGGCCCTGGGAGGAGGGGCAGGTTGCTATTGAGATGTAAAGTAAATAAGTAAATTAATAAAAAATTTAAGTTTAATGACTGTTTTCTCCTTCTAAGCAAAGTAATATAGGAGGATGAGTGGTTCTTAGCACAAGGTGGTAACTCACTTGGAAAATACCCCAGTAGAGGGAAAGCCTTTGTAAGTATAATTTCAGGAATTTGGAGTACATTGGAAGGTAGTAGTTATAAGGGCAGTGGGGTTGTCTGGCTACTGCTAACAAGGCTCTGAAGAGGAATAATGGGAAAACTAGTCTCCTTTGGTGAATGACCAAGGAAAGACTGAGGAACTTTTTTCTTATTAATTTATTTATTCACTTTCCATCCTAATTGCAGCTCCCTCCTCCTACCCTCCTCACAGGACCCCTCCCTTTCACCTCTGAGAAGGGAAAAGCCCCCCTTTATACCAATCCACCCTGAGACCTCAAGTCACTGCAGGACTAGGCACATCCTCTCCCAGTGAAGCCACACAAGGCAACCCAGTTGGGGGAACAGGATCCACAGACAGGCAGCAGAGTCAGGGTAAATCCCCACTCCAGTTGTTAGGGGACTCTCATAAAGACCAAGCTGCACATCTGTTACATATGTAAGGAGGGCCTAGGTCCAGCCCTTGCATGCTCTTTGGCTGGTGGTTCAATCTCTGGGAGCCCACAAGGGTCTAGGTTAGTTGACTCTGTTGGTCTTCTGTTGCATGTAATTTTAAAATTCTACTGCCATTGCCTGGGATCGGCCAGGCTACTGGCCCCTCCCAGCTTCCCTTTTGCTTTACGTGTCTTTAGTTCCTAGAGGTGACTGTGTTAACAGCCCACTCCCACCCTTGAATCCGAAGATAAAAGACATACACACAGCTTGTTACTTTACAATTTGCCTTCTGGGCACAATTGCTGGGTGCAGACATCTCATGCCTGGAAAACGGTGCCAATTTATTATCTCCGTCTCTCCACCTGCCCTAAACTTAGTGGCTAATCTCACCTAGCCCTGCCAAACATCCTTGGCCACTCACCTGTAGCGTAGGCCACAGGCCCAAGCTCTCCCCAAGGCTTCACATGATTGCTGCATTTTTCTTACTCCAAAGCAGAAAAAGCCCCTCTCCTGCATCTGCCTTTTTCTCCTGGGACCCGGAAGTCATAGGACTTCCACCCAGCAATTGGCACCCAGGGCCTTCTTTACTGACACATCAAGAACCAATTGGGAACAGGATGTTAGTATCAAAACCTCCCATTACAGTCTTCCTGTGGAGTCCTTATCCCATACAGGTTCCTGAGGAACTCTTAAGTAGCTCTCAAGGATTAAAGAGATTTTATCCTTGTAGTTGAAGAGCTGAGACAGGTGAGCCACAGACTCAAGACATGATAGTCACGAGCTTCAGACATATAATCTGCAGCTAAAGCAGGTTGGACCCCTATTTGAAAAAGCCAGAGACCCTAAAACAATGGCCAGGATGCCTAGGTGGGCATCCTTAAGGATACTTGCTCTACAAGTCTTTGTATACTTCCAAAGATGGTAGAGATTGTCTGCTTCTCTAAAACAGCTAAAGTAAGGATGACTACAGAGTCACTCTCCCATAAATAAAACCACAGGAATTGTCCCTCCCTCCTCTCCTGGCTTCCAGACCAATAGCCAAATACAAGTTAAACCCAGCTGAGACCTGATATAGGAGATTTCCTACCAAGGAGCTAGGCGAGTTAACTAATGTGCAGAAAACAAGGGAATGTTCCAGAATTTTTGAGGTCGTTTGATCCAAAAGGCTGAGAATTAAAACTTGACAATCATTGACTTGGGGACATTTTTTTCAGACTAAGAAATTAATTTATTTAATACCCTAACAAGGACCTGGGATTGAAAGTCATTAATAGATTTGTCATAGAAACCCAGAGAAGCTGGGCAATGGTGGCACACGCCTTTAATCCCAGCACTTGGGAGGCAGAGGCAGGTGGATTTCTGAGTTCGAGGCCAGCCTGGTCTACAGAGTGAGTTCCTGGATGGCCAGGACTACACAGAGAAACCCTGTCTCAGGAAAAAGAAAAAGAAAAAAAAAACCCAGAGAAATTATGATCAATGCCAAAGAAAGTAGAAATGTTTTTGTGTTGCCCTACGTGATGGTTTGTATATGCTTTGTCCAGGGAATGGCACGATTAGGCGGTATGACCTTGCTAGAGTAGGTGTGTCACTGTGGGTGTGGGCCTAAGACCCTTACTCTAGCTGCATAGAAGCCAGTTTTCTGATAATAGCCTTCAGATGAAGATGTAAAACTCTCAGCTTTTCCTGCACTACGCCTGGATGCTGCCATGTTCCTGGTATGGACTGAACCTCTGAACCTGTTAGCCAGCCCCAATTAAATATTGTCCTTATAAAAGTTGCCTTGGTCGTGGTGTCTGCTCACTGCAATGACACCCTAACTAAGAGACCCCAATACCTCATAAAGGAATAAATAGAAACATAGGAGAGTTTGCTGTTCAGAAATCAGTACTTTACATGAGACCAGATCATTGTTTCATAGAAGAGTCCAAAAGTAACCTATTTATTTACCAAGGGCACTAAAAATGCCCTGTTAAGAGGGTCATTGGTATCACTAAGTTCTCTGCTATCCTGGGTTGATAACCCCTGACAAAGCTGGAACTAATGCATAATTATGGGAATGGTGTCACTCCACTGTCCATGTAATGGAGGCCAGATGGTGTTGTTCACTCACCAGATTCTATGAGGTCCAATTACCAGAAAGACCAGCAAGATCTGGCAAGAGAAACAAAGTAGAAATGTCCAAGTTATCCTGTTTGTTAGAGATATCATCTCCACTTTGTCCAGATTTTCCAGTAGTTTCTATACTGAAGGCGTCAGAGATGTGAAAAGATGCACTTTGGCGTTTGTGGTGCCTACTATTGTGTTAGTTTGACTGGGCCATTGAGTTCCCAGATGTTCAGTCAAATGCCATTCTAGGGGCATCTGTGAGAGTGTTTCTGAGTAAGACTAACATTTATATTGGTAGACCCAGTAAAGTATGTTGCCTCCCTCTGTGATGAGCCTCCTTGACACCCCCATCAGTGGAAAACCTGAATAAAACAAAAAGGTTGATAAGAGGGAGCCTGACCTTTTTGCTTAACATGAGATATTGCCTTTTCTGGCCTTTAGGTTTGAACTGAAACATCAGCTTTTCTTGTTTCTTAGGATTTCCAGCCTTCATACTCAGACTTAAGCCATTGACCCTCCCAGTTCTTGTGCATTTAGACTGGAGTCAATTAGACACTGCTTCTCTTTGGTCTTGATCTTGTGGACTACAGATTTAAGGATGTGTCAGCTCCCATAATAACACAAAGCAATTATTTTCTCAACCTCCATCTCTCCCTCTTCCTCCCGCTTTGTCTCTTGAGGGGCTGTCTTGGTAGACAGGCACAAAGACAGATGCCCTAAGTAGATTAATGTATGCTTCACTTAATATTTAAGATGGCCAACATTTAGGTCAACCTCTCTTAGGCATTTGTTAGAGTAATGAAGACTTAGTGATGTTGCCGAGCGCCTCTGGCCCAAATATGGCACTATTCCTCAAGAAGATCACCTGGCAATATTATTGACCAGTTGACTAGATTGGGTTGGTTTTTACTCTGCAGGGGGCAGTGGTCCCTACTCACAGTGGCAATCACCTGTTCTGAGTATTGGTTTTCTTTTCCTACACACAGATCTTCAAAGAACTGTTGCTATAATCCTGTCAGGGAGCTTATGGCACACACAGTCCACAAGCATAGGATCCTGTGAAGCAGATTTTTGCTTTAGAATGAAAGATGCAAGATTTGGGCCCATGGGATCCACTGATGGTGCTACCCGATGCAGGAGCCTTGTCTCATAGAGAGCTAGAGTGGTTGTGTCGTGGTCAACGTGAAGGGCTGCCCAGAGGCAACTCTGAAAGAATTCAGGGTGTGTAATACATATTATGACCCCAGTGAGACAAGGAGACAGCCTGCTGACCAAAGACTGGACACTGGAACAGGCCCGCTTACCTTTCCTAACAGTGACGAACTATTTCCAATATCCCAAATCTGGGAATGGCAGGACCAGTCCTCCTCCTAATTAGGAAATACAGCGAGTATCCAGGTGAGCTACAGGCAGTGAGTGCCTGTACCCAGTGCTGGAACATTCTAAACTTCTTAAGTCCAGAGACCAGTTAGTAAAAGGAGGTGTCATTACCATGACAGAAGTAATCGACTCTGAGCAGCAGACGGATACAGGCCTGCTCTAAGCCCGAGTGATACGTTTAGATGTCTCCTATTATTCCCACGGCCCATTGTAACTTAGGGAACACATGGAGAAAATCTGACCAGAGAAGACTGGATTTGTCACAAGTTAAGATTTGAATCATCCCACCATGACCTACTTCACCAAGACCTGCTGAGGTGATACCAGGGGTGAGGGGAATCTAGAGTGGGTCACACTCACTGGGCAGTGGTGGCACATACCTTTAATCTTGGCACTTGGTAGGCAGAAGCAGGAGGATCTCTAAGTTCAAGGCCAACCTGGTCTTCAGAACAAGCTTCAGTACAGCCAGGGCTACACAGAGAAACCCTGTCTCTTACAGATCTGTGGATAGAGACTGTGGTGCTTATGGAAACAGTCCTTTCAGATGCCTAGTGCTGGGTCATAGGTAATTCATTTACCCAGATGCTCACTTTCAGCGTCTACTGTGTTTGTAATTGAGACCATGCTTCCTTTGAGTTATTATACTAGCCAATGACCAAGCATGGTAGAGAACAATGCAGGCTCATTGCTGTAAGACTTAAGACCCAATTAATGTTCTGACTTGGTTAGGGTGGTTAAAGGGGCATTTGAAGAAAGTGATACTAATTTCTGTATTTTAATGTAATATGTTATTGTTTCTTTGAGAATTTTCTGAAATGTATTTTTGATCATATTCAACCCTGTCCCTTCTCCAGCTCCTCCCAGGTCCACCCCCTTTCCCCACTCTCCCAGAATCATATCTTTTTTTTTTTTTTTTAATAACTCACCTAGTCCAATTTGTGATGCTGATATACTCACAGATGAGAGGACCTCTACTGCAGCACGGTCACCCTACCCCAGAAGCATCAACTGTCAGTAGCTCCTCAGCCAAAGGTAGGGGCTCATGGGCTCTTCCTCCCTCAGAGGAGCAGCAAATTTAATGCACATAAAATAAAAGTAGGGCCAGCCAGATGGCTCAGTGAGTGAAAGCCAGGCAAGCCTGACGACCAGAGTTTGATCCTCAGAACCTACAGTGGGAAGAGAGAACTAACTCCCCAAAGCCATTCTCTGTCCTCCACACATAATCTGTAGCACATGCCCACTCACTCATAGAGACACACAATGTCAATAAATAAAAACGTTTAAAAGAAAATCAGAAACCAATGAAATAGAAAAACACATAAACATGTTTATTTATCAAATATGTGAGAGAAAAACAAAAGCCAAAACTTAATAATCTTCTAAGATAATAAGGAATAAGAATAAGCTATGAAGACTAGCGAAGAGAAAAATGAAAAAAATCACTCATATTAGCAATAAACAAAGTGACATCACTATAGGTTCTATAGACATTAAAACCTAAGAGAATATTCTAGATAACTTTGTGTCAATTTGACAATTCACATGAAATGAGAAATGTATTACAAAACAAAATTTATCAGGACTGACACCAGAATAAACAGAAAACTTTATATTCTAAAAGAACTGAATTCATAATTTAAACCATCCTACAAAGAAAACTCCAGATGGCTTCACTGGTGAATTCTTTCCAGCATATATACTGCTTTTAGAAAGGCATAAAAGACATATTCACATTTGTAATGTTTGTATATTACTCTATCTGTGGCTTCATGGCTCCCATGGCCATGCATCATTTATTGAGCACATCTATGTTCAGGGCATAATGGTAAACATTTTAGACACATTGGTGAACATGGGTTTGGGGGGGATGGGAAGAGGATCTTGTTTGAAGTAGACACATAAATGTAATGAAGTGAGTGCTAATAAAGATATGTATAAAGCACTATGACAGATGGAGATGAAATCCAGGGAAGGGAAGGCTTTGCAGGGTGGAGGAAGGACAGAACGGACGACAATATGTCTTGTGGCACGGGCATTAGAGATCTGAAAAAATGTTTCTTCAAATTTTTTGTACTCAATGTTTGCCCCCTTTTCCCAAACGCTTAAAAAAAAAAAAAAAAAAACTAAAATTATCAACAACAAAATTCTGTCCTTGGTTGCCATGTTTTATACATTCTAAGTGGTTTAATCCATTCGCACATAGACTTTGTCTTATACAAAACCTATGTCTCCAACCTCTACCTCTCTGTGAAGTGCACATCTGCTTAAGGACTTTGCCTCCACACTGACTCTCTTCTCAGATCAGCAGCATTTCCTCCCTTCTTGATAAAGCCCTCCGCTGGTGGCCTGTGGCCGCCAGTTTGCAGTTTCTCTGCTTCCCTTCATAGAGTGAAACGCCTCCCTTCCTCTCTGCTGTGTGCTATTCTGCTGCAGTGAAGCTCTCATCCTATTGCTCTTCTGAGATTGTCTTCGTCTGGGTCACATGTTGTCTTCATGCTGTCTACCCCAGTTCTCACTGGCATAAATAGCAGCTGGCGTGATGGCCATGTCTTTCTTAAACGACATCCTTGGCTTCCATTGTCTTTTTGGCTTTCTTCTCATCTTATTAGCCACTCTTTCCCAAATTCTTCATTAGACCCCCTACTTTTCCCTTAACTTTTTTTTGTTTGTTTTGTTTTGGTTTTGGTTTTTGGTTTTTGGAGACAGGGTTTTTCTGTGTAGCCCCGGCTGTCCTGGAACTCACTCTGTAGACCTTGAACTCAGAAATCCGCCTGCCTCTGCCTCCCAAGTGCTGGGACTAAAGGCGTGCGCCACCACCGCCTGGCCCCTTAACTTTTAAGAATTTGAAATATTCTAGTCCTCTGCTCTTGAACTAACAGTTCTTAAGATTTATTTGTACTTGTATGTGTGATAATTTTGCCTACAATATGTGTATTGCAGCACACACATGCTTGGTGGCTGTGGAGGTCCAAGGAGAGCGTCAGATCCCCTGGAACTGGAGTTGCAGATGGTTGTGAGCCTCAAGTTGGATACTGGGAGCTGAACCTGGGTTCTCTGCAAAAGCAGCCAGTGCCCTTAATCAATGAGTCGTTCATCTCTCCAGCCCAATGCTTAACATTATATTCATTTCCCAGAAAAATATCATTTATAGGTGACTGAGAGATGGTGCAGAGTTAAGAGTTAAGTAGTTAAGTAGTTAGGACCTGTTTGGTTCCAGGACCCATGTCCAGAGACTTAAAATGTCCTAAAACCCCAGCTCCAAGGGATCCAGTGCCTTCTTAACTCCTGGGTCACCTGCACCTACATATGCGTAGCCACACACAGAAACATACAATATACATGATTAAAAATAACAGACCAGGAGTGGTGGTACATGCCCTTAGTCCTAGCACTTGGGAGACAGAGACAGGTAGATGTCTGTGAGTTCAAGGCTAGTCTGATATACATAGAAAGTTCCAGACTAGCCAGGGCTATACACATCAAGACCCCATCTCAAAAATAAATAAATAAAAATAAGGTAGGTGTGGTGGCACATAGTTTTAATTCCGGTACTTAGAAGGCAGAGGCAGGTGGATTTCTGGGAGTATGAGGCCACCTTGTCTACAATGTGATTTTTAGGCTATCCAGGTCTGCATATTGAGACCCTGCCTAAAAGAGAACCATTTATATGTCATTTATATGTCATTGATTCTAAGAATGTGTGTCTCCAATCTCAGCCTTTCCCTTGAAACTCCACTCATCTTTACTGGACACTGTTCACGGATGTCCTGAGCATGCGAAACTAAAGATATCCAAGACCGAATTTCAGGGGCTAGAGGGATGGCTCAGCAGTTAAGAGCTCTTGTTGCTTTTGCAGAGGAAAGACAAGCAGCACCTATATTGGGTGGTTCCTACCTTCCTGTAACTCCAGCTCCAGGGAGATCCAAATGTTCTTTTCTCTCCCAGGAAGCAGAGACAGATGGAGCTGTTGCTGGCTTCCTTAGGCATCTGCATGTAGATACACACACATGTACACCCACAAAAATATATATACATAAATAATATATTCTTAAACCCTGAGCTTCGATTTCCTGCTGCTCAAACCTAATTCTCTTGCTCATCTCTTATCTCGGGAATGGTGATGGTAACTATTCATTGTCAAGTTGACTGAATTTAGAACGACCTAGGAGACAACCTCTTGGTATGACTTTAAGGGGAAAGGCAGCCAAGCATAATAGTCATCTGCCTTTGACCTCTTCTGGTGGGTCTGAAGACAGCTACAGTGTACTCATAAAATAAATAAATCTTAAAAAAAAAGAGCAAGTGTGTGTGCACATGTGTATGAGGGTGAGTGCACTCACCTATGTAGACATATGTACAGCCAAAATGTCTTCTTGTTGTTTAAGAAATATGGTTTAAAAACAAAAAAAAGATTAATTTATTTTACCTGAGTATTCTGCATGCATGTACAACTGCATGCCAGAAGAGGGCATCAGAACTCATTACAGATGGTTGTGAGCCACCATGTGGTTGCTGGGAATTGAACTCAGGACTTCTGGAAGAGGAGCCAATGCTCTTATTGCTGAGCCATTTCTCCAATCTCCCAGAATGTCGTCTGGGTCGTTGTTGTCTTCCTCTTCATCATCTTTTTTAAAATTGTTTTTTAAAGATTTATTTACTTATTATGTATACCACATTCTGCCTGCATGTATGCCTGTACATCAAAAAAGGGCATCAAATCTCATTAGAGATGGTTATGAGCCATCATGTGGTTGCTGGGAATTGAACTCAGGACTTCTGGAACAGCAACCAATGCTCTTAACCTCTGAGCCATCTCTCCAGCCCCCAGAATTCTCCACTTTTTTTTTTTTGAAACAACACATCTCACTGAAGTTTGCCATTTCTTCTGGACTGTCTGGATAGAGGCTCCTCAGGATTTTCCTGTTAACCCCCAGCCTTCAGGTCTGGAGTTACAGGAAGGAACCACTGCATCTGCCTCATAGGTGGGTTCTAGGATTCTAAACTAATGCCTTTGTGCTTTTATAGCAGGCTCTTTACCCACTGAGCCATGTTCTATAGCCTTTTTTTCTCACTGGAAACCTTCTCTACCCTTTATCCAGTGTACTCGGGGCATTAAATAGGCCAGCAGGGCATTAAACAGGGGTCTGGGGAGGTCACCTGAAAGAGAGAAGGGGGGAAACAGGTGAACGAAAAGAACAGCGGCTTGTCTATAGGCTGATCAAACTGCCTTTTTTGCTTTTTCACACAGAGGTTGTATACACAAAAAGGCAGGATGTGGGGAAGGGGATGACGCAGGAGCATAGGTGTTCAGGGGGAGTACAGATAACTTCCAGAACAGGGTATCGGCTGGGTGAAGGTTCAGGGGACAGGTCACTATGAATACACCTATGATTCACTTGTCCTTTATCTAAGTTGGTACTATTCACCAAGGCTACCCAAGGTCTACGACTATCCACAAGACCTATGACTACTTGTTCTTATTCAGGCTGGTAAATTTCCACCAAAGCTGCCTGTTTACAATATCTTATAGCTATCTGTTTCAGTGTTTTTCCACAGAGACCCAAGACTTTGTGTTAACAGACAAATATGTCAGGCTATTGCTGATTTTTGGCCTATGGCTGATTTTAGGCCTTCAGTGTATAAACAGGGCTGTCCTTGACATACATAGACACTTACTTATTGGATACAGGATGTAACTACTCTATTAGAATTAAGCTGCACATAACCAAGTTCTGCTCACTCTACCTCTCAAAAATTTCTTTATCCATCTACTCCCCATCCCCACAGTCTCCACCTCACTTCAGTTGTGATCATCTGCTTGGACTACTTTGGTACTCAACTCCACCCCTGCCACTACTACAATGTAATAGCATTCTGGGTGATGCCTGTTTATATTTGTTCTCTACATAAAACCATTTTGTGAGGGACCCCGTCTTTGCATATTATGCAAAATAAGCCTCTTTCCATAGTTTGCAAACCATTTCTAACCTCATCTCCCTTTGTCTTAGGATTTTATTGCTGTGAAGAGATACCATACCTATGAGAACCCTTATCAAGGACAGCATTTAACTGGGGCTGGCTTACAGTTTCTGAGGCTTGGTCTATTATCGTCAAGACAGGAAGCATGGTGGTGTGCAGGCAGATGTATTGCTGGAGAAGGAGCTGAGAGATCTACTTCCACAGGCATCAAGAAGAAAGAATGCACACTGATGGCCTGAGCATTTGAAACCTCAAAGCCCACATTCCCAGTGACATACTTCCTCCAACAAGGCCACATCTCCTAATAGTGACACTCTGTGAGAGTCTATGGGGGCCATTTTCTTTCAAACCACCACACTCACTCACCACCTCCTCCCTCTACTCTTCAGGAGTGCCCAAGGCTTGCATCTTTTCTGTTTCTTGACTCTATCCTGAGACATGCTCCTGCCTGTACTTTGTTTCCCTATCCTGGCTCACAGAGATATAAATATTTCCCCCTCTGGTGATGCTTCTATTGTAGTTTTCATATTGTACTTATTTTTTTTCAGGGGAGAGGTTACAAATATATGAATTCCTGAAGAGGAGAAGCCTTCTGTATATTCAGAGAACAGCTTTTGTCCCATAGTAAGTGAAGATAGGAAGATGGTACAGAATGTTCAAAGACTACGGAGTTGTACGGATGGATGCTGTGAGGCACAGAGGAGCTTGACATGTTGGGGAAATAGAGAAATCAGCTGTGTCTGTAGCCTTGTAAACACAAGGGGCAACCACACAATGAACTGGAAAAACTGGGTTGAGATCAAGGGAGTCTTGCTGAAAGATTTTATGTAAGCTAATGTCAAGATAACAATTCCTTCAAAATGTCATTATCAGACAACAAGTCTAGAGCAGGGACAGAGTGATAGCTCCCAGGTTAAGAGCACTGGCTCCTCTTGCAGGTGGCCTGGTTTGGGTTTTCAGCACATATGGTACTACATGCAGGGAAAGCATCCACACACACTGTTTTTTAATATCATGTTTTTGGTGTGGTGGTGTACATCTGTATTCCTTACACTCAGTAAGTAAAAGCAAGAAGATCCTCTTCTGCTACCTATCCAACTGAGTCACATAAGACTATACCAACCCAACAAAACAGACAGACAGATAGTCCTGATGGGTTTGGCGACTCATGTCTGAAAACCTCAGGAGGTGGGAGGCTGAGGTGAGAGAATGCTGTGAGTTTGAGGTTTGTTTTACTTAGCAAGTTCTAGGCCAGCCAGGTAAAGTTCTGTCTCAAAACACACACTACACAGGGCCACCAAGGTGACTCGGCCAATAAAGGCACTTGCCCAGAAGCCTGGCCACCTGATCTGGGTGCCTGTATTTATACAGTGGAAGGAGGGAAACAACCCCACAAAGTCTGTCTTTGACTGCCATACACACACCCATCATATACATGTTCCCACAAATATATATAAATAAACTATAGTAAATAAATAATAAACAAATGTAAATAAATGTAAAATTAAATTCACACTAATTACAATGGCTACTATGTAAAAAAGGACTAAAGGGATATAAGGATGGACGGGAGCCCAGATGGCTGTTTCTGTTGTAGTCCCAGTAAGAGGTGATACACAAGGCCCTAGGTTTGATCTCCAGCATGCTAGGTCAGCGGAGTGTATTTAAAGGGGACAGCAGGGCTGTGGGTGTGGCTCAGAGACAGATTAATAGTCCCGGGTTCATCCCTCAACACTGGGCAGGGAACAGCATGTAAAGATATAAGCCAAGACTAATATGGGCCACAGGGGAGGGTATCCTGGGAAATGAGGCCAGCACAGAGAAAAGACAAGTGGAAAGAGAAAGACAAAAATAGAAAGACAGAGAAACAGGCAGAGAGCCACACAGAGAGACAGAGAATCGGGATCTCATGGTGTAATTTGAGCCCTTAAAGGCAACCATGATGAAAACTCTTGGATTCTTCAGTTATACGAGGCAATGCATTCATTGCTTTCTTTGCTGAAGCTCATCTGAGTCGAGAGTCTACATTGACAGAATTTCTATGAATTCACTTTTTTTTTTTTTTATGCAAGCAGATTTGAGGCAGCAATAGAAGAAAGGGAGGGGGTGGGGAATCCCCAGTAATTTCACTGACTTTTTAAAAATGTTACAAATCCTGCACATTTAACTAAATAAAACACAGTAACTTAACTAAATACAACAGCAAGAGCAAGCAAAAAAAAAAAAAACAAAAAAAAAAAAAAAAAAAAAAAAAAAAAAAAAAAAAAAAAAAAACCTCACAATCTCTTTCAAAACAAGGATGAAAAGAAAAAGAGAAATTTTCTCTATTAGTTATGGCACATCTTCTAGCACAATATCATATGGAGCATTTAATTTAATTTTGATTTATTATTATCATCATCATTATTATGTATATATGACGTAGGTGTGTGCACATACCACAACATACATGTGGTGGTTAGAGGACAACTTTGTGGAGACAGTTCTCTCCTTCCACATTTGTGTGGGTCCCAGGGATTGAACTCAGATCATAAGGCTTGCTCAGCAAGCCTTTTCTGGAGCCCAGGATAATGTTTCTCACCCTAATAACATTTCCTATTTTTATAATTGACCTCAACATGCTCTCACACTTAAAGCCATCTTTGATTTCCTCCCTCACTGAGCAGTTGGAATGCTTTTACTGATGCTTCTGTTTTAGTCTCCTGTAAAACTGAAGCGCCGGGCTTCATCCTGCTATATTTGACATGTCCGGAATTTATGCTTTTAAAATTAAAAACTAAATATTACTTAGCACATTGAAAGCAAACATCGTGAGACCGGCGTGGTGCTGCACGCCTAAAATCTCTGCCCTTGAGAGTGAAGACAGGAAGGATGGTTGGGAATACAAGGTGACACTCAGTTACATGAGACCCTGTCCCCTAACACACACATAAAAAATTCCAGAAACATTAACAAAAACAAACTTTACAAACACAGTACAAAACACTCTCTGGCTGCTGCTGGCTCTGTTACCTTCTAAATGGTCACTGTTACCAGGCCAGCTCCCTTCCTCAGACTCTCCACCATGCTCGGCTCTGACATGGCTGTTTGGGAGAGCTTCCAGACCTTGCTACCAACTGGAGCTCCCTATGGGATTTCAGGAGTACTGTCTCTGGCTGAAATGATATTGCAAGTCTAAGACAGAGTGCCACAACTACTGACTGACTCCTCTCCAGTTCCTGCAGATAGATTTCTTACTTTGAAGCTTCCTTCAGCCTGGACCTTACTGGCTTGTTTTTTGTTTGTTTGTTTGGTTGGTTTGGTTTGGTTTTGTTTTTTTGTGTGCTTTGTTTGTTTGTGGGTTTTTTTTTTTTTTTTTTTTTAAGGAGAGTATACTGGAAGAGGGTGAATTAGGAAGAGGTGGGGAGCTAGTAGGGCCTGGAAGGAATGAGAGAGTGATGAGGACTTCTGGGGGTTCCTATGAAAAAGAAAGGATGGAAAGAGTGTGAGTGAAGGAAGCTGGCTGGTTGCTGTGTAAAATGATGGCACCACACTTCAAAATACCCAAACCTCTGTGCTTAAAAATAGCACAGTTGTATCTGAATGCTGACACGGAGAAATGCTGACATGCAAACATGACTGCATCCCTGATCTGCAGGCAGAGCAGCCGCCGCCGAATCTTGCCAATTTCCCTTCGGACACATGTCTTCCCACCAAGAGACTCTGCTTTCTGAAACAGTCTTGGCCTCAACTTTGGCGGGCTCTGGCTCTAAGTTAGGAAGGAAAGCCATTTGCTTAGATCCCTTTGCATACTGCAGCCAGATTAACATTGCAGACACAACTCCGCTGTTCCTTGCTAGGGTTTAGGCACCAAGCTCTACGTATGTTGTGGTATTTAACCATCACAATAGCTGTTTGTAGTGGGTACTATCATCAGATTCATTCTGTAGATTAGAAAAATGCTTAGAAAAGTTACATCTCTTGAAGGGGAAACACAGATACTGAACAGCAGATCTAGTCTAGTGACTAGATCTCTCAGAGTGCTTCAGCCTAGAGCCAGCATAGGGGCCTCATCTCATGTCACATAGTACATGTTCTGCTCAAAAATTAACAGGGGGCTGAGGCTCACAGATTTGAGGCCCATCTGGGTTACATAGTAAGAGTCCACCTCAAAACAAGCCAACCAACCCTGAGTAGTCCGTAAAATCTAGGCATTTCTCATTCAGCGCCGTTACCCTCAAGTACCATCCAAACCTTATCGCCTAGCACTTGACTTTCTTACATCTCATTTCCAAGGCAAATGGAGGTGTTGCCCATCCTCCTATACCCTTACCTCATACTTCATGCCTTTGTTTACATAGGATGTTTTCTCTGTCTCAGCTCAGAAAACAATGGAAATACTTAAATCATGGCTTCATACAATTATGGCCATGATTTTCGTTACAGTGGGGGCCCAGGGAGAGGGCTCGGTGGGTCAAGGCACTTCAAAGGTGTTTACTAATTAAGTACTGCTGATAATCATTCTCATATGGATATTGTTTCAACTAGTTTTTGTTCTGAAATATGTATAAACGTTCAGGGCTTTTAAAATGTATTAGTTTTTTGTTATAATTTTTGTTTTGTTTTACAAATTATTCATAAGTCCAAGTCTTACACAAGTGGGATTCCTGATGATAAAAGAGATTTTTGTCCAAAATAAGCCTTCTTTTCTTTATTGTGAGACTTGTTAACTCCTTAGGTTTGTAGCCCAAGCTGACATCAAATTCATGATTTTCTTGCTTTAACCTCCCAAGTACTAAAATTACAGACATAAAGGCCCAGAGCCCTTATGTTTCCAGGTTACCTAAATTTAAAGAGAGAGAGAGAGAGAGAGAGAGAGAGAGAGAGAGAGAGACTAAGAGGCAGAAATTTGACAAAGGATTCACCTTTTTTTGTAATTACATGTGCCTCTACTCCTAACAGGCAGGCATGAACTGTCTGCTGGAATATCTGTTACAGGATAATTTCATAGGTTTAATAAAAAGATAACCAGCTTGGTGGCATGTACCTGTACTACGAGCTTCTGGGCAGGCTGAAGTAGAAAGATCACTTCAGCCCAGAGGTTTGAGACCAGCCTGGGCAGTAAAGACAGATTCCTTCTTGGCAAGCAAACAAGGACACTGAGAGACAGTTCCTTGACTGTGTAGTTGGTTTGGCCGCAGCGTGTATAGTAGCTACTCTCCATGTTGCTTTAACAGAATTTAAAACCATGGTTCTTCACACATAGCATTAAGAGAATAAAAAAAACCAAAGACTGTGAGAAAATATGCACAAATTGTGTATGTGTGTGTGTGCGTGTGCACGCATGCACACAGGTGCACGTGTGTGTGATATACATAAGTGATATCTATCTATCTAAACATATATCAAAGGATGGCATCGAGTATATAAAGAATTTTCATAACTCCATAGTAAGGAAGCACAACCTGTTTTTTTTTTTTTTTTAAGAAAGGCAAAAAGCAAATGAATTCTCTAAAGAAGATATTCAAATGGAATAATAAATAAATTAAAAGATACTAACATGATTAACTTCTAGGGAAAAGCCAAAGAAAACCACAACCAGATAGCCACATGCATTTTAGAATGGTTAAAATCTCAAATAAGGAATCCTACTGAGTTCTGAAGCAGACTGAGCTAGGGGAGGACACTGCTAGCAGTGGAAATTAATGGAGCCACTGTGGAAAGGGTTTAGTTGTTTAACTTAAAGTTAAGCTTACATCTACATATGACCAAGAAATCCCATTTCTGCCTATTTGCTTAGACAGGGATTTGCAGGCACACAAGAACACATGGATGTCTGTAGAGGTTCTACAAATAAAAACAAGAGAGATGGAAGCAACCAAATGCGCTCTCTTCCGGTGAATGGATAACCACGCCATGATGCAGCATATTAAGTAGTATGGAATACTGTTCAGCAACAAAAAACTGTCCCATTTGACAATGTAAATGAATACAAGCACTATGCTAAATGAAAGAAGCTAGACGCACAATGTCATAGTATGTAGTTCTGTTTGAAATCTATTTCAGTGGTTTATTTAGTAAGACTAATCTACATAATTTCAAATTCTAGGCAAAGCAAATTTTATTTTTTGGAGTGTAGATTTTTTAATGAATATATTTTACAAATTTACAGGAGAATTACGCAATGCTGCCTGCATTGGATGCAATTCTGGGCCAGAGGTCTGCACATTCCTTTGCAACTGGACCTGAGACAACAGAATTTTTCATCTCACCTTTATTGTTTACTGTGACCCTTGCATCATCTTCAGAACAAGCACCCATCTTTTTATACTATATGACTTTTGTTGTACCACTGCTTGGAGGGAGCCATCTTTCTTAGCTCTGGTTTGCTTTTTTCTTCCTTCCTTCCTTCCTTCCTTCCTTCCTTCCTTCCTTTTTTCTTCTTTTAAGATTTATTTATTTTATGTATATGAGTACTCTATCTGCATGTCACCCGAGTGCCAGAAGAGGGCATCAGATCCCATTACAGATGGTTGTAAGCCACCATGTGGTTACTGAGAATCGAACTCAGGACTTCTTGAAGAGCAGTCAGTGCTCCTAACCACTGAGCCATCTCTCTAACCTGCTAGATTACTTTTTAAGTAGATTGCAATGTTTATCAAATTGCTGATAGATATTCACTATAAATGAGCCATCAAAGGAAAATAAGGCAATAAGGCGGGCTGGAGAAATGGCTCAGCAGTTAAGAGCACCGACTGCTCTTCCAGAGGTCCTGAGTTCAATTCCCAGAAACCACATGGTGGCTCACAACCATCTGTAATGGGATCCGATGCCCTCTTCTGGTGTGTCTGAAGACAGCTACAGTGTACTCATATACATAAAATAAATAAATCTCTAAAAGAAAGAAAGAAAGAAAGAAAGAAAGAAAGAAAGAAAGAAAGAAAGAAAGAAAAGAGAAAGAAAAAGAAAAGAAAGAAAGTAATAAGGCCTGGCCAGGGTTTGTACTTGAATTTTGTGGGCCAGACAGATGGTTCAGCAGAGGAAAGGCACTTGCCACCAAGCCTGATGACAGAGTTTTATTCCTAGGACCCACATAGTAGAAGGGGGTACTCTCTGCAAGTGGTCCTCTGACTGCCATACAGTTGTTATGTCACAAACACACCCACACATGAATGAACATCAAAAACCTTTTAAAAATAACTTTGTAACAATACAATTTAGAAAAAAATAGAGTCTTTCATTCACTTTAGGCTCCATAAAACTTGAATCTGCCACTAGGTAACTAAAAGTTCTTAATGAAATGGGATAGAAAAACACTAGTTTTGAATTTGTTTCAGGTCACTTTTGAAATTGTATTTGTTACTGGTCTATGTGCCTGTTGTGAGAGTCTGTTGTTTCCTTCAGCTGTAGGTTCCAGGAATTGAACTCAGATCATCATGCTTGACTGACAAGTACATTTACCCCCTTGAGCCATCTTGTCAGCCCTGGTTCCATTTGTACAACCAGGGTATATGTTTGGACATACATACACATGCACACTTGAGAGTATACACACACACACATCATTGTTGGAAATTCAGTGCTGTGTAACAAACATATACAAGAAGATAGGTACATTTGTAACAACAGTGTGTTTGAAGAATGGACTTTTGGAACTAACCCAAACACTCATGAATATGTAAGTAGAAAAATACTCTGTGTTTGTGGTTAAATTCTCTACAGCTAAAATGAAAAAACAAAAACAATCCCTTCCCAAAAAAACTAAAGGTATATGTATCAGGACAGATGATTGTCACTAAACAAAAGCAAATCAAAGAACCATAATATGAATAGAATAAAGTTTAAAACAATTTGAAAAAAATATGATGTAATGTCTATGTACTTCTAGATACAGTATAATTGCGGGGAAGGGGGAGGTTGATACAAAAGATAGATGAGCAATGGATTTGAGGCAAACAAGGCTGGTCAGAGAATGTTGGTAATATGTATTATTTATTGTAATTCTTATTGTTATTATTAGGTTTTTCAAGATAGGGTTTCTCTGTGTTAGTCTGTCCTTTCTGTCCTGAAACTCACCATGTAGACCAGGCTGGCCTCTAACTCAGAGATATGCCTGTATGCTTCCCACATACTGGAATTAAAGGCATGTGTACCCCCACCACCTAGCAGATATATATATATATATATATATATATATATTCATTATTTCATATCTGTGTGGTTCGGGCATTTGCACCTCAGTACAGAAATGACTATAGAACAAGAATCTAAGACAGCAGAATAACTTTTAAAAGATGTAGTGATCCTTACTTTATGTTTATGGATGTTTGCCTGTTGTATGTATGTGCATCTGATGTGCAACCCTGGTGCCCAGAGGCCAGATGGGACCGTGGATAGCCTAGAACTGGAATTGCAGATGGTTGTGAGTTACCAAGTGAGTTCCAGGAACCAGTCCCTGGTTCTCTGAGAAAGCAATGTTCCTAACTGCCCAACCATTTCCCCTGTCCCCATGATTTATTAAGGGCATATCTGTGGACTCAGCAATTCTTTATTTAGGCCCAATTTGCATGTAACTCCATGGCAGAAGTTTCCTTCAATCCTAGCCTTAGCTGGTTGCCCCACCCACTCATGGCCAGGTTTGGGAAGACATTTAATGGCTGAATTGTATAAATAACAGCAGAACGTTTAATCAAAAAGCATTGGTTTTGAAATGCTGGAAGAATAGTGGCAGATCATCAAAGACTGACTTTGATGGATGAGAGTTAAGAGCAAAGGAGGGAGGCTGGTTCCCTCCTGGGTCTGCCCATTGGCTCATTCAGCTTCTTTGGTTAAATGAAGTCATCTTTTACTACTTAGATTTCCATTCCTTGTAAATCTAACGTGTAATGCTAACAACGGCTCACTTCCGGCTCTCACAGAAACTTTTCGAAAATGAGGCCCATTCAAAGTCAATCAAAATGCAACTTTGTCTAGTTTTCAATACAAACGTTAATCTCCACTCCCACGGTTCCTGGGAGACTTCATTCTCGTTTAAATAGTGTTAGCGATTAAAAGGAGATCGAATTCTTACTTTTTAAAGTTTGATAACTTTAGAACTCATTAACATCCAAACGTCGTTTGTTGTTAAAAAGTAAAACCATGTCTGATGCGCAGTAAAAATCTACAGTTCCGTTCTTTGTCTGTTCTGGCGGGTAGAGCACCTTTATTACAGCAGCAGAAGCACTAAGGATGCCTTAGGAATATCTTGAGTGCTCTAGTCATTACGGTATACAAAAGAAGAAAACCCTTCCACAGAATCCAGGAAAACCGGGAAAACTGCACTAGAGCCCACGCATCCCGTGTGGGTTCCTGACCTTGGCCATGGCGTTGGAGCAGCTGGGCTGTTTCAGTGAGGACCCATCCTGAAAGTTTCTGGCAAAACCCCTGAGCCTTCTGGCATCCCGACGGCTAGCAGGCTCCACGGGTCCCTTTAAGGCGCCCTGCGCGCGGAAAAAGGGGAGAGCAAGGGGAGGGAGCAGGGTTCGCGATCTCACGCCACGTGACTGGGCTGCCAAGTCCGCCAGCGAGTTTGACAGAAGTTTGAATCAGGCTCGGGGGTTTTCTGCAGCCGGCGGGGCAGCGCGGCGGACAGAGCCTCTGAGAGCGCGAGCAGCAGCGCCCCCACGACCCAGCCCGCCAGCCTGGAGCCCGGCCTGCCCACGGCCGCAAGCCCGCCGCCCCCAGCGCCCCCGCGCGCCCTTCAGTCTCCCGGCCAGGGAATCGAACGCTCGCACTGCGCCCCAACGCGCCAGCATGTCCTCGACGGAGAGCCCCGGCCGCACCTCGGACAAGTCCCCGCGCCCGCAGGTACACCCCAAGTGCCCGGCCCGTGGACTCTCGCTAACTCCTATCCACCTATATGTCCTGCATGTGTCCGTCCGATTCCGCCTTCCCCGCCCCCCAATGTGAGTAGTGGGGGACCCACGCTTTCCCTCCGGGCTGGCCGTCTTGACTAGCTGCTGGCTTTGTCTCTGCAGGTGGACCGCCTGCTCCTGGGGCTGCGCTGGCAGCGCCTGGAGGAGCCCTTGGGCTTCATCAAAGTTCTCCAGTGGGTGAGTCGGCCCTAGCCCCGGGCTATTTCGGGAGCCTGGATTGTGACGCGGACCCGAAGCAATGTGGCCCCGGAGGAGACTGGGGAGATGCAGTAGGCCCAGCCACCGAGGAAGGGGGGGGTGGTGGTGGCGACAGGTGGGCGGGGGAGGGGAGGACCAGGAGCTCCAGTGCTGTGTGGAAGAAGGGAGAGGAGCCAGGCATGCGGAGTCCCGGATTCGGACCTTCTATGTGCAAGCCGCCTTTGCCCAGGGCGCTCACATTTCACTCGGACGAGAGGACCCGGGTGTAACCTTTCCAGAACTCTGATCCTGCACATACCACTCTTCAGTGGCGGGAGGGGAGAGGAGGACAAGGAGGGTAAGGTCCACTTTGCAGTGAGGACAAAGCTACTACGAAGGGCACTAGGGAAGGAAGAGGGTTACAGAAACCATCCTGGCCGGAACCCTCTAGGACTTGGATGATCCTGGGGGGTGGACTCAGGGGACAGACTTGCAGCTGAAGTCACTGGAGTAATTTGGGAAACTGTAACTGAGTAAAGAAGTGGATGGATGAATGAACAGTTTTCCAGTCCAATTATTAAATAAAGGACAAGACAGAAGAAAATGTGGCAGGTAGCATAACAGAACACTGAGCAGGAAGGTGAGATGGTAGGTTGCCCGCCTAGATCTACCTGTATCAGCTCTGTGACCTTGGGGAAGTCTCTTTTCTGAACACTGGCTTCCAACATTAGTCAAACATGGATCAAACATGTCAGCACACTAGAGCATAAATCAACATTAAATTTACCCTGTGACTTTGAAATATTCATCTGCCCAGGGCCTCAGTTTCCCCTTCTTTGATCTAGTGGGAATATTGTCTCGTTTCACTGGTACTTTAAGACATTGGTAAGACATTGGGTTCTTAGACCCCAATACCCAAGTTCTCCATAAATTAGAAACATGGACAGATGCAGTCAGTTTTCAAATCATAAAGACTTGGGGGAACATTTTGTGCATTCTTGCAGAAAAGGATCTGTTAGACAAGCCATATGCCAAATTCTATATGAAATTATTAATGTGCCCTCAGCACTGGATTCAGCTAGGGACCAGTTTACCATTAATACCCGAGAGGATGAAGTTCGAAAGAACTTTGAATTCACAGGAGATAGGACTTAGCTCTATGTCACCAAACCCTAAGTAATTGTGGTTTGGATGGAAATCATCAAATCTGGAGTGCCTTTGGGATTGTCTCTGGGTATCTGAGACCCTGATGGGCTGCAGGACAGCCTGGGAGTAAAAAAACTCTGGGACTTTCCACTTTCTCTGCTGCCTCAACAGTGGGGCCAATGCTGACTGAACTCTTTCACCTCTTGACCTTCCTTGTTCTGACCTGAGTACCAGAGGAGACAGAATAGGAAAGGTAAGGTTACAAAGGCATTTAGAAGTAAGGAGTCACTGAGCAATCCCGAGGAACAAGACGTAAGTGCCATCCAAACCAGACAAGTAGCTCTAACAGAAAGTGACAGATTGTCAGGGGATGGGGAACAACAGGGAGCACCATGTCTTCCCTGGGAAGATTCAGGAAAGCTTCCTTCCTTAATCCTGCCATGGGTTCTCACTGCTACTTCTTACGATATTCCTGCACACAGTGAGTGACTCCTAGCCCAACTGTCCAGTCTTCTTCCAAAGTCATCATTGACTCCCTAAAGAATTAAGACCTTTCTGACTTTTATGATTGCCACCTTTATAGGGAAGGAATTGTACAAATCAGGAACTATCTTCCTTTCTTACAGCTAAACCAGGTCTCTGGGGGATAGACTTGGAAGCAGCTTTCATTCATATCAGTGCTCCTGACCTGTGGGTTGAGAACCCTGTGGTGCTGAATGAGCCTGTGATAAAATTACAGTTATGAAGTAGCAACAAAAAATAATTTTATGTTGGGGTGTGGTCACCACAACATGAGGAACTATATCAAAGGGTCACAGCATTAGGCAGGTTGAGAACCACTGTTTCGCGTAGTAGCATCATGAGGAGCCATGGTTTGCTTTCAGTGCTATTTCAGGTAGCCTAAACATAGAGCATGCGTTTGGCTTGCTTGAATCTTTGCAGATGAATGAAAAGTACATAGGAACCAGTGTGAGAAGTAGTCCTCACCAGAGGATAAACAGAAAGCACAGATCTTGTCAAGTTACTATAATGGTAATTGAACACTTTCATTATTATCACCCAAAGGCAAGGGTTTTACTGGAATCCTTGTGAGAAGAAAGTGATGTAGGCAGGACTTAGAGTGTCTTTAAGATGTAGAAATGAAGCCAGCTGTAGTGGCACACATCTCTAATCCCAGCCGTTGGGAGGCAAAGGCAGGCAGATCTCAGCCTGGTTTACCAAATCAACCAAACTAACCAAAAGATTCAGAAATGAATCTAACCTCAGTTCCAATTCAAGAATTTTATCATGTCTATATCAAGCCAGCCACATAGCTTGCTCTATCTACTTGTCTGTCTGTCTGTCCATCCATCAGTCTGTCCATCCATCCATCAATATATCTACCCATCTATTTTAGTTATTTTGAGATAGAGTCTTTCTGTGTAGCCCCAGTTGTCCTGAAACTCACAGGACTAGGCTGTCCTCTAGATCATAGAGATCTGCTTGCCTCTGCCTCCTGAGTGCAGTCGAATAACTCCTATATACATATAGACAAGTTATTGAAGTAGGGTTTTTAAAAACTTTTATATTATCATTCACTCGTGAGTGAGTAAGAGAGGGGGGGAGGGAGAGAGAGAGAGGAGAGAGAGGAGAGAGAGGAGAGAGAGAGAGAGAGTTTGTGAGTGAGTGGGTATGTGCACAAATGCCTGGAATATATGGAGGTCAAAGGACTTTGGTTGGTTTCCCCCCTCCCCTCTTACTTAGATTTGGGGAGTGGAAGTTCAACTCACCAGAGTTACATGGCAAGTGTCTTTGCCCACTGAGCCATCTCATTGGTCCTAAAAACAAGCATTAAAAGAAAAGGAAGTCTAAGATTAGATGGACTTTTACTTAAATTCAGTTTCTGCTTTTTATCCCTCAAAGCTCCGGTAAGGGATGAAATCTTTATGGGCTTCATTGCCCTCATCTGAGGCTAAGCCATGTCCTCTAGGTTTGCTTGCAGGATTATGGGTAGTAATGTCCACAAAGCATAGAACATTCCTGAAAATCACAATGAGATCTTTTATAAACATGTGCTCCCTTCTGTCCTATTCCCAAACCTTCTCTAACTTTCTTCCTAATGTAGACTGTCCCGCTAGACTTGCCTTTCCATGAGATTACTCAAATGTCACTGCCAGCCCTTCAGTTTGAATGTTCAGTGCAAAAGAATCCAGGTGGCTCAGTCATATGGGATTCCAATTTTTACAAATAATCGATTATATTAAATTTATCCAACGTATGCCCTCCTGATGACGGCTGATGATCTTTGTGGGGAGGGGCATTCAGAGATCTATAAGACAAGGAAGCTATTTCATTGGTGGGATATGTTTTTATTTCTTTGATGCCTTTTTTTCCTGCTGGAGATTTTGAGTAGACACTGTCAAAGTCCATAGCACCAATAGATGGTGAGGCAGGACTGGGGGAAACACCCTGTGTTCTAGTGCCTTGAACTCCCTGGTGGTTAGTGTTGACACCAGTGTATACAGTAAGTCAGTCAGCATCAAAGTAGATCCCAACCTCAAACTGGGAAGGTTATTCTATCTTTTCAAGAGGTGCAAAGGCAGGAGGAGGAAGAGGCAGAGGTGGGCAAAGTGTGACCATCACCACTGCCAGCATCTGAGCTTGGGAAATGCCCTTGTTCTCAGGTACTCCATGTTTGTTCTTTATGGCCCAATGTGCTATCTCATAGCCCTGTGTGTGTGACAGGAGTGGTTCCAGGTTCTTCACTTCTTCTTTCTGTGCATTAGTTCTCTACATGGTCATGGCAGGAAATAAATCTGGCACAGAAAAGTAAAGGGTTTGAAGCCATGAATGGGCTAGACAGGTATCTCTGCTCCTGCAGCTTGGGGCAGAATACTCCTTGTAACATGCACTGTACAGAAGAGACCTTCTCTTCAGCCTTAGGGACCACAGTGCAGGGTCTTACTCATCTCCATATCAATAGCATCAGGGCACAAGGTAGATGCTTAGTTTAGAATGAATGAATGAATGAATGAATGAAGCTCAGAACAGGGACTCAGAAGATGTAAGCTTGAAGCCCAGCTCTCACATTAGCTAAATATGACTTTGAGAACATTACTTAATCAGAGGAAAGAGGGCTTCTTCTGTTTCCAGAAGTGGAATGAGACTTAGAATTTTAATTGATGATGGAAAAGTTCTGCAGTCCATACTGGCCAGTAGAATAGTGCTTTGCCACACGTGTCGAGCACTTGCTATGTGGCTGGTATGACTGAGCAGTTGAATCTTAGCTTTTGTTTCATCTTAAGTAACTTAGTTAGTCATAGTTGGTTGGACACTACATGTTGAGGAGGATAGTTCTAAGGCATAAACTCCATGAGGACAGCCCCGCTATCTCTCTGTCTGTCTCTCTCCCTCCCTCTCACTCTCCATCTCTCTCTCTCTCTCTCTCTCTCTCTCTCTCTCTCTCTCTCTCTCACACACACACACACACACACACACACACACACACACAGAGAGAGAGAGAGAGAGAGAGAGAGAGAGAGAGAGAGAGAGAGAGAAAGAGAGACTCTGTTAAAGTGTCTGGTACAGGTATATACTGTGGAAATGGCATCTTTTGGCAGACGCTCAACAGTTGCCCAGGGAAGAAGAGGTCCATACTGACCGAGTTAAGAATCTTTCCATGTTCCACTATACTCTCTGACCAACAGCCAATGAATAAAAACCACTGACCCAACTGCTGCCCTTCCCTGAATGGGACGCCCTCACTGTGTCCTGTTTTAGGCCCCGGAAGCCAAGAGGAACAAAGACTTGTAGGGAGAATTGGAAACCCACAGAGTGAATGAAGAAGAGACAGTCCCTCTGAGAAACAGCTAGTGAAGGGTCACTGCTCTGCTCAAGAGGCCAGCTTTGAGCATGTTAAGGGCGACAATGCAGACGCTGCTAGTGGCTTCTCTCTGACTGTCAGGAAGGTGGGCCAACAGTCCTCTACTGCAGCTCTCAGAGCTTGGTCCAGATGTGGAGGCTATGCGGCCATTGCAGGCAGGTTACACTGTCTTCTTTCCTGGGTATCTTTACCTATATAGATAATTATCACTCGTTTGGAACAAGTCTACTGAAAACAGGGACACATGCGACCTTTAGAGAGCAGTCAATGGCTCCAGCACAGAGTTCTGCCATGCCAGGCCATGCAAGGCAGGGCGGTAGCACTGGATACCACCCAGGGGCAGAACACAGCTGTTACTAAACCCAGCCAAGAGCATGCTCTGCTGCTAGCATTAACTTCAGAGGGTGGAAGAATTCCAGAGCTGGAAGCAGCCTTTAAGTTATTCCCAAGTCCCTCATTTTACAAATGAAGAAACTAGGACTTGGAGATCCAAGCCACCTAGTGAATAAGTTACAGGGCCAAGACCAGGACCCGGGTGTCTTGATTCCTGATCTAGATCTCTTTTCACTCCAATCAGCGGTAGAAAAAAATAATGCACAATACTCTTCTTGACTGGATGCAAGTCTGGAGTAAAGATTATTGTCTTCTTGCTTAATGTCCAAGACATTGATTGAGTCACAGAGTAACAGATAGAAACAAACAATTAACAGAGTATATTCACCATTTAGTAAGAATACTTGTATCATGCCAAAGGTAAGTGCATAGAAAACGGGCTGTGGGGGGCCAGAGAGGTAGCTCAGCAGTTAAAAGCACTGACTGCTTTGATTCCCAGCAACTACATGGTGGCTTACAATCATCTATAATGGGATCTGATGCCTCTTCTGGTGTGTCTGAAGACAGCTACAATGTACTCACATAAAATAAATAATTCTTTTAAGAAAAAGAAGACAAAAGATAAGGAAGCAGGCTGGATGGACAACGTGATAGAACAGAAGAATGCAGCTTCTTTCCATTCTGATTAATGTGTGTTCCCCAAGAAAGAGATGAGGGAATCATAGGATGGGGACTTTTCAGATCACTCAAGACAGAAGGTGTAGTCATCTGTGATACAAGACGGACAGGAAAACAATTCAAGTGGTCTGACACATCCCTGCTTCCTACCACTCAGAAGTGATAGCAGCAACAGATCACAAAGAGGTGCAGGCAGTGGTGGGAAATGTAGAGCTGATAAGGCAAGTGGAGGGTACTTTTCCCTGGGCTTGAGCCAGGCCTGTTAACATTCACCCAGCCAGCACTGTTGCTAGAAGGAAACAAAAATCAGGCTAGCAGTACCATGAGATGGCTCCCCGGCACCATACCTACGATGAGGCAGGAAACTATTACAAGTTTGCAATAAGGTCAGGGTGACAGTCTATGACTGTTCAAGGAGGAATGAAAATGAAATTAAAGGAACAACATTTCAGGCATACATGATCTGGTTTGATATAAGGGAATCTATTGGCCAGGTGTGGTGGCATGTATGTTTAATCCCAGCACTTGGGAAGCAGAGGCAGGCGAATCTCTGAGTTCTAAGCCTAGACTACCCGACTACCCAGAGAAACCCTGTCTTGGACAAAAAAAAAAAAAAGTGTGTGTGTGTGTGTGTGTGTGTATTTCTGATCTCTCATTTGGAAAAAAAATAAGTCTAGCTTTGAAACAGACACTTCCATAGCCAGAATTATAGAGGTTTTGTATTAGCCATTATCTTAAGAGGCCATATGTGCCTAATAGACCTGGAAACTCTCTTCTCCCACCTTTTTCCCTCTGAGGACACACTCAGAGGCTACCTTCTTCACTTGGCTACTTGGTCAACACTTTGTTGGGAGAACACAATGTCTTCAGTTGAAAGAAGCATGGCAGCGAGGGTCCCTACCAGGAGGAACTTAGTAAAAGGAATTGTTACTCTGTGTCCACTGAACACTTGTATCCCCTGGAGTCAAAGGGTGGTTCTTTGAGAGACCTTCAGATTCTCAAAGAAGCTTCGCTTTCTCTCAGCTCTTTGCTATTTTCGCCTTCGGGTCCTGCGGCTCCTACAGCGGGGAGACGGGAGCCTTGGTTCGCTGCAACAACGAACCCAAGGACGTGAGCTCCATCATTGTTTTGTTCGGCTATCCCTTCAGGTGAGTAGGGATTGGTTCTGGCCCAGTGCCTTTCTTTTTCCACGTTAGCAGGGCTTTCTCCCTTCTCTGCTCCTACCAACCTCTCCTTTGTTTCTGCTTAGAGGACACCCAATCTAAAGACCATTTATTGTGTGCCGTTCTAGATCAAAATAAAACAAGACCTGGATCATTCTGTCCTTAGGCCATTTTTCAGAGACTCTGACCAGAGTAAAACATGGATATATCATTGTTATGGTGGTCCAGTCCAAACTGAAACAATGGCAACTCACGAAGGGGGAAATCTAGGCATTGGGAGGAAGTGTGGAAAGGGTCTGGGCCAGTTGGGTACCTCTCTCTGACCCTCTGCATATTCCTCTGTGCCTTGAAGGAAGGAGGCTTATTAGAGTTTAGTTATTAAACAAGACATGTGGGATATTCACTCGATGTCACCCAAATGCAAGGAGGTACACCTTGACCAGGAAGTAGACAAGGGAGATTCGCCCTGACCAGGAAGTAGAAAAGAATACTAATCCCTGAATCTAGAAGTCTAGTGGGGGAGGAGAAATGACAGAATGTTCAGAAAATGATGGAGACAAAACACATCTTTTCAGAGTGTCTGAAACACATCTCTGTCCAACTTAGATTAAGTATCTCTTGTACACAACAAGCTGTATTTCTTCACTTTATTTTGTTCAATGTGGCCAAATCAGGGAGGCATAAATCAAGTCTGTGAATGGATACTTAAACCTTAATTTGGCCACTGCTTAATATGGGTCTTTGTATTTCCAAAAGCAGACTGAATCTGATTAGTCTAGTAGCTTAGCTACCAGAAATAGATGGATGGCATATATGTTATAACTTAAAGGTCCCTGGACAGATGGTTATGCAGTGGCTGCTGAGAGGGACATGGAGTTTGGATGGAATCTTGGACTAGGACTGTAGCCCAGTGGTTAAAGCACTTACCCAACATGTGTGAGATCCCAAGTTCAATCCCCAGTAATACCAGAAACAACTGATCAGAATCTTGAGGTGTCGCCTCTCTTGACTGCAAGATTTCCTCAGGAGTTCCTACCTACACGACTCCTTTCCCAGGGTGAGACGCAGCAAAGTAAGAGAGGCTGGCCCTATGTCAGCATGGCTTCCCTTGCCACTGTAGGTTGTACCAGGTCCAGTATGAGATGCCTCTCTGTGATGATGACTCCACCTCCAAAACCATGAACCTCATGGGAGACTTCTCTGCCCCTGCCGAGTTCTTTGTGACCCTTGGCATCTTTTCCTTCTTCTATACAATGGCTGCCCTGGTCATCTATCTGCGCTTCCACAAACTCTACACGGAGAACAAACGCTTCCCATTGGTGGTGAGTAAGCATGGTCCAGAGGAATGAGACCAATAAATGGAAGAGAAACCTGGAGTCAGAGATGGAGGGGAGGTCAAAAGTAATGGCTTCTCTGAGTCCTTGATACCTATGTGTGGAATAGAACCTTTGCCCTCTCATTGGTTTGTTTGCAGTCAGCAGAAGAAAAACAGTATCTTTATAAAGCAGGCTCTAGAGCTGACCTAACAGGTTCAAATCCCAGCACTTGCTCTCAGTAGCTGTGTGACATTAGACAAGATACTCAGCATCTCTGTGCCTTAGTTTTCTTGGCTACAAAATAAAGATGAAGTAATGAATACTTGTGTTGGTGTTTGGGGAGGATAGAATGAGTATGCATGTACAGCACCTAACGTGTAGTTATTCTCTGAGAGCTATCTATTATTAGTATTGTTTTGCTTGCTTCCTCCCATATTCCAGGCGTTCAAGATGGGAAGTGTGCTTTAGAGATCTCAATTCTCTTCTGAATGTGCCCTTTTCATTACTTACAGTTTGAACAATGGTGATTAAAAGGGAGTTGAGAGGAGAGAGTGAGGAGTTTAGGTAACTTGGGTGGCAAGGAGGGAGGGTTTCCAGCAGATAGACACTGTGGCAGCTTATTACCTGACCTTAATTTTATTGGAAGGAATATGGTAGTCTAGGTGGCAGCATTCCTTTGGTGGCACTGAACAGAGTCCTCAGGTAGGATGGGAGTCTAGGCATCTGTAGGATGAAAAGAGACATCTTACTTGGGACTTCAAGATTCTTGTGTGATAGGAGGAAGGAACGGTAATTGATGATCATGGGGCCCTTCTGAATGTCTTCCTCCCTCTGCTCCTCCTAGGATTTCTGTGTGACTGTCTCTTTCACCTTCTTTTGGCTGGTTGCTGCCGCTGCCTGGGGCAAAGGCTTGACTGATGTCAAAGGGGCCACCCGGCCATCCAGCCTGACTGCAGCCATGTCTGTGTGCCATGGAGAAGAGGCAGTGTGCAGCGCCGGGGCCACGCCCTCTATGGGGCTGGCTAACATCTCTGTGGTGAGGCTTGTGATCATTGGAGGGGTCTGGGGATGGTACACTAGTCCAGCTGTCCAGATAGCTAACTGGTTCTGGGAGGATTGGGGACGCTGTCCCCAGAGATGAGATGCTCTGCACCTAGACTAGTACCCCCTGCATTGGATGGTGACCTGAGAAGACACTTTTGAATGAGACAAATCTGAGCCACTCCTTCACCATCTTTCCTTTCCACGGTTACCTGGTGGTTACCTTTCCTTGTCTGTTTGACCACAGGTCACATGGGAGCATGTGCAGCAGAAGGGGTTTATGGCTGTGTCTGGGCTCAGAGCTGTGAGTGGACTAGTATGAGAGAGAAACTGTCCCTTGTCATTTAGCCTAGAATGGTTTTGGCAGGCAGCAGTGGGCTCAGCTGGAAGACAATCCAGGTTTTAGTCTTCCAGTTGTTACAGTGTGGAGCTACATCTATGTAAGCTAGTAAATATCCATAGCATTAAACTTTTCAAACATCCCATCATCTCAGCCATCCTGGAACTACTCAGAAATGTCTAATGGCTAGTGCACCAAGGAGCTTTCTGGAACCCTGCACATGGGGTTTTTTCTTCTATATGTGTGTATGTATACACCAGACACACCAGAAGAGGGCACTGGATCCCATTACAGATGACTGTGAGCCACCATGTGGTTGCTGAGAATTGAACTCAGGACCTCTGGAAGAGCAGCCAGTGCTCTTAACTGCTGAGCCATCTCTCCAGCCCTAGATTCACGGCTCTTTTGCCTCAGCCTTCTATGTACCAGGATTATTGATTTGTGCCACTACCCTCAGCTTTTCTTTTCCTTTGTGTTGTGAGACTCAAACTAGTTTTGAGTTCAGTCTTTCTTCCTTAATTGCCTAAGTGCTACGATCACACGGGTGTAATCCACCATACCTAGTTTATTGATTCTATTATTATTATTATCATTATTATTTTGAGACAGAATCTTACTATACAGCCCTGGCTAGCCTGGAACTTGCTTTATACAACAGGCTGTCTTCCAATTCGTGGAGATCTGCCTGCTTCTGCCTCATAAGTACTAGGAAGTAAGTACCAATGTGGCTAGTTCAATCCATTTTTAAACATTTTTTAAAAGTGGATTGCAAACATCAGTATCTTTCTCCCTAACTATTAATTTGTTAGGCTTTTGTTATTGTTCTTTTGTGTTTTGAGACAAGGTCTCTCTCTACATAGCCCTGGCTGTCCTGGAACTTTCTGTATAAACCAGGCTGGACTCTCACTCACAGAGACTACTTGCCTCTGTCTCTACTGGGATAAAAGGCATGTGCCAGAACACCTTTCTATATTGTCAGTTTTTCAAAATATTTTAAATAAATATTTTAATAGAGCTGGTGTGGCATGCATCTGTAATACCAACACCCTGTCTGACAGAGGCAGGAGGGCCACGGGTCCTAGAACAGGCTAGGTGCACTGAGAAAACGAAAGAATAATAACAAAAACAATAGATATTTGAATAAAGCCTTTGCTTAGTCTTTAGCCCTAGGGGAGTACCTTGGACAGCTCCAGCCACACTCACCTCAAGAAAGCACGCTTGTGTTCCTTGATTTACTTAGCATTCCTGGGGCCAGATTCGAATAGCAACCAAGCTACACTGTGAGTGAGTACTCTGGACAGAATTTAGACACTTTCATTATAAAATCTCTTAATAGACAGTAGCCTTGAGCCCTGTCTCATACCAAGTTCTCTGTGCTTTTCCTCCTCCCATTTCTCATGTAGCTCTTTCCTGACTATTCTCACAGACTCTCCTGATTTCTTTTGTAGCTCTTCGGCTTTATCAACTTCTTCCTGTGGGCTGGAAACTGTTGGTTTGTGTTCAAAGAGACCCCGTGGCATGGACAAGGCCAGGACCAGGGCCAGGGCCCCAGCCAGGAGAGTGCAGCAGAACAGGGAGCAGTGGAGAAGCAGTGAGCAGCCTTCATCTGCCTGCTCCGAACTGGACAGCACCTTTTCATCTCCTCCAGCTTCCACAGGACCTTCCTTCTCCTCTTCCTCCTCTTCTTCCTCCTCCTCCTCTTCTTCCTCTTCCTCCTCCTCCAACTCCCTTCCCCCATCACTCTGGACTTTGAGATTTGAGAGAATGGATGGGTGGGCACCAGCTGTTGATAACCTGGCAGACCTCCACTGGCTTCCTATCCCTCATCCTGCTGGAGCAGCAAATGGCAGGATCTCAGTGCTTCTTGTCTGCTGCCTGGACTTGGGTATCTTACTTGGGGAAGACGGCTGGCCACCTAGCCCTGAGTCCTGTGTGGAGGGCCCACCAGTGACTTAGTGACACTCAATAGCTGTCATCTAATCTGTATCCTATATCTAACCTCCCGCCCCCCCCCAGCCCAGTGTGCTCCCCAATCTCTTCTCTGGCCTCTTTTCATCCATAGTTCCCGCCATGTGTGAAGCAGGGAGACCGTTACCCTATGGAGGGTCCCTCTAAGGGTCCACATGAGGCCTGGGCCCAGTGGGAGCAGATAGAGTTGCAAGTGTATTGCAGCACCAAGGAAGAAAGTCAGGAAAGTTGCTGGCAGAATAAATTTTCTGTCCCCTCAGTCCTCCCTCTCCCTCAGCTGCAACACTTTCAGTAGTGCCCTACACTCCACTTACTCATGAAACCCCTACTCCCTTCTCCTTCTCAGCCTTACTTTTGTCTCACACTTAGGAAACAAGATGAAATGGCTTTGAACATTTCCTTTTCACTTTCCCATCCCCATCTCCCCTCCCCAACCTTTTGGAGATAAGGCATTTAAGATCTTTTTAACAGTCTGCCCAGGCCTTCCTTTCATTCCTGTGGGCTTTGGGAAGGCCTGAAGGACCATCGTGAGGCTGAGATGCCCAAGAGTCCCAGGACATGGATACATGGCCTACCTGTTCCTTACCGTCTGTTCAATTTCTCAAGCCAGTACCTTTTCTAGTTCTTTCAAACCTTTCCTTTCATATCTTTACAAAGAGGGTTCTCTCACCTCCATATGGTAGCCAGGCCCCATCCCTTCCCCAGCCCTGGGCAGCCCGATGCTATTGGTGCTTCTTCACTTCGGGACCCAGTTCCATATTTGTCTTTGGTGTGTCTCCTCTTCCTGAATCCTCCTGTCATCCCTCCTTGGGCCCCAAGGCCTGAGGGTACCAACGAGGTAAATGCCATCTGTATCCTACCCAGATCAAACCCCCTTGGCCTGCCCTGACAGTAGGGCTGCTCAGGGCAAGATGAAGAAGAAAGAAAACAGCTGTTTCCCAATTTAGTGGCAACTGGGCCACTTAGCATCCCAAAGATGAACATGCCTTGTGCCAACCTGTCCTCAAGGCACGTCTGACCCTCTCCAATCCCCTTGCCTTCCTCAACGATACCCACATCAAGATGTATTACTTGGGTGCCCAGGGCTCAGAATCCTTAACTTTGGGCTGTTCATTTCTTCCTTGGGTTACAATTCCTCCACCTCACAGAGGAAGTATAATATTTACACACTTCCACATGCTCCCCGGCCCTTCAGTAAAAGAATTTGGAAGTTTTATTTTCTGTTTCAGATTTTAGGAAAAAGATTTAAGGAGGGGAACATTTGATGAGGGTGAGAATGTTCCTAAATCTGAAACTCTCTATTCTAAGTTGTCCCCATAGTTACTTAAGGACAAGGGGGACAGTTTTGCTTACTATCTAGAGATACAAAGAACAAAGGGGTGACCATTTTTCTTCAAGCAAATCCCTGTGGGGATCTGGGAGCAGCTTCTACTCACACTGTGTTTGGATTCTGCGTCTATATTTATAATTTATTTGAACTGTGATGGATAAAAGTGTTCTCATTTGGGGCCTAAGTTAGCAACTGGCCCATCCACTACTTTAGAAAGGGAACTATGCACTCCCTCTGAGCATCCTCACTCCAGAGCTCACGTCAGGGTTAAGAAGGCTCTTCTTCAGCAAGAGTCTGACTATGGCCAAAAGAGCCTTGATTTAGGCTATGGCCTTTCTCTCCATGGCCACCCTAAGAGGAAAGACCAGTTCCCCTCATTGCCTCCAGGGGGCTGGGCCGGGTTAAGTGCCGAGGGTGGCTCTGTCCTCATAAGACTCATGTCCTCTCCAACCAGGGCTGCCACCACCACTTTGCCTAGTCAGGCCTGAAGTAGGAGAAGGTGTCTGGTTTCTCTAGCTATTGCAGGAGGCCAACAAGCAGGGAATTTGCCCTTTGCCCTGGTAGACTCTGACCATGTGGAGATGCCTATCCAGGACCTTTCTTAGACATGAGTTCCCTTCAACATCCTGACCATGGGTCTCCTATTTCTGGGATTGCAGATTAAGGGCGTGGGGAGAATGTTGCATGTTGGTTTGTGGTGCTTATTACACATTTGAATAAACAGTGCTGCGAACATTTGACAAGAAGAAGCCAAGACTAGAGGACGTCTGGGGATTTTTTTCCCCTCTCCTTTTCCCTTGCTCTATGTTTTTGGACAAATTTCAGCATTTTTACCGAGACATACTCTTCTTGCAGCTCTGCACCCCAGGCAATAGAGTCTGCTGGCTGAGCAATTGTTTCTGGCAAGGCCCAGTCTAGTGACACCGACTCTTTTGGTGGTACCCAATTAGTCCAAAGAAACCAAGACTCATTAGCAAATTTGGATCAAACTCAAAAGGCAAAAGACAGTGGCTTCCACAATGCTGCCTCCATTCGCTCTCCTACCATCTGTGACCCAAAGGAGGCGTCAGGGCCATATGCTTCCCTCTCCTCACTATAGGGTTCATGCTGCACAAACTCACACCTCCAGCTCCTCAGACAATCACAGATCACACTTACGTTCCCTAGAAAAATGTACTTGGGCACAGTTTTACATTTAATCTCATCAGGTTCCTGGGACTCTTAGGGACCACCTTTGAGTGGGTCTTAGGTTTAGAACTTCTGCCCTCAGATATTATTCTTTATGCAGTTAAGCTGCTCTTATATGGAAAGCATATAGTCACAGACCTTGACGTATTTGCTCCCAAACTTGGTTTCATTTTAGGCAAAGGGATGCAATATGGCGTGATGGGTGAGGTATTCAAAGAAAAAGAGGATTAATATTTCATTTCCAATGAGAATGGGGACGGAGGCGAAGGCAGATTTTTGTCTCTTCTGTGAGGGTGGGAAGAAATATTATCAGCTAAGAAGAAAAGTGGGTGATTAAGCTACTTTCTGGGCCTTAGGAAGAAAGAAAGAGAAAAGAAAAGAAAAGAAAAAGAAATAAAGATAGATAGATATAAGAACCCTCCCTATGCCAAGGCTTTAGTAGCAGCTTTTCCAGCGGCGAAAATATTCATTAGAAAAAGAAGCCAAAATGATGGATGGAGTCGGGGTCCAGCCAGGATTTGGGAAGAGGTTATCGATTGTAGTTCCCATGAGGACAGAGATGGATCAGGAGAGACACTGCAAACACCAGCAGCCTCGGGGCCACCCTAGTTCTGGGGTTGGTTCTGGCTCGGCGATAGCCTTCTGTCATACTGACAGGTGATCTTGGCAAGCTCAGCCAGGTCCTCCCAAACCTAGACAACAGTACTCCAAACCTCCGTTCTGCATCAAGGCAGCGTGGGTTTCCCACAGAGGAACAGCACAGGAGCGGTGGCCCTCCCCCACTCCAAGCCCTGTGTCCTTCAGCACGTCCTGCACACTCCCTCCCCTTGCCCTTCTGATTCACTGCGCCCACCTCCCTGCACCTACCCTATTCGATCTACAGGGGTGCAGAGGCGCTTCGTGGCCGCTAGCCCAGGAAGGGGCGTCAGCCAGCTGGCGGATGCACGGCTTTAGAGGGTATCTTGGGCAAAGAGAGGTTTGGGGCTCGGGTATGCGCAGTAAGTTTGAAAGAGTGGACTAGTGGCACAAAGGATGTGTATGGAGGGGTTGAAAGAGGATATCCCGAGGCTTTGATCTCTCCTTTCCCCGCGTGCGATTGTGCATTTCGGAAGGGATTCCTTGGCTAGCTCCGTAAGCATCACCACCCCTCCGCAACTACACTTCCCAGAAAGCTGTGTTGAGAGTGAGGAGGTAGTGGCAGGAGGCACGAGCTGCGCTTGCGCAGAGAGTGAACTGGAAAGGTAGGGGGAGAGGGAGGCGTGCCCCCGGTCGGAGGGTGGGGGGAGGGGGCCGCGCGGCGGTGGCGCCGGGGCGGGCGCGCGTCCGCGGCGGTGATGGCGGTGCGTGAACGCGCGGTGGCAGCAATGGCCGCTCTAGAGCGGCGAGTGCCGAGTCTCGATGACTTCGCGGGACAGAGCTGGAGCTCGTGGGTGGAGCGGGCCGACCTGCCTGCGGCAGACGGTGAGTACAGACACATTAGAATCCGGGGACCCCATCACTATCTCCCCTCCCCCCCCAGGGCCCCCTCCAGCTAAGGGGAGCCGCCGACTAGAGTCGCCGTCCGGCTCCCCGGCCCCCCAAACAAAGGACCCGCCGGGTCCTAGTGCCCGCCTGCTCAGCCACCTCGCGCCTCCGGGTCCTAGCGCCGGCTCATCGCTTGCAGCCCACCCTGCCCACCTCTGTCTCTGCGGGTGTACAGTACCTGCCCCCACTTTACTTGCCTTTATCTTTCCTCTCGTGAGCCGGCCTCCAGGTTTTTCGGTTCTGCACCTGCTCCGGCTCTGCCCATCTGCAACAGTCCTCTCCACGTGTTTCCCACGCACCCCACTTCTGTGACCCCCTCCCCACCCACTTGATTCTTCGCCTTTTGCCCCGCACCTTAGCTTCTTTGAACGCCTCCCTGCCTGCTCAGTAGTCCTGAACCCCCGCCCCCTCTGCTTTAGTTCATCCATCCTCCATACATACATACATCCTCCCGACCTCCCTCCATCAGTCCATCCATACATGACTCCAAGCCTCCATCCTTTCCTGGGCCTCTTGCCCTGCCCCTTGGCTCTCTCCCTTGACCCCTATTTTCTGTAGGCCCTTGAGTGCCTTTGGTGAGCAGGCCTGCAGCCCCTTCTGATCTTTGTCTCCTGGGCCCCAGGGAGCACCTGGCCTCGTGGCCTTTCGGGGGGACAACAAGCATCACACCCCTGAAGAAGTTTGCAAGTGAGAAGAGGTGGAGGAGAGATCTCGTGGAGCGGTCTCTAATGCCACTTGTTCTCTTTTGAGACATCTGACTTCCAGCTCTGTTCTGTCATTCCCCACACTCGAATTTAAGGGACTTAAAAGTGGGAGCTGCCCCTTATCTTCTGCATGCCTAACCCACTATCACTTATGTCTGGGTATTATGATTGCCAATAATCTTCTCATCCTAGAAAGGGGCCACTCTGTTAGTGAGCATTAGAGAGCCTACCTAGATGGGAGTACAGGCCACCCTTGGACTGCCCCCATGCTGAGTGGGCTAAGATGGGTCCCTCACTAGGGTCTAGGCGCACAGAGAACCGGAAATGGACTCAGATTTGGTGACTCAGAATTGATTCCCCCGGACCCTGAGGGACAGGGAGGGGGCTTAGAGGAGGGGGGTGAGGAGTGAGGTAGGGGGATGGGGAAAGAGCTGCTTTGCACAGCTAAGATGTTTTTGTCATTAACCCAGAAACTGAGGTACAAGGGCAACCCCTGGACAAAGCCCCCCTAAGAAGGGGAGGGGCTTGCGTAGCTGATCAAGGAGACTTTGAAGATGCCAAAGGGTCCAAAGACAGCAGTTTCTCTACTCTATGGCCATCCTATCAGTGCAGGACCTGAGAAGCTGAGTGTAACTTTGATGATACTATGGTAACTTGGGTGGAGCAAAATGAGTTTATGGGGGTGGGGATCTGGGAGGGTATTTGTCTGGGATGCCACAGAGTAGTAGAAAGGACCCATGTAAGCAGTCTCAAAAGGGACCTATAGAAAAATTTTAGAACCATTTTCCTTTTAAATGGGGGAAACAAGGCCCAGAAAAGAGACATTTACCCATTGTCACCCAAATAGCAGTGGAACTCTGTACTGTACCTGGGAGTGAAGGGTCATTGTGATCCTTAATGGGGTCATCTCATCTCAGAGGGGCACATGACGGAAACTTAGGCACCTGTGAATGACCCATTGAAAGTGTCTTCGGGAATTCTGAGTGCTTGTTGGGGAATGTGGGCTTCATACCATTGGGCTACAGGCCCTGCTGGGTTCTGGGAATTGGGTGGGCCTTCTCAACTGTGCTTCTCCTCCAGGGGCTGAACTAGAGGAGAGTAGCAAAAACACGAAGAAGCTGGACGCCATGACCCTCATTAAAGAAGGTGAGAGTCAACACACAGAGGGCTGGGACTCGGGAAACTGGACCACCTTTCCCTCTTCCACTGGAGGAAGTGGCTTGAAGCAGCAGTGGGACTGCGGGGAAGCCTCCTTTTGATAGGTCTGAGTCAGTCCGTTGTCCTGGCTCCTGGAACCCGTTGTTGGAGATCCTAATCGTGTGTGGTTGGTACCCACTCACACGAAAGCCCGTACATTTTGGGTCTGGTCAGATTAGACTGTGGAGGCTGGGAGCATCCAGCAGAACTGTCAGCTGGAGGGCAGAGTACCTTCTAAGTGGTGGGGTGGGAGTGTTCCTTGATCCAGGGAAATCCAGAGAACTCAACCTGAGTGGTAAAGGATTCTGTTGTTGCAGACATGTCCATCTTCGGGCACTGCCCTGCCCATGATGACTTCTATTTGGTTGTATGTAACCACTGCAGCCAGGTGGTGAAGCCTCAAGCCTTCCAGAAGCATTGCGGTGAGGGGCGCCCTAGGGAGGTGATAAGGGGACGGGATGGTGGAACATGGAACTCTCAGGACAGTGTCAGTCAGGAGGTCATTTGGGGTAAAGGAAGATGGTGCTGGGGACAGCTTGAGTGTTAGAGGTGTTGGGATTATTGTTTGAACAAGCTTCTAGCATCAAGTAGAATTAAGAGGTTCAAGAAGTTTGGTGTAGAATTTTGATTCTTGAAAGGCTCAATCTTAAATGGGAAGGAGAGAAACTCATACCCCAAGCACTAGCGATTCAGGTTCTGTAAAAAGAATGGGTGGGCTGGTTAGGAGATGGGGAAGGAGGCAGTCAATACCACTCACCTCAGTTACTCTCTCCACCTCCTGGTGACAGAAAGAAGACATGGGCCCCTCAGCAAGCTTTATGCCCGGGCCCCACCCCCACCTCCAGCCCCTGCCAGCTCTCAGAAATGCCATGTAGTGAATGGGCAGGGCCCTGCTTGTAGAGCCCCAGGTTCCACCAAAACCTCCTCCAGGGAGAAGGGCCAGGGGTCCCGGAGCCGTGGCCATCAGCCTCCTGAGAAGACCCAGAAGGACAGCCTCTGGTAAGAAGAAGCTAAAAAACCCCCAAAGACTAGCCCTGACCCTGACCCAAGAAAGGGCTGACACTTAGTCCTGGTTGCAGGATACTGCTCACAGCAAGAAACAGCTAAACCTATCTGCAGGTCCTTTCCGTATATTCCAGGGGACATGGGCTCCCTTTTTTTCCACGCCTCTCTTGTAGTCTACCCAAGCTCCAGAGCTAGGGAGGAGATGGCTCTGGGCTAGAGTCCAGACCCCAGTCCCAGCCTCCCCACCTCCCAGCCCATACCCTCTCTCCACGTGTAGCCTTTTCGTGCCTGTGGTGAATCTGGAGAAGATGTCCAGTCTCCCGAAGCCCGATGGACATGGAATCAGGGTGGCCCCACCCTCTGCTTTCCTCAGTCAGCCAGGAGGCCTCCCCAAGGACTCCCCTGGAAAAGTCCCCACGGCCCCCTCTCCTAAAGAACCTCCTGGCAGAGAGACCATCGAGCTAATCCCTGGTGAGGGCTCCAGTCACCGGGCCGAAGGCAGCCCCCCGGAGAAGGAGCCCAGTGGAGCCAGGCTTCCTCCTAAAACCCACCGAAAGATGGCTCGTGAGTAGTTATAGACATGGGGCTCAAAAAGGCAGAGTGGAGACCTCACTGGGCTTCTCTGTTCTTGGGTCAGGAAGGAGTGAACCTGTCCAGGTCTGACCATTACAACTTGGAGGGTACGGAAGCCCCATTACCTCCTGTCCTGCTTGTTCCCAGGAAACTTTGCTGGTCCAGGTCTCTGAGGAAATCTGAGAGAGCCCGAGTCTAAGCCAGCAGAGTCACTCATTCTTGCCTTGAGCTATTGACCATTCTCTGCTTCCTCACATTCTACAGCTGGTTTTCCTGGCATCTCAGATGTGGGTAGCTGCTTTTGCTTCTTGGTACGGACTGCCCTGCTTTGGGCTTCCAGTCTCCCAAGAGTGCCTGGGCCAGGGATGGGGCTGAGTTGGTTTGAACCCAGCAGGTAGAACCCAAGAGCTGAGGGTGAGGCTCTCCTGCCTTAGTCCTACTGCTTCTTGGGCCCTTGGCAGGAAGAGGCCAGATTCTTCCTTGGCTCCTCCCCAAAATGGACTTGAGATTCATTGGCGCCTCTTTCCCCATAGGGAAAGAGTTTGACCTCAACAGGCAGTGTGGGGTCATAAATCCGGAGACCAAGAAGATCTGTACACGCCTATTGACTTGCAAGGTAGCCCCGTCCCTCTGCTTGATGATGGGGGGAGGGGAGGTTCAGCATAGACATGGAACCTCGGGAAGGAGAGTCCAGAAGTTACTGTAAACAAGGGATGGGGCTTAGCCGCCACCAGGGAAGGAGAGGAGACACTACTTGTAGTGGGGTATAGGGCAGGAGCAGTAGATAGGGAGTGCCTTCCAGATCCCCTCACCCAGAGGAGAGTTTTAGTCCCTTGAGAGTAAAATAAATACACAAACACCCATCACCCACAGCATACTCTATATGTGTCAAAGGAGACCCATCCCTTTCCCTTCCTGCTCAGATCACACCTCCTGACTACTCCACTCTGCTGTGTTCCAGATCCACTCCGTGCACCAGCGCAGGGAGGTCCCAGGCAGGGCCAAGGACTTTGATGTGCTAGTGGCTGAACTGAAGGCCAGCTCCCGAAAAGGAGAGTCTCCCAAGGAGAAGAGCCCAGCACGCAAAGAGCCAGCTCTCGAGCGGCCCTCCCAGGAACCTCCCACTGCAGTCCAGGGTGTGGCAGCAGTAGCTGCCCCCAACACCACCTTCTCTTCTCTGTCTAAGCAGACCTACCCATACTGTGCACTTCCCAGGTATGTACAGAATCTTAAGTCCACCTTAAATGGGGATATCCAGCCCCTAAGGTGCCAGGAAGCCCTGGAGACAGGCCCAGGGAATGTCCTGAGGATATACTCATTTCCCCTAAGCACCCAAGCACGCTGCCTGCGGCACTCCAGCCTCCATGAGGTGTGTCAGATGGCAGCACCTGGGATGTAACCTTCTTTCTCTGCTCCGCTGTGGCTTAGCACTTATCATTGGGCAGGGTCCTGGTTGAAGCAGTGCTACTGTGTAGACATCCACTGGCCCCTTTGTGTGCACAGGCTGCCCTGGACTATGGGAAAGCCTATTCACATGCACTTCCACCTATAATACAGGGGTAGACATAAAACACAGGCTCGGCTTCCAGACAGGCTCACAGGAATATGTGATGAAGAGAGTTGACTAGGCTGACCTGTGCTGGGTATAGTTATGCTGGGAACATTTTCTGGAGGAAGCAAACCTGAAGCAGATTTTCTCCCTAAAAAGACAAGGTCTAGGAAGGGGCTGGAGAGAGAATCCCTTGGAGGCTGTGGCCTTTGGTTCTGCCTCTTACTCTGTGAGCTATCTTGTACTTTGCTGTCCTTTCATCCTTCCCATTCATCTGAGTACCCAGAAGAGTACATCTGCCCTGGGTACTTGAGCTCGGACACCCTCCCCCTACCCTACATCATTCACATCATCCTAACATCTCCTTTGGCCTTCTAGGTCTCATGCCTCCTCGGAGAGTGAGGTGGATGATGAAGGTCCCTGTGGTGGTGATGGGGATCCAGGCCTATTCCCCTTCCCTCTGCCCCGGGGTGGGGCCCAGGCCTCCAGTGAGGAGAGTGAAGAAGAGGGGATATCTGATGACCTCCACCTTTCCCCTGACTGCCATTATGCAACTCGGCCCCCTAGGCCACAGGCGGTAAGGTGGCAGGACAGGGAGCTGGGGTGGAGAGTGGCCAAGTCTTATATCTCAGGCCCTCCCAACCATGTTCTTTCCTTCTGCCTCCAGTTTTGCACATTTGGAAGCCGGCTGGTGAGCCCAGGATGTTATGTGTTTAGCCGCCGGCTGGACCGGTTTTGCTCAGCACTCAGCTCCATGCTGGAACGGCACCTCAGCTCACACATGTGGAAGTGAGTTTCATGGACTCAGAACTTCCTTCCTCAGGCTTGAGTGCTCTTGGGCTTCAGAAACCCCAGTCTGGTATACCATGGCTGATTGCTAAAAATGCAAATGGGGTGTGGCATGAAGGGGTGAGACTTAGTAGCCTGGAGGAGGGCATGAGTGGGTGATCTGGGTGAATCTAGATACTTACCCATCTCTTCCAGTACCTTTCAAGTAATGCAGGATAGGGAGTGGCCAAACCGAGACCAAAAATCAGGTCGTTAATGGGTCTACATGCTAGTTGTATGTCTTGTACTGATACAACGACCATTCTTTTTCTTGTGCCTTCCTCGGCTTAGTTCCAGTGTCTCCCAGCAGGGGGCAGCAACCTAGGGCTTTGCTGGTCATTTGAAGGTTCAGAGACTGACTGGTGTATACTAGGGAAGCCCTGGCGTTTGCTCAGTATCACAGTGGAGCTCTCTCTTTGCTACAGGAAGATCCCACCAGCGGCTGAGCCTCCATCCCATCTTGTCAGTCCATCCTTATCTGATCCCCTGAGTCCATCCTCTATGGGCAGCTGCCCCCGACTTCCAGGCCCACCCCCTCGACCTGCCTGTCCAGCCTCCATACCTCCCATCAAGGACAGTCTTGTCCCTAGCTATCCTGCAGGCTCCCCCAGTGTAGCAGCTGCCTGCAGCCAGGCAGAGTGCATGGGCGGTAGCCAGGCTATTACCTCACCGCTGCCTGCCAACACTCCATCTCCGTCCTTCAGCAAGCTGCCACCTTCCAAGGCCAGCAAGTCATCCAAAGGCAAGGAGGGGGTGGAGATGGAGGCCCCTTCTCGAAAGCGGAAGTTATCCCCTGGCCCTACCACTTTCAAACGGACCTGCATCCTAGAGCCTGCTGGAAAAGGCAAACCCTCTAGCTGTCGGGGTCTTTCAACCAAGACTAAAACAGCCCTGAACTTGGGGCTTAATGGAACAGTGGGGCCACGAGTGAAACGAGCAGGTCCCCTGGACTGTCGGGGTTCCCCTCATTCATCCCCCATACCAGTCAAGGCTTCTCAGCTAGAAAACCGGGGAGTAGCTGGACACCCAGCTAAGGTCCTGCCAACCAACTGCCTCTCTGAGGAGGAGGTAGCCAAGAAGCGGAAAAACCTGGCCACTTACTGCCGGCCAGTCAAGGCCAAGCACTGTCAGGCTGGTGTCCCTCCTGATGGGACCTGCTCTGTGCGACGCAAGAAGCCAGGCCCAGCCCTGCCCTTTGAGGAGAAGTGCTCTACACTGAAGGTACCAGTCCAGCTTCCTGAAGAACATGGGCAGAGAGGGCTTGGGAGGGCTGAGAGGGCTTGGGAGGGCTGAGGCTGGGAAACACAGTAGGTACATGACATGGAGAAGGTGCTAAGAATGCTCCAGAGGGGAATAAAGGGGGAACTGAGAGAGCTCCTGGGCTACCTACTTTGGGGAAAGGTTAGTCAGTTCTTTCCAGGGTAACCCCAGCTTTCTCCTGAGGGACCTTTCCTATCCCCAAATCTTCTCCTTTGGGCTTAGGACATGCTGTCCCACCCTGCCTTTGGTTTTGCTTTAATGAAAGGACTACATCTTTTTGAACTGGCTGTGACCCTCCCTCTAGGACTCGGAGCTATTTTTCCTTAAAGGAAGGGGCTTTGGGTCCCAGCATGCAGAGTAGCTGGGTGGGTGGGCTGCTCTAGTTCTCTGGTTCTTCCACTGGCATTAGGACATTGAAAAGCAAGTATACAACTTAAGGTCTACAGAGTCATTTCAGATTACAGCAGGTTCTCCAGGTTCTAGTAAAGCTTGAAGTTAGGTTTATTTACCTTTTCTGTTGAAGCCTGCTTTGATCTATCCCTGTGATCTCTGTAAGGAGGGACTTCTGGGAGGTGAGACAGGGTAATAGTCTTCTGGTTTAGGCATGGATTACGTGCATGCCAAGTCTCCTGGCACCTATAAGGGAAACCTGATAGTTACTGAAGGGCCTGCTTGTGTGTGTACAGGTGTGTGCATGTGTGTTCTCCAGGTTCACTACCCAGTCCACCTCTGTTAGGCTGGCATTCCTTTCCCCTCGCTCAGTTGTATTTATTAGGCCAGCTGCAGGAATTCAAGGGTTAGCCCAGATGTTCAGTGGGAAGGATAACAGGTAGGCCCCTAGCCTGACCCTGTCTCTTCCCTCTTTTCTCCCTGCAGTCAAAAGCTCACTAACGAGAAAGTGCCTGCCCACTGCCACGGAGCCGCCAGCACCTCCTCCCCTCCAGATCTGGGCCCCAGGCTGCTGCCGCTTTTTATAACTTTATATTATTTTTTTTAAGAAAAAAAAAAAACTCTTTAAAATACCTCAAGACTGTCTCCCTGTTCTGTTGCTGCTAAGAAAATATAAAAAAACAGAAACATAGAAAAGAATGAAACCTGGTGTAGCCGAATGAGTGTGCTTACTCTCTGCAGCCCCATCCCGAGAGGCTGGGATGATAGGCAGTATACACCCCAGCACACACACGCTGTACACAGAAACCTGGAGCTTCAGTCCCTGGGAATCTTCTTCCAGAGAGGATAATAAGGCATATGATGCTGAGTGAGCACAGCACCCCAGAGGCTTAAGAGACAACTATGGTTCCACTGGGAGAGATGAGAGGGAGGGGACTCACACTTGTGACACCATCCTTGCCTTTTTAGCCTGAGGGTTTGTGGGAGTTAGCTTATGGCCGTTTTCTGGTTTTCTAGCAACACTGGGCTTCCATCCCTCCACAAATGGCCGTTCTTGCCCTTCCCATTTCTTAAAACCAGCCTTAATTTCTCAACCATACAGAGGCTAAGCTTAGTGATTGCTGTTCTAGGGGTGCTGGACAGCGTTTTTTTTTTTTTTTTTTTTTTTTTTTTTCCTGTTTTCTTTCTTTTTTTTTTTTTTTTAATTATGGTGTCCATGTGTCTGTGTGTGGGTTTGTGCATGTGATGCCTGCGGAGGCAAGAAGTGTGGGAGCCCCCTGAAGTTACTTACAGTCAGCTGTGGGCCCCCTGATGTGAGTGTTCAGGCCCTGTGTAAGAGGAATATGCACTCTTAACCACTGAGCCATTTCCTCAGCCCCTGAACAGCCCAAAACGGTCTCTTCTGTGAGTTTGCCCTGAAGAATGAGGGAAAAGCTCTCAGATAGTGCTCTTTAGGCTGAATCATACCTTTTTGGAGGTATATAGTGTAGCAAAATTTGGGGTTTTGGAAGGCTCTGGTTCTTCTGGATCAAGGCTGTGCAGCTATTGTGGCAGCAAAGACTGAATGTGCCCTTAAGTCTTTGGAATATTTTGAGGGGGCAGCATGGGAGGGAGGGGATGGGGGGGCAACTATACCTGTATATAGGGATGAGATTACTTCTTTGGTTCTCATACCTGAATTCATTAGATTAGATCACTAGATTTTGGCTTTGGCTTTTCATTTATGTTAACACAGGGAGGAATCTTGTCTCTTGAACAAGCCAGAAATATCTAGGGAGTACGCAGCCCGGGGAATCCAGTACTTCTAGAAAGCTGCTCAAAACACAGATTTCACGCTCTTGGGTCAGCGAACCAAGTGTGTGATTTGGGGTTTCGCTGGTATCAGTTGCTACGGATATAATTTTCACAGACCTCTTGAGATACCCTTATGGACACAAAGATATAATGAAGGTGGGTGGGGAGCTCGATTAGGTCAGTGGAGGTTTCCGGGAGCCGCCCTTTGGGGCCGAGGCGCTTCCCCCCCACTCTACAGAGGGCGCTGTGGGCACCTCCGCCACACGGCCCCGCAGCATCCCCGGGGAGGAGCCTCTCCTGTAGCCGCCGCCGCCTCCGCGATCGCAAACCCGGAAGAAGCCTCTGGTAGCTGGACTGTGCCGGCCGGCCGGGCACTGCCATGCATCCCATAGAGGTAGGTCTGGTTCCCGCTCCAGCGAGGGAGCCGAGACTGACCCGCTGGCTGCGGAGAGGCAGTGGGATCTTGGCGCACCTGATAGCTTTGGGCTTCACCATCTTTCTGACTGTGCTGTCCCGGCCCGGAACCAGTGAGTGTGCGAGGCGAGGTGGGGCGGGGCCATAGAAGGGGCGGGGCCTAGGCGCTGGAGGGGCGGCTTTGAGCGCACTTGGAGACGCGAAACTGAGACCCTCAGCTGAGGAGGGGCGGGTCCTTGAGTGGTTGTAAAGGCGTAGTGGGCGGGGCCCCGGAAGTCCTGGGAGGGTGGGGCTTGAAAAGACAGAACTTCCTTAGAAGGAGGCCCACGTGGAAAAGCCTTGTGGGGGGAGGGGGGGAGGCCTGAGCAGACTAAGGTTCTCTAGGACTGGGTTGGCAGCAAATGCAGACCCTAGACCAAGGTGATGCAAGGGCCCCTTGACTCCTACCTCTTTATGGTGAGTTCCTGATTCTTGCTTAGGCTTGAGATGGTATGCTGACCTTTCCCTTGTGGCCAGGTCTTTGCCGTTTACAAACCACAGTATCAGTGATGCCCAGCCGTCAGCCTGTTCTCTTTGATTCTTACTTAGGTCTTTTCTCCTGGCACCCTGTGTTCATGGCCTTGGCGGTGAGTTTGGATATACTTAGCTTAACCTTTGGGGAGGCATTCAGTTTTTCAGCCTAAGGATCAGAGAGATGGGTGTAAAGAGGGCTTTCTCTTTCCCTAAAACCTATAGGATTGGGGAAAGTGGAATAAAGTGTCAGGTGGCTGAGAAGGTCGGGGAGGGGTCCTCTGGTGCCTCAAAGGAAGAGGGATGTTATCAAGGCCTTGCCCTCAGAATTCAGTAGAAAGTTCAGTGTTTGCTGTTCTGTAGTCCAGAAAGGATGTGTGTGAGGCTGCAAGTCTTTTAGCTTCCCCATGTCTTTCTGGATGTGTGAGAAGACCTCCTTTTTCTCAGGCTCCATGCAGACTAGAGGCTCACTGGCCTTTCCCTGTGATTACAGTTCTGTCTCTGCATGGCTGAAGCTATTCTACTCTTCTCACCTGAGCACTCCCTGTTTTTCTTCTGCTCTCGAAAGACCCGGATTCGACTCCACTGGGCAGGGCAGACCATGGCCATCCTCTGTGCTGTCCTAGGCTTGGGCTTCATCATTTCCAGCAAGATTCGAAGTGAGCTGTCCCATTTGGTGTCCTGGCACAGCTGGATAGGAGCCCTGACACTGTTGGCCACTGGGGGACAGGCACTGTGTGGGCTGGGCCTCCTCTGTCCACGAGCAGCCCGGGTCTCAAGGGTGGCTCGCCTCAAGCTCTACCATCTGACGTGTGGCCTGGTTGTCTACCTGATGGCTACAGTAACCGTGCTTTTGGGCATGTACTCAGTTTGGTTCCAGGCCCAGATCAAAGGTGCAGCCTGGTACCTGTGTCTGGTACTACCATTGTACCCAGCCCTGGTGATCATGCACCAGATCTCCAGCTCCTACTTGCCAAGGAAGAAAGTGGATATATGAATGCCTCCAAACTCTGAATCTAGGTGGGATTCTTACCTTGGAGTTTAACAGTTCCTTGGTGATCGTCACAGGACCCACTGCAGAAGTAGATGAATTTTTGCACTTGATGGCTAAGCCACAGCGTGCAGAAACCCTAGCTGCTACTGTTGAGGCATGATCCAGTAGGCTCAAATTGGGAAATGTCCTACTGTGTGCAAGTGGAAGGTTATGGAGAACCTGAAGCCTCACTCTTGACGGGAGACAGAAGTATTAGGTGGTGGTGGTGGTGGTAATGGTGGTGATTTCTTGCTTGTGTGCCTGTTGAAGAGTTCTTGTAGGTTATGAATGCCAGCCAAAATACTGGGGTCCCTGTTGAGAAAGCAGTGCTATGGAGAGCCCGTGATCTCTTAGGCAGTGCTGTACAATCAACCTTAGACAAGTTCCATATCTCAGGACTTCCATTTCCGCACCTGAAAGTCCCTTATCGTTAACACTGGTGTCTTGACAGATTGATGTCGCTGATAGCTCTGGACCATGTGGGCAGCTCAGGATGCAATTCTTTCAGCCATTCTCCCTTTACTCCCCTGGAAGGACCCTTCAGAAATCATGCTGACTTGGCTCCTGAACCAAGAAACAAGGAACCCAGGTGAAGGTCTCCTGGATAATAAGGCACTGAAGTCACTTTAAGTTCTTTGGAGGAACTGAAGGCATTGTCCCTACCAAGCCCTTGACTATTGGGTTCCTTAGCTGAGCTAAGAACTTCCTTCAGGCTACCTCTGGGTATGCTCCTGATGTTCATTCTCAGGACAGAGTGGTCCTGGGCATCTTACACTTTGCCCTTAGGGCTTACAGTGTTTATTCAGCACATTGCTCCATGGAACTATTCTGAAGCTTTTAGAACAAAATAAAAACCAAGGAGTAGGCCCCTCTTGACCTAATGAAAACTGTCTTTCCCTGTTGCCCTTCTTTCCTTGTCATTTAAGCTTTCCTTAGTTGCTGTCTCCTGCCAGCTGGGCCTAAGAGTGGGATGATGTTGATACCAACTGTGCTGTTCCCTGCCGGTATACCTCCTTGATCTGAGTTCCCCAGAGCATCCTTTGTTGTGAGGGCTAGATGTCAAACTAGTTAGCCGTGGTGTAGGTGGTCAGTCTAAGAGATGGGCCCTCTATAGATCCTAATAAGGACTGAAGACTGCTGAACCAGGAAAAATATCCATGCAGCTTTCTACCCGGGAGATAGAGCCAATGAAACACTCTGGGAGGCCTGCAGTATAGGGGCTGGAACACCAGTTCTAGAGACAAGTGTCTGTTGCATATCTCAGATCCTCTGAAGATTTAAGGCCTCTTCTCCAAGTGGGTCAGGAACAAGGCAGGTGGGATTCAATAGTACAGAAATGGGGACCAGGGGGCAGAAGTATTCTCTCAGTGGACCTCACCATGCTTTCCTCAGGGAGCTAGCATAACTCTCTAAATACAGCTTGCTGAACAGAGACCCTGCAGTGCAGAGGGGAACTGTTCTTGTCTTTTTCAAAGCCCTCTCTCCCTCTCAAGCCATCCACTGTGCTGTGATCTTGGAGGGAATGGTTCCCCGGCCACATGAAAGAGACTCTAACTAGGGTCACTTTGATAAAGAGCGCCCATCTCCTTCCCTCATTAAGGCCAGTGCTGGGGGCTCCCTAGGGTGGACCAGGTAAGGTTCAGCAACTTGTTCTCAGCACAGAGGCAATGCCAGAAAGCCTGAGCTTGCCTGAGGTGTTGCCTCCTCCCAGGTGGTGCGGGGGCTGGTGGGCGGGCAGGCAGGCGTGCTGACAGCCGGCAGTTTGCGTGGGCTGTGCCATCTGATGTCTATTCCCAGCCCCGGGAGGAAGGGGAATCATTTATATTCTGCAGGAAGAAGGGACCCAGCTGTCGCTTCCTCTGACCAGTGGGCCTGGAGGGCATCGGTGCAGAGCAGAGAGGAAGGTACAGGTAGTGGTGGTCTCCTCCTTAGGGATTTGACCTTAGTGTAGGGGGCAGGACACTAGGAGGAGCCCTTCTTCCTGTTGGGTCAGATTGGGGGTGGGGCTTCCCTCCCTCCTGTCTTTCCACTTTTCCATCAGCACCTGCCCTCACATCCTAGGGCAGCAGCTGGACAACCATTAGTTCTCAGTGCCCAGGGTACTCTTCCTCCAGCTGGGATCTGTGCCTGGCGGCTGTATATGCCTTCTGGCTGTATGCTCCCTCTTCCCCACACCTGGCCCCTTCTGTATCTTTTAATGTCTGGATACTACCTGGGCTTCTCAGTAGCAAGGAAGGGGCCTTAGCAGGAACACAAATGGCTGTCCTTTGGCCATGTTCCTTGACTAGGGAAAGCTAGTAGTCAGCCTGTTTTGCTTTTTCAAGGGGACACTCAGGATGCTCAAGATTAAAAAAAAATCACCCATCATTTGCACAAATTTCCATATCATGCTAAGTTCTGATTCCATGTTTGATTGTGTTCCAAGCTTGATTATATTCAGAGTCAACCTTGAGGGCATTAGAAAGATAGTTTGTATCAAACCCAAATGGTAATAGGCACACTGTCTGTAGTCCTCTCAGGAGCCCCTTTGTTCCTGTATCCTCCCGTTGGGGTTGGGGTAGCAGGGAATGAATGACAGGAGCTCTGCATCTGAGAACTCTTGCTTCCCTCTCTGGCTGTCATCTCATCCAAGATAGGCCGCTATCAGTTCAAGATAGGCCAGCCTATTCTTGCTCTCCCCTTCAAGGCAGGCTGCCCTTCGTCCACGACACTGGCCTGCCCCATCTCTCAGTGTCTCCACCTTTCCACTCCCATGCATGGCTGCTGTGGGTCTTGTTTTTAAACCTCACTGTGGGAGATCCAGGCATCCTCCCTGAGCCAGCTGGCTGCTGTGCCGAGGCCTGTTCAGAGTTAATAATAATCATTAGTTGAATGGTGCTGGGACCTTTCAGCTCCAGATCTCTAAGCACTTGCAGGCTGAGTCAGCCAGCCTTCACCTTCCCCCTCTTCCTGGGCTTTGGAGTGTAACAGCATGGGAAGGCACTGTGGGAGAGGAGGCAATCAGGATTCTTGCCTGGCTATGCCAGAGGCTTTTCTCCTGAGAGTAAGCAGTCAGGCCAAGATACACAGAATACAGTGTGCTCAGCTGAGACGGCCATGGCTGTGGTAGCTGATAACCCCAAGCCTCTAGTGCTCCTGTGTACTTGCCTTGGCTTCTGGGGGGGCACTCTACCTGAATCCCGTAAGCAAGTCCTGAGAGCAAGAAAGTTTCTGGATTGGTACTCCCCACAATGCCCTGGTCTGTGACTGGCACAAAGAACGTGTGTCCTGAACTGGAAGGTGTGTCAGCCTGAGGAGGCTGCTTTATGAGTGTCTCGGCTCCTAACACTGGGTGGCACAGGCCAACTATTTGCTTCTCATCTTACCTCACAGGGATGTTGTGAGGATTCCACAAGAGAACAAGGTTCAAAGCATTAAACAAATGGAAAACAGATGCTATGTTCTGTCCTTTTCTCTCTCTGAGTCTGGTTCTGGGGTTTATGCTTCCTAGGAAGGCAATTAACTGTGGGAAATGGTGCTGAGGAGGACCCAAGTCTCAGAGGGGCTTTGAGAGCCATATAACAGTCACAGTTCTTACTTTTGGATGCAAGGTCATTTCTTATCTCTCCCTGCAAGAGATGCTACCAAGATCATGGTTACTGAAGTTTGTCTTACCTTGTGTGGTCAAGCCACAGGGGTGATTGTAGGTCTGAGTCAGTACAGCTTCCTCCAGGTCAAATCCGGAGGGTCAGGTCTCAGCCAGGAGTTTTAGTCACAATTTATCTAAATCTCTTGTGCCTAACTCTGCCCTTCTAAGGGAAGAATGGGCACAAAGAAAGGGAGGGTCACTATTAGTGATCATGGTACTACCACCCTGACCCTATGTTTCCTCTCTGTAGCTTCAGAGCTATACTCCTAGGATGTGGTTCCATGAAGGGCATGGCTTCTGGCTTCCAGGGGTCCACAGCTTAAGGTTCCCTTTGCTGTTTCAGGCATCTCCTTTCCTCCTGAAAATGTTTTACTGGAACTACCACACACAAGTGAGCGAACACACACACACACACACACACACACACACACACACACACACACACACACACGAAAGCAATTCTGTGTAAACTTTCAGTTAAGAGGAAGGGTACTTTCCAATTTGTCTGAGGGCAGACAGCATTTGGCCCAAGGGTGGGTGAAAGCAAGCAGAACCATCAGCAGCATGCAGGCTTGAACATTTGCCTCTCTTTATCTTCATTGTTTTTTCTGTTCTGGGATCCAGGAACAAAATGCTAGTCTAGCCTAAGCCATTTTTGCCTGAAAATGGCACAAAGAAAACAGAAGCAGAAAGGGGCAGGGGGAAGTGCCCCAGAACTGCCCTGGAGAAGGGTTGGAAGTAGATGGTCAGTACTGGGCAGGGCTTAATACAAACAGATTACCTCTGGTGGGATAGCTTTAGCCCAGATTTGGTCAGAGAACAGTAGCCCATTATTGATTGGCCAGCTATTGTCAAAATTCCCCTAAGAGCTTTCTAACCTGACTTTGAAGCAGCTGAAGGAAACAATTCAAGCTAGTCTGTAGAATCTGGGAGTTGATTTTGTATCACTGGTGACATAAGTGGCTCCCAGGACCCTATCTTTTAAAAAGGTTCTCAGTCATCTCCCAATGTGTCCTAGCAGTGATGCTTAGACCATGCCTAAAGTAAGCCACAGCAGAAAAGGGGGGGGGGGGGCTGGGACGACAAATCCTACCTAGTCAGTCCTCACCAACGTTTGTGCACATTATGCCAGTGCAGAAGGACACCCAGCAGTCGCCTGGTAGGATTTCATGTCCTGGTTCACCAAAGGATGGCTCTATGCGCATATACCAGAAGGGAAGGCTTCAGGGCATTTCTAAGGATCCCAGCCATTTGTTACCTTCCACCTATCAGTGTCTGAACCTGATGAAAGTGCTTGATTGACAGCTTTAGCCTTCTCTTTCAAAGCCCTTGGCGAGGAAGCCATTAGCATAGACTCCTTGCTGCCTGACCAAAAAAGCCAACTGTCCTTACTGCAGGGCCTGAGCTTTTTTTGCCATATGGGTGGGGAAAGCACAGAAATCACCACTGGTTGCCTAGGAGACAAGATAAGTGGTACAAATACAGAAAAGGGAGGAGTTGAGAGGCCAGGTGGAAGAAAGACTGGGCTAGCCCATGGACTGCACCCTTATCCTGTCACATCAGGCTTCTGTTTCCCTGAAGTGCTGCCTGAAAGGAATGACAGAAAGTCTTACAAGACCCAGCAGACAAAACTACATGTCTTGTCCATGATCCAGGGAGCTTGTGGTTTGGGAGTGGGGTGGGCATAAACAGCAGAAGAGATACAGCCTCGGAGAACTCCAAGCAGTCTTCCCAGCCTGCTCTCTCTACCAGCACCATCTTCTCAACCAGACAGTCAGCCATAGCAGAGGTAACTTTGTAAAGATGAGGAAATGCACAGATGTGGACTATAGGAGATCTCTGACATCACTCAGAATCTGCATTTCACTGACTGACCTGATGTGCCTGGCAGAGAAGTAGCTTCACTATTTCTCCTGAAGTGAGACAGACAACTTCCCAGACAGAACAGGGCTACAGTGGCTCAATTTCATACACATAAGAGGTTATGGTAATTACATATTCTCCCTCGTTGGTCTCCCATTCAAGTACACACCAGGTCAGACCCCACTTTGCTTCTGCGATCAGTTGAGATCTCACATATAGAATGGTATAGGCCTAGGCCTAGGCCTCATCCTCTTGCGACAGTCCTTTCCAGAAGCCTCAAGAGCATAGCCAGATTTTACTAGTTTCTGGAAGGGTATGTCTATAAGAGAAAGTAAAGATTCTGCATTTTTTTTCTTTCCATTCCTCAGAATACTTAGTGCACATGAAACAGTCATTGAGTATTAACATACCCATGAGATGAATATGCTTTTAGCTCAAGATGAAAATATCCTGGTAATAATCAAAATTTTATGAAAGTGAGCTGTTTCCCACCATTAAGAAAAAAAAAAAAAAAAAAAAAGCAACCTTCCAATCCAAGCATTTTGCCATTGTACCATTAGAAAGCTTGATCTAGCCTTTTAAGAGAACCCTGTAGGGAGGCAACCCTCCTCCTTAGGGATCTAGCAGATCATCTTTCTGTACAAGCCCTGGCCCAGGGTATCTAATCTCTTGCTTGCTAAAGGCCCTGTGATGCTGCTTTTAAGGCTATCTCAGAAGTTAGAAAACTGGTCTGTTGGGCACATCAGCCCCTGCTTGATTTTGTGTGGTCTGAAAGAATAGTAGTTTTTACTTTTTTATCGAGTTGAAAAAAAAACTGAAAAGACATTAACATTTTAGAGCCCATGGGTACATTTTCATTAGGTGCTTTGTATCGGCAGGGATTTGAATATGTACCTCAAAAATTCATGTCCTAGAAGCTTGGACCTCAGTGTGGTACAGCTGAAGGGTGATGTAACCTTAAAGACATAACGTCTAGTGAGAGATAGGACATCGGGGCATCGTCCTTAGAAGACAGTGGCGTAGTTCTCATTGGGCCCTGGTTTGCTCTCTTAAGAACAAGTCATTATAAAAAGGGCAAACAGACCACAAAACCTTTGCCCTGTTTCTTTATGTGATCTCTTCTGCATTTCCTCCCATTACTGTGATGACACACACCATGAGGCCCTCATAACTTGTAAAACCAGTGGGACCACCGGATCTTCAACTTTGTCTTCCTAAACTATAAGCTATGTAAACCTTTTCTCCCTTATAAAATGCTCCATCTTTGGCATTTCCCTCCAGTAAACAGATTGCTATATTGGCACAGAACCACGGTCATTCATCTACACACTGTCTGTGGATGTTTGTCTGCTACAGCAGCGCAGTGGAGGTTTAAGAGATGGTGAATCCTCTAAGGCCCAAAATATTTACTGTCTCGCTTGAGAGAAAAAGTTTGCCATTCTCTCTCTAATCTTAAAGCCTGGGTGATTTAGATTTTATACTTAGTTTCCTAGATAATGCAGATAAAAAACACTTAGAAGAGATTCTCTCTTTTGATGTCACACCCTTTTGAAGTATACTGAACCCATTTAGTATATGCTAAGGTAAATAAACCAACCACAAACTGTGCCAGAGCAGAGACTCAAGCCAGGTTTAATGGTCATTGTCTAGTTATAGAGCCCACGGGCTCTGAGGTTTGCCAGCCTGGTGTACACAGTGGGAGGAAGAGTCCTAGACACAGAAAAAAAGAATTACAAGGCAAGAACACACACAAACCCAGAAAACTGGTTTTGCTTTCCCCAGATGGGTCTACCCTTTCCTGGCCTTTTCCAGGGGCCCCATAGATACAGCAAAGAAAAAGATCACAGATAATCACACAGACTGTAGAGCCCTGTCACATCCTGTCTCCAAAGACACCTGCTTTCCTTCCTGGGAGGTACAGTTTATGGGTACAGATAGGGTGAAGGCCAGCCTTTCTTATATCTACACCTGGCTGATTTTCTTCCCAAAGTCTAATGGAATCATATATTCGGAATATGGACACACACACCCCGCCTACAAGGACAAAAAGCTACCATTTGTGTCATAAGAACTGAAACCACAAGGAGAGACCAATCAGTTAAATGTCCTAGTGAAGCATCCAGACATGTCCTGCAGGTGTCTTGAACTAGGGCACAAGTTAGTGGATATAGTAGGGAGAGTTAGGCTGCAGAGTAGGATTTAAAAAGAAAGTAACCCTCCTGGTCCTCAGGACCTGCTCAGCTAGAATGCCCCAGAAGGCAAACTTGATTTGACTTCCATTTTAAAGAGTCTCACTGCCCTGTATGGTGTCAGGAGAGGATGCTGCTACCTAAGAGATTTTTTCATTCCCTACGAGTCTGAGGATCTAGGTCTGGCTCTTGGACCTCTGGTGATAAAGTTCCCAGAAGTCTTTGGAATACAACCAGTTCCTTACCAGCCCTTGTCTATTAGGACACAGGAGGAACAACTCAGAGCTGCTTAGCCTCTGCTAGCATCCTTTGGAGTCCTTCATTACTCTGGCTCTAGCTTCCTGTCTTATAGGTATGTAGTTTTTTAAGAGGGTTTCTGAGGAGTCTGATGAACCAGCTAGTACCTCACCACCCTTCTCCCAAAGGCTCTAGTGTGTGGTTCCCCTAACTCCAGCATCTGCAGAAAAGTGATTCAGTTCCATGGAGATATGGGTAAAAGTTCAGGGTGTTCAGAAATTAAAGTACAAGAGATTGTGCATTTGAGGAGCCTGGCGTGGTCACTCTCTCTCCTGCAGTGCAAAAAAACTGTGTGTGAGAAGTGGTGCGCGTGGGTGAAGTCCGTTCTAGAAATGGTGGCATCAGAGGGGGCCACAGACTCACTGTCCTGGTGGACATCAAGGCGCTGGTGTGCATGCATACCTATGAGCGTGCATACCTATGTGCATGCAACTACTTAAGGGGAATCGCTGCACTGCTCTCTTGACAAAACTAGGTTACTAATGAAGGATGGACAGCAGCCTTGAGATCCCAGGAGCAGACAGGGGACAATGTTTACTTCAGTTTCTCTTCCCCAGTCCTTATAGGCAGCCCAAGAGGCCCTCCTAGCACTAAGCAGCCCTCACCCACAGGTAAACAACACCCCTTAGAACCTCAAAAGCAGGTCGGGAAACTGGAGGACCTGGACGACTTCCAACCACAGGAAACAAGGGAAAGAAAAGACACCGGAAAACACCAATGCTGGGGAACACTTTCACCTCTGCCCTGCCCACCCCTCTTTCAAAGCTCAGAACAACTCTGCCTCTGGGGCCTGCAGTATGCTCACAGGATGCAGGGCACAGTCATCTCTACCCGAAGCATTTTGCAAGCCTGGGTGGAAGCTAAGGCTGGGTTTGTTTTTAAGTCCCTCTGCTCTGACAGTCACAACTGCACTGATCTCCGACTGGCTTTTCAAAGTGTAGTGCCCCTTCTGCCTCTGTTACAAGATGCCTGCCTTCCAGTCTGGTGGGGGAGCACAGAACTCTAAGCCATACTCTGTATTGCCATTTTGGGACAGAGACCACTAGGTTCCAGTCCTTCAGATGACAAAAGTCCCACACTTTGCAGGAGCGAGACAGCCTTGTCAGCAGAGAGATAAATGTTAGGTCCTGTCTATCTCCAGACCTAGTCTAACTGAACAGGACCATACTTTACTGACTCCTCTTTGCAGAGCAGCATTCTGTGGAAGGCTCAGAACCCCACCTGAACTGATTAGAAGGTCGTTGGAAGAAACGGCACACATGGAAGATACGGTAGGTCTGGCTGGCTGCTACATCAAAGAGGCTGGTTTTCCCTGTTCCTACAGCAAGTATGGCCCTGGTGCCACAGTGGTGGCGGGCATCAATAATGCTCTTTCTTTAGTATCTCCTACTCTTGTCCGACAGATAGACACTGGGAGTCAAAAACTAATCAAAGCTTTCTCCCAGCCAGGGAATTAGCCTACCTGGAATTTATGCCCTATCTACAAGTTTTATGCTATGACAGGGGCCTCTTAATTCATTTTGTACCCATCTGTGCCACCTGCACCAGGACAAGGCACAGACACAATGTCCTATATTGCTGCCATAACTAACAGGCAACAGGCCAGGCTCCTGCAAAGATGCACCTACGCAGGACTCCCGGGGAAAGAAGACGGGCTCTAGTGAGAAGCCTCACGACAGCTTTAGGGAGTGTTATTGATCCAGGTCTCAGCCTTTTCCTGACTCATTTTCCAAAGGTTTCCAGTTCTCTAGCTATGAATGTGACTTCCCGACCAGAGAAGATACTGCAGCTTCCCAGCATGGCTCCTGTGGAGGCTCCCCCAACACACACAACTTCGCAGGTGTGGGTGGGCAGAGACAGAAAAAAAAAGTTGTTTTTCAAATGGTTTTCTCTTAAGGAGCTAGGGATGACCTCAAAAAAAGTTTAGGGAATCTGCTCCTCCCCTCACCCCTTTCCTCGTTCATGTCTAACTCAGATGCGTCCCTCCTCTACCACACGGAGAATAGCCAAGGCCTTGGGTAGGGGTGTGGCATCTGCCTGAGGATTAATATATCCATATGTGAAACTCACAGCATCCACACCCTCACTGGGGTCTTGCCTCCTCTTGTGCCCATGACCAATTCCCTGGTGGTCAGGAGGAACCCACTCCCGTGGGCAGCCAGCCCTCTCTTCCACCCCCTCATATCCCTCAGGGGTACACTACCTCTCCTGGGGCAGAACCTCCCCATCAGCCTATGCTGCTCACACCACAATGGGTGTATCAGAAAAGACCGAGCTGACCGACTCTGGATCTGACATCCTCCGTTGGCCCTTGCCTGTTGCCTCGGGCACTGGCAGAGTGTTGCCTGGCTTGAGTTTGCCATTTTGACCCTGCCCTGGTCCAGCAGGTTCCAGGAAGGCCACCCGCCGGTCAAAACCATCATCTTTGTCCCCACCAGCCATAGGGTCATGGTTGGGTGTGGTACTGAGCATAGAAGAACTGAGGCTATCTCCTTGATGGCTGGAAGGCTTCTCCACACCCCGGCACCAGCAGCGGCAAGGGGTGAGATATAAGTAGATGAGGACCAGAACCACACTGAGGATACAGCCCACCAGGGTAGTATAGGCTGTGTTGAGGGTGTCATGGTGTCCGTGCAAGGTGAAGTTATACACTTTCAACTCCACAGACAGTGTTTCATTGAAAGTCTCCCCCATGGCATAGCAGGTATACACACCCCCATCCTCAACCTGCACCTTTTTAAAATGAAGATTGCCATCCTCGGACACGGTCACCGTGCCATTGGACCCCTGGTGTAGCACCTGTTCATTGCTTGGGGTCACCCACACTTTGGTCATCCCTTGCTGTTTGGTGTCACACCTGATGGTCAAGGTTTCTCCCAGGTGGGCCTCCCAGGCACTTTCCTTGTACTCGCTGCAATTGAAGAAATCCATACTGAAGACATTATGCAGCTTCTTGGAATACATGCAATACAGATCCTCCTGGAAGTCCATCACAGAGCTCAGCTGCCGGTACTGCCAATGGGAGAACAGCTGGTAGAGCTTGCAGTCACATTCCAGGGGGTTGTTATGCAGGTACAGCCCATTTTTGACCCATGCTGGCAATTTCTGCAGGTCAGTCAGGGGCAACTTCTTCAGCTTGTTTGAGGACAGATCCAAGAGCATTAGTTTGGGTAATTTGTTTCCATCCTTGATCAGTTCCAGAGGAAAGCGAGAGATCAGATTCTGGCTTAAGTAGAGTTTCTGCAGCTGGGCCATGTCCTCGAAAGCATTCCTGTCCACCACCACAATGTGGTTATTGTAAAGCAACAGCACTTCCAGCGCCTGCAGGTCGCTGAACAGGAACTCATCTAGCGTGTGAAGATGGTTGGAGGAGAGGTCCAGGTACCGGAGGTTGGGTACCGGAAGGAAGGCCTCGGAGGAGATGAAGTTCAGGTGATTGTGGCTCAGCAGCAGGGAGTGCAGGTTGGTCAGACGGGTGGGGGTCCACTCAGCCCGCAGCCGGCTCAAGTTGTTGTGGCTGAGGTCCAGTAGTGCTGTGTAGCTGGGCAAAGACTGGGGCACATTGGGCAGCTGCTGCTTGGAGCAGCTGAGGATGTTGCTGGCGCACAGACAGTTGGCGGGACAACTAACCACAGATCGGCCAGCCCTGACTACCTCAAAGAGAAGCAGGAACAAGGAGAGCAGCAGGAGCCAGAGGCTTCGCAGGTCACCCTGGGGTTGCATAGTGTCACTGGGGGGGAGAGCGAGGAAGGCCACAGGATCTGGCAGAGAGTCTCACCCCGGCATGTTCTGGTGGAGTATGGAAGGGTCACTTTCACTACAGGCTTGGGAGAAAGAGGATGGGTTTGTAGTCACCAAGGACTCAGGAGGGAAAGACCACCACTCCCACTTTCCTCTCCCATCCCTGTTCCCTCCCTTTGGTGAGTAGAGAGAGGAAGCTATCTGGGATAGTTCCCAGGCACAGCGAGGCAGGCTGTGGGCTCGAAATACTAGGGCATTAGAGGCACTGGAGCAAAGGCCCAGCGGGCTAGGGTCGCGGGTGTAGAGTGAGGGTATGCACAGCGTGTCCTCTGTGGTGGCAGTGGTGGGGTGTCACCAGGGATTGCACGCTCGAGGTTTGGAGGCGGGGTCACAGGGCCTTTCCGGAGGAACCAAGGGAAGGTCAACAGGGTACCGGGCTGGGAAGGGCCGAAGGTTCCCGGGGCCTGTGGCGCGGGTTCCCTCCCCAGAACCTCCGGTCACTGCACCTGCTCCGCGAGGATGCGTCTCAGCCCATGGCCAGTTCGGGAGCTCCGTCGCGGCCTCCCCCGTCCGCGCCTCCCCGGCCGGCCTGTCACGGCGCCCGGCGTACGCAGGGGCCCGCGCCCGGCGACATCGCCTGCGAGGAACTTGCTGGGTTCTGCGCCGTCCACCCGCGCCGCCGCCTCGCTCCGACCGCCGCGCCCGTCCACCCGAGCCCACCTGGCACGACTGCCACCTCCGGAGCCACCGGCCAGGCGTGAAGCAGTGCGGCGAGCGGGAGACGCCGCGATCCCAGCCGAGGGAGCAGCGTGGGGGCAGCGAGCACCGCGCGCGCGCCCGTCGCCGCCGCCGGAGCCTCGGGGCGCGTGCGCGCGGCGGGGGCGGGGCGCACGTGCGTGTGTTTGTCTCCGGCTCCCGGCGGACACGCGGGCCGCTGGTTGCAGGCGGGAGTCATTTCCTCTGCCATCCTGGGCTGCGCCCAAAGCTAGCGAGCGTGCCCCTCGCGCGCCTCTCCTCCCTAGCCTCCCTTTCTCCATCCTCTTCATGCCCCAGTACGGCTCTTCCTACCCAAACCCACTGTCAGGAAAAGAAAGTCTAACAGGAGTGAGTTCGCTGGAACCAGTGAGCTGACTCGGAGGCAAGAAGCGTCACGCGTCTTTTAATTTTCCAAATTAAAGAAATCTGGCTCGCATCCCGCTTGTCAGTGTTGGCGGGAAATTCATTTCATTAGTCACGTTTTTGACGTTCCTTCTGCTTTCTCGGTGGAGCTGTGAAGGCATTCAAATTTGGGAGAAGAACTTCATTTTGTTTTTCTTTTTTTGTTGTTGTTGTTTTTGTTTTTCTCTCTCGATTCTTGACGTCACTAGTCCACACATCTTGGTGTACCTTTGAAGAATACAGCTGCTTAGCTTGCAAGTCGGCTAGTCACGACTGGACTTAGGAGGTGTGTCCTTCCACAGACAACCCATCTTGCCTCCCTACTTCCTATGCAGCTCTTCCACTTGTCTTCCCACACTTTCTGGTTATCAGATGATGATTCCATTAGTTTCTCAAGTAGCTTAATTCTTTAAAATGAAGGCCAGTGGTGGATGTTGAGGTGTTTTCTGTAAGATGGCCCCCTAAACACAAAGAAGCTGTTAAACAATGTGTGCTATGGATGGTTGGAGGCGAGGACAAGGATGAACGAAGACCAAGTCATCCAAGAATTCATTCTTAAGAGAGTGGACACGAAAGGAGAAATTAGCAAGTTTTTCTTTCCAGTCTTTTAAGTAGCAAGACCAAGCCTGAAATGAATGTCTCAACAAATTAGTTTGCTAAGAGTTTTAAAAAGAAAGAACGTATATGTCTTCCGTATTTTTACTGAGAATTTAAGTGACTGTATTATCTCTTCAAGGGGTATTAGCACATTAACCTTATGCATGATCTGAGAAGTATGCATGGTGAAAAGTAGAGAAGAGTGGATGGTCTTTTTGGAGAAGAAAAGAAGAATCACAAAATTGCTGTCAAACACAATTTCTGTTGGCCAGGAATTCCAGAGGAGTATGCTTGGCAGTCCTGGCTCGGTTTCTCAGTTGCAGGTACACGTCATATGGAAGCTGTCATCAGAAGACTTGACTGGGACCAGAGGGACAACTTTCAGAGAGAGTTGCATGGATCCCTCAGATGCTTGGCTGATGTGGAGAAACCTCAGCGACTCTCCAGGAAGGTCAGATCTCAAGACTGCTTAAGTGTCCTGACAGGACAACTTCTGGCAGGGCGAGAGATCCAGGAGCCTGCAAGACAGAAGTCACAATGACCCAGCTCTTTCAAGTATTACTGTCATCTCCATTTTGGTCACATAGACAGATCCTGATGGAAAGAAACCACACAAGGGCATGAATTCCAGTAGAAGAGGATTACTTGGGGGCCTCTTGAAGTTGTTATCACATACATGGTCTCTGAAATCACATCTATTTTTTAATTTTAAAAATTTTCAAACATACTAAAAGTCTGTGATAAGCTCATGTATAACTACTATCTTTATTCAATAACTGACAAGAAAATACTATCATTGTATTTTATGCAAATATCCCTGGGAAAATGCCTGAGCCTCCTACCCTGTTTTGCCCTTCCCTATTCTTCCTTTAGAACCCAGCATTCCAGGTGCTCCTCTGTCCCTGTCCTCTTTCTAAGGTAGGGAAACCAAAGTAGCAAAAAGAGAAAGGCCCTTTAAGCTCCATATAAGTTTTAAGAGTTGGTATCTAAGCCAGGTGGCTGTGGCACACCCTTTTAATCCCAGCACTTAGGAGGCAGAGGCAGGTGGATCTCTGAGTTCGAGACCAGCCTGGTCTACAGAGTGAGTTCCAGGACAGCCAGGACTACACAGAGAAACCCTGTCTTAAAAAACAAACAGAAGAGTTGGTATCTATAATTTGGATAGCTCTTGAGCCTTTTTAACTCTCAACTACACTTAAATTTTTAAAAATATGCATGCAAGCCACTAAGGACTCTTGTTAGCAGTGAGATTCTGAATCACTAGTCCAGAGAGGGGCCCAGTAGCCAATGGTTCTAGCACACTAGATACTAATGCTTTGGATCCACACACCATGTGTTGAGTCACAAGGGGCTAGGCACGTGCCATTTAAATAGGTGTGATTTACTCAGCACATTTGGCTATTGGAATTAATTACAAATGAACAGCACTAGAAACCACATCTTTGGTTTTCCTCGCCACGCTGAAAATAGCAGTGACATGTGGCCAGCTACCCAACGGAACAAGGCATTGTCCCAGGAAGTCCTTTGGGTGGCACTGTGTAGAGAATTGACTCATAATAACTCTCCCACAGCTGCTTTTTAGGCCAAACAACTATCTATTAATTCACAACAAAAGACAACCTGTGCAGGATAAATAGCAACAGGTTATTTATAGTCTGCATTTATTTCCTCTTACTGGAATAGATCAACTCAGTATTGCTAACTACGATTTCAAAGGTTTTTTTGTCTAGCTCAGGGCTTGAACAAAAGAGGCCGCATGTATCTACTAGCTTATGAGAGTGGATGAATCGATCCCCTCCATACTAGAAGTATTTTTTCTTCTGTTGGACTGACTGATATTGACTATTAGAATCAAAGTAGAGAATGGTGAGGGAAGACACCCTTTAAGGATGCTAACATTTGAGTCTGGAGAACACAAAAATTTGGGGTTGAGGATATACTTAGTTGGTAGCATTCAAGACACGCTGAGTTTGATAAAGACCAGCATGGATTATATAAAGTCCAACCTTACAAATTAAAATAAAAAATAAATAATAATCCAAAATCTAGTGTGTGTGTTTGTAAGGGGGTGTACCATGTGTGTAGGTGCCCTTGCAGAGCCCAGAAGGTGTTGGATCCTAGGGAGCTGGAGTCACAGGTGTTTGTGAATGCCTGGTGTGGGTGCTGGGAACTCAGCTCCTCTGCAAGAGCAGTAGGTGCTCTTAACTGCTGAGAGACTCTCCAGCCCCAGTAGGTGCTCGCTTTATTTATTTATTTATTTATTTATTTATTTATTTATTTAATGTATACTAGTACACAGTAGCTGTCATCAGACATACCAGAAGAGGGCATCAGATCCCATTACAGATGGTTGTGAGCCACCATGTGGTTGCAGGGAATTGAACTCAGGACCTTTGGAAGAGCGGACGGTGCTTTTAACCACTGAGGGATCTCTCCAGCCCCTGTAGGTGCTCTTAACTGCTGAGCATCTCTCTGGCCCCCAGACTGGAATATTTTAAGTGTCCTTGCATTTTGTAGAGTAATAGCAGTAACATTTGTGTTCTTACAGCATCTCCAGAAAGCGGGGCCTGGAAAAATTTGAGGTTATCTTAGAACAGTCAGCAAAAAGGACGTGGATCAAGAGCTGCTTAAAGGGATAAATGTTTAGTGCTCACCATTGGTGTGCACTCTTTTTATATCAAGAAATTCACTTGCATTTTCCGTTTTGTTTCATCCCCAATGGCTTTTTTTTAAACAAGGGAATTTCTGTGACTACCTTTCACCTTAAAAATTAGCACTTGTTTTTTTTTTTTGTTGTTGTTTTTTTGGTTTTTGTTTGTTTGTTTTTTGCTCTGTATCTTACTTGGTTCTGAACATGCTCATATACTGATGACCTTCCCATCCTAGAGGTAAATAATTTTTTTCTTTTTAGGCAGTTGGTGTCACACTCCCATTTCGCCACTCCTTGCCTTTGTCACCTCAGCCATGCACACTTCCTGAAAGCTCTGGGTGGTCTGCAGAAACCACAGGATGAGCAAGTTAACTGGAGACTGAAAATGGATGGATGATGTTGGCCCAGAGGGGATACCATAGACAGTTTACAGTGCTCTGGGCTCTTGGGATTTATCAAACCTACCTAATGGTGTTTCATTTAATCTATAGCTCCCAGTCAAGGCTGCCCTGCCTTTATGGAAGTGATGGTTTCAGGCAACTAAATTATGAACACTGTCTTGACTTCTGATGCTCACACAGTCCTGCACTGAGTCATCAGATAGACATTTCTTGCAAATCTGTCTGACAACTTTATGGTCCAAACCATTATTTCATTTTTGAAAGACAGGATTCTGCTACCACAGTCTCCCTGTACCAGACCAGCACGGTCACAAACAAGAATCCCCTACGGCTCCCGAATTACAATCTTTTAAAGGGGATTTGCTTTTTTTTTTTTTTTTTTTAGATTTTTTTGTCAGGAATCTGAAAATATATTTCTTTTCCTGTTCATGCACCCTCTCTTCTGATTTTTAAAGGTTCTTAAGCCTAAAATTAGATTTTAGCTAACTCTGAGACTTCTCAGCTAATTTTCTTGACTAATTTGTTTTGTGTCTGGAGAGTTTAATATTCCACTTTAGGAAGTCAGGGTTTTTCTCTACTTAGGGACAAATAATTATTAAATGAACAGCTAAGGATTTCTCTCTCTGATCTATGGCCACTTGATTAACTTGTGTGAATAGATCTTTCTTCTCTAAACTTTCTTTGTTTTTTGTTTGTTTGTTTTTTTGTTTTGTTTTTGTTTTTTTTGTTTTTGTTTTTGTTTTTTTGTTTTGTTTTGTTTTGGTTTTTTTGGACACGCTTTCTCTAACATAGCCTTTGCTATCCTAGAACTTACTATATAGATCGGGCTGGCCTCAAACACACAGAAATCCACCTACTTCTGCCTCCCAAGTTCTGGAATTAAAGTCGTGTATCACCATGCCCAGCTCTAATTATGCTTTCTGCATGCAGTTCAATTAGGTTTGAGGAATTTCAACCATTTATTTATACTGTTCTTAACTACTTATCATGTTAATTATAATTTTGGCTGATCTGGCTCTTACCTATAATAAGAGAACATCAAACTGCCTGTGTTATAAGAGATGTTAATGGCCAAGTTCACAAGCTAGCTGGAAGAGCAAAAGGGACCAGGAGAGAGAAGTATCATTTTGTGGTTTAGAGTGCAGCGTCTGCAGCCAGGTTCTTCCCCCACTATGATGGGGGCAAGTTACTTAGCTTATACTGTGGAGACAATAAGAATACCTGCCTAATTGGGTAGTGAGACCTTAGATAGCTTATCCATCCCAGTAGAGTCTCTTAAGAGGCACTAAGCACTACATACATCAGGAAGTAGGAGCAGGCTGTCTTTGCATCTTTGGTTGGGGCATTTTTCTTAAATTTGTGTTTATTTTTTCCTAGTCTCATACATGTACATAATAAATTGTAGTCATTCTCACACACCCCATTACTCTCTCACCACTGTGCCTCCCACTGTAATCCTTCCTCATAGCAAGTTGCCTCCTTCTCCCCCACTGTGTGTGTGTGTGTGTGTGTGTGTGTGTGTGTGTGTGTGTTTTAATCAAGCTTTCCTGCACAAGTATAAGTGGGAGATTATTTAGTGGAGTACCGGCAGTTTAGGAAAGGCCACATCACTAAAGAAAGCCAAACCTCCATCCCAGCCACAATTAACTGTCCACAGTCCCTCAGACAAGGGCAGGGCCACATGAGCATTCTTTCCTTGTCCATAATAGAATGTTGATGGGCCTAATGTCCTGCAGGTAACCACAGCCTCACTGACTCTCCATGTACTATAAGACTGTGAGGGACAATTCCAAACACACGGACTAGGGAGAAGCTGTGATCAGCGGTCTATGTTCTGCTGAGTCCTATGTTCCAGAGTCCTGTGGAGCTTATAGATTGGCTAGAACAGAGTTCTAATTGTTAAAGAATGGGAGACTAAGGGCTAGAGAGATGGCTCAGAGCTTAAGAGCACTGACTGCTCTTCCAGAGGACCCAGGTTTGATTCCCAGAGCCTACATGAAGGTTTATAACCTTCTGTAAATCCAGTCCTAGGGCATCTGACACTTTCTTCTGGCTTCCACAGACACTGTACACATACAGTGCACAGACATATTCAAGGAAAACACCATACACATAAATTAAAGAAAAAATGTAAAGGATTGGGAAGCCACAACAGATACTGAGCTTGCGGGAAGGACCAGGCATCGGTAGCCTGTCCTGCCAGCTTAGAGAGCTCATATCACTCCAACAGGTCCGGACCCCAGCACAGACAGCAGTTCCTTTAAGACTGCGGGAGTTCTGCTGTACTCAGTTTGGATCAGACCATAGCTGCAGTATCCAGATCAGTTCTGGGAAGCTCGTTTACAGCCTGGAGCACAGCCAGAGGTCGCTGATGGAGCTGTGCACAGTCCAGTAATCATATTATATGCATTTGCTCACAAACATCTGTTGAGTCCCTAGGGCAGAGCACTGTGTTACAGGCCTCAGGGTGAGGCTGAGCAAAGTGGAATGTAAATATCCTTTGGAAATAGTTCTTCCCCTGTCTGGGGCCTAGAAAGTAAGATATGTACTTTAGCAAAAACCTATCAACTGTCTGTTGTGTTCAGGATTCCCTGTAGCTGGTGTGACTTGGGGGGCCTAAGAGGAAGATCACTGAATTGACTCCAAGGCTGCTGGACTCTACTTCCGCCCCTGTCAACCAGCTGTGAGACTATGGAGACATTACCCCAAGTCTCAGTTTTCTCACATAGAAAGTAGAAATTATAAGATCTTCTTTATTAACAGTTCACACTGGGGCTGGAGGAATGGCTCAGTGGTTAAAACAACTGGCTGTCCTTGTAGAAGGCCCAGGGTCCATTTCTAGCACCCACATAGAGGCTCATAACCATGAGTAACTCCAGTTCCAGTGCCCCCTCCTGGTCCCCGTAGGCATGGCATACACACGGTACACATACCTACATTCAGGCAAAACACCCAGATACATAGATAGAATTTAAAAAAAATAAATAAATCCTTAAACAGTACAAATTGCAGAGCTGCAGACCTCCTGAATCAGAATCTTCTTAATTAAGATTCTTTGATCAGGGAAGTTTGGAGAACACTATCTGAGGTGGTTTGAATATATTTGCCCCCCCACCCCATAGACTCATGTGTTTGAGTGCTTGGCCTATAGGGAATGACACTATTAGGAGGTGTGGCCTTGTTGGAGGAAGTGTGTCACCGTGGGCTTTGAGCTTTCTTATGCTTAAGCCATGCTCAGTTTGGCACACTGTCTCCTGCTTGCCTATCTAGATGTATAACTCTCGGCTCCTCCAGCACTCTTAGTCTGCCTGAACACTGCCATGCTTGCCACCATGGTGATGATGAACTAATCCTCTGAAACTGGAAGCCAGCACCAGTGAAATGTTTTCCTTTATAAGAGTTGCTGTGGTCATGGTGTCTCTTCACAGCCATAAAACCTTAACTAAAACACTCCACTTCAGAACAGCGTTCTCTAGATCCGTGGGCTCCACATTGACTCCATCAGAATGTCAAAAGAACCAGGAAAGAAGATTCCAAAGCCCATCTCCAGACTTACTTAGAATGCTGGGGTTTAGGACCTGTAAATCTTTACTTAATGTGATGCTAAGTGATTCTTTGTAACCTTAGATTTAAAAGCCATTATTATAGAATTTGGCAGGGTTAAGTGAAGACTTTTGGGGAAACGTCTGTAGCTCGTGCACAATGGATGATGGAGCCCAGGAAGAAGTCATCATAAGCACTTTTGAACAGTGTAGAATGATGTACTGTTTGAAATCTCCAGAGCTGCAAACAAGAGTCTTATGCAGTCTTGGTGTGGTGGTGCATGCCCTTAATTCCAGCACTTGGGATGCAGAAGCATGCTGATATAAGTGAATCTGAGGCTTCTATGATCTACATAGTGAATTCCAGGCCAGCAAGACCAGCCAGAGACGAATAGTGAGACGACGCTGTCTCCTCCTCTCCTCTTCCTCCTCCTCCTCCTCCTCATCAAAACAATAACAATAATAACAATAATCTTACACAACAGGCTTGGGGAAGAGAGATTTATTGTAAGGCCTCAGAAGGTAGCCAGGGTACCAGCTGCAGAAGCCATGGGCCCAGAGCCTCCTCAACTTAGAGAATTGAAACAGTGTTTTGAAATACTAAAAAGAGGCTTTCAGGGGCTGGAGAGTGGCTCAGTGGTAAAGAGCACTAGTTATTGTGAAGGACCAAGGTTCCATTACCTCTACCCATGTGGAGGCTCAGGTACCAGACATGCGTGTGGTGCATAGATGTCCATGCAGGCTGAGCACTCATGTGGATAAAAATTCTTAAATCTAAAAAAAAAAAAAAAAAAAAAAAAAAAAAAAAAAAAAAAAAAAAAGAGGTTTATAATCCAAGAGTCCCTTATTTTTTTGTTGTTGTTTCTACAAGGTCATACTTGTAGGCCTTGAATAAGTCAAATTGACATGAAGAACTCTTGGTAGAATTTTTATCAAGTGTTTTCCTTTGGCATCCCAGACATTCATATTTAATTTTAGTATGTTGACCAATCTCCATTTGATTACTGTGACCAGTGGAACCGAGTTAGTTTTGTTCATAATGCCTGGATACATAATACTTGGTTTCTGTTTTCTTTTTAGAAAAGTAAGCACGGAAAAATCTTAAAGTAAGCATAGGGCCGGCAAGATGGCCGAGTCTGCTCTTTCCAAGGACCCTCCTTCAGTTCCCAGCACTCATACCAGGAGGCTCACAATCAACTCTACCCACAGCTCCAGGGGATCCAATAGTCTCTGGCCTCTGTGGACACTGTACTCATGTGCCCAACTCCTTCCCACCCCATACACATAATTTTTAATCAATTAATTAATTCAGTATACATCCCAATATCAGTCCCCACATAATTTAAAGTAAACAATAAAATCGGGGCAGGGGAAGCAAGTCCTTTATTTGTCTAGAATAGATGTTTATGAGAAACAGGAAGGAAAGAAATGAAGTGTGTTTCAGGAATTTGGTAGTACAGTCCCCTTTGTGAAACTAGCAGATTCCCTTCCACTAAGCACATGGGCAGGCATACATGCAACTTCATGTTCATGTCCTAGAAGCTAGACTTCATGCATTGCTGGGTTGAGAATGTCTATTCCTCTGGGCTTTTAAATGATGGAACTTCAGTATTGGGTAGCAAGGGTCAGAGAAACAGATTTCTACTCCATGTTCAGAAATATCCTTTGACATTTCAGCGGTGAATCATCTCCATCTTGAGATACTGGGCATCCCATCCTAGAAGGCGATCATGTGCATGACCGGTTTGCACAGATGTCCATTCATTTAATTTTTTTCATTCACTCTTTCATACACACCCCCATTCACACACGGTGAGAACTCTTGTGAGTGTTTAGGAGTGCAAGAGCGGAATGCAAAGGTACACACAAGAGAAACTCTCCCTTCTCAGTGTTACCATTCAGTAAAGGAAACCAAGATATATGTTGTTGTGGGACATGGTGGCAGCGAGAACTCACATGTAAAAGGCTCAGAGAGTCAGAGAAGAGAAAGAAATGAATCTACAGGTGGGTCCTGCCCAGCACCAGAGAGTGACTGGATGGCTTCTAGTCTCTGTCCAACTCTGTCCATTGCAGTAACAGGGCCAATGGTTAACTGGGGTTAGAGAGGGCTTAAGCCACGTCCTTCCAGACAGATGTATCGTTAAAGCAACAGTGCACGTTCTATACAAATAAACTTCAGGACAAACCTTCTATCCCCACCTCCTGCCTTTCAACCAACTGGCAACCTCTTAGCCTGTCCCATGTGGAAATTCTGGAGCCGCCACTGACCCATCCCGGTGATTAGTATTGGGATGGAACATCTTCTGTTTGCTGTTGAGGTGGAAGCTACGGAGGACCTGTGAGCACCGACTGGTGAGGCTGCTGAAGTGGGCAGAGGGGAGTGTGCTGAGCACAGATTAGCTATGCCCAAACCGGGGGCCGGCTCCCCATAATTGTTCCAACAACTCTGAGGTTGGAAACGTTTCCTTCCCTGCAGGTTTTCCTCATTTTCTGTGCCTGCTTCCACAGACAGTACACCCGCCCTTCCTCCCTCCCACCAAGGTCACCACTCAGCAGGCTTTGATAAATGTCATCTTTTTTTGAAAGTCGCCTTGGAAAAAGGCAATTTGACTGCAGTGAGGCAGAACAGGGAGCTGAACACCAGCCGCCCTTTATCGACCAGAGCCCAGCCTAAGAACAAAATGAAGAAGAGCTTGGCGTGGCCCTGAGCTCCTGGTGAGGCTTGGACTGGCTCTCCCCAGGGACATGTGCGCTGAGCAGAAAGCCTCGCAGAGGAGCTGGGGCGTGGGGTCTAGGTCTTCTCCCTCTGTCCCTCTCCCGAGCCCTTTGTCTTCTGCCGCCTGTTTTCTGGCTGGTAACTAGAGGTCCCAGAGACCCCCACGCCCGCCCCATGGCTCTGGGGGCGGGAGCCCTCTCTACTGTGCAAGCAGTGGGCTGCTGATTAGCGCGGGGAATAAATAACAGCAAGCTAATTATCTCCCTGATTGCGGCTTGCCTCACTAACAAGGCTGGGCTGGAGTGGTGATGCGGCAGTTGATACTATTCCAAGCATGCTTCTGGGCTCGGGGAAATTTCCATGCCTTTCCAGTCTGTTGCTGTACACCCTTCCCAGATGCCCTGGAGCTCTAAGTGGAAATGTTCACTCTTCTGCTTCACCTTGGAATTGAGAGACTCACCCCAGACAGACTGTTTATGTCATTCCCTAGTGGGTGCTGGAGCCGGCTTCTCAAAGAAGCAGGCAACGGCTTTCAGAGGGAGGCTAGAGGTTGGCCAAGGGCATGGAAAGAGGGGTCCTTAGGGATCACATACTCCAGTACTTAGTATCCTAATTACATCTGTTACTCTGACTCCTAAAACTGAGTGGTTTCCATTGGGCTCACAGATAAAAGAAGAAAAGTGTAAAGAAGGGTTTTGGTTGGGATTCTTGTCAGACCATGACGACCTCTTCAACCTTAGATGTGCTCCATAATCACTCTGGTCCCTCGTTCTTCTTTATGAATGAAGTATGATAACTTTGGAACTTTGTTTCAGTCTGGAAACACAGCTTTGCAATTACGCCTCTGAAATCTGATTGCAGTGTTGTCTTGGAGTTCCACACTGGAGAAGCTGCCTGTGCTTCTGATGACCGCATCTCCAGTAGGAATTTCCCCTTCTGTGCCACTCACTTAGCCCTTCTTCCTCAGTGGGTCTTGAACACAAAGGGTGAGTGACACCTGCCTTCAGAAAGAGTTTCTTTTCAAGGTTTATTATTTTGTAATTGTATGGACATATGTGTGTGTCAGGAGTGTATGCACATGAGTGAGGGTCCCTGAAGAGTCCAGAAGGAAGTGTCGGATGCCCTGCAGCTGAAGTTATGCAGAGTTGTGAACCTCCAGGTGTGGATGAGCTGGACTTCTCTGCAAAATGCTCTTAACTGCTGACCCATCTCTCTAACCCCAGAAGAGTCCCAGCAGCCTATGCTGTGCTAGCTTTGCAGAGCCTGCAGTAGTTACCAGCCTGCAAAAAGATAGATGTGGAGGTGCTTTCTATTGGAACAGAGCTGCTTCTGGACTACTGTGAACAGAGGAAGAAATCAGTCTGTTCCTAGGCATTTTGGGTCATCCCAGGCTATAGGGCCTATATTAGCACCTTCACACCAATTGCAAGACCCACTTGTAGGAAACTGAAGGCCCATTCCTTCCCCCCCAACAAAGAACAAAGTGTGTGTGTAGTGGGAAGGTGGGGGTGAGAGAGTAGGGTTGAGAATTGGGAAGGTAAAAGGCTGAGGGCTGACAGAGTCAGTGTGTGCGGGATGTTAAGTCTATCTCTAGTGGAGGGCAGATGCTACACAAGCCAGATGTTGTCATCTGCTGAAGACAAATCTAGAGAAAGCAAACCTTGGAAAAGGATGGAGAATGACATCTGGGTCATAAACCTCTTCAAAAGGGGAAGAAGGAAGGGGGAGGACTGACGTTATATTTGAACCAAAGAGAAATGTGCTGTGTGGCGATAGCCCCAGGTACCAAGTCTGGGCCACCTGGCCTGACCTGGTAGGGGTGCTAGACTTCAGCCCTCCTAGTGTTGCATCTGGAGAGTTTGCTGGTTTCTGAGATGGGTAGGGTGAGCTTATCATAACCCCAGCATCACTGGTTTATCTCAGCAGAAGGTGCAGTGTAGGTGTACAATGACTGTCCTACAGGGTGACTCTGGGAAGCAGCACTGTCCGCCAAGAGTCCTGCTCACTGTGCCTGCTTTAGAATTCTCATTCAGTTGTCAGTTGCAGGAAGAAACAGGGACCGTGCCCAGTTATATGGAAGGTTTTAAAAGTCAAGTTTGCAACTGACATTCATCATTTCTGCCACATTCCCCTGACCAAGAATTGGTCACAGGAGCACATTTTGGGGCAATGTAGTCAAGCTGTGTACACAGGAGGTAAAGAAGAAACAACTAGTCAGTCCCTGAAAGACATTGCTTGGAATTCTGTTTCTGTGTGGCAAGGAACCTGTGTTTTGTCACCTGAGTGAGTAAGCTATAAAACAGGAGAGGGTGTGTGACCTTCATAAATACAGAGTAGATATGCAAGCTTGTGCTTCTCAGATTAACATGTAATTAACTAGTCTAAACCCTGGTCTACATAACAAATGTCAGGCCAGCCTGGGCTGCATAGTGAGACCTTGTCTCATTTTTTTTTTCTTTAAATTGATCTAGCATTAACATTAAAATCACTGGCTCTATTAGAACCATTAGAACTTCCTGTGCTTGGAATACATTTATTTGAACTAGAGGACGCGTGTTGGGATGATGGAAGAACTGAATTCATGCTGTGACGGAAATAAACTCTTTGATACATTCAACTCTTAAAATTGTAGAACTTGTCCTTCCTCTCCCCTTGTCCTCGTTCTGAATGGAGGACTCAACCAGTTCAGCTAGCATGGCCAGTGTACCTGGGATCATGATTTGGCTGTCCCAAACTGCGTCCTGGAAGAGCTTGGGGCAGAGATGGTAGCCTGCGTGGTCAGTAGATGGTCTTGATCAAAGAGACTGAATAAGCAAATGATTTATTGACTTATGAGAACAGGGTTTCTCCTGTAGTAATCTTGGAGTTATTGGTGTGGAAAGCCACATATATAGATAGGTACATTGGTAAGAAGGAGGCAATTAATCCCACCTTCGTGTTTGCAATATAAATAGGTGTATCTATGTGTATATATATACAATCATATCTCTTTTGTCTATGGTGTAGGTGTGCTGACGTGTGTGTTCATATCTGTTCGTTTGCTTGTGGAGGCCAGAAGCCAATCATGTGTCTTCTTCACTTGCTCACCAATCAAAAATTGAGACAGGGTCGTCACTGGACCTGGAACTCCCTGATTCAGCTACTGGGCAGTGAGGCCCAGGGATTCCTCAGTGTCTGCTTCCTCAGTTTAGGGATCACAGGTACCAACTACCAAGCCTGGCATTTTATGTGGGTGCTGGGGAATCCAATTGGGATCCTCATGTTTATGTGGCAAACTTTACCGGCTAAGCCACCTCAACTCAGTACAATTATTTTTTCTATTGTAATCTAAGAATTCACTTATGTACCTTGAAAGATAGGAAAAGCACTAGCAGCAAGCACCCCAGCCGCCCAAATCTTGGCTTCTATCATTTACACACATACACACACACAAACATGCACATACACATGTACACATATACATACAGCTGATAAACTTAGAGATTATTCATAAACCTGGGGTATCTTACACTAGAAATGAAGAAATATCAAAGAATGATGTATACTGCTGGAGAGGATAGAAGGTTCAGCCTTAAAGGGTGCTCACAGGTCAAATCTGAGACAAGTTACACATCAAGGCAAATCATTTTGGAATTAGGTTATAACCCATTGAGTAAAATATGAATGGATTAGTTGCATGCATTAATAAATAAAAGGGAAGTGTTCATTTTACAATAGAATGCCAATATAAAAAAGGATAAAGTTAGAAAAAGTCACCACTTGGCAGCAACCAACCATCATAGTAATAAATAATTTAGGAGAGACTCATCTGTGGATGTTAAAACCACTGGGTGAAATTTTGATGAAGAATTAGATGTTTATCCAACCTCAAAATGTCTCCCCACAAATACTTGCTAATTGATAAGTATGCAATACCTATTGACTTTATAGTGGAAAACCTTGGCTGACCTCAACTCAACCAAGTGACAAAAGCTAATATCCTAGGCAATGGGACAGATGAATATGGTCACCTCTGGGTGAAATGAACTGAGAACAATAATGAACACCATCACTTCTGTATTATTCCTGTCAGAGCCATAGAACCTAATCCACTCATTAAGGCTGCATCAGTCAAACCCAAGCTGAGAGATGGTCTACAAGGTAACCAGAAAGATATTCTTAAGAAAAAAGAATGTGGTGGAGTTTGATCCCAGCACTCAGCAGGCAGAGGCAAGCAGATCTCCTTGAAGTTGAGGCATCTTGGTCTACAGAGAAAGAGTTCTAGGGCAGCCAGGACTACACAGGGAAATCCTGTCTCAAAAAACAAACAAGCAACAATAAAACTTTAAAAGGAACGTGCGTGTATGTGTTTGTTTGTATATACAAACTTATATATTGTTCCAGATTAGAATAGATTAAAAGACAATTCTAAATGCAACACACATCCTTCTGGATCTGGATTAAAACCTAGATCTGTAAGCAATGTCTTAGGACAATCCATGGAATTTGAATTAAACATTGTTCTGCATCAAGGTTAGTTTTCCACCTGCCATGTTGTACAGTGGTTATGTAGGAGAACGTCTGGGTTTTTATTTTTATTAAGTATATACTGGAATATTAAGTGGCAAAAAGATATTATATCTGAAATTTACTGTCCAATGTATCAGAAACTATACATATATGTGTGTATATACACACAAAAAGGGAGAAAGAGAGACAGGGTCACAGAGAGAATGAAAAACCTGAGATGTAAAACAAACCGAGGAAACCGATTGAAAAGGTAATGCAAGAGTTCTTTGAAACTTTTCTACAAATTCAAAACTATTTCAAAATAAAAAGTTGGAGCTGGCGATGTGGTTCAGTGGTTAAGAGTCTTGTCGCTCTTCCAGACAACCCGGGTTCAGTTTCTGTGCCCACATCATGCTAACAACCTTCCTGCAACCCCAGTTCCAGAGGATTCGATGCTGTCTTCCGGCCTCCTGGGCACTGCATGCACACAATGCACAGACATACATGTGGGCAAAGCATATACATAAAATGAAAACAAATAGAATTGCAAAATAATAAATAATAAAAACGCACACGGTGAGCAAAATGTTTTTGGACTCTGGCAGGAGAGACACATAAGAGGTTGGGTTAACAGCTGTGAGGAGGAGGTAGTAATGTCAGGGAGTGAACAGATTTGGGTTCTGATTTTGTCCTCTGTCAGTCAGGGAATCTGGAAAAAGCCATCACCTCACTGAGCCTCAGCTGACAGGACAGAGCCCCTCAAGAGTACCATGCAGTTTTAAATATTAACATAATAATATATGTGACAGAACTCTGTGAGCCATGAAACATGGCATCAGGCTTGTTACAATAGCATTTTGTTTCTCTCAGGAAACTACAGCCAACAAATGCCGGCCGCCCCCTTACTCCCCGGCCTCTCAGCTTCTCATCCAAGTATCTCCATGTGGTCATTCTCATGGAGATGACCTCTCTTATGGACATCTGAGAACTAAGGACACCTGACTCCCAGAAAGAGGTGGCTGCTAGCACAGACACCAGAGCTTGGCAATAGCGTGTGTGTGTGTGTGTGTGTGTGTGTGTGTGTGTGTGTGTGTGTGTTCATGTGTGCAGGTGTATAAGTACAAATGTTTCTGGAAGCCTTGGTGTCTGACACTCTCTGTGCGCAGAGATGCTGTGGGGACTGATGTAATGTCGTTACAGATTCATAAGCATCTTCTAGACCCTTCTAGAAGGAAAGCCCTCTGGTTTTATCCTGAGTGACAGAAATACTCAGGCACACAGTGTTATGCACCATCAAGCTACTCTGACAGCTTAGGAAGCAGGGTCTTAATGCTGCCCACCCACCTGCTGGCGGACAGCGGTATGGGATAATGAAAATCACTGCTGAGGTCTGAACACTTCTCAAAGCCTTTCACCCACATTCCGTCATGTAAGCCGCAAAGCCACAGAGCAACTTGGGCGGCTTTCTCGCAGATCAGAACTTGCCCTCTTCTGGTAAAGGATTTGCCATAGGCCACAGAGGTTATAAAGGGCACCCAAGGGGACAAACTGGGGACTTTAGCAATGCTCCCCACCATAAGCGTTTTTTTGTCTCCCTTTGTTCCCTTTTCTGGATGCCTTCTCTGCCTGGAGAGGGGCTCTCTTTCTAGTGTCCCTGATTCTCAGCGCTCTCTTTTCCAGTCACAAGACTTCCACTACTAGATCTCCGTCCCTGGAATACCCTGATCTGGGGCTCCTGCTCCAGCTGGTCCAGCCACCCCCTCCTCCTCAGCCCCCATAGTCCAGCTAGAACCACATGGGTTCAACATCTTAGTCCCTGATGCTGAGACTGTCACTCCCTCCCTCCCTGTTCAGGAGCCAAGAGAAGAAAACAAAGATTAGCATCATGTGGGCTCAGGAAATAAAGATGCCAGTGGCTCCAGGAAGCCCCAGAGCTCACTCACACGCCTCTGCTTTCTGGTCCGGCTGCTAGCTATATTGTCTTCTATCTCCTGTAGACATCCCCTACCCTCTCAATGTTAGAAGGAAGTGCAATCTGTGTGCCTGGCTAGAGGGAGTTCAGCTGAGGCAAAGTTATCCCCAGGCTCTGTCTGTCCTGAGCACTGCTTGGCGGCAGACAGACAGATGGGTCGCCACCAGACAGAGCAGAGCCCAGTGGTCTCTGCTAAGCCTCTTAGGTAACCGCTCCTTTTACGTTACTGAAGCTCATCTGATAGATGACTCTAGTGGTGTGACCAACATGCCTGATAGTCCTAGGTCTCATCACTGTTCTAAGAGCCCTGAGCAGAGGTTGGGGACTGGGAGTGAGGGGTTAGGGTGGGGATGAGGGTAGGGGGTGTTTTCTGGTTTGTTGGAGAAGATCTCAGAGCTAGGCCATGCAGTGAAACCTACCCATGCGGACCCAGTTGGAATCTGGAAATCTGATCCCCATTCAGCCAGTGGATGTCCTTGAGCAAGGCCTCTTCACAGGGACTCGGCCTCCTCATCTGTTACACAAATTCCAAGTGCCTTTTCCTTCCATGTGCTTCTACTTAGAGCCAAGTGCTGGTTCCTAAGGGCTGGGGCTCAGTCAGATAGAGTTCAAGTCTCGAATCCAGACCACTGTCTGTCTATGCTTCATTCACCGCTGACTCTGCAGGGGCCTGCATAGCCGTCTAGAGAGCAGAGGGCGCTGTATGTAGCCTGGCCTCTGTTCAGCAGGGGCGGGACCACTGTCTGGCATCGCAGCTGGGGCCCTGAGAGGCCCAGAGACTTGCGCTATTTCTCATGGCGGTGCTGTGTGGGAAGGACAAGGGCGAACAGATCCTCTCCTCTCCTGCCTCTGCCAAAAACTCGAGGACGTGAGCCTGGGAGACCTCAGGGCTCCGTGAAAACTCAATATGGAATACTCGCCAGGGGTGGCTGAGACCCGAGAGGAGCATCTGGTAGAAGACTCAGGCACAGCAGAACTCAAAGCTCAGTCCTCCATCTCTCTCACTAAATCAAATGAGAGAGAAACCCACGATTTTTTTTCGAAGTTCCCTCCAGGTTTGACACTTTAAAACTCTAAAAGTAAAGAGTCAGTTTCCTAAGCAGTTTTGGACTCCCTCGAACTCCCGGGGTCAGGCAGCTTGACTCAGGTGCCACCCAGCTGAGCTTCAGGCCAGGGATGGGGAACTCAGGAGAACTGTCGAACTGTCGTCTCTTTCCTCCGGCCTTCCAGTACCCCTATTCGCTAAGGATCAGATCTGTCATTTCCCCATCTCACAGGAAACCAAACCCAACTGAGCCCAGGGGCACACTGAAGCGGCCAGGGGCCAAGGGAAACAGCTGCCTTGGGTGTCATCTTGCTGCAGGAGTGGAGAGGACCTGGACTTTTAAGGTCCCCTTTGAGACTGGGTAGGTAATATGAGCCGTTCTCCTCCCATTGCCCTGGGAGACAAGGTTGGAATGGTCCCCAGAACTGGGCCAGCACTGGCCCCAAAGTGAGTCTATTTCACCAAGCTCCCAGATGGTTAGAGCTGTTTCCACGTGTGAACTTGAAGCTTGTGAGCAGGAGGCGGCCTTTGAGAGAAGCACAGCCAGAGAGTCAGGGGAGGCAGCCACCAAGCTGTTTCCCCCACACACAGACAGGGTATTGATCCTGCTCGCTCACCCCCGCCTTTTCTCCACTTCATGGCGCAGCTAATGGCCTGGAAAAGACTGGCCAGCTGTTCCCCAGCTGTGACATAATGAGCTCAGGGACGATCAATGCCGTTCCGGTCTCTAATTAGGCCGGGAACTGGCTGGGGTGAAAGTGTGGCCTGTTTCCTGAGGGTGCAGCTTCCACTCCAGTCCCCAGCTGCATTTTGCTGGCAGCCACCTGGGCCCCTGCATCTGTGCCCTGGAGGAATAGACAGGGCCCTCCAGTGGCTGTTGGGAGGGTTTCTGGCCCAGAATTCTGTCTCCAGAGGCAGAAGTAGGGGCTACAGAATCTCTCTCTCTCTCTCTCTCTCTCTCTCTCTCTCTCTCTCTCTCTTTCTCTCTTTCCCTTTCCCTTTCTCTCTTCTCTCCCTTCCCCCTCTCCTCTCTTCCTCCTCCTCTGTCCTCTCCCTTCTCCCCCCTCCTCTCTCCTTTTTCTCCTCTCTTTGTCCTTTCTTCTCTCTTCTCTCCTCAGTCCTCTCTCCTCTCTTCCTTCTCTCCCCCTCTCTCTCCTCTCCTTTCTCCCTTCTCCCCCCTTCTCGTGTCTGTGTATGTGGGGGGGGGCTCCCCTTGCTTTCTGTCATATCCTATTCTCTGCTTGCACTCACTCTGTGCAGTGGTCTTCAACTCTGATCCCCCGCCAGCTCCATAGGCCTGGGGCTGTGTCGAGGACTCTCCCAGACACAGGTCCCAGATGCCCAAGCCAGAGGCTAAAGGCAAGTCTGGCTGTCTGGCTGCTGGCCCAGCCTCCCTCTGCTATTTATACCCTCGACCAGGGAGGCAGGGATCAGCTTCTCACTGCAGCGGAGGAAGTAAAAGGTGTGCATTCAGACAAAAACATGTAGAGCGGGGAGCTGACCCAGAGCTTGGAGGGAGAGAGAGAAGGAAGAAGGGAGGGAAGGAGAAAGGGACGGAGTAAGGGAAGGAAGAAGGGAGAGAGGGAGGGAAGAAAGGAGGAAACAAAAAAGCCAAACAAGAAAGGCAGAAAAGGTGAGAAAATGGGATACCTATGAAGCAGGCGCTTAGGGAAAAGAACCAGGCCACGCCTTGTGCTCGGAGGGTCAGGCCCCAAGTGCAGGATCAGATGCCCCACCAGGGAAGCTGAGGTGCCACTGAGACTCTCCAGGGGCCTGGTGTGTAATTTCAGGACCAGGAAGAGAATGGTTGGGGTCAGAAGGGCACAAGACAAGAACCAGGGGCGGTCGTGTGGGAGGGGCTGCCTCGAGGGATGACCAGGCCAGTGAGCAGTGCTCTCCAAGTACAGAGGGAGCTGAGAGCAAAGTCAAAAGAACAGAGGGGTTATTTTAGGAATCCTCAAAAAGGCTCTGGAGGGAGGGGGCCTAGGATTTCTGTAGCCTCTAATTCAGAGCAAGTCAATATGGCCCCCATGTTTTTTAGGGGTAGCCCGGGTTGAAGAGTAAGCATTCCCAGACCTGCACCATTTGAAACTTCAAACACAAACCAATCAGACCCAATTGATTTTGGTTATCTCTTTGCTGGCCCATCCCCAGCTCTTGGTCACTATTTCTGTCTGGCTGTGATTCCAAGCAGAACGACCCATTTGGAGAGATCAAAAGAGTCCACTCTTATTCATTTTCTATCCCACCTGCCCAGGCAGTGAGTCTCTGAAGCTGTCAGGGCCATGGAGCCAGGAGCTACCCAAAAGCCATAGCTGCTGACTCAGATCAAAATACACACAGGAAAGAACATTCCCGGGCCAGCAGTCTCAATTCAACTATTCATTAGAAGCTGAGGCTTAGAGAAGCTAACCTGTCCACACAGGGGTGCTGCGGGGACCTCAGTTCATCAAATCCACCTCACAGCCTTTTCTCTTAGGAGATCTGTCCCTCCTGTCCAGCCTTCACAGCTGAGAGTGCAGCCATGTGAAAAGGTGCCGGCAAGACCACAAGCCCCCAGGATGGAAAAGAGAAGCTGTTTAGCAAGACACTGCAGTAAGTCTTCAGAGCTCTGTGGCCAACACTGTCCTCTTGTGGCTAAAATCTACCAGTGCAGGCTGAGGGCCCTGAAACATCGCAGATTGGGTCTCATCTTGATTCTTCTTATCCGGGGTCCCCCTGCCTTAGTATGAAGCGGATTTAGACTCTCTTAAGATTATTCCTGAGAGCCAGACTGTAAGAAAGACAGATTCCACATATCACTCTTTATCATACACTCTGAGAGGGCATTCACAAGACATCTCTCCATCTGCAAGGAGCCGTTCAGAGTCTCAGAGTGTGGTCAGACGGGCGTGAGAGCCAAGCACGGCACGGCTCTGATTGTAGGTGGTCCAGAAGTACAGGGAGAGAACTAGGAGGAACAGAGAGTTGCTGGAGAATAGGCCATGAGGTGGTGGCCAGCCTGGAGAGGGAAGAGTTAGGTTTCCCTAGCGCCCACTGGGGCCTGGTTGGGTTTAGGCTAACCACGAGACACTTGAATGGTTGCTCCAGAGACACAGAGCAGAGGTGTCTCCAAGATGAAGAGACCAGACACCTGGCGCTGGCTTGATTCTTTCCAGAGGGGAAATCAACCCAGCTCTTTGATCTTAGGCCAAAGCTAAAGTTGGTCTTCAGTTGGGCATCTGAAGCTGGCCTTGAGTGCCACATCCCTGTGCATCAGGCTGGGAAGCTTCTTATGACACTGGGAACCTAAATGGGTGATTTCTCAAACTGCTCCCCTGTGCCTTTTCATCTCCTCCCCAAAGAACAGACACACAGCCTGCACACAATTACCTGGCCAAAGTTCTAAAGTCGCCACTGGAAACTCGAGGATTGTTGATCTCCATGTCTCCTCCCCTCTGACCTGTCTTGTTCTCTGTGTTCGGTCTGACCTTCCTCTTTCATCGGTCCCAAGTCCTAGCTCCTTCATGACATAGACACTTTATGATCCTTTCTCTGGTCTCAAAACACAAGGAAAAGCCTACATGTGTAGTTTAGGCCCCTTTTCTCTGGGACTTGTAGGTTCAGCCATATTTAACCATTGACCCTCAAAGATCACTGGGAACAGACCCATGCTTCCCTGCCCACAACGTTTTGCTGCGGTGATGTCCTAGTCTGACCTCTCAGCCAGGCTCGCAAGACCCCTGCAACCTGTAGAGATGCCTGTCTGTTCTCCCTTCTCTCCTACATGCGAATTATTTTCCTGTCAAGTGAACAACTCAAGACCAACATCTTGATAATTCTCTTTTTCTTTTTCATCTGCTTTCTTTCCTTCTACCTTCCCTGTCCCCTCTCTGTCTTTCTTTGTGTATGTGTGTGTGCGTGCAAGTCTCTGTATGTGTGAGTGGTCATGGGTGACTAGTGCATGTACACATGTCTATGCATGCATGTGGAAGCCAAAGAGCATCCTTGGGGTGTCATCTTTGGAAATGGCTTATACTTCTTTTGAGACAGGGTCTCTCATGGGCTAAGAACTCACCCTTTAGGTTAGACCAGCTGTTCCAACAAGCCCTGAGGACCCCCTGTCTCTGCCTCCTTGATTCTGGGGTTACACGCACCTGCTGTCACTCCTGCTATTTTTTACGTGAATTCTGGGGATCAGGCCCACATCCTCTTGCCTGCACCACAAGTGCTTTAACCTGAGACATCTTCTCGGGTCTTGCTTTCTTTAAGACAGTCTCAAATGTAGCTTAAGCTAACCTTGAATTCATGATCCTCCTGCCTCAGCCTCTTGAGTACTAGGATTACAAGGATCTATCTCCATTCAGGGCTCCTGATACGTTTTTTTTCTTTTATTGAAAATAGGTTTCTTTTTCATATAACTCATCTGAATTACAGTTTTCCCTCTCTCTACTCCTCCCACTTCATCCCCACATCCCCCATCTCATTCTACCCTTTTTCTGTCTCTCATTAGAAAACAATATCTAATAAATCATATACTATACTATAATGCAATACAATATAATATAATCAAACACACCAGAATAGGACAAAACAAACTAAAGGAAAGAGGCCAAGAAAACTCATCGACAATAAATACAGATTCGGAGACCCACTTACACACTCAGGAATCCCTTAAAAACACAAAACTGGTGGCCATAGTAGATATACAAAGGACCTGTAGGCTGAGAGGGAGGGAAGGAGGGAGGGAGGGAAGGAGGGAGGGAGAGAAAGAGAGAGAAAGAGAGAGAGAGAGAGAGAGAGAGAGAGAGAGAGAGAGAGGCTTAAGATACATTATGTAACAAGGAACCAGCAAAGCTGCTGCTGAATTTGTTTTCTGCTGGCTAATACTGCTGGGCATGCAGTCTACCCTTAAGAGTAGTTTGTTCCTCCCAGTGAGACTCCCTTGGAGAAAACTAAATTTTCATTTGCAAGTGATTATTGGAGACAGACAACCCACACCCTACACTGCTTGGATGGCCGAGAACCTGAGACTAGATAGCTTAGGGGCCTAAGATAAAGCCAAGCACTACTGCTTTATCAAAAAGAATGTAGCAAACGACTCCTAATGGCATCCGGCTATACTCATATGTCAGTGCCTTGCTCAGCCATCATCAGAGAAGCTGGTGGGAACAAATGCAGAGACACACAGCCAGACAATATGCAGAGAGTGAGGGACCTTGAAATACTCAGTCCTAAACAGACGTCTCCATCAAATCTCTTCTCTCAGGCCTCAGGGAACCCTGGGGGCAGAAAGAACATAAGAACCAGAGGGGACAGCCGACACCAAGGAATCAAGATCGTCTACACAAGAGTTGAAGCTCATGTGAACGCCAGGCAGCGAATGAGGCAGCATGCAAAGGTTCTGGGATTTGGGTTTTTTTTTTTTTTTTTTTTTTTTTTTTTTTTTTTTTTGAGACAGGGTTTCTCTTTGTAGCCCTAGTGTTGTGGAACTTGCTCTGTAGATCAGGCTGGCCCCAAACTCACAGAGATTTACCTGCCTCTGCCTTCAGAGTGCTGGGATTAAAGGCGTGTGCCACTGCTGCCCAGACCTGATGTGTGTGTGTGTGTGTGTGTGTGTGTGTGTGTGTGTATGTGTGTGTATGTGTTATGCATATGAGTACTCTATCTGCATGTACACCTGCATGCCAAAAGAGGGCATCAGAGCCCAGCACAGGTGGTTATGAGCCACCATGTGGTTGCTGGGAACTGAACTCAGGACCTCTGGAAGCACAGGAACTGCCATCTCTCCAGCCCCCTGATGTGTTTTTAGACTCACTATCTCCATGATTTGCTAAGCCTGTGCCTTTCTTCTGAGCCTTCCACTCAGCTTCCTTCCATCACTCATAGTTAACGTCCCTCCCAGAAGAAGCTTCTAATCTCCTACAGCACCGCACGGCAACTATGGTCAGAAACTAATGGACTCTTTCAAAAATAACCGTCGGAACTGAGCATGGAGGCATAAGCCTGCAATCCTAGCACCTGGGAAACTGAGCTACAAGGATTAAGGAGTTCAAACTCAGCCTGAGCTACATAAGGACGTGTCGCAAATACAAGACAAAGCGTTCTCCTACAGAGGAGCTGGGATGTTTCAACATGGATAAATGATAAGTGGGAGGTGAGCTGGAGAGATGGATCAGAGGCTAAAAGCACAGGCTCCTCTTTCAGAGGGCCTAGGTTCAATTCCCAGCATCTACTTGACAGCTAGCAACAATGGTAAGCTCACAAGTATCCTTAACTCCAGTTCCAGGGGATCAGACACTCTTTTCTGGCCTCCATAGGTACCAGGCATTCCTGTGGTACACAAATATAAACACAGGCAAAGCCCTCATATATAGCCAGACTGTGGTGGCACACGCCTTTAATCCCAGCACTTGGGAGGCAGTGACAGGCTGCTCTCTGAGTTTGAGGCCAGACTGGCCTACAGAGTGAGTTCCAGGACAGCCAGGGCTATACAGAGAAACCCTGTCTTGGAAAAACAAACAAACAATCCCCCCAAACAACAGCAACAACAAAATACCCCACTTATATACATAAAATAAAAATAAGTAAAAATGTAAAAAAAATGATAACGTGTGAAGTGATGTTAATTACTCTGATCTGTTAACACATTGCATACAATTGTCAAAATGTCAGACTGTGCCTTGTGAAAACATGCAATTATTATGTGTGAATTGAGGATAGAGATAGCTCAGGTAGTAAGAAGTTTGCTGTGCATGAAGGAGAGAGTTTGATTCATAGAATCTTTGTTTTTTTTGTTTGTTTGTTTTTTGTTTTTTGTTTTTTTAAAAAAGCCAGATAAACTGGGCGTGATAGTGCATACGTTTAGTCATAATACTTGGTAGGCAGAGGCAGGAGGATCTCCGTGAGTTCAAGGCCAGCCTGGTCTACACAGTGAATTCTAGGACAGCTAAAGCTAAATAGTGAATCACTGTTTCAAAAAACAAAACTAAACAAACAAAACGTACAGGCTTGTTGTGTGTGCTTGATCTCAGGAGTGGGGAGGTAGAGACAGGTAGATCCCTGAGGCTTACTGTCCAGCCAACTCAACAGCAAGCCCCAGTTCCCAGTGAGAGACCAGTCTCCAAAACACCAAGCAACAACAAATCACCAAATAAACAAAAAACAAAGTGGGACTGAACTCAGGCCAATCCCTGAGTCCCACATAGTAGAAAGAGAACCACTCAAAGGTTGTCCTCTCCCTCCTTCTCTTCCTGCCTAGCTTTTCCTCCTTCCCCCTTTCTCATATATACAAACACAAAGAAAATAAATGTGTTGAAAAAAATCAAAACAAAATGGGGAGTCAGATGGCTCAGTGGGTAAAACTCTTGCCACACAAATCTGACAACTTCAGTTTGATCCCAGGACCCATGCAATGGTAGAAGGAGAGAATCAGCTCCACAAGTCGTCTCCTAATCTCCACATGTGCAGTGTGGCATATGAGTGCCCACACATACATATTGCACATACAGGCGCACACACACATGCACACGCATACACCCGTATGTACATATGCATGCATGCACACATGCAAGCACACACACATACACACATGCACACATACACATATATACATATGCATGAATGCACACATGCACACAAGCACACAAGCACACAAGCACACACACAATGCACTCCACACACTTATGCACGCACACGCACACATACACACACACACATGCAGGCACACACAATTAAAAACTAACAAAGTGGATGGATCCTGAGGAAAAGCACCCAAAGTTTACCTCAGGCTTCACAGGTGTGTGCATACACACGATAGTGCCCATATACCTGCAAACACACACACACACACACACACACACACACACACAAGACACATAAATTAATGATAATTTTAAAACTGGGAGACAGGGTCTTATATAGTACAGTCTGACCTAGAACTTGTTATGTAATCAAGGTTGACATGGACTTCTGATTCTTCTCTGCCTCCCTAGTGCTGCGATTCCAGACAGCCACTACTACTCTCAGTTTATGCAGCCTCTGTAGTAGAGACTGAACCCAGGCCTTTGAGCATGCCAGGCAAGCACTCTTCCAACTGAGCTGCAGCTACAGTGCAATCATGCTAATTTTCAATTTTTAGAAAAAAATGAAATAAAAATTTATCCCTTCTTTAGAGCTCAATGCCACCTCATTAAACCCTCCTTGGTTTCCTCATGAAGTCTGTCTCTGTCTCTGTCTGTCTGTCTCTCTCTGTCTCTCTCTCTGTCTGTCTGTCTGTCTCTGTCTGTCTGTCTCTGTCTCTGTCTCTGTCTCTCTCTCTCTCTCTCTCTCTCTCTCTCTCTGTCTGTCTCTCTCCTTTCTTCCTCTCTTTGGCTCTGCACAGTATGCTGACTTGCCTTTGTGGTTTATAACCCGCCCTTCATGCAGCCAGAGGTAAGGTCTGGTTTGCCTTTGTACCCCAATCCCTGTAGAGTAAGGGTGCAATTGATACGCATTTATTGAGTAAATTGGAGCCTGCAGTTTGGGCTATTGAGAGCAGAAGACAGGTGGGGACATGGTGCGATAGGACTTGGCCTGTGCGGTGAAGGGTGCCAGGGTGTTGGGAAGGACTCCTGGTTACCTTGAACCAAGCCTTCCCGTGCTTAGGAATAGACCAGAAAAGAGGAGAGGGCGATAGAACCTAGAAGCTTGGGGTCCTTCTCTAGCTGTGCAATCTGAGGCAAATATGTTCCCCTCTGGGCCTATTCACCTGTAAGATTGGAGCTGGACTCCCAGGCTCCCAGGACTCTTTCAACTCTGGTACCCTCACTCTGTCAGCTTGCTCCCCAGGTCTCAATGACAGAGCTAGTCTCCTCCAAAGGAGCAGAGCTTGTGACCACAGGGCAGAGGCACAGGTAGAGCTTGTGTGTGATGTGTGTCCTGCATAAGCTGAGATCCAGTTTGGAGGAGGCAGATGTGGAGGCAACACCCTGACTCATAGCAAGTAGGGGCAACTGGACAGGCCCTAGGGAAGAGCTTTGAATGACTCTCTCCCCTTCCCTCTACTGTGCTTCCTGTCCTCTTCCATGCCCCATTCCCCAGTGTAGTGAGGCTCCAATCCCCCCCACACACACACACTATATATATAGTGGAGACAGGGTCTTATATAGTACATATAGTCCTAGTAACTTGACTACGTAGCTTGGAGAAAGCCACTTAACCCCTCTGAGCCTCTGTTCTGCTTTTGGAGACCCAGACGCGAGGTGAGGAAAGAGCTTGTACGGAAGGTCCAGCATTGAGCCCGTTTCCTGGCTGACAAAGAACCACCGGTGCTCACTGTCTCCCAGGCAAATGGTCAGCAGCTCTCTGCACAGAGCTCTGGCGTGGGGGCGAGGTGGGGGTGTGGTGGGGGAGGGGAGGCTGATGAGGGGTTGGATGGGAGCTCCTGATAGCGAGGCGTGGCTCTAACTGTTCCTGATTGCCACCGAGACGGCCACTCAGCCTATAAAGCCCTGTATGCTGTGTTGTTAAGGAACCTGAAGCCGGCTGCGTGTTTTCTTGGGGGGTCCAGGACCGAGACTGACGGCTGGATAGGAAGCAGCCAGCATGGCCAGACCTGTTCATTCACTGTGGATGTTTCTGCCACTCTTTTGAGCCTGGTTCATCCGAGGCCCCCAGTTTCTAATCTGGTTGGGAAGGATTTATTTTTGGGTCCCTGTAACCTAGCAATGGGCTCACATGACCAGTGGCAGCTGCAGGCTGAATATACTGTTGGATCCCGGCGCCTGGCAGGGGGTGTGGGCCAGACTTGGGGAGGGGCGGGAAAGGAATGAAAGGGCTCTCACCTCTGCCTGTCTTCCAGCCCCTCAGCCCATCCCACTCAGATGGGGACAGGGGAGGTGGATGCTTCCAGAGCAGGTGCCCCCCACCCCCTACTGATGGTACTGATGCTTCAGGAATCTGGACAGCTAGGCCCTGAGCCACAGTGGAGAGGCCCCAGCCGAGAGCCTGCTCTTGGGGAGTCTGTTTCGGGGTGGAGTGGTTGGGGGTCCAGTGGATGGAGATGGGTACAGAGAGAACACAGTGCTCATGTGCTGGGGTGAGGCCAGACGGGAGAACAGGCAGCTTAATGGACCCTCTGTATATAATAATGAGATGTCAGGGACACTCCCGGTCCTTGCTATAGTCCTAGCATTTTGCTCCTTCCCTTTGTTTCCTGTTAAATTGTTAGTATTCCTCAGAGAGCGAACACGTGAAGCTACTCTTGGTCTGAACAGATTGATCAAGCTCTTTCCTGAGAGCAGGCTTTGACAGAAAGCAGAAGGGCAGGGAAGGAAGTCAGGGATACCACTGAACAGAGGAGGTACTTTGGGGAGGTGGGAGACAACATCCGGAAAGCCCCTCAACACTATAATGCACAGAGGAGAAGGAAACCTGCTCAGCTTCTTCATCCTTGGCAGAAAAGGGTGGATGAGATGGAAAAAGCCTGTCAGGGGTGGGCAAAGATGGGGCGGGGCTCTTGAAGAGTTTAGGACGAAGCAACCAGTTCTCAGGGCTCCACCTGACCCTAAAAAGAGACATAGCACTTTGAGGAAGCCCTGTGACAGAGGCCCCAGGTGTGCACGTTGGACCAACAGGAGGCATGGCACTGAGGAGAGGGGGTCTTCCTCCCCCCATCCTGTGACAGAGGCCTCATGTGTGCACACTGGGCCGAGGGTTATTGGTGGGACCTGATAGAGCACATCCATCATCTCTTCCTTGGTTTTCTCACCTCCCCCATGTACTGGAGGAATTGATCTGGGTGGGCGTGGCTCTGACCTGTAATTTCATCATCTAGAAGGCTGAGGCAGGAAGATCACACGGACAAGGTTAGCCTAGGTTACATTGTCAGATACTTTCTCAAAAAACAAACAAAAACAAAACACAAAACAAACAAAAAAACAAACAAACAGGGGCTGGAGAGATGGCTCAGGGGTTAAGAGCATTGACTGCTCTTCCAGAGGTCCTGAGTTCAATTCCCAGCAACCACATGGTGGCTCACAACCATCTGTAAGAGGGCATTGGATAATGCCCTCTTCTGGTGTGTCTGAAGACAGTGTACTCATATAAATAAACGAAAAGTAAGTAAGTAAATAAATAAATAAACCAACCCTAGATACGCAAATGGATTAGAGTTTCGGTGTAATGTCGATAGCTACTCTGAACTCTCCCTGAACAGAGGCAACAGCAGCCCCTTTGCATTGCTGGTATGGGTTGCTCCAGCCTTAGACATGCAGTTTCCCTCCCTGCCCACAGTTCCCTTTCTCTCTTCCCTGAGCCAAGACAGTTTCCAGCAGCTGAGAAGCAGCTCTAGAACCCACGCTCTCCCTCATACCCCTTTCCCCCAATAGCTCTTTCATAGAAGGCTCATGACCTTGCCCTTGGCCCCGCTCCAGCTTCTTGGCCAGCCATGATAACTGTCCGAGCTCCCTGGGAAGCAGACTCTATCTGTTTCAGACCCTACGTATCACTGTTAGAGACACTGGGGAGTGAGGAATTTTGACTTTTGCATAAATGGAAAAATGAATGCACAGCCAGCTCAGATGCTCAGGTCCTACCGCTGACCAGCAGAGCACACCCAAGGCTGAGCAGAGCACACCCAAGGCTGAGCCATGGTCCCTGGCCCCACCAGTCTAGGGCTGTTTCTTTGAATTTCTGTTGGAACGATGGTGTCTGCTCTCTCTCTCTCTCTCTCTCTCTCTCTCTCCCTCTCCCTCTCCCTCTCCCTCTCCCTCTCCCTCTCCCTCTCTCTCTTTCTCTCTGAATCCCTGGAAGGGGTTCTAGGTCCTGTATTAATCTGTGCTACTGTCCTGAGTGTCACATCAGGACCCCAGGGAGGCGTAGGACTGGGAAAGACTGAGAAAATACCTTATATTCAAACTGACTGGGGTTCACATATTGGCTCTGGCTGTATTTGACCTGGAGGTCACATCACACATCACCTAGTGCCCTCTTTTCCCCAGAGGTGCTGCTTTAAACACTGACTTGAGGACTGGAGATGTGTGTCATGTCTGCCACTCATTAGGAATTCAGAGATGGTGCCGCTGAAGTCAGTCACCAGCTGTAGGCTAGTCCATTCTCATGGTTGTTGGCTTGGGACCTAAAGAAGCCAGCTTGTTCTGCGTTCCCTGGATAAGTCACTGGTTTGATGGTTCTTTGTCTGGATCTAATAGACAATTCTAGAATTCCCTTTTGGAACCAGAAGAAGTTGTTGAATATGCAGGTCACTCCCCACAAGGCTGTGGTGTCAGCTCCAGATCTGATCCAAAGTCTCTGTTCAGGCTCATGGCTCTGCTATGTGGGGCTATGGACTTTAAGCAATGTCTTCACCTCAAGAATACAGACACCAACCATGAGGTAGTGGCCCATGCCTTTAATTCCAGCACTTGGGAGAGAGGCAGGCAGATCTCTCTAAGTTCGATGCTCTATAGAATGGGTATTAGGACAGCCATGGTTATACAGAGAAATCTTGTCTCGAAAAACCTTTAAGAAAGGAAGGAAGGGAGGGAGGGAGGGAGGGAGGGGAGAGAGAGAGAGAGAGAGAGAGAGAGAGAGAGAGAGAGAGAGAGAGAATGAGAATATGGATACCTTGGAGCTGGAGTCAGCTTAGCATTTGTGTCTCTTGCAGAGGACCCAGATTTGGTTCCCAGCACCCACATGGCAGCTCACTTCCATCCATAATTCCAGTTTCAGGGGACCTAACATCCTCTTCTGACCTCCGTGACCAGCACACAGGCACTGCACATGCATATATGCAGACAAAACACCCATACACATTGAACAAACTAAAAAGAGAGAAAATACTGAGGCCATGTTCTGTGGAAGTTTTAAGCTGCTGTTTTGGGAACCTCTCCTTGGTATCAGTCACTGACATTGTTCTTCATAGCCAGCAGGAGGCCAGACCCCTTTTCTCCTGTTTGTCACATGGTGGTGACAGTCTGTATGATGTTCCTAGCTCTGTCCAGCCCTATAAATGCAGACCAACTTGAGCCTTCCAGACAATCTGGCTTCTACTCTGTCTTCAGAGAGCAGAGGTGTGGCTGTTTGGAAGGCTGTTCAGGAGGTACTACATTCCTCTGTCTCCATAAGCCCCCAGAGCTTCGTTTTAAATAGTGATGTGTTTCAGGCAGCAACAAGTGCCAGGTAAAGATAGGGCCTTTGACTCTCTTCAAATCCCACTGCTACCCATCAAGCTGTCTGCTATACAAATTTGTTGTTTTCTTAAGGGGGTCAAATCATGGATCAGCTTCTAGAACCTCAGCTTTTCCCAAGTCTAATCTTGAAGTTCTGGTTGTGCACTGCCATGCCTACTACAGAAGCACCTTGGTTCTGGTATTGTACAGAACCAGGCAAGAAACAACAAAGCAGCCAGAACCCTTGGGCGATCATCTACCCCGTAATTCTATTGAACATATTAGAAACAGAGGCCAAATGGAAATGACTTGCCCAAGGTAACTCAGCTATTAAGTGCCCAGGGCTTTTTCTTTAACAAAGCTCATTGGGAGGGTTTTCCCTGCCTGTTTGCTGTCCCCTGGCTCTGGAAGCTCTGAGATGCAGTCCAGAATCCTGAGAGAAGTATGAGGAATTGTGCTTTCCAAACACTCTACCTGGGAACCCTGAGGCCCAGCTTTCTGTTCCAGAAGTGCCTCTAAGGGGCTGGTGGATAGCAGGAGGCCACTAGGACCCAGAAGCTCTCTGAGCATCCTGCTCTGCTGGCTGCTTCTCTCCGCTCACTGCAGTGGTTCAGGCTTCAGCAGCCTTGGAGAGGCATCAGCTGAGAAGAGCTATCACATAGGAGCTGGGAGCTGCTCAGCAAAGGTAGGAGTTGCCGACTAGGCCAAGGATGCGGGGCAGACCCAGGGCCTGGTGATGAGTGCTGTCTCAGCTTACAGAAGGGTGGCATTCCAAGGGACAGCCCACCCTGTCCTGTGGTGGGCAGTTCTGTCACAGGATGGGCTCTCGGGTGTCCCAAAGGTAGTATTGGCATGTGGGCGTCTCTAAACCTAAGAAATGGGAGGTTGATCAGCTTCTACTGGCCAGAGAAACTACACCCTGCAACAGACAGCATTCTCTGTCTGCCTCGCTCAGTGTCATAGAGATAGGTCCCCACATCCCTGGAATAGGCCCTTCAGCATTCCAGGATGATGGGTATCTAAGTCCTGGGCGTGGGCAGCTCTGCTAGGAAGAGGTGTTGAAGGTCTCTGGAAATCTCCCCTGGCCTAAGAGGCTCGTGTTCTTGCCTGAAGGCAGGCCAGACTCTGATCCTTGGCATAGAAGCTCTGGATGTGAGAAACAGGCATATGAGAATCCCAGCAACACCTATGTGGCCTTGGGCTAGGCACATGTGCACATTCTACATCCTGAGGTGAGGATACCTCTCCCTTGACCAAGAGCCAGAGGCCAGACCTCAGAGCCTGTAGTGTCAGGTGCTTGAAGGTCTTGAGGATAAGGAGGTGGTATTGAAGGAAGCAGTGGGAGGATGCGAGCGTCCATTGAGGCATGATGACATGAGCTAGGAGTGGAGTCAGACTCCTTGGGTTTCCCCTATGAAGCCATTACACCACGGCCCTCCCCTTCACAACCTTCCATCAATGAGAGAGTACTAAGTACCCAACCATATTGGTGTGTCTGTTACAAGGTAAATTGGAAACCATGGAATTTGAAGTCACTGTAGAATTTTTGACATGACTGGGGGGAGGGGGGGCTGCCTGGGGAGAGAACTATAAGAAAGAAAAATGCCCAGTGCCTGCCTGCCTAAGGCTCCATCATGGCTGCAGAGCACCCCTTCGTGTCGTGTGTCCACAGGAAATGCTTTTCTCAGTCAGGGATTGTAGCTGGCTATTGCTGAATTGAACTCCCGCTGTCCATCTACACATGGTGGACTCTTCCTTCTTTGGATACATCTTTTAGGCTCCACTCCCAGGTAGGATGGATGCAGGGGGTAGAGAATAATGATCCATCCTCTAGAGTTTCTTTTAAACATTTTATTTTCCCTGGTAGACCGTCTTAGGAGAATCTGACATCTCCCTGGAGAAAGGCAAGTCTCTAGGCAGTTGTCCAAAGTTAGGGAAGCCGCAAATCCAGGAGCCTGGGCTATCCTCCTCAGAAGAGAATCCCCTGGCTGGCACACAGATGACTGACTGAATATTTCAGGAGCTTGTACTCTGGGGCCAGGATTCAATTAGTCAATTTGAGTCTGATCCAATTCACAAGAAATTCACTGAACACCTAATGTATTCGTGGCATGTTAGAAGTTGGATTAGTGCAAGCTTTATGGTAACACCCAAAACCTATGGTGAATGTAAGATAACTTTGAGAAGAGTGAGGCTCTAGCAGGCTATGTGGTTCTCTTCACTGAAGCTATAGAGAAGATGGATTTATTTTTTAAGTGGAGCCACCACCAGGTGTTCCCCAGCCCAGGATCTCACAGAGTACTAAAATGTTAGACGTAGGCAGCTTGATGGTTTTCAAGTACAACCCTCCCATTTCACAGATGCAAAAAGTGTGGCCCAGAAAACTTTTAACTTGTCTACAGAACAGCCATCAGACTTGGCACTGCAGGTTGTCTCTAAGCTGTGTGACTCAGCACACTCTATGGAGGGAATATATATATACATATATATACACACACATATATATATCATATACAGTATGATGATATGTAGTATATATATTTCATGTATATATGAAAGTAAGTTGGGCTGGTGAGATGGTTCAGACGTTAAGAGCACTGACTGCTCTTCCGGAGGTCATGAGTTCAATTCCCAGCCATTACATGGTGGCTCACAACCATCTGTAATTAGATCCTATGCCCTCTTATGGGATGTCTGAAGACAGCTACAGTGTACTTACATATAATAAATAAATTTAAAAAAAAAAGAAAAGAAAGTAAGTTGATTACACTGGGGACAATCTATTTTAATTATATGCAAACTTAATGTCATGATAATACATAAATCAGATGAGACTTGCCATTTGATCAGGAGATATGGGAAGTGCTGATTGAGTCTGGTTTTCTCTGCTTTATGTGTACCTAGTTCTATAATGGCAGTCCTCTACCCTGGCCCACACCACCTTCACCCTTTTCACATGGGCCTTTACCTTCACCCTTTGTTCTGTGACCATGGAAAGAGGTCAGACCAAAAGGGCTTTGGGATGAGCAATCCCTGGTTAGTTGCAATGACCACCTACGTGGGAATCTGGGGAAGGAGAGGTTAGGAGCTTCTGTTCCTCTGCTGGCCAGGACACCGCAGCCCTGAGAAGCTAACAAGTAGGTAGAGGAGCACAGCTTTCAGAAGTATGTGTCCTCTGGCCTTGGGAGTTCAGGAGCGCAGGAGCTGGCATTACTTACTGTCTTCCTTGTGGCTTCTCATCAGTCCCAGACTGGGAGCCCTTTGTTTTAGGAGTGGTGATGTCAGTAGGGACTAAGGTACAGCTGAGCTTTCCAGGTGACAGTGAACAACATTAGTAGGGTCTGTTCAGGTTCAACAAGGATTTGCTGGAAGCCTACTATTGTCTAGTTGATATGGAGGCTGCTCTCCTGCATAGAACGACATGGTAGGCAAAAGAATGTCCCTGGAGCCACACTACACTGGACTGTATGATCTCGGGTGTGCTCCTTGACTGCTCTCGGCGGCAGGTCTGTCTGTGGACACATGGAGAGCCTATCATCTGTCTCATAGGATTGTGTGAGGATGAGGATGCTCTGATGAACACGGTGTGCCTAGGTCAGGGCCTGGCCCGTGGAGAGCACCACATGACCGTTATTGTGCGTGATGATACTATTAAAGCAATCAGACCAGGCCCTGTGGACAGTTACAAAATAGGTGTTGTTCCTTCCTTCTACAGATGCCTTCATGAGGAACCTGGAATCCAGAAGAGCTGCAGAGTGAGTAATTCCCAGACCTGGAACTAGAAGCTTCGTGCCCCTTCTACTCCCCATTCTGATGAGAAAATCAGAAATTTCACAAAATCAACCCTAAAGCCAGAGCACTGTCCTAGAGCAAAGCAGGACCCTGGAGAAGGGAGACAGAGGAGGATTCAGAGCTGCCCTCGAAAGAGAAGAGCATGGAAAACTAGAAAAGAAAGCAGGAAAAGAGCTGCCAGAGGCCACTCAGAAGGTGGAGTACTGCACAGTATGTGAGGAACTGTCCCTTAGATGGCTGCTACTTCCCATCACCGGGGCTGACCCCGTGGGTACCTTCTGACAGAAACTGGACATGAGCTCCTGAGTTCGGAGCACCCTGGCCTGGCACTCTGTCTACATAGGCGCCCAGCGTGGAAGGCTGGTGATAAGGGCCTGTTTTATAGGCTCCAGCAGAAGGCCACCCAACAAAATTGGGAAGCCTGGACCTAGGCTTACATCCCAGGGTTGTGGAGTAGGATGGGGGATGGGCCTGTAACAGGAAGTGCCCTGGGTGTCCTCTTTCGGCCCCATGGAGTCCTCACCCATCCCCCAGTCATCAGGAAACTCGTCCACTTTGGGAAGGGCCCTTCAAACGCCAGGTCCCTCTACTGCCAGCGGAGTCCCAGAGTTGGAACTACGGGACGTGGCTTCAGAATCTGTGGCCCTCTTCTTCATGCTCCTGTTAGATCTCACTGCTGTGGCTGGCAATGCTGCGGTGATGGCTGTTATTGCCAAGACGCCCGCCCTCCGAAAATTTGTTTTTGTCTTCCATCTCTGTCTAGTGGACCTGCTGGCTGCCCTGACCCTCATGCCCCTGGCCATGCTCTCCAGCTCTGCCCTCTTTGACCATGCCCTCTTTGGGGAGGTGGCCTGCCGCCTCTACCTGTTCCTGAGCGTTTGCTTTGTCAGCCTGGCCATCCTTTCGGTGTCTGCTATTAATGTGGAGCGCTACTATTATGTGGTCCACCCCATGCGCTACGAGGTGCGCATGACACTAGGGCTGGTGGCCTCCGTGCTGGTGGGCGTGTGGGTAAAGGCCCTGGCCATGGCTTCTGTGCCAGTGTTGGGAAGGGTCTACTGGGAGGAAGGAGCTCCCAGTGTTAACCACGGCTGTTCTCTCCAATGGAGCCATAGTGCCTACTGCCAGCTTTTCGTGGTGGTCTTTGCTGTTCTTTACTTCTTGCTGCCCTTGATCCTGATCTTTGTGGTCTACTGCAGCATGTTTCGAGTGGCCCGCGTGGCTGCCATGCAACACGGGCCGCTGCCCACGTGGATGGAGACGCCCCGGCAACGCTCTGAGTCTCTCAGTAGCCGCTCTACTATGGTCACCAGCTCCGGGGCTCACCAGACCACCCCACACCGGACGTTTGGGGGTGGGAAGGCAGCAGTGGTCCTCCTTGCTGTAGGGGGACAGTTCTTGCTTTGTTGGTTGCCCTACTTCTCTTTCCATCTTTATGTTGCCCTGAGCGCTCAGCCCATTTCAACAGGACAGGTGGAGAACGTGGTGACCTGGATTGGCTACTTTTGCTTCACTTCCAACCCTTTTTTCTACGGATGTCTCAACCGTCAGATCCGGGGCGAGCTTAGCAAACAGTTTGTCTGCTTCTTCAAGGCAGCTCCGGAGGAGGAGCTGAGGCTGCCCAGTCGCGAGGGCTCCATCGAGGAGAACTTTCTGCAGTTCCTCCAGGGGACCTCTGAGAACTGGGTTTCTCGGCCCGTACCAAGCCCTAAGCGGGAGCCACCGCCTGCTGTTGACTTTCGAATCCCAGGCCAGATTGCTGAGGAGACTTCAGAGTTCCTGGAGCAGCAACTCACCAGCGACATCATCATGTCGGACAGCTACCTCCGTCCCGCCCCCTCACCAAGGCTGGAGTCATGATGGACACTAAGAGGGAAATAAGGCTTGGGGCTGGTTTATGATCTCAAGGACTGCTTTTCTGACTGGCTGGGGTTTGGGCTAGGGTCTTTGGACTTAGCTTTTGCTTGGTGTTTCCTGGGTCAGGACCGGAGTCAACAGGATGGACGTGTGGCAAAAATCCTTGGACTTGGCTGTGATCTTTGACTATTGGGGGAGGGACCCTGGGTATGGTGAGACGGTGATGAGAGAAAAGGGTGACAAAGGTGAGGGGCAGCCTTTCTACCAGTGAACTCCTCCTGCCTCAGGAGACAGGGAAACTTCCTAAGGGTAGGTGTTGGAGCAGCAGGCTAGGAGCAGTTATTCTGGGGACTGTTGAGGTTTGCGTCTTTCCAGTGTAATAGTCCAGACTAATACTTACACTGAGACAAGGTAAGAAAACGGCCCACATCTTCTCATTTGCTAACTAGGTTAAAAAAAAAAAAAAAAAAAAGAACAAAACTAGCCAAGTGTTTCCATGGGTTAATAGATCCCTTCCTAAAACTTAATGTCTAAAGTGAGAAGACCTGTAGGGGTGAACTAAATCGCAAGTAGGGTAGTGGAGAAGACAGAAAAAACTCTGCAGCTCTCTCCTATCTTCTCTTTCCTGCATGTAGGAGATCAAGTGTGGGTCCTGACCTCAGCAGAGATGAGCAGGAGACAGGATGCCCTTTCCTCCTGTCTTTTGAGTAACTAGAATGACTCAGGGGTCAGAGAGCTGAGGGTGGGTGTTAGCCTTTGAATTGGTAACGTGGCTGGATACAGAAAGGCCAGGTAAATTACTCTGATCAATAATACTGCCAATCTTTTCTTTCCAGGACTGGCCTCCCTGATCTATCTCCTCATGGCAGTGACCCACTTCCAGCCCCCTGGACATTCGGGTACAGGAGACTCAGGTCGGGCATGGGAAGGGTGGGGTTTCCACAGTCCATGAAATGCTTCCCTCTTCTCATTCATTGCTCTCAAAATTAGCTTCTGTAACAAAGACTTAAATCTGTCTCCTACCTGCAGCCCTAGGGAGAGAGAGCAGAGAATTGATTAAGACTATAGGAACCGTGTTGGTTAGTATCAGCAATGGTGTTTTCAATGGGGAGGGATGAATTGCAAGCTGGACAGGCTTCCCCTCTGGGTCCTGTTCATTCCGTTTCCCTCAACTGAATACTAAAGGGTCAAGGTAGGACCAGAGGGTGATGTGGTCTATATCTGAACAAATTTCTGGCTCACTGAACATGAAAGGGGGAAAGTGGGTTGGGGTGGAGTAGTTTCCCCTTTGAACAACCAATAAATTTTATGATAAAAAGTTATATTAATATCAACACTGACTCCTTCGGTTCTATTCAATGCATAAATAGCCGAACACAAACATCCCCTGGGGCATACACACATGATGTGTCATCGCTGCCTTCAAGGACTTTTCCATCTAACTTGATCAGATACTTGCAGTTTTGTAGAGCGTTTAGGTCTGATCAAGTTGTACAGTAAGGAGAATGTATCTATGGTCCTGACTTTTGAGAATTTATTGAAGTGATACATAGAGACTCCATGCAGGTTGTGGAAAACAAAACTCTCTAATGAAGAAAATAATCTACTAAATAAACCTGGGCAAACAGCTTTTTCCCCTTTTGGCTTAGGTACATTTCCAGGTCTTTCTATCATTTGTGTGTTCTTCTAGTCTAGTACCTATTACACTGAGGAAATCCTTTAGAAAGTAACACACAGCTAATGAGAGTCTTCCAACTTTAAAACCGTTTCCCTTTCTTTTGAGATAAAATTCACGATGAGAAAGCTCCTTTCTAGTACATCATACAGGAAAAACTCACATACTATTAACCCGCCAATCAGCTAGTAGACTCAGAAACAGCCAGTAGAGGGCAGTGTGAGCCCAGTAGAAACAGGAAATGTACACAGGAAGGGGGTGTGTGTGTGTGTGTGTGTGTGTGTGTGTGTGTGTGTGTGTGTAAAACATTGCTTGGCAGCCATTTTATTAACTTTTCTCTTTTAACTTTGCCCTTCAACCCTTGCTTCGTATTAAAAGGAAGTTTTAAGAGCAGTGATCTTTCTAAGTCATATTGAAATAACCTGACACTGACGTCTTTGCTGTCAACTAGTAAGTTGCCATTTTTCCCCTGGCTGTAGGAACAGATCATAAAGAAAGTAAAACTTTCCTTTTATTATGAAGAGAACTTTCTCCACAACTTTTGCTATGGCCACCTTCTAGGAATTTTCTAGTCACGGAGACAGACTGGTAAAGTTCAATATACAATCCTTAGCTCTTGGAAGCAGTTTCTGGACACAGTCTTCCTTACATGCTGAGAAAGCAACACGGTGAGACAATCATCTTGTCAGTCAGTGTTGCCAACATCTTCGTATTGAGGTGACTGCCATCCAAAAACTTTAGACTCTCTGTTGTCAGGTGTTCCCGAGCAATGCCTTCTAGAGGGCTGGCAGAAAGAAGGCGTGAAGCTGAAACTAGGCAGATGTGCTCACTGTGTGACTGTGGGCAAGCAACTTGATTTCTCTGAGCCCATTTCCTCATCAGGGACAATGGGGATCGATATTGCCTACCTCACAGGCTTGTTGTGAGGATTAAGAGATGAGACATAGAAGCGCCTACCTGGCAAACAGGTACTCAATAAAACGTTGTATTGTCCGCTTTCCTTTTGAACCTTTCAACCCAGAAGTGATCAGAAAGGAAAAACAGCCTGTTTCTTTTTAATGGTCATTTAGAAATGAGTGGGAGAACTTCAGACTTGGAATTGATAAGCATTACTGGTGACGTGAATGAGGTTAATCTAATTAAATGGTTCTAATTAATCAATTTCCACTCTGGAGACTTTCTGTTGGGAATTTGCATTTTAAGTTTACCTCCTACTAGAGAAATGTTTTAAATTCCAGGGGAAAGTTTCAATGGCTGCAAAAAGTGCCCCTTCCTAGAACTGGTGGTGAGAGTCACTGTGGGGTTATTGGCAGTAAAGGTACTTTGAGATAGTCTTCACAGAGTTATGATTCACAAATATTCAGGCGATAGTAGAGACATGACTTTTACTCAACTTCCCCTTTTCTGTGGTTATCACATAGGAACTGTTGTTGGAGAAGGATGCGCTGGTTTACTTCTGGGTATGGAACTAAGTCCTCAGAGTAGTTCCCTGTTGGTTTATATTGGAGAAAGGGAAGCACAGAACTGTTAAAAATGAACTACATCTATTTTCAAGTTCTAATACTTAGTACCTATTTTTCATGTTCTATTACTTGCTAGCAGTCGAGGGATCCTTTGCCAACACAGGAGTGCCAGCTCACAGAAATTCATACGTAGTAGCAGAAGGACTTAGATATACTTGGCATAATGGGTGTAGCCCGAGGAATGGATAAAAACCCAGGCTGGGCATCTCAAAGATCAAACTGAGGGAACTTTGGCTGAAGTGTCCGACACTCAGTTTTGGGCAGAGACCCGAACTCCACAACGGCAGATGAAAAGGAAAAGGGTTTTTTTTTCTGGAGAGGGAGACTTTTCCCACGAGAAATTCCTAGAGGGCTGTGAGCTCTTCTTTGGGAATCTATCCTCACCGCCAAACCTCCAGTGCGTCCCCAAGAGCACACCGTGTGCTGGAAGTCCCGCTTTTTCTACCTACACTTGGAACCAAAGTCCAGGAGCCCAAGAAGTAAAAGGGTATTGAGGCTGGGAGGTGCGGAGCGAGGGATCACAAACACTCCACGGGAATACCCAGATTCTCAGGAACTTCCGCTTTGCTTTCCGTACCTCCTCCGCCGCCCACTGCCACTGCGCTCTAAGTAGTAACGGCCGCTGGGCGTCGCCGGAAGTGTCGTAAACAGCAGATATCCGGTTCTTCCGGGCTCTAGGGGAGCTGACGGAGAAGGCCACCGCCCAGCAGAAGACGCGTCTCCGCCGGTGTGTCGCGGTTCCCGCGGTGTGTGAGTGAGCCCGGGCCCGGTCCCCTCTTCTGCCGCCGCCATGGGCTGCACGTTGAGCGCCGAGGACAAGGCGGCGGTGGAGCGGAGCAAGATGATCGACCGCAACTTGCGGGAGGACGGGGAGAAAGCGGCCAAAGAAGTGAAGCTGCTGCTGCTCGGTGAGGGTCTGGGGGCGGAGCAGGAGGGCTAGAGCCGGAGAGCCCGGCCCGGGAGCAGCCCGAGTTCATAGGGGTCCGACCAGGCCGGAGGAAAGGACCCCAAAGGGACAGGGAGGGAATGCCTGGCATGGGGCGGGTGCTGGGCTTGGTGATTGAGGCCCCGGAAGGCGTGGGGATTTCAGGTTGGAGAGGGTGTAACCCGGCTGGGATGGTGCTTAGCAGAGTTGGGGAGTTTGGAGCCCCGAGACTGTGTTGGGAATCCGGAAAGGGCTCTTAAAGGAAGGGACCGATATTAGGGAGGTTTCACATTGGAACATGTTGGGGAGGATAGTGTATGGTATCTGGCAGGCCTGTCTAGGGTTTGTGTGAGTTTGATACTTGATGTCAGGATAAAGCTGGAAGGATTGAATGATTAAACAGTGAAGCTAGGACAGAGGGAGCACATAAAGAACCTGCTCGCAAGTCTTTTTGTTCTGTTAGTGAGGTGGATTGTCCAGGGACACCCAGGAGGCGGGTGAAATAAATGACAGGTTCTTAGGTATAAGAGAAAAGAACTTGGGTGCAGAGGCCGGCCTCCAATACTTTTTCAACTTTTTTTTTTAACTTTTTTTTTTTTTTTAAATTCTCTTGAGGTTCCGTAACTCCTGTTTTTTATTAAAGGGATAGGGATGGTGTAAGCTGGGAAAATTGAAAGAATGCCATTTTTGAGGTTTGTGGTAGAGGACAGTAGATAACAGTGGGACCATGTGCGTTGGGAATAGTACAGGATAACATATGGACTGGGGCAGATTTACTGTAAAGATTGTGATATATTTGGGAGGAGTTGATTTTTATTGGGTTTTTCAAAATAAAAGTATTGGCTTTCAGACTACAAACAGCATGTTTCCTTACACGAATGTGGCTTTTTATATCTAGTCAGACGTGTTTTAGTCAGGATAATTTAGTTTTAAATTTTGATAGGCCCAGTAAATCATATAAAGTTCTCTTGTATTAGCTTATCGGTAAATCCAGTTGTATTCATTATTCATATGTTTGAGGAATCTGTTAGATGAGGGTAAGCACGACTCACAGGTTCTGTAAGCAGCAGAACATTTTAGATAAATACAGTTCTGAAAGGTCATTGTAGAGTACCGATTTCGCTTTGTAAAGCTCCAGAGGACACACACAGCCAACATAATCTCAGACTGATTTTGTGTCTGAAGATGGGCTGGCTGCTTGCTTATATATTTTGAAAGCTCTGAGCTGCAGCTTGAATATAAAAAAAGTTACGCAGTGGAAAAAGTTACACATAATTCAAATCATAGCTCTGAACTGCCAGTGCCTCTACAAGTATCTTCTGTGGATGAACGTGGTTTCTGGTACTTAGTAGGGACTTTAAGTATTTACTGTTAACCAACCAGTGTAATCAAGTTCGTGGTGAATGTTGGTTCATGGGGACCTTTCAGAGTCTGCTGTAAAACACAACACTTGTCAGTTTTCTCCCCTGCCATAGTTGCTGTGTTTTGAGACAGTGTCACTCTGCAGCTTAGGCTGGCCCTCAGTTCTCCATCCTCCTGCAGTTGGCTTCCCCAGTGCTGGGATTGCAGCATCTTTCAGCACACCAGTGACATTAACTTTTTTTGTAATAATCAACTGTGAAATCAAAGCTGCACTCTCGTGTTCTGGGATTTGATCTATATTGACCATTGAAAAAACTTGGGCAAGCAGAACTATCCAAGTATCTGAAAAAAGTCTTTATTCAGGGTTTTTAGTTCCTTTAATTAAAAAAAATTAAACACACAATAGCTTACAGAATTTGGAAAGTTAAAGTACAAGCCAAAGTACTGAAACATTTGTCTTTAATATTTACCAGTTTTTTTTTTTTAAACTTTCATTGTTTTGTTTTGAGACAATCTTGGCCTCGAAATTTGTGAGTTCCTGTAGCTGAGATTATAGGTGTGTACCACACCATGAAACTTTTTCCCCCCTCTCAGGATTTTTTATGACCATATTTTGAGCAAATTAAACCAGTAAGTTGAAGTAGGTTGCAGAAACAGCTGGTCTTACCTGAGCTGTGTCATGATGCATATGTGAAGGTAAAAGGTCTTTTATGGGCCTGGAGACATGCCTCAACACTCATGAGCACTTGCTGTTCTTACAGAGGACCTGCATTAGGCTCTCAGTACCCACATGGCTCACAACCATCTGCAGCCATGTACATAAACATACATGCAGATTAAACATCCAGACACATTAAGTAAAATTTACCTATGTGGTATATAAAAAAACACCCTATATGATATTTCAGTTATCCCTTCCCCTTTCTTTGGCTGCAGAAAGTTTTCCTTGGTACATGTAAGCCATTTTCCTTCAGCACTGAGACTATCCAGTTTAGTTTACATTGAAATTTACCTCTCTTGTCTCTGCTGGTTCGTGTCTTTTCTTTCTTGTGTGGCTGTAATTTCACGTAGTGATATGCAGCATGGGCTTTGAAGTCAGAAGGCTTCAAATTCTAGTTTGTGTTTACTAGCTGTAACTTAGGAAAGTCATTTCCACTTGCTTCAGTTTCTTTACTTTTAAGGTGTAGAAGGTAGAGCTCCTTCAGAATGGTTGGGAGGAGTCAGTGTGGTAATAATATAAAGCAGAACACATTCAGTGAATAGTCCCTGTTTATTATTGTTAAAAGTCAGTGTTATGCACATTGGAATGAATAAGTTAGTATAGGCTTAATTTCAAAGGAAGACTTCAGTATTCTAATTTTTCCTTTGGTTGTAATTTCCTTTGGATATTATTGGGAAGATCTTGTTATGTCAAATGGCTGTTTAACCACAATTTGCTACTGTGTCATATAAATATTCCCAACAGGTGTGTATAGGGTGGTATGTAAGTGTGCTGCTTGGAGTTGTGTGTTCAAATTTCAAGTCTTGTTTTGAGACAGGGGCTTATTGTGTATGTAGCTCAGATGAACTGGGAACTCTCAGCCTGCCTCAGCCTTCCAGCATATAGGCTCATGGTGTGTGGCACCATGCCTAGTTCTAAAATGATTGTATAGCTTTAGACTTTACAGCAGTTGAAATATATTTGGACAGTTTTGGTGTGATTTTTCTCTGCAAACTTCTTCAATTTGATAATTTGAAGAGAAAAGGTATTTACAAGGATTGTACCAGTTCAATGTTCAATAACCTGTAATATTTTACATTTCATTTTCATGGCATAATCTTGTAAAGAAAAGTCTCTTCCACCAAAATCCTCTCCAGTATGTGTTATGATGTCACAGGAGTTGGGAGGTGCTAATGTAATTCATAATGACACTGCTTTTGGATTCAGACAAAACCAAATTAAGTTCCCACCTCCACCTACTGGTTGTGAAACTCAGACCAAGTCACTTAACCATATGGATTATATTCACATATGTAAGTAGGGACAATTCTTCCTGTTTCATAATACAAGGTGACATAACTTACATAGAATGCTTAGGGCAGTGTCTAGAAGATAACAATCAGTAAATGGCAACCTCTGTCAGAGTGCTTGTGAGGCATATCATTTTAGTTTCTATTTTTGAGGGGTGTTTCAGACACTTGACATTCTTCAAGTTAATATGCAAAGGTCTTCAATGCTTAATCTTGTGCTGATAATAATTTGTGTTTTATGGCAAAACCTAAGTTGCATGCAAAGAATTGGAATATTGCATTTTAATTTTATATTATATGATTGGTTATTCATACTTAACCGTCAAATTACTGACGGAAAGTGGTTATTGAAGATAAGCATCTCCTTTGATCCCCATTCGGACAGCAGTTGTAGTTTTTGCTACCTCTTTAGCATAAGGTTTGTAGGACCTAAACTTCTAGCAAGGACTTCTCTATCATACTTGGAGAAAAGAAAGAAACTGGAATAAAAAGTAGAAATAAGCATTGAAAATAAAAGATTCTTTTTAATAGGCTTAATTTTTTTTGTGCCTTAAAAACATATTTTAGAAGCCAGGTGGTGATGGTGCATACCTTTAATCTCAGAATTCAGGAATCAGAGGCCAGTGGATCTCTGTGAGTTTGAGGCCAGCCTGGCCTGCAAGATGAGTTCTACAGACAGCCAGGGCTATACAGAGGAACCCTGTGTTGAAAGAGAACAAACAACAACCACAAAAATGTTTAGATTCGTATTTTTATGTGCAAGTGTTTTACCTGCAGATTTGTAGGTGAGTTGCATGTGGGCCTCATGCCCACAGAGGTCAGAAGAGGGTTTCAGATCCCCTGGAATTGGAGTTAAGGATGGTTATGAACCACCGTGTGGGCGCTGAGTCGTCTGCAAGAGCAACAGCTGCTCTTAACTGCTGAGCCACTAGCCAGCCCTTCTTTGAGCCTTTTATGTGAGTATATTCATCACATTTGCAGCGTGAAAATATAGCATCTCTCCACATCGTGTCATGATTTTCTCTGGTTGAAGTAGTAGACAATGATAAATATGGAGTAGGTGCCCAGCACTTTGAAGACTTACAAGGGATGTAACTTCTGAATTGAGAGTACAACTGTACCTCTTTTAAAAATAATTTTAGCTGAACCATTACAACATAGTCTTTAGTTTGGGGACAGTTGTTTCTGTTCAGAATGGTTTTTGATGGAGATATCAGTTTCAGGGATTAGTGAAACTGAAGTTCTGTTCTTACTGGTATTCTGAACCTCTTTGAAACCTTGTCCTGTTTTTATGTCACCCTTAATGAACACACACAGACTCCTTGCTTCTAACTATCTGGTCCTTTAGGCAGGAGGACTAGGGCTTTCTCTAGATCTTTTGTTGTAGGGTATAATCTAGGGTTCGTAGGAACAGGAAATGGTCACACTAGTACAAGTAAAGGAGGTTTATAGACAATATACTAACTAGGCAGCTTCACAGGCAGTTGGCATCCAAGGATAGGTAAGCAGTGAAATGTGAGCAGGTGGCATGCTCGTGAAGTGCAGTGCCCTCCTCACTTCTAGAGCAGGTTGTCTGCTTACGCTGCTTTGCTAGCTAAGTCACATCTTCATCTCATCTATGCACATGTCTCTGAATAAGGTTCATTCACAGACCTGTGCCCTAAGCTGTCATGTGCAGTTGGCAGATAAATTTAAATTAACCTGGAGATAGAATGTCTAGTTCTCAGCACATCTAACACGGGATAGTCAATGTCACCTGGATTTAATTACCTTTCGTTTAAATCAAACAGAAAATACAAACAACCTGTTTCCCCTCCTCCCCCCAGGGACTGTACTTTATCACTTCTGGTTTCTATCTAGCCAACATTTCTGTCTACTGCTTTTAAGAGTGAGTACTGGGGGTGGGGCCCTCCAATAGGAAGGAAGGAGGTACAACAGACTAGTTTGTTACTAAAACCTTTGCTTACAGGGTTTGTTAAGGGTTAAGTAAAAACATTTGGCAATGTAAATTTAAGTATATAGATGAGTTAGCTTTCTGTGTTGTCCTGTTCTATCTAGTCTGTCTTAGTTTTTCCCTCAGGTATAGCTTCAAGGGAAGTGAGGAGAAAGATGCTTCAGGTACTCAGGAGTTAACAGATTAATAGTGAAGACCAATTTAAGATGGACACTGGAACTGTGAAGTATCAAGAGCCACAGGCACTAAATTTGTCCTGATTATCAATTTTAAGATGTTTTTAGTCAGCAGAATGTAATATATATATACATATACATATATACATATATGTATGTATGTATGTATGTATATATGTATGTATGTATTTGTAAACCTCTCAGAATTAGTAACTCAGTTCGGACCGTCTGATAAAGGGCATAGGGCCTGGGCAGTGTGAGATTGGGTCTCTCTAAGCTTCATTTTCCCTCCTTGGAATCATTGAGGCATTTGAATTTGGTTTTGGGAGTCCCTGTATTGTGAAATTTATATAATGTAACAAGTTATAAAGAGGACTATTTTATCTTATTTTTCTTAGTTTGGTTGAAATTAGTTGAATGACCATCATGGGGCTGTCAGGAAGACAGTTAAAAATTAAAAACGTGCATCATAAACACCCATGGTGTAAAGGTTCACCAAAGCACAGAGAAAATAACTTACTTCGGTGTTCGATTTTCTGTGTGGTCTTTATTTTAGGGTAGCTCTTTTGTAGGCTCTAGAAAGTTGGCGTTATCTTTAAGCTTTTATCTCTCCAGGTTATCCTGTTACCTGATTAGTGACCAGCTGTATCCTTGCTGTAATTTAAACTGTTTGAACTGAATAACACTGCTGGAAACAGGGTCAGTTGTTCTGGTTGGATAGACTGCTCCTTATGAGTGAATTCTCTTTTGTCCCTGGGCTGTAACAGAAATTAATATATTTGATGTGAACTAAGCAAAGGAGGAGGGTGCTGGAAAGTCCACAGTGGAATGTGTGTGAAGCCTGGTTAGAGCTGAGAGACTTTAGGAGGAGCTGGTTTTTAGACCTGAATTTCCTTTGACTTCCACATTGAACTTTCGTTTAAAAAAGCTTGTTAGGAATTACCTGAGATAGTTTCATGTTTTTGATATTGATACATCACTGGTGTACACTATGAACATTTTATTACTAAGTCCTATTTTCAAGTGGGCAGTTTTAATACTCATATAAAAAACTTTTGAAGGAAGGTAGTATTTTACTTCTTAGAAAATTCTTGTTAACTTAAAAGCCGTTGTCTCCAGGTGTGCTAGTGCATGTTTTAGTCCCACCCAACACTTGGGAGGCATGTGCAGGTAGATCTCTTGAGTTCTTGGTCTTGTGAATTCCTGGTCAGTCAAGATTACAAAGAGAAATCCTGTCTCAGAAAGGGGAGGCGGAGCTTTCTGACCACCCCTCTTCTTTTTGCTTGATTGATTTTTATGTGGGGTATGAGTGTGGGTGTGGATGGGTGTGCACATCACAGCACACATGTAGAAGTCTTGTGGGAGGTGGAATGTCCAGTTCTCAACACATCTAACACAGGATAGTCAATGTCACCTGGGTGTAATTGGTTTTCTCCTTCTACACTGTGGGTGCCAGCGATGGAACTCAGATCGTTGGGCTTGGCACCCAGAGCCTGAGCCATCTCTCTGGCCCTTGAGATTTTTTTTCCTACTTACTCATTTGAATCCTGCATGTTTTGCTACAAGTCTATTTGTATGTTTAAGCTGTGCTCACATCTTTCTATTCATCTGGTTTGTTGTTAACACTACACTGGTCATATACAGGACCATTTAAGTCAGGACTATTTAAACTTAGCAAGGTTGCTTTGATTGCTGTCATCTTGTAATCAATCATCCTCTAGTGATTGCATAGCCTGTTTATAGTGGTCCAGATAACTACAACAAAATAATCTATCTTTCAGTTTGACTTTAAAATTTAAATAGTATTCTACTAAATCCCAAGAACCGTGGCAGTGCTACACCATACTGCATTTTGTTGTGTTTAGTCATGTACTGATGTCAGGGGCGGTGTGTGTGGCTCTTACAAGATGTGCTAAGGTGCACATGTGGAGGACTGATTCAGGAGCCAAGTTTTGCTTTCTACCATGTTTGAAACAAGATCTGTTGTTTTGCCGCTGTGCTACATACTCCAGGCTTGTTGGCCTGCAGGCTTCCATGATTCTCCTCATAGGAATGCTGGGAGTACGATGCATGTGCGATAGTACATCCAGCTTCTGTGTGGATTCGAGATCTGAACTAAGGTCATCAGAATTGTATGGCAAAGGCTTTTACCCACTAAGCCATGTTCTCAGCTTCCCTAGTATATTTATTTTAAAAAACAAGTAAGTATATTATGATATGACTAGGCTTACCAACATAGCTTTGGAATCATTAGGCTAAAAGTATTTTAAAAATCACTGGAGAAAAGGAGGGCAGTGTGGCATATGCCTAAAACCCCAGCACTCTGGAGGCAAAGGCAAACATATCTCTGGGAGTTCCTGGTCTACACATAGTAAGTTCCAGGACAGCCAGAGCCACTTAACAGAGAGTTGTCTCAAAAGAATAACAACAATAATAAGTGAGACACAGCAGAATGTTCTTTGTTTAAAGGATATTTATGATGTGTCTCAAAATAATGACAATAATTGAGATGCAACAAAATGCGTCTCTGTTTTAAGGGTATTTATGATGTAGAACTGGAAAGATGGCTTAGCAGTTAAGAGCTTCTCTTCCAGAGGACCTAGGTTTGATTCCCAGCACCCACACGGCAGCTCATAACATCTGTAACTCCAGTTCAGGTAATCTGACACCTTCGTGTGAACTTTGAATACTAGACAGACACTGCAGTACACAGGTGTGCAGACAAACACATAGAATAAGTAAGTAAAGAAAATTTAGGATAAAATATTTTAATAAGCTTTTTATTTTGGATTAACTTTACTCTTCTGCTAGTTTTCTAAATAATGTTACATTTATCATCTCAAGAAATTAATGCTGCTAAATAAATACTCACTTTAACACAGCATTTACATTTTGCCAGCTTTCCCATTAATGTTCTTTTTAGGGCCTAGGGTCAATCTAGGATGCTGCATTGTATTTAATTAAGGTTTTATAGCTTTCTGGTTTCCAGTACTGTACTCTAGCAGGATGCTCATGTATTATTTATAACTATGCATTTCTGATTGTCTTTCATAGACAGACGTTTTCTCCTTCCCTCTTACACGGTACATTTCTTTGAGACAGTTTATATAGCCAGGGTGGCCTTGAACTCTTCCCAGTGGTCATCTATGTGGAATGTGATGGATTATAGGACTCAGTTTTGAAAGGAGCCTGCCATTTCAGACAGTCCTTAAAAAGATGGAAAGTCCTCTTGGTGAGGTTTGTGATGCTGGAGGTGGAACCCACACTGGGGAAGTTTTCTACCATTGACCTGCCTGCCAGCTGTAAGAAGTGTTGACAAAGACTCAGAACAGGACAGCAGGTAGATGCAACTGGACGACTGGTGTAGAAAAGGATTCAGGACAGGATCTTCCTGGCTTTGCCTTCCTGGTGCTGGGATCACAGCTTTGTACCACCACATCTTGCTTTATTTGAAACATTTAAGATTTATTTTTTAAATCATGAGTATGTGTGTCTGTAGGGCATCGCACTCACGTGCAAGTGTTACAGTGTTCTCAGCTGCCTGGCTTGGATGATGAAAACCAAACCCTCACCTGCAAGAGCAGCAAGTGTTCTTTAACTCTGGACCATCTCTCCAGCCCATATTTGAGACATTAAAAATGTTTAAAATTTATTATAGTGTTGGTGTGAGTAACGAGAACTTGAATGCAGGTGGCGTAGTGCAGAGGTCAGAGGACAGCAACTTCCAGGAGTTGGTTCTCCTTCTGCCTGAGTTCCATAGATCACACTCAGACCCTCAGGTGTGTACAGTACATCATGCTGGTCCTTTATTGAAAATTTTAGTAGCTATCTTAAGCGGTACTTTATTATACATACAAGTGTGCATGGTTTTAGAGACTAGAGACTTACATCGTTACCACTTTTTTCTGGAGAAGCCACCACAATTAATACTGTCATAAAAAAAATTAAATAGAATAGTAAATGCATGTAGGGAACCCAGACTTCTTTGAGTTTTGCTGAGCATTTATATGGTAAAGGGAATTGAAATCAAACACTCGTTCATTTTGTAGGCCCTTATTCATGGTTTACTATTTTACTGTAAATGGCGCTAAAGTGTGCTGTTCACATTTGATTAAATAAGCATGCAGAAGTACTCTATGCTGCCATCATTTGAGGATTTGAGTTGGGATCTGATTCTGACATTTTACAATATATGGGTTATAATGGATTAATTTAGCACTGCTATTAGCTTTGAAGAACATTTTCCACTATAATAAAGAATTATTTTATGAATTAAAATGAGATCTTTCAACTGCTGATGCATTACACTTTGTGGCATTTCTGTTTCCTTTTATTCCAAATGAAAAATAGTTTTAAGCCATGGCATAAATACCATATAATTTAGCGTCAGAATGGGGATTTTTTTGCTTTGCTTTCAAAGAAAAAGGAAACTTACTCACCATAGGCCAAAATTAGAACTCCGAGGCGGTCAGAGCATAATCTGGTTCCTGGCTTACAAGTGACTGCTTCCCAAACATTATTATGTTCTGCAAAGGTGAGGAATGAAACTGCAGTCTGCCCTTCCACTGGCCAGTCACCAGCACTCTGGTCGTGTCATAGTCAAAAGTGATAACATTTTGGTAATATTTGGGAAGCTGAGTGAGTTTCCTTTTTATTTTATTTTATTTTATTTTATTTTATTTTATTTTTTTGAAGCAGTGTTTTTCTGTGCCTGGCTGTCTAGGATCTTACTCTATATGTCAGGCTGACCTTGAACTCACAGAGATCTCCTGCCTGCCTCTGTTTCTCAAGCGCTGAGATTAAAGGCATTAAATGAGTGTGTCACAACAATCCAGCAGCCCCTTCCCCCTTTTTTGGTAACCAAACCAGTGTCTTCCTTCGGTGACTTATTGGTGTAAGCTGGTTGATCCTTCTGTTTTTTAAAAAAACCTACTTTATTTTGTGTGTATCCCAGGCTGGCCTTGAGTCTTCTATGTAGCTGAAGATGACCTTGAACTCCTGATCCCTGACCTATCAACCAAGCATTGGGATTGTAAATGTGTGCAGCCATACCCAGTTCATACAGTAGTAGTGATTAAACTCAAGGCTGGGCTGGAGAGATGGCTCAGCGGCTAAGAGCACTGACTGCTCTTCCAGAGGTCCTGAGTTCAATTCCCAGCAACCACACAGTGGCTCACAACCATCTGTAATGGGATCTGGTGCCCCATAATGTGTGCAGCCATACCCGGTTTATACAGTACCAGTGATTAAACTCAAGGCTTTGCCTGCTAGGCAAGCACTGTACTAACTCAGCTACATCCCCAGTCCCATTTATTGTATTTACTTATTTGTTTGGTTTTATTTTACGGTGCTGGTGCTCAAACCTAAGACCTTGCATGTGCTAGGCAAGTACTTTACCAGATGAGCTTTGAGTAGTGTTCTGTTTTATGGTTTTTGTAAACCACACACATGTGCACATACAAACACACAGACACACAAGAATTTGAGAATATCTGCCTATCCTTAAATCCCCTTCTAGAAAACAACCCCCTTCCCTTTTAAATACACACATACACACACACACACACACACACACACACACACACACACACACACACATTCAGTGTGAAAGCAGGACTCACATATGAAATATATAAGTATGTATTTAAGTCTAGATTTCAAGTGTGAGAGAAAATGTTTTTTTTATGGTATTTTCTCTCCTCTCTTACTTCTCCCCTCTTTAGATCTTTTTCTCATCATCCCTTTCTCTGTTCATGTCAGTACACACACACACACACACACACACACACACACACATATATAAAGCTAGATTTTCCTTACGAGCAAAAACATATTTGCCCTTCCAAGTCAGACTTACTGCATCCAACATAATGATCTCTAGTTCCATTCATCTTCTCACTTATTTTCATATTCTTTATGGCTGAATAAAACTCCATTGTATATTTATACACAATTTATACAGTTATCTGTTGAAGGGTATTTAGGCTGGTTCCATACCTTGGTTCTGTGAATGGTTCAGCAGTAAACACTGGTATGTAGGTGTCTCTGTGATGTGCTGATTTAGGTTCCTTTGGTTATATACACAAGAGTGGTGTAGTAGATACGTGGTCCTTCTATTTTTAGTTGTTTGAGAAACTGCCACACTGATGTCCGTAGTAGTCATACCAGTTTACAGTCTCACCTGCATTATATAAGGGTTCTCTTTCCCACATCCTTACCAGCTTTTTGAGGTTGTTTCTTGATGATAGCCATTCTGATTTTAGTGAGCTATAAATCTCATTGTCGTATCAATTTGCATGTTCATGATGGCTAGGGATATATATATATATATATATATATATATATATATATATATATACTATTTGTATTTCTTCTTTTGAGAACTGTTTATTCAACCATTTGCATGTTCATTTGCTTGCATATCCACGAATCAGTTTTAGGGCATTTAATTTTGTGAGTTCTTTAAAGATTGTATGTATTAATATCTTGGTAGGTATATAGGGGACAGATACCCTCCCATTTTTTCATTTTTACAGTCCTGAACTATTGGACTTCTGAGTTCTTTGTGTCTCTGTGTTGAAACATTGTTTTTCTGCTTTTATATAGCAGTCTTGAGGTTTCAGGTCTTACATTAAGGCTTTGATCCATTTCTAACTGGTTTTTATCCAGTGTGAGAGCGTGCTCTCCAGTTGCACTTTTCTATATGTAGATGTCCAGTTTTCCAAGCACCATTTGTTGGAAAGGTTGCCTTTTCTGATGTGTACTTTTGAGATTTTGGTCAAAAAATGGATGCCCAATAAATGTTTTATAAAACATTTCTCACAGTACCTATCAATCCTTTTTGGTGATAGGTAACTTTCAAAATGCAGACACCCATGATCTCTGCTCTAAGTACAAATTCACTGCCCTGTTGTACACTTACTCATTCATCCATGGGACAGATACTTGTGAGTGTTCACTGTTTCACATCCTCATGGGTTCCAATGGATGCACAGATTGAGAGCAGTTTGTTCCAGTAGAACACAATAGCTGTGTGCCAGAAGAGCCAGGAGAGAAGTTTAGAGGGAAGTGAGGCAAGCATTGAGTCTAAACTTCCTATCATTTGGTCATAGGCTGAGTGCTGAGAACAGAGTCAGAAGTGGGTGTGCACCCAAGTAAAGATAGCAGAGGAGTGGGGATTTCTCTGTTAACTGCCCACATTGAAGTTCCAGCCATTGCAAGTAGCATTTACAAAATGTGATTGGGCAACCACTGAATATCATAGCCGCTTAAGTCACTCACCCACAGCTAATTGCTAAGTGCCTCCTTGCCCTAGATTGTGTTCTGGGGTTGGAGGGGTGGGCCACAGAAAGAAGGCACTGTTCATTCGTACTTCCAAGGACTTTACTTTCGAGTTTAGGGCTAGTAGAATTCTAAACAATCACAAACCCAAATACTTAAAATTTAACTAAGCACTAGTGTTACAGTGTTTAACTGTCCTATAGGGCCAGGCTAAGCCTGGTTAGGATGATTTTAAGGGAGAAGTACACAAGCATGGAAGGTTTTCAGGTTATGCTGAAAAGGGCTTTGTAACTATGCTAATCAAACCAAGAAAACCAGTCAACAGATATGACAAGCCAGATGAGGAGCAGCAGGTCAGGCCAGAGGTGCTGACGTGAGTGGGGAGAGGAGCAGTCCGAGCTCATCTCAGACATCAGCTGACAGGGAGGATCCTTTGCTGGCCACCAGGCAGTGACCGCTGTGCCTGGGAGACACAGAGGCTTAGCATGCTTAGAGGGCAAGTAGCCTGGGTAAAGAACCATTTGTATGCTTTAGACCAAGGAAACTTTTTCTAATTTCACAAGAAAACTCTTAACCTCTAAAGGCTCCTACCGGACCAAAATTCCTGAGCTGAACTGAATGTGAAGCCTCAATGTCCAAGAGTTCCAGGCATGTAGGACACATTTATTAAATGGAAATGAAGAACAGTTTTTGCTTGTGCAGAGACATTTTCCCTTCTGTAATTCTGACCTTTTGCTTATTTCTTTTTCAGTTTTGTTCTTTATGTGTGTATGTTTTGCCTGCATAGGTGTACCATGTTCATACAAAGCCTGAAGGCCAGAAGAGGGTGTCAGATCCTTTAGGATTGGATTATGTGGGTGCTGCTAATTGAACCTGGGTTCTCTGGAAGAGCAGCCTGTGCTTTTAAGCATTAAGCCAGTTTTTATCACATATTAACTAGTGTCTCTCTCTCTCTCTCTCTCTCTCTCTCTCTCTCTCTCTCTCTCTCCCTCCCTCCCTCTCTCTCTCTCTCTGGCGCTCTCTCGCGCTCTCTCTCTCTCTCTCTCTCTCTCTCTCTCTCTCTGCGCGTGTGTGCGTGTGCGCGTGTGCACTCCAGTGCTCATATGGAAGTTGGAGGACAAATCGTAGTAGCTGGCTCTCTCCTCCCATCACACAGATCCTGGAGATGGAACTCCGATGCGGCTTTGTGGTCAGTGCCTTTACTCACTGAGCCATCTCTCTCTTCTGAAACAGATTATCTTATATATGTGTATGTGTGTGTCTTTGAGGTATGTATGTGTACAGGTACCTTTGGAGGTCAGGAGTGAACATTCGATCCCTTGGAACTGGAGTTACAGGTGGCTGTGATCCACCTGATAGAGGTGTTGGGAAGCAAATACGGGTTCTTCGCAGGGGCAGCAAGTGCTCATAACCACTGAGCAGTCTTTCCAGCCCCTTCTTCTAACCTTTGGCTGAGTTAAGAAGCAATTCCAGCACTTGAGCGCCTGTGATAGGAGAATCATGAATTGAAGTCTGAGCTACATGGTGAGATCCTGTCTCAAAAAAGAGAAAAAAAAATGGAAATACCAACTGGATTTTGTAATAAGTATAATGCATAGAAGAATGTTTTATGTGAAATATTTTCACAGTGATTTAAATTGTTACTATTAACTACATGTTATTGAAAAAGAAATCATAAGGTGAAGTTGGGGATCTGAGAGATTACTTAGCCATTTATGGCTTTTTTTTTTCCCCTCCTATTTTTCAAGACAGAATTTCTCTGTGTTGACTTGGCTGTCCTGGAACTCACTCTGTAAATTAGGGTGTCCTGGAACTCACAGAGAGGTACCTGCTGAGATTAAAGGGGTGCACCCCCATCACCCAACTCTCTTTACTGCTTCTTAGAGAGGACTAAAGTCTGGTTCTCAGTACTCATTCAAGTGACTAACAACCACCGGTAACCATTAGTCTTAAGGGGCCTTAAGTCCTCTGCTGGTCTCAAGGCACCTATGTGCATATACATATAATATACCCCAGCCAAACATATTCACATGCATAAATTTTAAACAAATGAATCACAGGGCCAACAGGATGGCGCTTGTTGCAACAAGCGCCATCCTGATAACCTGAGTTTGATTTCCAGGACCCTCTTAGTAGAACCCTCTTCCCTCCTGTGGAAGCAGTAGGTATCCCTGTTGGAAGCAGCATGGGTTGTGCTCTTGATCTTTAGTTGTCAGCATTTATAATTCACCTCTCTCCTTCCATCCCCTCTCTGTGCTGATACCACCTCCCATTTCAGCCTAACAGGAGCAATGTAAACTTGAATGCTCTGCTAGATAGGGTGCTTCCAAGCAAGAATGGAGGAGTTGGCAGGTCAGATAGCTCTTCTTTCCTTACATTGGTGCCGTCCACTGTCCTGATCATAGACCTGTATTACAGTAGCTGTTTTGAATTGTCTAGTTGTTAGGATGATATGGATTTGTGGTTTGATTTGAGTCCTGTATTAGATTAAGAAGCTAGTTAGCTTTGTGTATAACTGCAGAGCACATCTAGGCAGTCAGGTGACTTACCCAAGGTCATGTAGCTAGACATGGTGTAGTAGCAATAAAATTTAGTCTAACATTGAGCTTATTACAATATGGTTTTAACAGCTGGAAAATTAAGCTAAAGAAATCAAATTTATTTGTTGGTCAAGCTTTCATTTGGTGTTTGGGACAGGGCTGTCTTTGCTCATGTATGTACCAATAGGTCTGTAAAGAGAGCCCTGGTCTGCTAGGTTAGTCATGAGTGGTGTCACTTTAGGACTCAGCTGCCCAGGAGTTACTAGAAATTTCAAGATTTCTCTATAGAAGCAAGTATTTAAGAGGAAAAGGGGTCTCCAGTGCCTTTGGAATGCATGCTGACATGGGATAGACCTGTGGGGAGGCTTGGACAAAAAGCTCTGAGGCCAAGATGGGTGATGTGAGAGCAGAGACAGCAGGCGGGGCCACAGATACACTACCAAGAGAGGTTTTTGTTCCTTAGGATGGGGTGGAGAGGATGACTAATGGACGCACTGACGCAGTTTGCTGCAGTTTTAGGTTTACAAGTTTCTTTTTGTTTTGTTTTAAATGTGTGTCTATCTAGAGTTCGAAGCAACTTCTGAAAACAATTCCATTTCTGTAGGAATTTGCACCAACATCAATATCAAAGTAGTTTTAGGAAATAAAATCCTTTGAAGCCCTAATATCACTGGGTAATGTTGTCAACAGTGAGGACATTTTTACAGGTAGTAGCTGGCTAACAGTCACTTAGCATTACTGCAGACCAGGTACTGTTGAAAACATTTTCTGTTGACCCTGCTTTATACTGTGGATGTCCATCTTGCTTCATGTCATACAAGTAGAAAAAAAGCATAGTAAACTTAAGACCTTCTTTAGACTGACTTTAGTTAGATGAAAGGAAAAGAGACAGCGTGTGGTGACCTTCTCAACCTTTCTCCCTTACAGCCTCCCCTCCCCAAGGTTACCATTCTTACTGTCTGCACCCTCATCTTCAGTTCCTCCTACTCCAAGCTGTAGGTTTCTTCTGCTGTAGTCTCTAGCTATTCCAGTTCGTATATCCTATTATTCCTGGTAGATTGAAGATAGGCAAGTAAATGTTCCTTTTAACTTACTGCTTTTTGAAGTAATGTAGGAAAAAGTTGTAAGTGAGGTTAGGAAGTTCAGAATCCATGTATGAAGTTGGAGGGTGGGGTGTGCAAAACCTGAGAGCCAGTGCTCTGGAAGGGAGCTGCTGCTGGAGTAATGTATCTCAGGGGTAAACCTGGACCTGGACTGCACAAGGAAAGAGGTGAGGAAGGTGTGTGAAGACTTAGAGTCATAAGCTGACGATTTGTATAGTGGTTCTTTTTGGAAATGGGAAGAAGCAGGAACTTTGAACTGGAAGTTTAAGAAAATTACAGCAGTAATATAATAGGTGCAATATAGGCTCAGGTGTGTGAAGAATTGAAGAGGTTATGTAATTTGAGAAATATTTAAGGAGAGAGAAAATTATGTTCCAGCTTGGTAAGCTTACCATGCTGGCTAGTTCTATGCCTGCTTAACACAAGCTAGAGTCATTGGGATAGGGAGCTCTCAATTAAGAAAAAGCCTCCAGGAGATCCAGCTGTAGCCAAGCCTGTAGGACACTTTCTTAATTAGTGATCATGGGGAGGCCCAACCCATTGTTGGTTGTACCACCCCTGGGCTGGTGGTCCTGGATTATATAAGAAAGCAGGTCTAGTAAGCCCTGAAGAGCAAGCCAGTAAACAGCATTCTCCATGGCCTCTGTCTGTATCAGCTCCTGCTCCAGGTTTCTGCCCCGTTTGAATTTATGTCCCATCATTTCTCAGTGCCATCATTTCTCAGTGATGGAGTGTGACCTGAGAGTTGTAAGAAAAATAAAGCCCTTCTTAAGTTGATTTTGGTCATGATGTTTTATCACAACTAAGATATCTAGAATAATGAATGGATTCTAAATACAAAAGGACTCTTAGATTTCAGAATGTACTTGGAAGATGGATAAAATGTGACACTTTTCATGAGAGTCTGAAAATTGAATGGGCCAAGCCCTTTTGGTATAAAATGTGATTATATATATATAATCTCAAATGCCTAGTAACATATGCCGAAAACAAATCTTGTGGCAATAAGAGGTGCCTTCCTTTATGAGATGGACTGAATGCCTAATAAAATCCAGGGGAGATGTACACAGAGTAATAATAAAAGGGTGGGCAAACAGACATTTTCTTTTTCTTCTTTTTGCAAAGTAGGAGATAGAACCAGGGCCTTGTACGTGCTAGGCAAGTGTTCTACCACTGAGCTGTATTCCCAGCTCCCAGAATGACATTATCCAGGGACTCATTGAAAAATATAAGAGAGATAGAATAGCATAGAAGTAGGGGTGTGTGTGTGTGTGTGTGATGTAACAGTTTCAGAGAGTAGAACTTACTGAGATGGGTAGAAATTTGTGATGAGATTAAGATATTTTAAGCAGTCTGACGTGAGCAGTGGGAATACCACTTTCAGTATTTAAAGGAGTGCATCCAGGACTTCATTACACTGTTGCTCATATGGCATGGTTTGGGAATTCTGAATTTGATAGTAAAAAAAAAGAGTCAGCATGCGTTTCTGTTTTCTTCCCCAGAACTAACATGCTTTTTTAGGTATGAGTAGTGGAGTTAATATTTTTGACAGTGCTAGAAGACCCTGAGCTATTTGAGTGTTAACTGTGTCGTCTACTGAGTTACCAACTCTGTAGTAAGAACAGATAAAGTCATATGTAGATATACTTCTTGGTTCTGCAAGAATGTAGTTATCTTCAATTTTTGTATTCAGATGTTATTTAAACTAGATTTTTGTTGATAAAGTTGAGAAATATTTAGAACATTATCGTGCTTATTAAATGCACATGTGTTCAATAGTTATTTGACTAATTGATGTTTGATCCAGTTGAGGACCCCGGGAATACAGAGAACAGCTTGGCAGAGCTTTTATCTCAGTGAAGAGACAGAAAAGTGAGCGTGCTGTGAGAGAGTGAGCAGTGTGGGGAGCTCTCGGGCTTGTCATCAGGGGGTTCTGAGGGGAAGAAAGGAGAGTGAAGAAGACAATCTAGCAAAAATTACTTTAGTCAGAGGGGACAGCCAGCATGAGACCATGAGTCAGAATCCAGCCCAGTAAGAACCAGTTTTGCATGTTAGAGGAAACACAGAAAAGCTGGTCTGACAAGAACACTGGAGCTAGAGTAGAGACCAGCAAGAAATGGTGCAGAGGAGGTAGGCAGGGAGCAGAGTGATTATGATTTGGGTGTAAATGGAGTTCAGGAGGCGACTCCAGTCTGTGTTGTGACCTGATCCAGACAGTTGTACACATGTGATTCTAGCCACTGGACTATTGGGTGGCAGAAAAGAGGATCCTTCTAAGTTCAAGGCCAGCCTGGTGTGTAGAATTCTTAGACTTCCAAGGCTACATAGCTAGACCCTATCTTAAAAAATTGAAAAAGAATTATGGAAGCTTTGCTTGTAGGTAGACTGTAGTTTCCAGTGTATAGGGACCAAAGTGTTAGGATTATATCTGTGTTTTTTAAACTAAAATTTACTAATATTTAACATGTATTAATGCTGGCGTCCCCATTCCATGTCTGTGTTCCTTTTATGTCACTTGCTAGTTTTGACTGTAGCATTTACTGGGATGAGAGACTGAGGAAAGAACAGGTTTGTTTGAGGTGGAAGTGGGGAATGAATAACTTAGGTTCTTCCTGGATGGACATACATGTGCTGTGATACAGAAGGTAGGAGATGAGTTTGAAGTCAGCATTAGAAAGCAGGATTGGAGAGCTAAGGTTTCGGATCTAGCACATGCCAGCTTTGAAGGGAAAGAGTGGAGATTTCAATTTTGTCGCCTGCTATATAACTGGACAAATTACTTGATCTTTCTACTTTATTTGTCTCATTATAAAATGAGGGTAATAGGGTCTACCTTATAGGGGTATGAGGGTTGAATGAGTTCATATTACCAAGATACATAGAACATCCTGATACATGTTACTCATTGCAAGAATAGTGCCTTAAACCATCAAGTTAGGCAAGTTAGAAAAAAACTATCGGGTCTGGAGAGATGGCTCAGTGGTCAACTGAGTATTCTTCCAGAGGTCCTGAGTTCAATTCCCAGCAACCACATGGTGGCTTATAACCGTCTATAATGGAGTCTGATGCCCTCTTCTATCATGCATACTTACAGGGAGACAGAACACTCATATACATAAATAAATAAACTTGGAAAAAATGAATATAGATAGAGAAAAAGACTAAGATCAACTTTGAAAAAGCTGTCTTGAAAGGCAGGGGAAGGCCTAGAAATGACCACCGAGTTTGTCAAGTAGTTTAGAAATGGTTTCAGTAGAGTGGAGGGGATGAAGTGGAGGTTCTTAGAGATTGTAAGTATGGATGACAGCTAGGGAAGTTTTACTATAAAGGAACACAGAAGGACAGAACGATAGCTCAGTAGGTAGAGTTGCTGGCTTTTTAGTCTGAAACCTCAGTTAATCCCTGGGACCCTCATGTGGAAAAAAACCAACTCCTGTAGGTTGCCCTCTGACCTTCACACATGTTCATGTGAGTTGTCACTTTCCCACAACCCTATAAGTAAATAAACATAATAGATCTTCTAAAAAGAAGGCACAGGGAAAACAGAGTAGAGGACAGAGGAAAATGAGTGAGGAGGGTTGTCAAAGAATGGTACTGGTGGGGTATGTATAAAGATGGTCGAACAACAGTTTGTGTGCTAAGACTATCCCAGTAAGAAGAGAAACATAGTGAAACTTTGGTGACACTGAAAATTGCAACAGCTACAAGTCGAGGTGAAATGAAGGAGTTAAGGTGTATGATCAGAGTGGTAAGGGCATTGAGACATTGATGATCGTAGAGAATATTGATGGAGATACAGGTAGATTAGTACATTTGGTTATGGGAAATGGGGTAGTGTTCTCTGATTGCCTTCTGCTTTCTCTAAAAAGGAGCAGGACTGTTATTTATGAATCAGAAGTAGCATTTGATGCTGGAGAGAATGGTGACCTTACAAGAAACATTTTGGAAGATGGAAGAATTATTAATTAGGGAAGACCTAGCAGGGAGACTGTCAAGATCTGAAAGTTTATTTGACCTTTGATCTTTAGCTTAAGTATGATTTCAGTCATCAAAGGAGGCTGTGTAAACCCCTCCCATAAATACCTCCCAGGGGAGCTGTATCGTGAAAGGTAAAGGCATTGTGAGTTCTGTTGATGCTTGGAATCTTTCTAGCCCTGTGACTAAGAGTGTTGCTTCTGGAACATTCTTCAGGTCCATGGGCATATTACAGAATTAGTAACTATGAGTAGGCCATAGTCCCATTTGTTGCCTGTGTTCGTTGAGTATATCATGTTTTATGATGTTACTAAAAATATTTGTGTTGCTATCTTTTGAGTAATGTCTGTTTTGCACAAATTTTATATATATATCAAAATGCTGTAATTGAAAAACAGTTTTCCCAATAGACATAAAAGTTCACCAAAATTTCCATTAGGACCTGTATTTTCCCTTAATCTAGACTTACTAGTCACATTACTCCATATCTGTTTGATTACAAAGAAATTCAAAGTCTTTTTTTCTTTTTTTTAGGTGCTGGAGAATCTGGTAAAAGTACCATTGTGAAACAGATGAAGTAAGTTCACACCGGGCCTTCTAAGAATGAATTCCCTTCTCTTCATAAAAAGTTCATAATGTTTTCATTTTCCATTCATGGTATTGACTTGCGGTTTTCTCCTTTTTGAAGAATCATTCATGAGGACGGCTATTCAGAGGACGAATGTAAACAGTATAAAGTAGTTGTCTACAGCAATACTATTCAGTCCATCATTGCAATCATAAGAGCCATGGGACGGCTGAAGATTGACTTTGGGGAAGCTGCCAGAGCAGTATGTATTTCTCATTTCCCCTTCACTTGCTCTGTTCCATAGACACAGTTAAGCCAGATTTGAGTCATGTTTTAGGTAACAAGAAGACAAGATGGCACAGAATACTGTGTGTGGTTTTGAAGTGCTGCATCTGACTTAGTAGACAGTAAGTGACTGCTGCAAGCAGAGCCCTGAGATGGGGTTCTGTCGAGGCGCTGTGTGGTGGCTGTGCTCAGCTGCTTCTTTTGCAGCACCATTGACATATAGTTTATAGTAGTTGGTGATAGTAAAGGCTTGCTCTAAAAGACATGTTGTATATTCAGTCTTGCTTTCAGAGCTGTAGGGGGTCAAAGAGAAAAAAAATCCCAAAGTAAATTTAAGGACATAAAATTTAGAGGTGATTTTGGGTGTTCAAAAATATCTTATTACTGTCTTTTATTGAATTCTGGGTTCAATTAGAATTGGGTTAGAATTGGGTTGTTATTTACTCTTTAATGCTTTACATGTATCAGAATTTAAAAATCAGTTAATATTTAGTACACTTTGGGGCAGTTTGTGAAGTAGGATGTTTGATGCCAGTAGAGAAAGGACCAAAACAAAGACAGGAGATCGTCTTATATTATTACCAAGTCAATTTCAAGACACCGTTAGAGAAGTATGGAGTCCGTCAAAGGATGCCAGCCATGTTCCATGGTGCAGTACTTATGTGCCTTGGGAAATAAATAATGGAAATAATCTGGGGTCTTTGTCCAGAAAGACAAAACCTGTGTGCCTGTGAGCAGCCTGCAGACGGCTGTGAGCTGCTCAGTTTATCAGCTGCAAGTTAGGGTTGATAGTGGGAAGTGAAAAGGAAAATATTCAGAGAGCCGCTGTGGCTTTGACTTGTTGAGTAGGGTATATCTTGGAGGTGAAATAAGGCAACAGGACCTAGTTAAGGGTTATGGGAGAGAAGAATAGTAAGAAAAGAAGACTGGGGAGATATGTGAGCGACTTTTACTGTCATGTGACAGTTTAGGGCCTCTTCTTCCCCCTGGGGATTGTACTCACGATTGTACGCGGCCTCAGCTGCGCTGGGTGAGCACATGGACAACATTTAGCCCGCAGGCTGTTTTCTGCTCTTTTTCCTTTTTCTCTTTTTTCAATTTTGTTTTTAATTATGTGTATGTCTGTGTCCACATGTGGATATTGCATATGTGTGGATCCCCTTGAAGGCCATGGGTGATTTTTCGGAGCTGGGATTACAGGGAATTGTAGGCTACTTTATATGGGTTCTGGTCCTCTACAAGAACAGAATGTGCTCTCCACTAAGCCATCTCTTCATAGCCCAGTTTTGGTTTTTAGAGACTGTCTTACAGAAGAGTCTAGGTTGGATTGGAACTCACAGCAGTCTTGCTGCACAGGCTAGTTTTTTATTCTTAGGGAAATTTGAAAGTTCAAGTAAAATCTAGTTTTTATTCAAATCTTCTTCCCATTTGAGTCTTGTTGACTTTTCTCCTTTGTACTAGAGTTCTCCTGTGGTTTTTTTCCTTCATGTCACCTAACTACTTTTCTGTAATATTGGTTGTATTTTATACTTGGTTAATTATACTGCATTTATTTATTTTTCTTCTCTGTTGACTTTTTCTCCTGTTATTTCTTCGTTTCTCAGATGTTTTCCTTTTGCCTCTTACTTTGTTCCTGTCCCCCGTTCACCTCTGGTTCTCAGCCGTTCCTCTCCAACTCATTCCCACTCCAGGTGTCGTCAGGTGCTAGAGAGTTAGAGCAGTCAGGAGAGCACCTGAGTTTGCTCTCCAGCACTCACTAAGGCCAGGTGCTCATGGTGTGCATGTGGTCTCTAGTGCTGGGGAGACAGAGAGAGGATCCTTGGGGCTTTCCGGACAACTGAATCATTGAGCCACAGGCCACAGAGAGACCCTGTGTCACACAAACAAACAGGCAGATGGCTCCTTAGCAACAGTGTCTGAGATTGTCCTTTGCTCCACACACATGCTCATGTTCACGCAGACACAGCTATTACCATTAATACTCCTGTGTCATCCGATGGCCCTGACATTCTCAGTCCCTCCCTCTCAGGGCTCCTGAGTCATCTAGCCTTACAGCATCCACTCAGCCTACTCAGCGCTCCTCTTCAGGGAACGTGTAAAGTTTTAAACTTTCCTTTTCTCTCCTAGGTGAGACTTTGTATTGGTATTTATCATTCTGTTCCTCTGGCTTTTAACAGTTGCTAAGAGAATGAAAAGAGAAGAGCATAGTAGGAGACAGTTTTCTTTCATCTCTGCTTCAGGGTAGAAGTATGAAATTTGTTATGAAGAGGGGACTCTAAGTCTATAGACTTTTTTACTGTGAGGAAGGTAGAGCAGGCTGGTGAGCAACAAAGTAGGAAGGGAAAATGGTTCCCAGAACTCTAGTCAGAACGGCGTCAGTATGTGCTAATAACCCCTAGATTTTCAACTTTCTAAAATTTGAGTAACATGGTATTAAAAGAAACACAAGTATTTAATTATTTGTATACCTGCTTTAGTATAGGTCAAATTTCAGGACCTGTGTAGTTTCAAATGTTAGATAAAGCAGTATACCATCTGTACAAAAAGTCTTATTTGTTATTTAGTGGTTTTGGCAGTTTGTATAATGCTTACCCATTTCTTAATCATGTTTTTTTTTTTTTTTATTTAAAGTGACAATGTCGACAAGAGAGAAGAGGGGCTGGGAAAGCGTTTTAGTGGCTAAGCATGCTTGTTACATAACTGTGAGGACTGAATTAAAATTCTAAGGACCCTCTTTTTTTTTTTTTTTTTTTTTTTTTTTTTTTAAGATTTCTTTTATTTATTTTATATATATGACTTCACTGTAGCTGTCTTCAGACACACCAGAGGAGGGCATCGGATCCCATTACAGATGGTTGTGAGCCACCACGTGGTTCCTGGGAATTGAACTCAGGACCTCTGGAAGAGCAGTCAGTGCTCTTAACCATTGAGCCATCTCTTCAGCCCCTAAGTACCCTCATTAAAAGAGAATTATGTATGCAGCTAGAGAACAGAGACAGATAAATTCTGGGAGCTTATTGGCTACACAGTCCAGATAAATGACAAGCCTTGAGTTCCGTGAAAGCCCGTGTCTCAGGGGAATAAGGCAAGTGTAAATAAGACATCTTTCTCTGGCTCTCTTGTATGAACATACCTGAGTGTGTATACATACACACATATACAACACTCACTCTTGCCACACGACACGGAAAAGAAACAAGAGGGAGAGGAAACGCAGATCATGCATGGAGTTTGCTACAAAGAGGAGCTGTAGTGTTACTAGAAAGTATGGACAGGATCCTGATGCCAGAGTCTGGCAAAGTTAATTAGAATCCAGCGTGGTGATTTTTGTGGGTGGATAGGTAGATGTACACGTCGTAAGTGTCCCTGCGTCTGTGTTCCACAATGCCGTTTGCTTGCTAGTGTTCATTGTCTTAATGACTACTTACGATATAAATGATCACTTCTTTTCTCCCTTCACTTTTTATTTATGTATTGTGATTTAAAGAAGAAAAAAAAAACCTTCCTGGCCTACAGAGTGAGTTCTAGGACAGCCAGGGCTACACAGAGAAATCCTGTCTCAAACCACCCCCTCCCCCCCCCCAAAAAAAAAAGGAAAAAAAAAACCTTCATCTTTATAGTTACTTGAAATGTTTAAGGTTGCAAATATTAGATTTATGTAGCGAAATCTTTGAGCTCAGTATTCAGTTTTGTTGTTTTGAAACAGGATTTCTCTGTGTAGCTTTGGCTGTCCAGGACTCATTCTATAGACCAGGCTGGCCTTGAACTCAGAGATCTACCTGCCTCTGCCCTTCTGAGTGCTGGGATTAAAAGTGTGCGCCTCCACTGCCCTGCTGTCTTCAGGTTTAAATACTGCATGTAGGAATGGAGAAAATCCAAAGTTCTCATATCACCTCTTTAAAGGCTTACAAACTAATATAGTTCCTGCCTGAAAGTCATGACCTTCTGATCCTGAGCCATCCTCCCAGTCCTCAGTAAGGGCTTACTTTAACAGAATGGATACTTATTGCATATACTTGTCTCAGACCAGAATCTCCACTCCTCACCCCTGTCATAAATGATAAGTCATCAGGGTAGAGGTTTGTGAATCTATCAGAAGAGACTTTTTCTGAGGATGGTGGTATGACATGGAGAATTAAGAGGAAGGCAGATCATTAGTCAGCTATCTGTAGTTAGAATTGTAGTGGGAGGGCAGGCTGGGGATTTAGTTGCAAGTTTTCTCATGTTACCTTGCCAGAAAAGGTCTCTGTAACACCTCTTCTAAACTATAATTCTGTGTGTGTGTGTGTATGTGTGTGTGTGTATGTGTGTGTGTGTGCGCGCGCACGTGCACGCACATACACATAAGTGTGTGAAAAATGAGAGTCATTTAGGCTAAAGAAGTGAGAGCTCATTTGTCCCTGTCGTAACTGTTTTTCTCAGGATGATGCTCGACAGTTATTTGTTTTAGCTGGCAGTGCTGAAGAAGGAGTCATGACTTCAGAACTAGCAGGCGTGATTAAACGTTTATGGCGAGATGGCGGGGTGCAAGCATGTTTCAGTAGGTCCAGGGAGTATCAGCTCAATGATTCTGCTTCATAGTAAGTGATTTTTTTTTTCCTTTGAAACTGTGATAGAAAATAATTTGGTGACTCTAAAGGATGTTCAGTGCCTATCCTTAAGGAAATGTTTAAGTACTAGAAATGTCCAGAAGTCTGTAAGATCCTTTATTACAGTTGTCTCATTTTAAGGTTATCTCAGTGATCTGTTTATAATAAGCAAGTGAAGGGGAGACATCTAGGTGCCCTCCGTACAGGACAAGGCACTGATAGCCATCTAGAGGGGCACACCCCCCACCTACATACAAACACACACACACACACACCCTGGTGCTGCCTCACCCCCTGGTTTGTTGTTACTGTATTTGAGACCAGATCTCACTGTGTAACTCTAGCTGGCCTAGAAACACAGAGATCCACCTACCTCTGCCTTACATGCTAGGATAAAGATGTACAGCCCCACAGCTGGTATGCCAGTCCTTTTTATACTCTCTGTTCTGGTTGTACTGTGAGGTTTTCTGGTAGTAGTCATTACCACTTAATCTTTTGTGAATATGTGTTGTACTAGGGATTAAACCAAAGCCTCATGCTTGTTGGGCAAAGGCTCTACCACTGAGTTACATCCTCAGCCCTCTGAGTGTTAGAGACACCGTCTCACTCATGTTGGCATTGAACTTATTCTATAGCCCTGGCAGGCCTGAACTCGTAATTCCTCTGCTTCAGCTTTCTGAATAGCTGGGATTACAAGCCTGTACCACAAAACCCAGCACCGTCTACCTCTCCTGCCAGACTGGGATGGTGGCTTCTGAGGGATGAGGACATTGTCACAGAATGTAGTGAATCCTTTCCTTGTCAAGGACGTTCTCTTGAGTATTAGTTCTAGAGAATTGGTAACTAGTACTTTTATTTACTGTTACATTGGATCCTGTTTTGATCCCCAAAACATTTATATATTCATGCTGTGTTTTTAAATTTTACCTTTTGGGGGACCTGGTGAGTACTTGCCATCTGTATCCCCTCTGGTCAAGATAAAGGACTTTTGGTTCTTAAGGTATTTTCTCTAGTCTTATATTTTCACATTCTCATTCTGTCACAGATTGTTATAAGAAATGATATGTATATAGAAATGCTATTTATAAAGCTTACTTACTCTTTAAGTAGAAATAATTTGGCAAACAGTAAAAGGATTCTTGCCCACTTTTTAAAACTAAGATTGTCTTTACGTGCGTATACTGTTAGTTTAGGCAATTCAGTGGTCATCAGAGCTAGATTTTTAATTGTTTCTTCTGTCATATATTGAGTAAGCTCTGACTCCCCTAACTACATGTTGTTCATAAAGTTGGGTCGCTCTGTCATTGTTTATCTAAGCTCAACTCTATGTTAATAGTGGTATTTGGATTGTAGACGATCTGAAATGGCACAGGTAAGTGGTGCTAAGTCAGCACGTCTTCTCTTCATTTTTTGTCTGGAATCCATGACGATTTAGCCTTTGTCTCTCCCCACCTTTCCTCACCCCCTTTTTTGAGACAGGGTCTTGTTACATAGCCCAGGCTGGCCTGAAACTTGGTTTGTATCTTCCTGGTTGGTCTCAAACTTGTGACCTCTTGCCTCTGCATCCTTAGGTTTATAAGCTTATACTAGCATATCCACCTGTATTCTCGCTGAATGTGGTTCTTCTAATTTTCATATCAAATACCATTCTCTATGGAGCTGTCAAATAGTTATGTATGCAGCTGACATAAATTTAAATATTCAAGAACTTTTAACTTTTTGTTGTTTTATTTGCATATGGGTCTTGCTATGTAGCCCAGACTTTCCTAGAATTCTTGACTCCAGGTTTACAGGTCTTTGCCAGAATCCCAATGCGGTTTTTTTGTTGTTGTTGTTATTTGTTTGTTTGGTTTTTTTTGTTTTTTTTTTTTTTTTTTTTTTGTTTGTTTTTTTTGCGGTAATACAATTGCCGTGTTTTTAAAATTTGCTTTTACAGTATATTTAAAACCATTCTTGTTACTGTGTGTAGAACCTATTAATTTCCCTATACTAGATTCACTTTTTTCTCTCATTCTGTGATACTGAAGATTTATTATTTTTCTGCCATTCAGTGAGTTTCAGGGTCTCCTTTGTTTGTTGTTTGTTGGCACTTGAGATTGAACCTAGGCCTCACTCGTGCCAGTACTCAGCTAGTCCCGGAATCGACTTTTGCCAAGCAGCTAGTTTAGTCTGTTGATCTGTCGGGTCCATGGTTGGCTCTACCAAGTAAAAACCAATATGTATTTTATTTAGTTACCTAAATGATTTGGATAGAATATCCCAGACCAACTACATTCCAACTCAGCAAGATGTTCTTCGGACCCGAGTGAAGACTACAGGCATTGTGGAGACCCACTTCACCTTCAAGGAACTCTACTTCAAGTAAGTCACAGCCTGTTCCTTCCTGGCTCACAAAGAACCAACGGGTGTTTGTTTTTGTTTTTGAGTCCAGGTCTCACAATGTAGACCTGGATGGCCTGGTTTGCATCTTCCACCTCTGCTTGTTGAGTGCTGGGATTACAGACATACACCACATGCATGGCTTATTGATTGGGTCTCCTTAGCCTCTCTGTCTGAGGGTCAGATTTTTGTAAGCAGTGTTCCTTGGTTTAGAAACTTAATATTTTAAGGCCATTAGCTTAATGTTTCATCTGATTACATCCCACACACTTATTTTTTTTTTCTCTAGATAGCATCAGTATTTATATCCACTTGGAGAAATTGAATGTGAAATTAAATAATAGTTTACCTACCATTAGAATTAATTATACAATTACCAGCTTGTGTTTGTTTACATTTTCAGCACTTTTTTTGTTAGTTGCCAAATAGGTATTGACTATTGCTAGAAGGACCAGAACAATACTAAATAGGTAGAAAATAACTTTGATGAATAGCTTCATTCTGACACGATGATAGTAAAACAGAAATATTTTCCCAGCAGCACCACTCTTCTCTGAGACGGTTCCCCTTCCTGTTAGGGTTAATGGGGCAGAGCTGACTTGGCTGGGCCTTTGGGTCTGTACATGCACAGCATCATGCTCAGTTAAGTTTGCAGTGCAGTGCAAAATCGGCCTGGGATTGAGGCGTTTAAGAGCAGTGTGATGATAATGTAGACAGTGGCTCTTGTAGAGGACATTCAAGTGTTTGCAAAGAATTTTCTCATAGCACCAGTAATTCCAAGAAAAAGCCTCTGCTCTTCTTTTTGTTAATGATCTTTTAAAAAATACTAAAGCTGGTTTTGGTTTCTTCTTTCTGCGATTGTGACCTTTGAGGTCAGCAGTGACCTTTTGTCCTTCAGCGTGTGATCAGTTTTTAAGACGTTACTCGGTTTGTGTTTATGTGTCATATATGAAAGTCAGCATTATTGCATATGAAGGGAACCACCTCGGATCCCCAGTGAGGGTCAGGATTTGTGAAGTCCACACAGGACTTAAATACTAGTACCAACTGAAGTATTGGGATCTTAACGACCTAGAGTGGATTTGAAACCTGATGAATGGTTTTAGGTAAACTGGCTGCTTTGTTTTTAGGTAACAAAGTCCGCAGAAACTATACGTATTACCCTGTGAAGCCACCAGAATGAAATGTCTCTGTATACTGTAAAATTAGTAATTCAGTTCTAATTAAATACCAAAACTATTTTCCATCATGTTATAGGTTGATCTCTAGCTAGGTGGCTGTCTTTCTGTGCAGGATTAGTAGCCAAGTCAGATAAAGTGCCACAGGACTTTGTATTGGCATGTGGATGTCTTATTATGAAGTACTGTCAGCTCTAACGTTTCCTCTTCTCTAGGCAAAACCATTATCCATTTATTCAGATATTTAATGAGTATCTACTATATTACAAGGCATTGTGTAATTGCTTATTTGCCTCTCAGCTATGAGGTAATGTTTATAAAATATTGATCTGTTAGTAAATAATACTGTGTTACTCAGTACTAAAATCCAGCCTTAGTTTTATGGACTTTATAGAAAATGGGGGTGTAAACTGGAATTATTGATGTACTAATGTGAAGTCCACAGGGGACTTAAAATACTTTGAAAGATTTCTATGGTGAAATGTTAGCCTTTCTAAAACCTACAACAGGACCCTGGATTAAGGCCAATCTGTGATTACATCGTTCAGCTATCATGCAAGACCAAAGGTTGCAAAGAACAGCAAGATCCCCAAAAGGAAGGGTTGGGTCAGGAAGAGATAGGATGCATGCTCACGTCATTAGGGAGATCACGTGTACTTTACTTCTCTTGGTCTGTAGGGAAATCATGTGTACTTTACTTCTCCTAATCTGTAGGGTTGGAAATCTCCGGAGATTTAGAACCCCAAGTTACTGAAGGTTTCACTCACTAGAGCAGTGTAGCAGATGCTAGCCTTTAAAAGCTTTCTCATTGCTATCAGATACAGATCTTGAGAGTGTGTGAACTTTTGAGTACCGACCCTATCCAGACTCAGGTATTGACTAAAAGACAAAGTAGGATAGCTGTTGCTGTCGATGTAGGAAGTAAGGATGGACAGACAGTGTTGGTACAAATTTAACACTCAGGAAACTAAAACAAATCCAGACTAGAACATAGCTTGTGAGCAGCTTGCTTTTTTTTTTTCCTGCTGCTGCTGCTGATTAGATTCAAGCAAGCTTTGGTGTTGGGAAATACTTGATTATTTATTTACTTTTAAGACAGTCTTGCTGTGTAGTGCAGGCTGGCCTTGAACTTGCCATTCTTTGATCTCAGCCTCCTAAATGCTGAGGTTATAGTCATTCTTCCTAAACCTAGAACAAGATCTCAAATTCTTAAAGCCTAATATCAAATTTAATTTTTTTCCATAATTTTCTTCATATGCTTTTCATTAATGCAAGGCAAATAAACTTTGGGCTCAGAATACAAGTTGGGTATTCAGAAACAAGCCAGTTTGAGAGTCAGAGTGGGGCTGTGGAAAGTACAGAGAGACTGGACTTAGAGTGCCAGATGGCCTAGGGCAGTGCCTGGCACCATGGTAAACAGTGAACAAATACCAGTTGTTGTTATGGTTACCGTTATCTTAAGCCACACTCTTGAGCTCTTCTTCCTTGAATCCATTTTAGTTCTTAACTCTGCTGACTTTGGCACCTCCCGTACCTGTGTTGAAAGGGGGAGGTTCATTTGTGGCCTGTACTTTTAGCCACTGACAGTTGTTTAGACACATTGATTTGCTTCTTGTCTTTTCTGTTACAAATAGGGTTTGAGTGTGTGATAATGGGGAGGTTCCAACCACAACAGTCTAGAGAGAAATAAATATAAGTGTGACATTACTGAATCTTTGCTTTTCTTTCCTTACTCAGGATGTTTGATGTAGGTGGCCAAAGATCCGAACGAAAAAAGTGGATTCACTGTTTTGAGGGAGTGACAGCAATAATCTTTTGTGTGGCTCTCAGTGATTACGACCTTGTTCTGGCCGAGGATGAGGAAATGGTACGTTGACGCTTTGGGTAGAAAGTCCATCTGATACAGCTAGGAAGTGAGCATGACTCCCAGGAAGATGGGTTGCCACTGTTTGCTCATGGAACCAAAATGTAATGCCCTTTATTTTCTTGTCAGTGGGGTCAGAGTTCCTAAATCATTGTTCCATTACACATTTGCTCGTGGTAGCCACATTGTGTTCGCAGGATTGCATCTTGTCAGCCACTCCTCCTCATCCTATGACCCCAAGAATTATGCAAATCAGGACTGGCTCGGCTTCAAGTCACATTAGTACCTACCTTATTTCCATGAATTCACTTTGCTGTTTTAAAATCTCTTGTTATGTAAATGAATCTGCTTTTTATTTTTGCTGCTAATCTGTCATAACCCTGTTTGTTTTTCAGAACCGAATGCATGAAAGCATGAAATTGTTTGACAGCATTTGTAACAACAAGTGGTTTACAGACACTTCAATCATTCTCTTTCTTAATAAGAAAGACCTTTTTGAGGAAAAAATAAAGAGGAGTCCATTAACAATCTGTTATCCCGAATACACAGGTAAAGGGCATAGGTGCTGTTGGAGAGGTGTGTATCTTCGGTCAGGCTTCCTAGCTCAGCAGCAGCTGTCCCAGGGCTCATGTTAAACATCTGAAGAAAATCCCTTAGATTCAGAGTGTTGCTTCAGAGATCAATGTCCTCATTTTGGAGGATAATGAAATACAAAAATAAATTTTGGCATATGTCCAAAGAACAAACTTTTTTAATGTAAGTCATTAGGCAGAATAGAAGCACTTTGAGAAGAAAGTTGCATGTAAGATCGTATGTAGCTGAACAGCAGTCTGACTTACTCTGAAATGGAGAAGAGGCGTGTGGCAGCTGTGGGGTTTAACGTGTTAACAAGAAGAGGCTGGCCCTGTGTCTGCCTAGTAACGAGTGGCAGTGGGTACACGGAGATGAGATGAACAGCAGTCTAGCCACGGTGTAGTGACAATGACAGTAAACTGCCATAGGATGCAAATACAGCCTTCCAGTGAGAGCCAGGATTAGATCTTAGAAGCCCAGGACAAGGATACGGGTGGGGCTAGAAGTGAAAGTCAGACTGTGAAGTCAATGCGAGGCACCTCTAAAGGAGGTCACTTGGTCTCTGTCTCTTCTCTCAGCTCCATGTCTGTTCTTTTCTGTCCACCTATTCACTTTATAAGATGAAAGATGGCATTGCCACCATTTCTGTGTCTCTTCCATTAAAACAATGAGGTTATACTGGATTTGCTTAACTTCCAGTTCAAGTTTCTCTGGAACAGATTCTGGGTATGGCTAAAGAAGGTAAGATGCTGTAGGCCAGTCAGTTATTTGAAATTAGGGATCACACACAGTGATGGCAGAACTGTACCATTATGAAAGCTGTGAACAAATGGCCAGAGTGAGCTGTTTCCATGAAAGGGACTCTCACTGTCTGAGACTCTGTACTTTCTTTTTATAATAAAGGGAAAGGTTCAGCAAACATTAGGACGTCAAATGTGTCTTCACTTAGGTCTGTCAGTTGGATGCTTTGCTATAATATGAATTTATATTTAGGAATGCTGTTTTAGAAGTATCTATGGAATAACCAGATAGAGATGTGTATTAGGTAGTGATACTTACGCTAGGAACATAGGGAGAGGTTAGGTTAGATATATAAAGTTGAGAACAACAGTGATTAACAGATTGGCGATAAATGAAGTTACCAGAGAGATGACTGTAAAATGAGGAGAGAAAAACATAAAATGAGACAAATACTAACTACCATCAGGAGAGAAAGGTTTATAAAGGATATAAAAGAAAAAAAACAGAATATCTTAAAAAGTAAGGGGAGTGGACCAGTGAGATGGCTCATCAGATAAAGGTGCTTGCTTCCATGATTGATGACCTGAGTTCAGTTCTTGGACTTAGATTACAGGAGAGAACTGACTCCTCCTGAAAGATGCCCTCTGACCGCCACATGCACGCTGTGGCATGTATGAGCTTATATATAATATATATTATATATATTATATATATTATATATATGTGTATGTGTGTATAATACACCAGAAATAGTTTCTGGTTTATGAAAACAAGTGTACATTGTTTTGTAGTGTCCCTGCTGCTACAGGCAGTTTCTGATCGTGTAGAAGGGTGATGACTGAGTATTAATTATATATATATATATTAACGAGAAGGTTTACTGTTGGTCTCCTCATGCTCCTGCTCCTCCTCCTTAGAAAGCAGCAGCTCTATTGAGACAGCGTTACCCTTTAAAGTGTGTTACTGGCTGGGCATGAGGACCATGCCTGCAGCCCAGCACTTGGGAGAATGACGTAGGAAGTCATGAGTTTGAAGCCAGTGCCGGGTGAGGAGAGGTTGTGTCAAAGTCTGCAACTAGGGTCCCACTTGTTTACCATTTGTTAGTTTGCCTTTGCTGGTGCCTCTTTAAGATTGGAATGATTTTTTTTAAATGCTTTACCTTTTTGGAACCTTATTTCAGAACCCCTCCAAGGGGCAGACTGAGATTTTAAACGGTTGTATTCTCTAGAAACATGCATGCCCACTTTTCTAATTCTTTTGTATACTTTCTAGATTTCAGAGGAAGTGAAACTTGTTTTCCTCATTCCTTGTGTGTGATGGTTTTATTTTTAGTTTCAGTATGAGTCTTTCTCATGAAGAATCTAATGGCTACAGAAAATCCTAATGATAATAGAAACAGGAAGGATTCTGTTTGTATTTAGTTGTATGGTGTTGCTTTCCTTAAGTAAATGCTGATGGCCTGATTTAGCTGGTGCAGGCAGCTGTTACAACTTGAGTTGACAATGTTGGTTGTCTGGTTCAGGTTCCAATACATATGAAGAGGCAGCTGCTTACATTCAATGCCAGTTTGAAGATCTGAACCGAAGAAAAGATACCAAGGAGGTCTACACTCACTTCACCTGTGCCACAGACACCAAAAATGTGCAGTTTGTTTTTGATGCTGTTACAGATGTCATCATTAAAAACAACTTAAAGGAATGTGGGCTTTACTGAGAGGATGGCATAGTAAAAGGTAAAACTTCAGACAGTTTAGTTACTACTCAGGGCAGGGGTGGCTTTGTAAATGTTTTTTTCTAATTAACAATGTTTTTTCTTTTTTAGCTACTACAGGGAGGAGTGTTGAGACCAGACATCATCTACTGTCTCTTGGGTCAGCTACAAGCATGACAGGACCAAGGAATGGCAGCAGCATGCAGATTCTTAGCACTCTTTAGCACAGTCTTCTGTATTAGGGAATGTTTAATTGGCATGAGATGTTGAAGTCAGACATGGAATTGGACAACTATAAAGGATGACTGGGTCATCAGGGCGTCACTTGGACTCTGTAATCTAATGTGTAGGGCATATTGAAGTCAGGTGCTGCATTCCAGAACTTAAACATGTAGCTTACTCTCCCCGTCTTTTTTAACAAATCACCAGTAGTTAATGTCTAAGATTTTTCTCATCAAGAGAAGAATACTTAAAAACTCTTACTTGTTTGCAAAAGAATCTTCTGAGGACTCAGTCTTAACTATGCACACAATGTAACCAGACATTTTGAAAATATTCCTCTTAGTAGGAACTTTGTTTTTAACTCTTGGAATGGTCAGGAGTAATATTTCCATAATTATAATTTTTCCTGGTTATTGGGACTATATTAGTAGAGCTTTTTGGAATGAAATCTATGTTACTGTCATGTTTAAAGTACCACGATGGTTTCTAAACAGCATTCACTTTGGAGAGTTCTACATTAAGATTCCAGCTCTCATTTCTTTACTTTTACAGTTGGAAGTTAACCTTGTTTGTGCTGATTACCAAATTACTAGGTGAATACTGATGAAAATGACAAACTGCTTTTTGGATACAGACACACACAGGATAGTTGTCAATTAGAGATGCAGACTGCTAAATTGAGAACCAATGACTTGCTGCTACAGATTACTAAATGACCACATTGATTCTTGCCTGTTTGTCTCAGTCATGGGGAGGTTTTGTATAAGGTGCCCCTTGTTTTCCATCTTTGTGGCCTTTTTTGTTAGGAGACATCTGAAAGTGTATTTACAGTGCATGCTTTTCCTTTGTAAATGTGGTGCCAAATCCCTGTTCGCCATCATTTTTACTGTAGCAATGTTAACTGTAGTAGTCGTCCTTACTATGTTCTTTTCTAAAACTTGCATTTTGGGACTTTTTCCACTTTGTCATATGTACAGATTTTAATCTGTTACAGTTGGCAGCAGTATTAAAATGGTGAGTAAAGAGTCTAGGATTGCTCCTGTTTGTAACTAGTCCTTTCTGGAAATCCTGTCTTCTGTTTCTTTTTGCCCCTGCTGAGTGTTGATTGACTTTTGTCTGAGAGTGGGTTTAGGTAGAAAAGTGTCTTTGAAAGCCTAGTTCCTTGATATAATAGTATTATCACCTCTAGGGCTGAGGGCTTTATGTCCAGTCTGTGTGGAAGTGATACAGGTCAGAATCTAGCTTCCGATATGTACAGTTTGCTTGTGCTGAGAGCCACAGTCCTTTTGTACAATCTATGTCAAATGTCATTAAACACTGAGTGGACCACTGAGGGACGGCAAACAGAATGCGTTTTGAGCATTTCAGATCAGTAGTTTGATCAGTGCCTTTTGAGGTCCAGTCTTTCTGGATTGGATCCGTTCATCTTTTGATGTTACCTCCTACACATTTGAAAGAAGGTTGGTGGTCAGAACTGCTTTGGAAAGCAAGCCACAGTGATCAGTGCCTTTGTTGGCAGCTTTTACAATTTTTAATTCTTACATGTTTTGCAAAATCATTATTATGCAGACAGTATAACTGTTATCTTACAAATATTTCCTTAGGGCTAAGAAAATGTCACTTGAAAGAAAGAAAAGTATTGATTTCAATCAGCGATTGACTCAATTCCCACAATGTAGAGGTTAATAAGTCTTACTCTGAATTTATCTTTCCTTTGTTGTATTCTGTAATATAAGAACATCTGGGAATGCAAACTTAGTGAAATATTGTTTTCATAATTTTTCTATACTTTGGGTTTAATAAAATGGTGTTGATAATCTAAAATAATAGATAATCCAAATTTAATTTTACTTCAGAATGCATTTTGTATTTTCATTTGAATCTGTCTATTTTTAAAACCTTTCTGTTAATTAAAAATAGAAATTCTTCACTTCCTTGCCTCTACACACCACTTTTATTTGCCTTGTGTTTACATGAACTCGTTCTCACCTTACCATCCAGGTTCCTTCCTTTAGAACAGGGAGGCAGTTGGAGTTTTCAAATAGGACCCAAGGAAAAAAATCCTCCAACGCTGTCTGAAGAGACTGTTTCTTAGCTGGTGGGCTTTTAACCTGTAAGATCTAAAATGTTTCGCTTCGGCTAGACTTTCTTCACATCACTAATGTGTATTTTGAAGAACATTTCTTAGCCAGAATCAGAATGTGAGAGTTAAACATCCTATTAGCCTAGAAGAAAAAAAGACTGATACATATAATTAAAGAAGCCAAAAGTTAGGTGTTTTCTCTGGAAAATGCTGATGTTTCCTGGTGGGTAATGTTCATATTGAGGTGGCCAGACCTTTGGACCATCCTAGAAGTCAACTGAAAAAATTAATATTTAATTAATAAAAAACAGTGAATAGACCGTAGTTGGGAGAATGGCAACAATAGCCTTTGTTGTTGACAGCCACATTTTGTCCTGAGTGGCAGTGTGGACAGCTAGGTGTTCTCCTAATGGCTTCTCCCTTACCGTATCAATTCAGGCTTGTACTACAAGCCTTCTGCCAGGAAACTCCAAAAGCTATTACAGTTGTTTGTCAGTGGACCTTGGCACAATATTTCCATCTTGGATAGATTAAAATCTCAATTGTACAGCTCTGGCTCACTGTATCATTTAACCAATGGGTTGTTACTGTTTACAAGGTTCTGAAATCATACAATAAGTGGACCAATTTTAAAAAGTCTAAATTCTCATATATATCATTGTATATATATTTTAGGCTCTTTAACTGAAAATAGCTGCTGGCTTTTCTGATTGATTCGCTCAGCGTGTGCCCCTTCCCTGGCCCCTGCTGTTCTCTGTACTTGTGGTTTTAGGCATTGCTTCTTTGGCCTGGCTTGTTACGTTCGGATCATCTCTCTCCATTAGTTTAGCACTTGTTACAGGTTCCGTAGTGGATTGAAGGCAAATAGAAAGTCTCATTCTGGTTAAAAACCTTCCTTTCCCTCTTTCAGATGGTGAGGAAATTGATCACAGTGCTCTAATCTAAACTAGCAGTCAGGTTGGTGAGTGTCAGCACCTGGGAATCTTACATTTCTTATGCGCTACTAACTGTAAGGAAAATGTTACTTTAGTTTGCCTCTGCTGCCAGGTAACTATTCCTCCAACTCCATAGTACAAACCAGAGACCTGACCCAGATTAGACACAGCTCTCTGTGTGACTCTGACTATCATGCATTATTATTATATCATTCCCAGTATGCACAAGAGAAAAGAAAATACAGGACATCTACAAGCTTGCCATGGAAACTTGGATTGTATATGAACTATTAGGAAATGAAAATAAAGGTTTTTCTAGATGCTAGGAAACTGATTTTATTTTCTCTCATTGTTTTTAAGTTATTTTTGTGGAGAACAACATACTTTAGAACGAGTCAGAGTAGTACAATTTTTTTTCCTTTAATATCATGTCTGGGCCTGACAGTGTTCAGATCTTCTCAGGAATAAGAGATGACACCCCAGGTACAATATCCTCCAGATAAATTCAACTAAATTAAAACCCACAAAGGTATCCTCAAGAAATGCGGTTTTTACTAAATTCCTTAAGCAGCTTGTGCCAGTAGTTGAGGACAACAGAACAGACTCTAATATTAAGGAGAATACGTTTATTCATTGAAGAATATGCATAATCTTAAAGTCACTAGGGAATGACCCAGACCCAGTTTTTATTCTTATCAGTAATTTAGAAATACTTCTGGGTGCTATGGAGACAACTCAGTTAAGAGCATTCTGCTCTTCCAGGGGACCTGGTTTCAGTTCCCAGTATCCACATGGCATCTCACAACCATCCAAAATTCTAGTTCCTGGGACCCTGACATCCTCCTCTCTGGATACCATGTAAAGTTGCTGCATGTACGTACACGCAAGCAGAACACTCCTACATAGAAAACAAAAATGTCCTTTGTTAAAAGTTTTACACATTTGCAAAATGCCTTTCGTACAAACGATGTGAGGACATTTGGTCACAATACATTTCTACATCTTAGGTGCAGAGTATTTCATTGTTTTCTAAATTTTCAAAAGAGACTTGGACACCCAAACCTTTATTTCTATCTACTTCCTTTGTTTATAGCATTTGTATATGCAGTGACAGGTTTAAATGTCTTGTGACAAGTGATTTTGTGTAATAGCGGATGAGTGCACTTGCAGGTCACAATAATTCCTGATACACTATTGCATTGTGTTAGCATTGGCAAAATTGACTTGTGATCTGGCTTAGGTAACTTAGCTGTCCCAAGGCCCACCTCTGTTGGACTGCTCAGACATTTTCACTAACAAGTTAGTTGAGATTTCCCAAAGGTGGATGAATACACAAGAAATTACTTTTTCTTAGCTCATATAGAACAGAAGTCCTGAGACGTCTTAGAAACCTTAGGAGACCAGGAATTATTTGGAGTGCTGAGTTCTGCTCTTCCCTTGGCTTCTACCTAAGTCATGAACTTTCTGAGCAGGTCACTTTCTGTCTCACATTCCTCTGTGTTGTCCGAAGATGGGCTACACTAAATTGTTCTTTCTAGGTGTGATATTCTAGAATTCTGGCCAGATAGAAATAACATTTGGAGATAGAATGTGCTTTATGATAATCAGGATTTTACTATGCTACAAAAAAACAACAACATAACGTCCTGTATCACATATACTTACAGTAGCTGGTGCACAGCATCACTCCCCCTATATCCATCATGAGGACCTGAATTGGAGTCTATCCTGAATTTGTTTACCCTGTGAAGCAGGGTAAAAGCCTTCGTTGTATATTTCAGCCATCTTTATTTTACATTCTCGCTGGTACGCACGCTCCCTTCCTCTGGCTCAATATGCCTATCTTACCTCACAGAAGCTTCATGTTGTCACCAAGCTGTACTACCAGAGGCCCTGGCGCTTGCAGTCCCTGGCCAGCTGGGAAGTCCTAGAATCTGTGCTGGGGCTGGGCTGGGCAGAGAGGGCAGTGGGAGGTAAGCGCATTTCACCTTTGACCCCCTTCTCCCTGAATTGCCAGCACGCCCTGGTCTGCAGCCTATCTAGAGAGTGAGGCTGGAATGCTGTTGTGGCACCTCGAATGGCAGGGAATGCTGATCCGGATGGTGTGTTACGGTCAAATGGGAACTGTTAAAGTATGTGTGTCTTTCATACCGCTCTAAGACCGAATGGCTGGCACTGCTTTCGTGAGTCATTCCTTTACCCTCAGAATATATAACAAGAAGTCTCAGGTTTTATAATTAAGTATCCAGTTGAATAGCATTAAGTACTTTCCCACTGTTGTACATCCATCACCCCATCCACCCCAAGATTGATCTCTTAATTGGAAGTTCTTCCTACTAAACAGTAACTTCCAATTCCCTCTTCTAGGGCCTGGGTACCATCCTTTGTAATGTTTTTATGGTTTTAAATAGTTCAGATAGGTGGATCTATACAACATTTGTCCTATCATATCATCATAGTATTTAAAAAAATACTACCCCTCAGATTTGTGTGAAACGTAGCAGTGTATCCAGGTGGTCACCAGTGTTCTTGAGTCGTGCTGTGGAAGGGATATGCATACCAGTTTCTCTAAGACCGACCTAAGGTTATGCTGTCAACCAACCAAATTTGTTTATACTTTTACAACTGCTAAATTCTGGTAGGAAACCTATTTATCTTAGTTGGTTTCCTTTTGAATTCAGAATTCTGAGAAGTAAATCACAGTAGAAGAAAACAGGCTTGGGTAGTCTTATTAGTAAAAAGAATTTCTGTCAGCCTATAAGGAATATTTTATTTGGTAGTAATGACTAATGTAAATTTCTAATAAGGCAGAAGAAGCAAAAGATACCAGGATATATGTTGTAGATTTGGTTTTAGGCTTGTTTTCTACACAAAAGGCTTTCCATGTACATAATCAAAATGTCTGAGGTAAAAATAGGCCATTTAGCCTGGTATGGTTGTTCCTGCCTTTAAGCTCAGCAGTAGGGAGGCAGAGACAGGTAGGTTTCTGTGATATTGAGGCCAGCATGGTCTACACAATGAGACACTTTCAAAAAAGCAAGCAAGCAAGCAAAAAGCTGAAACAGGCTGTTTATGCAGAAGTACAAATTGACTGTGGCTGGACAGTGGAGTGGAGGGCCAGTCTCAGCCTGCCGTTAAGCTGGAGTATGGATTAAAGCAACAGTGACTATGTTCCTCCCTTTCCTGGTAGGTGAGCCCTGACTGAGTTTCAGAAAGTCATTTTGACTTTGTTCTCAGGTGCAGATGTGTGGGTGACCAGGGCCCAAGGTGTTAGCCTCTGTCACAGAGCCTTTTAACTTGAAAACATTCTATGTGTATAACCACATCCAAACATCAATTGAAAAACAGCTCGGGATACGGTCCTTAAAGGAGTTGGCTGTCCTCTGTCTTCCAAGAAAACAACTTTGTGAAATGTGCATGCAAGGTAGATTATGTGATTTGCAAGCCAGTCAAACATTAAAATGTCGGTCAGAAAACAGAAGAGGACTGAAATGCAGCTCTGGTTTTGGTGAGAATTTTATGGTTCTGCCAGAAGTCGAGTTGCACTGGCTCTTACACCGAATGACAAATTTTGTGTGAATGTTAGTAGCCAGAGAAATAAAAAGCAAGCAATCTAGTACTGTGCAGGGAGGCTCTCCTATGTGGAGCAAGTGGGGTAAACTTGTTTGGAGCCTGAGTAGACGATCATACTCTGTTCTTTTGAGGTCTTATTATGTTGCCCTGGCTGGCCTAGAACTCAGAGATCCTCTTGCCTCTGCTTCCTGAGCACAGTTCTGGAATTAAACTGTGTGACACTGCTCCTGGCTATTTCTTGGTGTCTTAAGCTCCAGAGTCTACAGACAAAATGATTTCCTTTGCTTGTTTCCTTTGTGACTCTGAATTTTATTTTATACATTTTAAAGCATTCTGAAGGAGCAGAGTGCTTGTTCAGTGGTTTAGAAACACAGGCTGCTCTTCCAGAGGAACTGGATTCTATTCCCAGTACCCATATGGTGGCTCACAACTATGTATAACTCTAACTCCAGGGGTCTGCTACCCTCTTCTGACCTCAGCAGGGACCTGGCATGCAAGTGTTGCACAGACATACATGCAAGCAAAATGCTTATAAAATAAAAATGAATCACTTTTAAAAAGCACATTCTGAGATGGTACATGGCTGTAGTTCTGGCTGTTCGCCTGACTGGGGCAAGTGGATCTCTTGAACTCACAAATTCAAGAACAGTTTTGACAATACAGTGAGACCCCATCTCATAAAAACAGAAAAACCAAACAGTATCGATCTGGAAGGAGAGCCACAGCCTTCGTCCTGCTGGAGGGGTTCATGATTTACAACAGACTCAAGTACAACATGCTATGTGAGAGTGAGCAGACGGGTGGTGGCTGGGGCATGCCATGCAACGTCACCTCTGTAGTCACCTTTTTGAAAGATGCTTTGCCCAGGTGGGGTTTATTTATCTATTTGTTTTTGTGTTCAGTTTTTTTGTTTTTAAATTTTAGTGGCCTTATCTAGAGCAGTTCCTGTGGTGATTCTGACGTGTGTGTGTGTGTGTGTGTGTGTGTGTGTGTGTGTGTGTGTGTGTGTTCAGATTTAAGTGAATCCCGTTTCAGTGGACTCAGGTTCTTTGCTGCATTTCAGGCTCATGAGGCTGGCTGGCTCTCAACTATTAATATTGCTGGAAGCAGCTAAATGTGAATGGGTGTTTCTGGCAGGAGCAGACTTTCATTTTAATTGACACTTTCTTTTATATACTAAACCATGGATGCCAAGCGCGTTCCTCACTAGTGGTTGTAAATGCTAAATCTATACATGGCTTCACCACCTCCTGTCAAGATAAATGCAAGCTTCGTTTCTCCCTCTGAGGAGTTCAAAGGAATAATTTATCCCTGGTTTGTTTGGGAAGATGTTTGCAGCCAGCCTCACATAGACCCAGCTGCAAAAATTTCCAGTGCCTTAAGCAAGCCCAGCAGTTGTTTTTTGTTCCTGTGAAATGCGGAGCAGTTAGAATGAGGACTCAGATTGCTCACTTGTTCAAATTCTGTGACACACAAGTGGCAGCCGTAAAGGCCTATGTGGGAGTGTGTTGATGCCCTCAAGTTCAGTCAGACACTTCTTGAAAGCCAAGCAGGTATTTACACAGAGAAAGGAAATTGTTTGGGAATTCCAGGATGTTGGAGAGGGAAAATGGTTTTTAATAAAGGTGACTATTTTTGAATGAATTCCTTAGAAATAAGGAGGCTCACGTCTTCTCCCCCATGATCCAGGTCTCTGAGCTGAGGTGTATACATCCGCCAGTAAAAAACCACAGGGGCAGGTTTAATTTTTAATACTTTATCACTCATTGTAAGGAAGGTTTGCTGTTAGGCTCTGAGATCGTTTCTTCTAATAACCAAGTATGGTAGTCCATCAGTTGCAGCTGTCACGGCTGCTTTCTGTAGCCAACCACAGCAGCGCCTCCCCTTCAGTTGGGTCTGTGCTCGTTAGTATGACCCTGTAAAGTAGGTGGGGACGTTACCTTCACTGTGTAGACAGGGACTTTTGCATCAGAGAAATGAAACATTTCTGTTCTTGCACTAAGCAGAAGCAGTACTGGAAGCCCAGCCTTGGGATCCTTGGCCACACCTTCTTTTAAAGTGTACTGGCCACTGTACCTACAGTTTGTGAGCATGCCTTCTCTGTCATCAACAGAATGGGCTTGTCATGTTCTGGTACAGGTTAACTAAGTTTCTGCATGGAGCCTCAGGGTCTAAGCTCGCTTATAGAATGTATATTCTAAGCTTGCTTATAGAATGTGTACTCGAGGAACTGAGCACTAAAAGAGCCCACAGTCCTTGAGGTTTTCTTTGATGATAATGTCTGTGACCGCATCGAACACAAATTTGACGTTCTGTGTGTCCGTAGCACAGGTCATGTGACTGTAGATTTCTTTGACGTCTTTTCTCATGTTGAGATCAAGGAACTGACTCTTGATATAATTCCCAGCATCCTCATAGGAGTTGTTTCCTAGTTTAAAAAAAAAGTAATGTAGAATAAATGAACCTGTAAATGTTCAAGTTTTAGGTGACCGATTTGGCCCTTGGAGTATTGTTCTAGTCGTTCTCCACCTGTGGCTCCCGATCTCTTCACAGGGACTGCATATCAGATATTTACATTCTGATCCATGACAGTAGCAAAATTACAATTATGAAGTAACAGTGAAATAATTTTATGGTTGGGGGTCACCACCACATGAGGGTCACAGTGTTAGGAAGGTTGAGAAGCACTGGGTTAGACTTTCTGGTAGATGTCCTTGGAACAGTCAGTAGCTCTGGTGTATGTGTCTATTCCAGTCATCCCTTAAGGCAAGCTCCTTTGTGTGCTAAGGCCTATGGATGAGACAGTCCCATCACGATGTTACTCTTGCTGGGACTTACCATCATACTCCGGAAAACAGATACTGAGGTGGACTTTCTTAATTTTTTCCTCAAAGAGGTCCTTCTTGTTGAGAAAGAGAACAATGGACGTAGCTGCAAAGAACTTGTGGTTACAGATGCTGTTGAACAGATGCAAAGACTCATGCATGCGATTCTGGAGAGGAAACATGGTGGGAAATATCAGATCAGCTTGTGGGGCGGATGTCTGTTTATTCCTGTTCCGACCGAGCAGACCAGTGTTCCCAGTGAAAAGGGAAACCAAGGGAACAGACCATGTTTTTAGTGTGCGTGGGGGAGGGGGTGGAACCAAACATTCGGTTTCACTCGACTCTCCTGTCTGTCATTTCAATAGCTCTGATTTGGGTGAGATTATTAACATCTCAGAGTCTCAGTTTCCTTGAGTTATGAAACAACATGTGTCTATGGTAGTAGCTGGCTACAGGGATACCTAAATGTGGAGATGGTTAGCTGCCAGGGTACAAGTAACACCCGTAGTGCCACTGCTGGGCTGGAACCTGGCCACAGGAACTCTTCTTTGTCACTTGCATCTCCAAGATGATTTTGCTGGGTTCCTGGCAGGAGACCCCAAGTTTCAGCAGGGGGAAGACTGTGACATGGATTCTCCAGCCTTGTTGTCACAGGTAAGGGCTGGAGGATTTCCCAGCGCCATCCCACCAACTCTTCTCTCATACTTTGACAGAGAAAGAGAGACATGCTGCATATCTGCAGAGTCCAGAGTTATCCAGTGCCCAAGTCAGGTAACCCTACTGGTTAAAGAGAAGGAATGACAATCAAAGCTGGAGTGACAGGAGGATAGAGCAAAGCTGGAGTGACAGAAGGATAGACCAGAGATGGAGTGACAGGAGGATAGACCAGAGATGGAGTGACAGGAGGATAGAACAAAGCTGGAGTGACAGGAGGATAGACCAGAGATGGAGTGACAGGAAGAGAGAAGCTGTGCTTTCTGTTGGGTGGCTGGCCATCATGGAATACATGTTTATGTGCAATTAGTGTTTTCGCAGCTTTGACTTTTTATCTTGAACTCAAGAAAAGGGAACTGGCACAAAGGAAGACAATGTAAGTCCTCCCTGCACTGTCCGTCTGTCCATCTGTCTCCGTCCACTTAGCATCATTTCCTCTGGCTTTGTGATGGCCTATGATACCTGGATATCTAATCTCAGACCAAACTCATGCCCAGTGAATTTGGAGCTTTGCAGCACTGACCTAGAACCTGCATCAGAAAAGGGGTTTTCTGTGGTTTCTAATACGTGCGAGACAGACGGCTAGGAGATGACTAGGCTGCCAGCGCTAGCTGGGGCAGTGGATGATGCAGTTTGGAGGAGGCTCATGAGGAAAACCAATCCCACTGAAACTAAAGGCCGCTCACCACTTCGTCATCCTCCACCAGCACCATGTCGTAGGCACTGAGAGCCGCGCAGAAAATGATGCAGGTGACTCCCTCAAAGCAGTGGATCCATTTCTTCCTCTCTGATCTCTGCCCTCCCACATCAAACATCCTAAGGGAAGAAGCAGCCGTTCTCATGGGTGTGGCCAGATGTGACTCAGTTGCCTTTGATATTCAACCCTGAGGGGTGGCCACTTGGGGCCAGTTAGTAGCGAATCAGAAACAGGAGAGGCAGGAGGAGGGGGAGGACAGTAATTAAAGTGGGGCATCAGAAAAGGCCAAGAAAATGCGCCGTGAGACCTGAGATGCCCCAGGGAACCCAGTGCTGACCTGAAATTCAAATCTTTAACAGAAAACTTGGTCTCGATGATGCCTGTTGTCTTGACTCTGGATCGAAGCACGTCTTGCTCATTAGGGAGGTAGTCAGGGTCTGTAATCCGGTCCAGCTGGTTCAGGTAGCTATCAAAAAAGGCGGCTTTGGTGATGGTACAGTTTCCAAAGTTTCCCCACAAGTCACACAGATAACACAGTGTCAGAAGTAGGACTGGAGTCCACAGCACTGAATCCAGGATTCTGCAAAGGCCTGTGTGCTTAGAACAGGTGAGGGCTGAGGGCCGCACCCTGATGAGGCAAGTGATCTGTTCCCCTGATTCAAGTTTCTAGACAGAAAAGAGATCTAAAGAGGCTTTGGAGACAGGAGACATCATGACAATGTGTGGACCCTATCCCCTGAGCCAACCTGGGGAATGGGAACACATTTTGAGAGTTGGAGATACTGAGGAATTAAGATTTAGATGTGATGATATGATTTCTTCTTTATGTTTTAAACACATAATGAGAGTCTTAGGGTGCAGTGATAGTTGGAGAGTACTCAAAGTAGCCCAGTGGGAAGGGTGTAAAGTGAACTAAGAATGGCCGTGGATCAAGCGCAAACTAGATGGTCCACTGTACCTCACCTTTGTATGTTTGGAAGTTTCCATAAGACCGTGAGAAAGTTTAGGAAGGGTAGGAAGAGGGCAGATAAAATGACTTACTATGGAGAGGGAAGGAAAATTGACATGAATGTCTCATGTACTCCAAGCATTTAAACATTTAAATTCTCACTAAATCTTAGAAGACTTGATATCCACGTGCCCACTTTACATATATAGAAAAACTTCTGAGGAATTACTTGGGAGACTGAGACAGAAGGACTGAATTTCAGGTCAGCTTTGGCTACAAAGTAAGACTGTCACAATCCCAAACAAGGAAGCCCTTGTGGCTTCCTATAAAAACTCAGCTTCGTAGTCATCCGAACCTGGACTCAAGTACAGCCTCTGCCTCTCGTGCGCCTTGGCCAAGTTAACTGACATCCCTGGATTGCAGGTTTCCTACTAGAAAATAGGGCTGATACACCTTGAAGGCTTTGTGTACAAACAGATAAAGGGCCCTGAGACATAGTGCCTGTCATGAACCTAGCAGGGTCAGAAACTCAGTAAGGGAGGACCTGCAGAAACTAAATAACATTACTTCAAGATGAGGTGACAGGGCGTAAACACAGGGCTGCTTGGTCCCACAGCTCATGCCCACTTCTGATACTATACTGTCGGAGGTTGATAACTCTGCCCCTTATCTTTTTGGAACCAGCTTTGCAAAGTCTCTTAGTGTCTGACCATCTTTCTTTGGTTTGCCTCTTGAGATAAGGCCAAGGGCTGCTTAAGCAGAGCCCCTGGTTTGAATGTTGTATCTTCAGCTTCCTAGGCCAAAGGGAATCATTGTAAAGGAATTTAAAACAGTAGGGACTGGCAAATGTCTCCATAGGCTTAGGTCCAGTTTGTGGGTCCGAAGCTCCCACTGCCTGGAACGTAAGGCTGAGTGAGATGTCTTCTGAGCGTCATCCCCCTGCCTCCCCCGGGTCTTACTAAGATGCCGAGTCATTGAGCTGGAACTCCGCAGCTCTCTCAAAGCAGGCTTGAACGCCACCGTCCTTCCACAACTTTCTGATGACCTCCACCAGCTCAGGAGGCATGGTCCCCTCCTCGATGGAGTCAGCCAGGTTGTTGAGCTGTCTCCCGGCATCCTGTGTAATCCAGAAATCTGGCTGAGAATGAGCTAAGAGTAGGTCAGTGGTTTCCCAGGGGGTTTCTGGCAACTTACTGAGTGGAAAGCATTTCGAATTGCTCCCAATGCCTAAGGTAGACCTGTCTTAATGAAGGTGCTGTTTAAGAAAGCATGCTAGTTAATTTCGAGCATGCTCTCCAGATGTAGCTAGCCCTGGGATGCCTAGAGGACAGTCCTAGGTGCTTCCTGCAGGTCTTAGACTTCAGATGACCCTGAAAGTGGTAGAAGATACAGGTCCTTTGCTGCAGGGACTGGAAATTTAAAAGCTATATTGGCCCTGAAATGCACACCCCAGGAAAAAGGCTAGTGTATCAGCTTATAAAAGTCCTATAGCTCGGGCAAAACCCCAAGGAGAATATTTTAGTGATAAGTTAGGATAAAAGGCAAAAAGATGCTGGGAGTCGGTTTTGCAAACATTTGCTATAAAGGTGGGAGTTGCTTACTCTTCTAGGACCAGGATGATGGGAAGTTCAGCAGATGACATTTGAGTTACACAGAACTTTTTTCTCACCGACTTTCCTTGTGGTTTGTCGGTCTCTGATCTACTTTTCCTGTTTCCACCCTGAACCAGATAACATTAATCACGTACCACACAACTTGGTTCTGCATAGTCAATGCCTAGTGTGGACATGGCTCTGATGATAGCCAGGATGGACTGCAGCACGTTCCCATAGATGATAGATTTGAACTCTAGGCATTCTTCCGGTGAGTAGCCGTCCTGATGAATGATCCTTCAAGGAACAGACACTAGCTTTTAGCTGGACCTGAGGAACTAGAGCTAAGGGATTGGGACTCTTTGGGGGATGGGGGTGGATATAAGGGTCATAGGAAACTACCTGTACTCCTATTGCTGTCCCCAAGTGCAGGGTGAGGGAAGGAATATTGGAGATTAGGTCATTTAGTCCAGGGTCCCTTAGAACTAAGGACCCTTCTGCTCAACACCAACACCGGCTCCACTGCCCACCCCACCCCCACCTCAGTCCTCCCATGGTTATGTTTCCGCTCACTTCATCTGTTTGACGATAGTGCTCTTCCCTGACTCTCCCGCACCTGGAAGGGAAATGTTCACACTGTCAGTTTTCACCAGTTCTCCTCAGTGGTCCAGAGGATGGTGTGAGAACAGTGCTTTCTGGGAGACACCCTGAGCTCAGGCCATTCAACTGGATTTAGAGCAGTTTCTCCCCATTAGCACTATTTACAGTGGGGGGGGTCTGCCTTTTTTTTTTTTTTTTTTTTTTTTTTTTTTTTTTTTTTTTTTTTTTGCTGGTGGTGGGGAGAGGTTGGGACAGGGTTTCTCTGTGTAGCTCTGGCTGTCCTGGAATTCATTCTGTAGACCAGGCTGGTCTTGAACTCAGTGATCTGCTTGCCTCTTTTCTGAGTGCTATGATTAAAGGCATGCACCAGTTTAAAACTGTCCCTAGTCTCTACCCACTAGAGGCCACTAGTATCCTACTCTTTGTAACAACCAAGTATCTCTAGACATGTCTAGTAGCCCCTGAGACTCAGAGTCTCCCCATTGGGAATCACTGATAGACTCATAAAAATTCCTTTAAAGTATTCACACTGCCTATTTTTGACTCAGGCAAGTAGTCTTGGGTAGGACCGGTAAAAGCTGGGCCTCTTCATTGAAATTCTTTCCCTCTACAATCTTGATGGTGTCTGTTACTGGCTAAAACATTCTAATGTCCTCAGTCAGGCTACCCTCTTGCCCATAAAGAACTCATGATCTTCCAGGCCCCTCTACCGACCTGACCTGATCCCTCAGTCTCCTCCCACTTTGCCTGTGCCTGTTCCCTCTAAGCTGCTTATCCTGAACCTAGACAATCTGCTTAGGCTTAAAAGATCTGTCTCTGTGTCTCTGTTCCCTGTGTAACTCTTGGATTCCTTAGAGCCTGGGTCCAGCTTACAGATAGGCCCCTTTTAGTGTGTCCTTGGGCTTTGCTGCTCCAATTCCCCAGGTTCTTTATGGACAACCATCCCAGGAAGCCAGCTTGCTGCTGCATAGAGCCAGTGATCACACTTCAGAAGGACCATTGTTGGGTTTGTTTCTTTTTTTCTTTTTTTTTTTTTTTTTCTTTTTTGGAAGCCAGGTGTCAGTTTCTTATTTTCTCTTTGAAACCATGATTTGTTTCCCTGACTGACCCACTGAGGTGCTTTTATCATCTGCACCAGCCAGGGATCTACTTAGAATGCATCAAGTTGATGAAGCTGCCAGATGTCAGGGGCTTTAGAGCAATTACTTAATAGAGAGCCAGGAGGGGGTTTCTGTTGTTAAAGACTCCTCCTTCCCCATGTCCCTCCTCTCCCTGCCAGGTTCCTCTGCTTCCAACATTTATCTTGGAAGCAAGAAGGATCCAGTCTACTTGGCAAAAACCAGTAGGCTTATCCTTGAGACTGTTGGGATCGTGTGGTGGTGCTTCACGAATCCATTGGTAAGAGATAGTCCTGTATCTTTACAGCATAGGTCTCTGTCTGCAGATCTGGTGTGTGCCTGCATGATCCGGGGTTCTTAGTAGTTGCTGAACCAAAAGAAGGTGTTGTTGCAGTTGGATAGTCCAGCCTTGTATTTGCACTATTCATAGTACAAGGGAAAGTAAAACAATTCTGGGAACCCTGACATTGTGGGTCTCCTCGGGGCTACTGTGCAGGCTCCATAGTAACTTTGCTAGCTCTACGCTCTGCTTGGTTTCTTAGCTGAACCAGGGTGAGAGGAACACCCGTGCCAGTTCATCTGCTCATGTCACTCACCGAGCAGCAGCAGCTTGACAGTCTTGGCTTCCTTGTCAGCATCCTCCTGCAGCTTCTTCTCCAGCTCCTTGGACCTCTTGGCAAGTTCTTTGTCTTCAGCACTGATGCCACTCCCCATCTCTGCTCTCTCCTCAGAGAAGGGACACTGCTTTCTCTGGCTCTTAAATTTTTCCTATCTGTGAGATAGACAAAAAGGAAAAATAGGTTAGGATAGAGTAACATTCTCTTGCTCCCTTAAAAGCTGGGAACGAGAGTGCGAACTGGTGGTGCTTGTACCCTGCCTACCTTGGCTTGAGACTCCCTACCTACTCCAGCTAGAGAACTACTTCTTAATCCAGGGATTGTCCCCTTTATGTCTAGCAGTATGACAGATCAAGCCAATTAAAAGCTTTGCCAGTCAGATAAAGGGCAAAGACTAACATTTTTGTTTGTTTGTTTGTTTGGTTGGTTGGTTGGTTTGGTTTTTAATGAGGGAAATGATCTGGGTTCTGACACAGCAGGAAAGAATGCAGGTGCTGAAGCTCTGGGAGGAAACGGCCACCTCCTCCCTTCTGAAGAGCTCATCCAAACCCCTCTGGTCCTGTGGACTCACTTGCACTGGAGAGCTGAAGGGTAAGGGTACAGCCCAAGTTGAGTCTTCGGATTACAAGGTCTTGGTTTTAAGAGGTCAAAAGGACAGTCCTGACAAGACTTGTGCTGCTCCAGGAGCTGTTCCATTGTTCTGGCTCATCTCTCAGGATGCCTGTCCTGTGTGTGTGTGTGTGTGTGTGTGTGTGTGTGTGTGTGTGTGTTTGAGACAGGATCTTACTGTGTACCACAGGTTGCTCAGACTAAGCTAACCTTGAACTCAGATCCGTTGTTCTCCTCATTTATTTCCCACTGTACGTTTCTTCTACTCAGGGACCAAATCTGATTTACCTCTGAATTTGTGGTTTACCAGTAGGTCCTCATCAAATCTCTGATAATTGAAGACATGAAGGACAGAGTATGTGGTAGAAAGATAGTGTGCGATTCTTCTCGTTCCACACCAGCTTCACTTGGTCAAGTAGACTTCACTGACATTGTGTGTGTGTAGACATCAGGGTCACAGCAAAGGTTTCCCTTGGGCAGCTGGGCAGCTGGGTTAGCTCTACCCCTCACCCTCACCTCCCACTTCCGTGGGAGTAAGGATGAGACCAAGCTGTCACCTCACAGACACTGAATAGACCTTATCAGTCAGTTCCCTGTTTCAGTAGTTTCACTTAAATGAGCCTTTCCAGGGCAGCCCCCTCACCTAGAGCACTTTAGCTCAGTGGTTCTCCACCTTCCTGATGCTGGGACTCTAATACAGTTCCTCATGTTGGGATGGCTCCTATTTTGCTACTGTTACGAATCTTAATGTAAATATCTGATAGGCAGGATATCTGATATGTGACCTCTGTGAAAGGATCTCGATCCACAGGTTGAAAACCACTGCTTTAGAATGTGGCTGACCCATATGTAATGTAAGGACCAGCTGTGGCATATACCTGGAGTTTTCTAAGAAACACACTCGCAGACCTCAGCTCAAAAAGTCCAATAAATAAACTACATTTTAACAATACCGCAGTTAACCCGCAGGGCATTCAAGGTTGGGAAGAGAGAACTGCCCTAAGGAACTGTTTCTCCCCAAACTTGCCTACTCCTTATGTTTCCTAAAACATGGTTAGAAGATCACATGCTTTTCAAAAATGTAATACTTTGAAATATTTGTAAAGGGTATGTTTTAGAATCTTTAAATTTCAGTAACAGTGTTAATTCTGGAGCCTGAAATGAAGCTAATATAAATGATTATTATCATCTGGCAAGTTTGAAAAGTCCTCCCTACCAAAATACAATTTGGTGTGTATAAACTGGCAATTACTAGAAAGATCTTCATTATTTTTTTAAGCTATGTCCAAGTAGCCTAGCATAGGCTTGGACTTGTATAAAGGATGAGCTTAGAAGTCTGATCTTCCTGCTTCCACTTTCCAAGTACTGTGATTACAGTTATATGCCCCCCGCCCTGGAGCGTAAATCCAGGGCCGTGTGCATACAAGGCAGGTTCTCCTAGAACTCGCTCTGTAGACCAGGCTAGCCTCAAACTCAGAGATCTGCCTGCCTCTGCCTCCCAAGTGCTGGGATTAAAGGCGTGCTCTGCCACCACTGCCACCTGGTTGTTTTTAAAGATTGATTAAACTGGTCTGGAGTGCAGTCTAGGCATCAGATTGAAGTTTCTCCCCAGGTGATTCCGAAGCACAGCCGAGGTGGAAAAGAGCCCTAAAGATAAACATACCGGCGCCTTTAGAGCCAAAATTGTGTGACAGTTGGGTGAGAAAAGGAGAAGCTAGGTGCCCACTAAGCAGACAGTAGAACCTGGAACCACGGCTTAGCATCTTCGATGTCCTCTCTCTGAGTGTCTGGGAGACCCGGCTCCAGCTGCGGAGGTGCCCATCCCAAATTGGCAAGTGCTTAGTGACTTAGGGGAAAACAAGAGTCTTTTTGAAATTGTGACTGTTTGGAATCTTGGCTAGGAGGTTCCAGTAATTATGCCTCACCACCAGCCCTTCCCTTCCCTGCCCTGCCCACAGCATTGGTAACTTACTCCAAGACCAGAGCTGTGCTGACAGTTGCCCTGTTCAAAAGGGATCTGGCAGCAAAGGACTGTGCCAGGCCTGTGCCTTTGCTGCAGGTGGCTCTGCAGCTCATTTCAGGTCACATAGCTTAGTAAATAGAGGTAATCTTCCTTTCCCTAACCCCATCCCGCTGGGCAAGAAAAAGAACAGTTGAGCGAATGGGGAAACTGGACAACGGTGGGCTTGCTCTATGAGAGAAGCCACTAGCTTGATTCACATGGGGTGGGGGTGGGGGACTTCTGCTCCGTCTATGGCTGCTGCTGGAAGCACCCCATCTTCACAATCAAGTTGAAGGATTCTTGGCCCTCCCCTAGCTGCTGAGGATACAGCGACCTCCTGCCTTCCCTCTGGTTGTCACATTTGATTATTAAATTTAGGGACAGTGTTCTGGTGAAGAGGGCAGGGCACAGGAATAACAGTGCCTGTCCTAAGAAGTGACAAAAGCATAGAATAGTGATCCCCTCTGCACGAGGGCATGTGGCAGCACCTTGGGTGTTTGATTCACAGCCTTAGATGGCCATATCATTTTGACTGAAAGCAGTTGTTGTTTCCTGAGGGATTTGGGCATGTTTCCTAAATGAGGGCGATTTCAGGATCTGCCTCACATTTAGTGAGAAGCTGTGCCCCAGATGGAGTGTGGGACATTGACACAGGAAGAGCTGCCTTTGGGAACTTACAGTCTACAGGAGGAGGCTGAGGAAAGCAGAGTAACAATTAAAGGGTTGGTGCTAATGTGGGGGGATTCAGAACTGTTACTGTTGAAAACCTTGCTCCCACCCACTGGCAGGAGAGGCAATTATATACACATCTATTGTGATTTGAGAGAGAGAGAGAGAGAGAGAGAGAGAGAGAGAGAGAGAGAGAGAGAGAGAGAGCAGCGTCAGCAGCTCATACCCTTCACAGAGTATGCAGTAGGTTGATATAGGAGAATTCTGAGTTCAAGACAGTGTTTTAAATAACAATATTGAAAGCAAGGGGTGGTTGTGAGGTGTACAGACTTTCCACGGGGAGCCAGGCCAGCAGAAATGGAGGATGTGAGTCTGGGGAGAGGAGAGAATGCAAGAGAAAAGGTTTGAGGCAAATGTGGGCTTAGAGAGACTGGAAAGTTTGATGTGACAGGACATGAAAGGGTCGGGGTGCTGGGAGATGGGGGAAATCAAGGCCAGCTAGTGAAGGGCCTTGGATGACAGGTTAAAGGATTTGGCTGCAAATCGCTGGGAATCTGACCTGCAAACATGCACAGACAGTGGTCAGTGACTGGGGTGAGGAGTTAGCTGCTGGGTCAAGCTTGATTCTAGAAAGGTCTGGGAATAAGATGGGACTTGGGATATTCCAAGTATCCCTTGGAACCTTTAGATACTTCGAATCTTTTATCTGCTCATAGAGGTCTGTCCTAGCCAGGCTGACTACCAGGGAAGTGAAGGTCAGGAAATCAGGGAAGCTGTTCTTCAGAAAAAAGAGGGGTGTGCTGAGTTGGGAGGTGTTCAGGAAGGTCCGGCTGGCTGAGAAGCCACGGTGGAAGTGGGTTAGGAGGAGGAAGCTGCTTAGAGGGAAGATCCCAGCGTTGAGGCTTCAGTACCAGGAAGTCCAAGGCCACAGGCTGAGTCAGGCCTGCAGTGTCCAAGCTCTGCCCTGCACAGACAATGAAGCCCAGTGAAGGTCTTGCCTGTGTTGAGTGGGTGAGGCACTGATGCTTAGCTGGAAGCAGGGCAGACTTCCTAACAACCTCTGCAAACCATGTGACCTGGAAATATGGGGGTGGGGAAGGTTATGGACTGAAGGGTGTGTTGTTGCTGGTGGGACTTCAGGATGAAGGCTCTCAAGAACTGGTTTGCCTGGCTTGGGTGGAGAACAGAATTGCCACCCATTGGCTGGGTAGGTAGGTAGATCTGAATTAGGGGAATCCACATAGGCCTGGCCCAGTATAAGGCCATGACCCTTTAAAATTATGTCCAAATCTGCATCTTACCAGAAAATAAGTGAGCATCTATATGGTTACATGGTACTTGGTTTAGTTTTGAGATTTATTTTGTTCATTCTTGGAAGTCAGCAGTCTTACAATGTTTAAGGGCTGTATTCAAAAGAGCCCACTTTTCAAGTCTGAGGGAGACTGCCAGTGACTAGAGAGTTCTGCTGGATTCTTGTTGGATTTCCCCAGTAACTTGCCGTGTTTCTCCTCTGTGTATATCATCTATATCACATGATTAGGACCATCCTGTTTGTGTAGTTCTTCCAATCCATTCTTTCATCTAACTTTATGTTAAAAGGATTTTCACGCCATTAAAGAAATTCTCCAAGAACAATATTACCGGTTGTATTTCACTGTGTTCATTTAAACACTCCTCTGTTGTTTGGTCTTTATGCTTCCAAATTTTCTGTGGTAAACATTGCAATATTGAACAACTTTGTGGGTATTTTTTCTGACAACCCTTTTATCAAGAACAGATTTGTGATTCCTACCCCCAGATGAAATCCCCAGAGGCTGCCATGAGGTTCTCTGGGTCTCCCCACCTTCCTGAGCCCTGGTTCAGAAAGGTATAACCCTTTCTTTTGTTCTTTCTCTTTCTTTCAATGTGTATGAGAAACATGTTCTAGCTTCTTCTTCTTTTCTAGCTGAGAGTTATGACTTGCACACCCTGGGGCTTTCTCTTTAAACTCTAATACAATTATATTTGAGTTAAAAAAAAAAAAGACTCATTAGAAGTGGATTACTGGGTCAAAACAGTGAAACTTATTGAGATACTTGATGATATTTTGCTAAATGGTTCTTATATTAGTATTTACGGCCACATAATTCGTGTCCCAGTTCAGTACACCCCCACCTGTATCCTATGCTTTTAGTGGTCCTGTTTTGATATTTAAACAGAACATTCTAAGAATAAGGTATCTTCTTGTTCTATTTTAGTCTGATTCTCTGTGAGCTGGTCCCCCACCCCCACCCCTTTCCCCACTGTTCTCCCAAGTTTATGGAGGCCACTTGTAGGGTTTTTAAAATTTGCATTTGCATCTTTTTTGCAATTCTGGGGGTTGCCTTCGAATGTAAGGCAGAGGGTACTGCCACTGAGCCCACACACCCAGCCCAAGGCAATAGATCTTTAAGCTTATTTTAGTATAGTGGACAGGAGACTCCCCAGAGGCCACATTGGATGCAGATGGAGAACAGGGATCAGGACCCCGAGTTCCTGGTTCACTATGTTCTATGGAAGGACATAGTGGGGTGACCTGAAAGCAGCTGCACAGACAACTTTAGAGCAGCTGGATAAGAGAGCAAAGACTCCTCCATGGAGAGGGTAGGGAAGGGACCACTTGCTGCTCCTGAAGGTGATCACTTTCAGCGAGGAGACTTTCCTTTACAGGGTTTCTTTAGGTATGACTGCCCCTGGGAGAGACCGGACGGCTTGTTTGAGAGGGCGTCTGCCCTATTCAAAAAGCCCAATTTCTCTTAACCCACAAGGAGAATCAATGGGTCGGCAATAGGGATCCCAGGCTAAAACAATCTTACATGAATCCTGATTGGGTAGTAACTTACAGGCCAGGCACAATTCTAAGCACTTATAATTATTATCTCATTTATCTTCATCAGAGCTGGTGTAAGATCCAAAGTTAACCTGTAAAACCCAGAGAGAACTTCACCATCTGTCAGGAAGTAGGTGGAGATGTCTGAATGTGAAACCAGGCATTCTGGCTAGTCTAACCTCAGCACAGAAACTAATGTGGGATGCTGAACCAGCTTTGAAGGGTACACCCTGCCTACCCATGTCTGATAGAAGGAAATAGACTCAGGTGGGAATGTGGAGAATTCAGGGGGCAGGACTTCTGCTTAAAACGGATTCTGGGACCCTAATAATAGCTACCTGACTTTGTGCCAGGCATTGTGCAAAGGGGATTTACCTTCAGTCCTCAGTAACTCCTTTGGATGAGGTGTTGTCATTACCTTATCCCATCTTACTGATGAGGAAGCTGATACACAGAAATCGCCCAAGACCAAAGGGCCAAGCCAAGGCCAACTCCGGGAGGCTGCCCACGTGGCGTAAGGGAACAGGGAAAATGGTGGGGGCGTGGCCAGGAGGCCGGAGGCGTGCCCGAGCGGGGCGTGGCCTCGGACTTGGCGGGGCCTGGGGTAGGCGAGATTGGCGCGCATCCCGGAAGATTTCGGCGGGGTCGCACCTGTTGCGTGACACCCCCGTAGCCTGGCCACGGGAGCCGGATCCCTAATTCATACCCAGAAAGTGGTGAAAGAACTCTAGGCTAATTCCGGGTCCGGTTTTCTGGGGAGCACGTGGCCTGTTTCCTCTTGAGTGCGGGCCTGGGGTCGCGACTCCGGGGTCTCCTGAGGTCAGTCTGGCCGCTGAAGTCGGCCGGAGTCCGCCTCCGGCCAGCTGGCCATTTTGAAAAACTGTCTTCCTTCCCGCTTCTCAGTGCGGGTGCAGGGGCCAGTGGCGCGACTTCGCCCCCGTAGGGGCCCTCTCCCCTGCTCAGTCGGGCTTCCTCGCTGTACAGACTTTCGTAGGCTGCCTTCCTGGTGCCACTCGGGACTCGGGCAGTATGGCCTCAGGTAAGTGTGTGGCGCGTGTGTTGGTGATAAAGGGACTCCAAGGCAGAGGTGCCTTGGTTGGGTGATAAGAGAGCGGGTGGGGGTCTTGGCAATGCCTGTAAGACCTAGGGGATGTGAACAGCCTCTAGAAGGGTCCAGGAAAGCAGGCCTTGAGTGTGCAGGCAGAGAGGGACAAGTCAGAGTAGGCTGGGGTCTTTCCCACCGACCTCAGACAAGACCCTGCCTCCTACTCTTCCTGTCTTCCTAGGAGGCGGCTTCTGCCGGTCAGTGGAATTTTCCCAAGACAGGCCCCTCCCTTCTGGGCTCGAATTCTCAGTTCTGCCTCCTCCCGGAGCTGGGCTGTCCCTAAAGCAGGGGTCAGAAGGAGAAGAAAAGAGGGGGGCTCTGCCCTAGAGGCTCTGGGTTTTCATGAGTACGCTTGCTCCGTCCCTGGAGGAAATGGGTTTTGAGCTTGGAGAAGCTCAGGCGCTATTCTTGCCTATTATTTTTCTCTCTGGCTGGCTGGACCAGCCTAGCCTGGACTTTGGTTTCTTTGCCTTTGGCTTCTTTGCCTTGAAGCTTTGGCAAGGGATGAGGGTTCCCGATGTGGGGTGAGGGTGGTAAAGAGCTGAGAACTGGTGCTGCTTCATCTGTTTTCTCTGCACCCCCATCCCAGTTCTAGCCACCATCAGACACGGCACTCTAGAGACTGAAGTGGGAAGGGAGGGATAAGGGGCAGGATGGAGGCCCCACTCTCCGAGGTTGCCTAGACAACATCAGAAATCGTGGCCAGGGCCTCTTCCGCCTGCAGGGCGCTGCTTCCTGCATCAGTCACTCCCGCTGGGGGCGGGGCGGAGGAAGGGGTTGGATGTGGGAGAGCTTGGCCCCAGCCGGTGAGGTTCCTCCGCTGTAGCCTTGGCCCCAGCCATGGCATCCTATCCTAGCCCAGGCAAGCCCAAGACAAAATATCCCTTTAAGAAGCGGGCCACCCTGCAAGCTTCCGCTGCCGCTCCAGGTGAGAGTTCTTGGCTTCAGGCATGGGCTCCCTCTCCTCCTGTCCAGGCCACTCAGTGCCTCCTAGAAGGGCCCCTTTCTGCAGCACCCTCTCTGCAATGATGCCTCTCGATCTCGGTTCCAGGACTAACTGGCTGGCTTGGTGGCGCAGGGAAGGAGGTGGGAGGGGGTGCCTGAGGTTTGCATGTCAGGGATGCTGCCCTCCGTAACAAGGAGTGGGTGTGCATGTGGGTGCAGAAGAGGTGTATGTGCACACGTGTCTGCTTGTGCAGATGCTAAGACTGCGTGTGAATGGAGTGGGGAGGGTGTGGGACTGACTGCGGACTGGTTACTCTGATTGGTGCCTGTGCCTATACCAGGCAGACTTAGGCTATACTTGCCTTTACTTATTCTTTCCAAGACCCTAGATCTAGAACTCCTTCACTGGTGAGTGGGGGTGGTGGGGTCTGACATATGGGGTCATGCATTGCTAGCACACACCAGAGCTAGGGCTCTATTGCCTGTGTCCTTCCTGTTTGCTTGTTCCTGGTCTGTGCTGTGAGTCTCTTCAGGAGAGTGGGGAGTCCTTGAGATGGCTGGTGGACTGTGTACTCTGCATCCTTTGGTTTGGCTTCCTATTGGGCCTAAGTGGGCATCTCTGTACCGTTTGCAGCTGATCTGTGGTCTGTCCTGGTGAGGACTTAACTACTGGAGTTTGTGCTTCCAAGGATGTGAATGTCTGTAGCTCTCAAGTCTAATGCCTAAAGAAAGACCTTTTGGTGATTGGTTGGGTATCATTAACCCCTTATAGCTGCCCTATTTATTTACACCTTGACTGGCCTCCTCTAGCCTATTATACTGCTGAATATGCCCATCTAGGCTTTGTACTGTACTGAGATATATTATCTGTGCTCAGATCTGTCTTCTGGGTATATACCCTGGGGCTAGCTCTGTGCTGGTTATTCTGATGCTGAACCAGAGACCCTTAGGTGCTTATTCCAGGAGAGCATCTTGTACTTGGGGTCAAGGCCTAGTGAGGCAGTCCTGGTAATGAGTGAGGAGGCTCCAAGTCAAGATGATTGACAAAGCACCAGAATCTTGGAGCTGATGGAGTGGTCCTTCTTTGGCTTTTGCTTGTATATGTGTATATGTGGTACTGTAGATGCCAAGTTTCGGCACAGGGCCAGGGACCCAGATCCTGGCCTGGGAGAGTAGAGGTTATGGTCTGTTTCGCCTCTGGTGAGTCCCTAGTCTTTTACAGTCATGTGGTGACTAGGAGGATGACTGGCTGCTGGAACCCTTCCAACTCACCAAGCTCTTCTGTGTAGGTCCAGGGCTGTCCGATAGGAAAGGGTTTAAAATGAGGGCTCTGTCTTTATTTTGGAAAGCTCTGTGGTCTGCCTTCAGGGACTTTTAAGTGATTGGTGGCTTGGTGTAGTGATGCACACCTGTAATTAGCTATTTGGAAAGCTGAGGCAGGAGGATCATGAGTTCCAGGCATGCTTAGACACTTAGTAAGATCCTGCCTAGAAGTAAAAATAAAAAGGATGAAGATACAGCCCAGGAGCAGAGGACGTCCCTGGCTTACATAAGACCTCAGGGGTGGTCCCAGTAAAGCAAAAGACAGAAAAGAAAGCCCCCACATGGTCTGGAGCTGTGTTTAAGAAGGCTCTGGGTTCCTTTTTGTTTGGTGTTTTTGAGACAGGATTTCTCTGTATAGTCTTAGCTGTCCTAGAACTCACACTGTAGACCAGGCTGACCTGGAACTCACAGAGATCCACCTGCCCTGCCTCTGCCTACTAGGTGCTGGGATTAAAGGTTTGTGCCACTACCACCTGGCCTAGGATCTGAACCCTGGGTTGGGTGAGTAGGTGTTGATCTTTGCTTCTTCCTCCTGTTCTGCTCTCTTGTAAGGGAGAAGTAGCATCACCTCATTATTCTTACAGAGTCCCTTTCTCCTCAGTGTTCTTTTTCTCTTATCAGCCCTGACCCTGCACTGGCCTCAGAGACCCTCTCACCATCCTCACTGAAGGGTCTCCGTGTGGGAAGTGCTGAGAGGGTCTCAGAAATTCCTAATTGCAGTCCCGTGGACTTAGGCCTCTAACTCAAGCTTTATAGAACACTTGTAGGACATTCTCCTGTGAGTCCTGGGGCTGGGGCCAGGTAGGACAAGGCTACTTCTCACCCACTGATAGCCTGTGCCCAGAGGTTAAGACAAGCAAGTAAACAAAAGCAGTCTTACGTGTCTCCAGATGTGGTTCCCATATTCCAAGGTGCTTTTCCTGAACAGGTGTCCTCACCCTGACATTCGCCTTGGAACTGCCATGAAGAGTTCTGCCCATGTGGGCTAGGAAGCCTCCGTAACTAGCTCCTATCCACATTAGACCAGTGGTCCACTACCAGCCAGCTCCTGTGTAGCAAAGACCTTGTCTCTCCTGGAGCGTCCATAGTCAGGGCCCAAAAGACAGTGGTGGGCAGAGGAAGCTGGCCTGAGGCTACAGGGCTCAGAGGAGGATTGCTGGTTTCCCACTATGTGTCTCCTCTTACCCTTTGGTCAGCCAGGCTATGTCCACTTTCTGTCCCCTAGGGCTGTGGTTTTAAGGAGACTTGGCTCCTCCCCTGCCAGGCTGCCTTGGCCACATCAGCTTGTCTTGTTTCTCTCTATTGAGACCCTGGATCTGGGTGGCCTCACTGGCATGGAAGAGGTTAAGGCCCTGTTAGAGTTCTCATCTCTCAGGATTTCTGAACTCCCTTGAATTCTCCCAGCCCCCTACTTGTGGCCATCTCAGGGTCTCCCCCGCTTGTAGCTGCACTTGGTACAGTCCATGCCAGCCCCTGAGCTGTCCTGGGGGACTGGCTGCAGCTTTACAAGGCAAACAGGCAGGCAAGGGGCACAGAGCTGCTGACCAGAATACTCTTGAACTCTGCAGGTAGCGCTCCAGTAGGGACCAAGGCAAGTAGGTAGCTGGGTTCTGATCTAGGGTAAGCACCTCTCTTTGTCCAGCGTTGGGACCATACCTGGAGTACTAGGAAGTGGGTACTAGGAAGAGACCTTAAGGCGTAATGCCTAGACAGAACCTCTGTATCCTTTTCTAAGCCAGAGTGGAGGTGGGGGAGAGGGTTCAGGAGAGATGGGTCTTCTGCAGCTGGCTAGAAGAACCAAATGGTCTCCGGAGAGCCTCCAGCAAGAAGAGGCTGAGACTGAGAGGTTCTTTCCTGGTGGGCTAGGAGCTTAGGCAGCCCAGGAGACTAGCAAGTTCTGACCCTCAGTGTTAGCCTTGTGGTAGGACCCATGAAGAGGTCTGCCGTTCTTGGAATAGAAAAAACCCTGGCTTCCAATTCTCCCTTTCTTGAGGCCTCCAGCTTAGATCCTAAGGCCTCCAAGGGGCACCGACTGTGGCAGCTCCCTTTGGAGGGTCAGCCAGTTGTGGGACAGGTAGCCTAGGATCCGACGTCATCTTGGCAGCCCCGGGGTCCTGGAGAGAGGACAGGCCTCCAGTGGGAGACAGGGTTTCTTGCCAACCAGGTCCTCTTGAGAGTTGCTTCTCAGGTCAGAGCTGGGTGGCTGCTGTACTTTGCCTGTGCCTTGCAGGTCTCGGAAAGCAGGCAGTGGTTCTGTTCATCTCAGTGAAGGATGTGTTAGGTCAGGGGTAAATTTGACCCTGGGTTAGTACCTAGAAGTTGATGAGCCTTAGTGTGGCCACTAGTCCTGAATGAGTGCCTGGTGTGTGTGTGTGTGTGTGTGTGTACATATGCACACACGCATGTGTGTATATACACAGGTACATGTATGTCCCTTTTTGGAAAATAGTCATAGACAGATAAAGTCTCCTGATCTAAGGGAATGGCCTACTCCCAACTCAAGTTCTTATGGCAGAGTTGATTGGATCCATTTGCTCCACTGGCAGGCACAGGACCTCACCCCTGAGCCTGGGGTGGTGAAGGGCCTCTGTGTAGATGCCGATGCTATTGTTCAGTGTCTAGGTCCTGGCTTTTAATAGGGTCTGGCCTAAGGGTTGGAAGGGGCTCTTGGCTTTCAGAGGCATTCAGGCCCTGTCCCTCCTCCCTTTGACCTTGGCACCACTGTCTCTGCAGAAGCTCGAAGTGGTCTGGGGGCCTCTCCACTGCAGTCTGCTCGATCCCTGCCAGGCACTGCCCCCTGCCTCAAGCATTTCCCACTCGACCTTCGCACGTCTATGGATGGCAAATGCAAGGAGATCGCTGAGGTAGCACCCTTATACCTCCTCACCTCAAACTCTACCTCTGTTGCTACACCCTCTACCTCAGCCACCTCTCATCTTGGGACATCCTCTCATCAGCGACAGTGCTTAACTGGGAACCCTGGCTCCTGCCCTCACCCTTTGCCCAGGCTCTGCAGGGGAAGGCAGGGGCAGAGGGCTTGAAGGCCACCTGACCTTTCCTCCTCTCCCTCACTGGTACCAGGAGTTGTTCAGCCGCTCATTGGCCGAGAGTGAGCTCCGTAGTGCCCCTTACGAGTTCCCAGAGGAAAGCCCCATCGAGCAGCTAGAGGAGCGGAGGCAGCGGCTGGAGCGCCAGATCAGCCAGGATGTCAAGTGAGCCTGCTGCTGCCCCTTCCCTGTCCCATTGTCTCTCTGAGGTCTGCCTGGAAGGCAGTGTAGAGCACATTCTTTGGAGCCAGGCTACTGCAGGTTCCATCTTCCCGTAGGCTCCGAGTCTACTGGATAACTTACTTCTGGAGTTGTTTTCTCATCTCTGAAGTGGGGTGAGAACAGCCCAGGGCCTACAGGCCTGCCCGTGGACCACATGTGACAATGTGTATGTGGACAGAAGCCGGCACAGTGCTGGGACCTGAATGCTGCAGCCGATGCCCTTGCTCTACCAGACCTTACTCCTCCCACCTTTAGGCTGGAGCCAGATATTCTGCTTCGGGCCAAGCAAGATTTCCTGAAGACAGACAGTGACTCGGACTTACAGTAAGGAGGGCCCAGGGGCATGTGCAGATGATCTGGGGATGGGTCTGCTCCGTGGCTGTCTCCGACCCATGTTTTTCCTCTTTCTTTCTGATAGGCTGTACAAGGAGCAAGGAGAGGGGCAGGGTGACAGGGGTCTTTGGGAACGTGATGTGGTACTGGAACGGGAATTTCAGCGGGTCATCATCTCTGGGGAGGAGAAGTGTGGGGTGAGTGTGGAGTGAAGCCTTACTTAGGTTTCCACCTATGTGTTCTAGAGGTTTCTGTCCTGGGGAACTGGTGGGAGCTGGAGAGAGCATTTCTTTTTCTGGTGCATGGAGTGGCAGAGGCTGTGGGCTCACTGATTCGCTGGGACCAGAGAAGGCTGGATGTTCCCGGGTTTGAGGCCTTTGCAGCTGGGGTAGGCAGTGTGAGGTGTAGCCATGGCCACAGGCAGGAAGTGAGTGTGAACATGAGTGAGCACAGAGACCAGAGAAACTGACTGTTTGTCTTTGTCTTCAGGTGCCGTTCACGGACCTCTTAGATGCAGCCAAAAGTGTGGTGCGGGCACTTTTCATCCGGGAGAAGTATATGGCCCTATCACTGCAGAGCTTCTGTCCCACCACCCGCCGTTACCTGCAGCAGCTGGCTGAGAAGCCCCTGGAGACTCGAACCTATGATCAGAGTCCTGATACCCCTGTATCTGCTGGTGGGAGCTCCCATCCCTCTCCAACTCCAACTGTCCTGGGTGTCTAGGCTTGGAGCCTAGGCACTTCTGCCCTGTCTGCATCTCCCCAACCTCTGACCCCAGGCTCTTTCTAGCTTCTTGACATCCAGGAGAGTGGAGGGTGGGGACCATAACTACTCTTTTGGGGCTTCTGACATACCTTCCCCTTTATGGAGCCCATAGACTGGGCAGCTGCTGACCTGAAGCTCCCTAGTCCTGACTCCTCCTCTCCTCTTTGCAGATGCCCCAGTGCATCCCCCTGCGCTGGAACAGCACCCGTATGAACACTGTGAGCCAAGCACCATGCCTGGGGACCTGGGCCTGGGTCTGCGCATGGTGCGTGGTGTGGTGCATGTCTACACCCGCAGGGACCCTGATGAGCAGTAAGTGAGGTCATGTGTGTTGGGGTACACCATATGGAATAGTGCATTGGCTTGGGAGGGACCGGAGGACTTGGCTTGCTGTCCTCACCCAAGCTTCCTGTGTGCTAGCTGTCCAGAGGTGGAGCTTCCGTACCCTGACCTACAGGAATTTGTAGCTGACGTCAATGTGCTGATGGCCCTGATTATCAACGGTCCCATGTACGTATCTACCTGTCCATTCAGCTCATCTCACAGCCCAGCCCTGCCCTGCCTTGCCCTGCCCTGCCCTACCCTACCCTACCCTGCCCTGCCCCAGACAACTGTCACCTTGTCTCCTGCCACTCCCTGGTCACCTACTCCTAGTTGGCTGCCCTCTTGGCTGCCCTTATTCTGTGTGCTCCTGTCTTCAGCTAACCCAGAAACATTCACCTGAGTGTCTTGCTTCTTGCTTCTTGTCCAGAAAATCTTTCTGCTACCGCCGGCTGCAGTACCTGAGCTCCAAATTCCAGATGCATGTTTTGCTCAATGAGATGAAGGAGCTCGCTGCCCAGAAGAAAGTGCCACACCGGGACTTCTATAATATTCGTAAGGTGGGCCCTCAGCGCATGGCCTCTGTCCTGGTCTACTTCTCGTCTCCAAAGACTATGCTTCCCTCAGTGCCCCCAGCATCCAATATGAGAGTCCTTTTATACCTACTACTTGGGCCATGGACTCTTTCTTTAAAAGTAAAAAATTTATTCCACTTTAATGTAATTTTTTTTGTAATTAATGCCATTTAATGTAATAAAAATTTAAAAATAAAAAATAAATTTTTATTACATTTTAATTTGTGTCTGTGGACGTGGACAAGGGGAAGCAGAGGAGAGCTTATTGGAAGTCATTTCTCTTCTTCCACTTTGTGGGTCCTGGGGCTTGACTTTCGCGGGTTTGGTGGCAGGCACCTTTCCTACTGAGCCGTCTCTCCCAAACTTTGCATTTGTATATGTCTGTGTACAATATGTGTCCATATGTATACATGTGCGTGTTTGCAAGTATGTGGTCACATTGTGTGTATGTGTGCGTGTGCGTGTGTGCTTGTGCATGCGTGTATACATGTGTAGTAGGAGGCCAAAGCTGACACTGGGTAGCTTGCAGCGTTTCTGACTTGAACCCAGGCTTTGCTGTTGGTTAGTGCAGCCAGCCAGCTTATCTTCTGCACCCCTGCCTCTGCCTTCCTCAGACTAAGATTGTAGGCAGGCTGCTGTGTAGACTTGGCTTTTATGTGGGCTCAGTGGATCCCAACTGCAGTCCTCATGTTCGTATGATGGCTGAGCCATCTCCCCGATCCCAAGGCCTACCCTTTGTTGGACACAACAGTCCTTTTTCTCCTGCAGGTGGACACACACATCCATGCCTCGTCCTGCATGAACCAGAAGCATCTGCTGCGCTTCATCAAGCGGGCGATGAAGCGGCATCTGGAGGAGATAGTGCATGTGGAGCAGGGCCGTGAGCAGACGCTGCGAGAAGTCTTCGAGAGCATGAACCTCACCGCCTATGACTTAAGTGTGGACACGCTGGATGTGCATGCGGTCTGTCCCATGGGATGGATGGGCTGGGGTGTTGGTCAGCACTAGGGCCAGGGCCAGGGCCAGGGTGACCTAGGGCTTCCCGTCTCCTCCAGGACAGGAATACTTTTCATCGATTTGACAAATTCAATGCCAAATACAACCCTATTGGGGAGTCTGTCCTCCGAGAGATCTTCATTAAAACCGACAACAAGATTTCTGGGAAGTACTTTGCTCACATCATCAAGGTATGGAGACGACTGTCCCCTGCTGAGCTAGAGCCTATGTGTAGGAGGGCTCAAGGGACAAGAGGTGAGAGGCCTGGTGAGACATGTTATGGGTACACAGGGCAAGGAGGAACCTAGATGTCATTGCTTCTGTGTCTAGGAGGTGATGTCAGACCTGGAGGAGAGCAAATACCAGAATGCAGAGCTCCGGCTATCCATCTACGGGCGGTCGAAGGATGAGTGGGACAAGCTGGCACGCTGGGCAGTGAACCACAAAGTGCACTCTCCCAATGTCCGCTGGCTGGTGCAGGTGCCCCGCCTCTTGTGAGTGTCCTTTAGAGTGGGAGGAAGCTCCATAGCTGTGTACAAGGGGCCAGGGCCTGCCTCTTGCTCTACTGGGATGGCTGAGCCTTCAGTCGCCAAGCTAGGCACTCTTGAGTGCCAGGAGAGGCCTCCCAGGCCAACCCACAGTCTGTCCAGCCTGGTTTGTCTGGATGTCCCACTCTCCCACTCTGGTGCTTCTCATGATGGTTCTGACTCTTACTTGGCATGCTGCTGGCCCTGACCTGCCTATGTTTGTGTCCTGTCTTCCTGCAGTGATGTGTACCGCACCAAGGGCCAGCTGGCCAACTTCCAAGAGATGCTGGAGAACATCTTTCTGCCACTGTTTGAGGCTACTGTGCACCCTGCCAGCCACCCGGAGCTGCACCTCTTTCTGGAGCATGTGAGCGGTGGCGTGGGCTGGGAGGGGGCAGGATGGCTCGGCTTGGGCCCAGCTGTGGCTCTAGGCCTAACCAACAGCTCTTTGCCAGGTGGATGGTTTTGACAGCGTGGATGATGAGTCCAAGCCAGAGAACCATGTCTTCAACCTGGAGAGTCCTCTCCCAGAAGCTTGGGTGGAGGAGGACAACCCTCCCTATGCCTACTACCTGTATTACACCTTCGCTAACATGGCCATGTTGAACCATCTGCGCAGGTGCCTACTCCAGGAGGGCCACACACCCTGAGTTGAGGTCACTAGTGCCCTGACACACCCATTGCCCCTGCACCCAGACTGACAGGCTCTTTCTCTGCCCTTAGACTTAATTTTTTTATCCTTCCTCGTCAAGGATCTGCCCCTGTCTCCTCTCCTAGCTCCCCACTGTCACTCACTGGAGTGCATACATATGAGTGAGGTGGGGTCTGGGGTCAGGTGAGCTTAAGTGTGCCCAGAATCTGAAGCTGACCCTGTTTTCCTACCCCTCAGGCAGAGAGGTTTCCATACGTTTGTGCTGAGGCCGCACTGCGGGGAGGCTGGGCCCATCCACCACCTGGTATCAGCCTTCATGCTGGCCGAGAACATCTCCCACGGGCTGCTTCTCCGCAAGGTCAGGGTCTACACCCCAGCCTCCACACGCAGCTGTTTGCCTTCCCTATCCTCCTCCTCCCCAGCCACGAGATCAGATTCCTCCTTCCCAATATAATTAGCTCTTCCCACCCATCCTCTAGTTGGGGAGCCCAGCCTAGGATTCAACATTCTTATATGAGACCTAGCCTGGACCACCCCCCCCCCTTCCCCTAAGCCCCAGAACCAGCATGCATGCCCCCTACCCCCAGGATTCAGGCCACCTGACAAGTCCTCCATTCCTCTTACCTGCCCAGGCCCCCGTCCTGCAGTACCTGTATTACCTGGCTCAGATCGGCATCGCCATGTCCCCACTCAGCAACAACAGCCTGTTCCTCAGCTACCACCGGAACCCTCTACCTGAGTACTTGTCCCGTGGCCTCATGGTCTCGCTGTCCACAGATGATCCCTTGCAGTTCCACTTTACCAAGGTCAGACCCAGGCCAGGGGACAGCCAAGGGCGGGTGTCTGGGGGATACTGGGTGTCTCTGGGTTGGTGCTGCCCCCCTTGCTGGTGGAACTTAGCAACTGTTAGCTAAGTCCTTAAAGGAGGGAGGGACTGCAGGGACCTGATGCCTCCCTCAAGGCACTTGGCCTGTGCAGGAACCCCTGATGGAGGAGTACAGCATCGCCACCCAAGTGTGGAAGCTCAGCTCCTGCGACATGTGTGAACTGGCCCGGAACAGTGTGCTCATGAGTGGCTTCTCTCACAAGGTACGATACTCAGCCTGCCTGGGGCCGGGCATCACCTCTCTCCCTTCCTTTGCATTTGGGGTCCTGACCTTGTCCCTGTGACACTTGGATCTACTGCATCTCTGCCTGTTACCTATACCCCTGCAGGTGAAAAGCCACTGGCTGGGACCCAACTATACCAAGGAGGGCCCTGAGGGCAATGATATCCGCCGTACCAATGTGCCAGACATCCGAGTGGGCTACCGCTATGAGACCCTATGCCAGGAGCTGGCGCTTATCACACAGGCTGTCCAAAGTGAGATGCTGGAGACCATCCCAGAGGAAGTGGGCATTGTCATGAGCCCAGGGCCTTAGTGAACCTGGTCTATGCAGTGCTTGCCCCATCTCAGCTAACTTGATTGTCTGTGATTAGACCCCTCCCACCTGATGTGGTCTCTGCATGTCTCCATGCTATGTTTTTGTCCTGCATGTCTCTTTGACCATGTCTTGCCTCTGGGCCACCTCAATGAAAGCAAGTCCAGGAATCTGCTTCATTATTGTCTCGGCTCAGGTGGTACCTGATGGCTGAGATTTAGAGTTGGCCCTGCTAGTGACCCGTCCCAGAATTGTCAGAAGTCTGGCTGTCCTACGGTGTCTTCAGTGTCCACGGGGGCTTGGGATGGTTGTATGGGGCTGGCCCCTTGAGCCCTGGGAACCCAGGCTTTGGTTAGAGTTCAAGTTGAGTTTCCCTCTTGTTTATGTGGCCATGGGGCAGGAGGGGCTCATTATATCTCTGCTGTGGCACTGGCTGCTCAGCCTCTGAAGTTCCAGCTGGTCTGTGCTGGGCAGAACAGGACTTGGCCTCACTCATGGCCCTGGAGGTCTGGCCTGAGGGACTGCCTCACTGCCCTTGCCGAGTCACTGCTCATCAGTCCCCTGTTCCTCCCCTGTCCACATGTTCCTTTGTTACCAGTCCCTTGTAGCCCTGTGGGAGGGGCAGCTGCCCTGATCTGTCTACAGTTGGAGGCTACAGCAGTTGGAGGGTGCTGGGACTGTCATTAGCCCTGGAGGTGGCACCTTCTTTGGGGGTTTCCAGGTCTTTGACCCGACCCCGCTCCCAGCTAGCCTCTTGTGTTATGTTCTAGACCAAGGCCTTTGCTCTGAAGAACAGTGTTTCATATGGCCCATTTTTCCTAGTGCATGAGAAATAAAAAGATTATTTAATTAATGAGGCATGTGAAGGTCTCTGTTGGCAGAGGGGGAGGAAGGATGGCAGAGGGGAGTATGGTGTGGGCCATTGTACAACCTAGGCTGGCCATCCTGCCGACGCTCCTGAGTGATTGGATTACAATCTGTGCTGCCAGCAGCCTGCGAGGTACATGGCGTGGATGGCATGAACTGTTTGCGCACTGACTGTAGGAGAGGAGAGCCCAGTGATCCTCACCCAGTTTGCCCCTTCTGAAGGAGTCATGAGGCTGCAGGTCCATGGTGTGCATTCTTGACACACCAGCTTGAAGGATGGCAACTTTCCCACCTCATGCCTCCTGTGCAGCCTCTTAGGACAGTGTGGTAGTTGGGAACATAGGTCCCCTACATGGATGCCTGAGGCTTTTAGGGATCCTGTTTAAGATGCTCTTCCTGGGTCCCTCCCTCAGGGATTCTGACACAATCTGACACAGTACCTGTCAGATTGTACTGAGTGGAGCAGGAGCTGCTTGTGCTAGAATCCATTGCTAGCAGTCCGCTTGCCACCTGCGCCTATGATGCAATTTGCAGAGTACCTTTTTGCCACTAAGGTGGCTAGAACCTGCTGCCAGTGTAATGGAGGGGAGCAAAATGGGCCCTGGGCAGCACAGGGTTCTTACTATATCGGCAACAGACGCTTGTCACAGCTGCTGCTGGGTGGAGAGGAATTAGGGGCTGCCTGCCTCAACTGCCAGCCTGTGTGATGAGTGGACCTGGTTGGGAGCCCACGGAGGTCAGCATCAGCTCCTACCTCTACCCCTCATCCCCCATCCCCAACCCCTGACTCTGAGCAGGCAGGAAGGCCTCAGACTGTAGCAGGTGCCCCAGAGACCCAAGGCAGAGCTCTCCTCACCTGTCTGCCTCCCGTTGGCTCCTAGCCAGTTCATTTTAGCCATTCATGTATCTGAACTGAATGCTGGAGTTAGTACTCTGAGCAGGAGGCTGGACAAAACAAAACTGATTTCTGCCTGGGGAAATGAGCCGAGGGGACAGAATGGCCAGCAGCAACAGACAGCACTATGTTTGAGGTTCTCCACACCTCACTGCGCCTTGTCTGCCCTGCTCCCAAAACAAAGCTTTTCAAGGGTGATGGGCACTAACTTTTGGAAATCTAGCGTCCTGGATTAAGAGATCCTTCTGCACTATTCCTCGAAGGCCAGCATTGTCTGTCTAGCTCTGAAGACTCCATATTCTTCACTGAATTTGTCAACAGGTCAAACCTTTTCTTTCATTTTCCTGTCCAGCTTGTCTCAGTTTGTGCTGAGGTCCAGCCCTCAGCGCAAAATGTTTCTTAGCACCTCTCTGGTTTCATATCAACCAGACTTTGGTTTTTCATTTTTTAGACATTTCTCTTTTAAACATTCATCATAGCCGGGCGGTGGTGGCGCACGCCTTTAATCCCAGCACTTGGGAGGCAGAGGCAGGCGGATTTCTGAGTTCAAGGCCAGCCTGGTCTACAGAGTGAGTTCCAGGACAGCCAGGACTACACAGAGAAACCCTGTCTCGAAAAACCAAAAAAAAAAAAAAAAAAAAAAAAAAACATTCATCAAGAGTGAATCTTTTGAAAAACATCCTTTTTAAAGTTTGATTTTTTTTTTTTTTTTTGTGGTGCTAGGGACTGAACACAGGACCTTTCATATACTAGGTTAGTGAGTTGTACACATAGCCCAGGAACAAATCATCTTTAAAAGGTAAGGAAGCTTTTCCTAGCTAAAAACAAAAGAAAACGCTCTGCTTCCATAACGGGTCGCATTAACTTGCTGGCTGATGCTCTCAAGAGTGTAAATAGTGCTCATGAGACAGCCCATCCTCATCAGCCCGTGCTCAAGCTCCTGCTTCCTCACTGCCAATAGGAAATGTGGATGTGCTGGTCATCACTGATGACCACAGAGCTGGAGAATGGGCCTCACTGCCAGGCTGACCAGGTACAGTATGGGCAGCCCCAGGTTTGATTGATGTGCAGCTCAGAGACCTAGGAGAAGCCGGCAGAACAATCCACCCTCACCCTGCTGGCTTGGTTCCATTGCACTGACAGTCTTAGCAGCATGGACTATGCAAACATGCAGGACAAACAATACTGGGATTCTTTTCCTGGGAATATAAAACAGAAACACACAAATAAAATGCGTTGGTAGAAAAGATTTCTTAAAAGGGGACTTTGAAGATACAGGAAAATAGGAAGCAAAAAGCTTCTTCTTGCTACCAGTTTTCCCAAGTATTTGCTTATGACCCCCATATGTATGCATGAGTGTATTTTACATATTTATGTTTTCCTTCTAGCTCTTTTATTCTTCAAAAAGCCTTTTTACATTGTGTGTGTGCATGTGTGTGTAAGTGCGTGCATACATATGTGCATCTGTATGTATTCGTCATGGAGCATATGTGGAGGTCACTTGGTCCCCCCATCCACCACTTGGCTCCTGAAGATGGGCCTCAGGTTGTCAGGCTTGGCAGCCATTGTTTACTGAGTTGCCTTGCCACCCCCACTTCTTGTTTGCAAGTAGCATTTTTTTTTTTTTGAGACCGGGTCTCCTGTGCAGCTCAGGCTGGCCTTCCACACAGCCTTCTCTGTGCAGAGGTTACAGGTGTGTGCCACCATACACTAAGTTCAAGGGATTTTTTTTCTGAATCGAAATTATGTTCTTATTAAATTTACATTCAAAATGATTAACACATCTCACATTTTGTTCCAATCATCTATAAATGTAAATTTTATTGCTGTGTCCTGCCCCATGGTGATTCACTACTGTAGCTTTTCTCTGTTAAGAATAACGAGGCCTGAGCTTGTGAGATGGCTCAGCACGTTAAGAACATGGCTGCCTAACACCCTGGCTCAGTGCTTGGGTTTTACATCGTGGAAAGTAAAAGCTGATTCTTGAAAACTGTCCTCCAGGAACATGCACTGAACATGCACATGCGCAAAATGTAAAAAGAATAGTAAGTCGGCCTGGAGCATGGGACTGGCTGTGCACTGTGGAGCCATAACACCTGGCCTTAGCTGTACTCCTGATGTGTGACGCTTTCTTCTTTGTGCCTCCAGATTCCTACCCATAATGCCTTCCTCATGCTGCATTGGATTTAGAGCATTAGGTAAGATTCTAGTAAGCTTTAGCTTTGCTTTGCACAAGGCTTGAGATTCTCACACTAACCTACATGCCCTTAAGAGAGAATTGCCAGGTTTGAGATGTCTATTTCACTTGATAAGATAAAGCAAAGCCCCTCCCTTGCTTGCTTGCCCTCTGCCTTGCCAGACCTCTCTCTCTCATATGGTCTCCCTGCCAGCCCCTCCATGTGACCTGCTTGGGGGCTGAGTGTGGACCCCTCATGAGGAAGGCAGCACTGTACCACCCTCCAAAGGCTGGCCTTGAACTAACTCATTATGTAGTCCTGGCTGGGGCAGGAGCTCCCTCTCATTTGCTGGGTTGAGATTGGTAGTGGACTTTTAGAATCAATGCTTTAAAATGCCCCAATAAGCACATGCAAACAGCAGAGGAGCCTTTTCCCTTGTGTCCCTTGGGCTGGCACAGACTGAAGTCTACAACTAGGCACTGCAACTGTAAATCCTAGCCAAGTAGACAGCAACTTAGGCTGCTCTGAGGGCGCCCCCTCCTGGGGAGCTGTCGAGGAGCAGGTGGGGACATTTCTTGTGCTCATCCAAAACCCTGTCACACTCTTGTCTCCTGGGTGAATTTATTCAAGGAAAGTCCAATAGAACATTTAAACATTAACTCACATTTAGCCTAATGTTCAAGAAATCACTTTGTTTTCTATATGGGAGCAAAGTCGCTCAACTTGACCTTGCCTGGTCGATGACTTGGGGTAGGTGGTCTCTGCAGATAGACGCCACAGGCACTCCTGCAGCATCTGGAGTTAGGGGTGACCCAGGATCCCTGGTTCTGGATGTAAACCTGCAGAGTGGGCTCTCAAAGGCTCAAGGAAGGCTAGAACTCTGGAGGCTGTAAAATAAGAAAAGAAGAGAAATTAAAACGAACATGTTTAAAGAAATGCCTTCAGAAAATAGCATGTCAACGTCAATATTTGTTAATTTTAGTATCCCTACAAATGTCATTATATTTGGAAACAACTTGTAAACTGGATTTGGCAAACGCTCCAGAACCCGCAGTGTGACTGTAGTCCTAGCCAGTTCTAAACCAAACGAGTTACTCATAGTTGGGTAACTTCAAAAGCAACTTCAAAAGCGAGTCAAAGTTTAAACCAAAGACGTGTTACGTCGAATGAGGACGTGGGTGCGTTTGAATGCTGGTTACCCTTGGAGGTGAGTGTCCTCAGGATCAGATGCTGGGTCTGCACAGGACTCAGGAGAGACATGTTACGTCGATGAGCATGGGTGCGTTTGAATGCTGGTTACCCTTGGAGGTGAGTGTCCTCAGGATCAGATGCCGGGTCTGCACAGGGCTCAGGAGAGCCCTACTCCCACCCTGCCCTCTTCCAGATAAGATTGGTCCAGCCTCAGGTCCAGACTCCAGATTGGTGCTTCTTCCTGGCTGGAAAGGCTGAACAGAACCACTGTCTCTGCTGCAGCCTCAGCTCCTGTCCGAAAAGCAATCACATGAATGGTTACATGTCCGCCTCCACTTCGCTCCTGAAAAACTGGCCTGGTTGTGAGCCTATTAGCTGGGCAAGCGAGCCCTGAAACACATAAGCAGGTAGAGGAGTGAAGCCCAGCCTACCCCAGCCTGGGGACCTACAAAAGGAATTGAGGGGACTAGAGTGTGTTTCTAGCACCCTGCACACATAGGTCTAAGTTCTTTCTGTGTGAGTGTGTGCAGTGTAGTAAGGGCATGTCAGCCAGCATCATATTCCCACTCTGTCCTTCTTGATACGGAGTTTCCCTTTCTATCCCAGGCTTGACTCACGATGTAGCCCTGGCTGGCTTTGAATCAACAGCAGTCATTCTGACTCACTTGGCCTCCTAAGTACTGGGATTTCAGGCGTTCACCTCCAGGTCTGTCATTCTCCCTCCCCAAAGGAGAAAAACGCCAGGTTCAATGAGGTTGAGGAATGAGATGGTTCCACTGGCAAGTGTAGAGCTGACCCCTCAGCCACTCTACTGTGACCCTTAAGGTCTGTATCTAGTTGGGGACAGAAGTTGTTTCTAAGAAGGGACGATATCCTGCCTCATCCTGGCATAAGTGATCTGGATGTGGCTGGTAGCTGTGGGAGTGAAGAGCATTTAGAGAGGCAGTTAAGCTGGGTGGTGGCAGCACATGCCTTTAGAGGCAGAGGTAGAGAGGCAGAGAGAGATAGACAGAGGCAGAGAGAGGCAGAGGAGAGGCAGAGAGGCAAAGAGGCCGAGGCAGAGGGATCTCTGAGTTTGAGGACAACCTGATCTACAGAGCAAGTTCAGGACAACCAAGGCTACAGAGAAAAATTCTGTCTCGAAAAGCCAAAACCAACCAACTAAACAAAATTCTGTAGTTAATGGCTGGAGAGCTGCTAAGTGACTAACAGCCACTGGCAGCTCTTCCAGACACTCTCCAACACCAACGTGGCAGCCACAGTTGTCTGTAACTCCAGCTGTAGGACCCAACTTCTTTTTATTCTTTTTTTTTTTTTTTTTTGGTTTTTTGAGACAGGGTTTCTCTGTGTAGCCCTGGCTGTCCTGAGCTCACTCTGTAGACCAGGCTGCCCTCGAACTCAGAAATCCGCCTGCCTCTGCCTCCCAAGTGCTGGGATTAAAGGCGTGCGCCACCACCGCCCGGCGAGACCCAACTTCTGATCTCGGTGGGAATATGGTGTGCAGACATCCATGCACGCAGAACACCCATGCACATAAAATAAAAATAACGAGTACAATTAAAAAGAAAGATCAGTGGTTAGGGGCTAGGAGGGTAACAGTTGGTAAAGCACTTGCCTTTCAAGTACAAAACCTAAGTTCAGTTCTCAGAATCCCAGTGCTGGGGAGGTGCAGGCAGGAGGCTCCTTGGGGCTCACTGGCCAGTTAGTCTAGCCTAGTTGTCTCAAATGAGGTAGACAGTGTTCCTGAGAATTATATCTGAGGTTGTCTACTGGCCTTAAACATGTGTGTGTGTGTGTGTGTGTGTGTGTGTGTGTGTGTGTGTGTGTGTGTGAATGTACATTTAAAAAAACAGGGCCGCATAAGTAGCCATAGTGTCATGGTGGGCTGGGACAGTCTGACAAAAGATTGCAAGCATGCATGCTGAGAGATGGTGACAAGTCCAAGTCTTTCCTTTCATAGGCAAGAGAACGAAAGCTCAGAGTCCATACACTTTTCCCAAGAGCTCATGTTAATAAGTGACAGTGTGTTGGGGTGTGTTAATGTTGTCTCTGGGGCAGAATACCCAGGATAACTTACAAGCAGGAGAAGTTTATTTTGGCTCACATCCAGAGGCCTGCATCCATGGCCACTTGCTCCTTTCCGATATGGATTGGTGACAGCACGGTACTCAGTAGAGGGAGCATGTGACAGAGAAGGTCCCTTTACCTCCTGAGGACCAGGAAGCAACACACAGGGAGAGGGTCCCAACACCCTCTTCAAAGGCAAGGTACCAACATATCTAACTTCTTCCAGAGAGGCCCTGCCTCTTAAAAATGTCACCATTTCCTACTCGCTGTTGCCCCAGGCTAGGGTGCACGCCTTTAGCGCCATGGCTTGAGTGACATTCCACATTCAAACCACAGCGCAGGCTCTACTGTTTGTTGTGGAGATCAAATTCTCTGTGTGTGGGGGGGTGAGTTTGAAAAGGGGACTTGGACAATTCGGGGCTTGTATCAGAAATTCTACTGTGGGAATCTAGAGAAGTTTAAGTCAGTTACATTTTGGAGAAAGTGATCCAATCTGTTTTGTGACACCTGCTTTTCCACATTTAGTTTTTATGAGAGGATTGTGGGTTAAACAGGAACGGCCATTTCTATCCACAGCCTCAAGGCCTTTTAGAGCAAGGTGGGGTCAGCATTGTCCAGAGGAGACCGTGGCGTAGACAACAGAGCGGGTACCTCACCTGTCTTGGGCTAGGAAGTGAGTCCAGCGAGGTCTCAGCATCAGACTTCTGGCCCTGTGTTTAATCTCTGAGCTTCCTTTGGGACACCCTGGAGATTTTGGTCAGGCCCTGTAAGAAGGCCTGAATGAAGAACAGAGGTAGTGGGGTCCAGGGTGGGGATGGAGGGGAGAATAAGGATGGGTCTGGGCCTTCACTAAGGACATACTTTTTTTTTTCAACATAAGACTTTTATTATCATTTGGAAATTTCATTTCATGCACCCTGATCACACTCACTTCCCAGTCTCTCCAGCCCCCTCCCCCTGCCATACTTGTGATCTCTCCCAAGAAGAAGGAGGAGGAGGAGGAGAGGGCAGGGGAAAGGGAGGGGAAGGGAAGAGGAGGAGGAGAGGGCAGGGGAAAGGGAGGGGAAGGGAAGAGGAGGAGGAGGAGGAGGAGGAGGAGGAGGAGGAGGAGGAGGAGGAGGAGGAGGAGGAGGAACAGCAGCACTGTCACACTCCCAGTAGCCATACCCTTAAAGAAAACTTCCCCACCCCACCCCTGCCAGAAGCCATCAGCTATGGAGAGCTACACTTCCTCATCCTTATCAGATTTTTAAAAGTTCTTTTTCAATGGCTTTCTGTCTAGACTGTTACTCTTTTGTTGTTGGTGGTGGTGTTTTGTTTTGTGGGAGGTAGGGGTTGTAACAGAAACTTTTTATGTCTGGCTTTCTCAACTGTGAGTCTACAATCATCAATACCACTGCAAAAGTACTTTCCTGGCCCTTTGCAGTCTGCAGGAGCATGGACTTCCACATGGTTTCTGATGACAACATGGGCCATAGACAGTTACATGGTCTCTGGTGTCAGCACATATCACGAACCTCAGCATGGCCTCCAATGGCAGTATAGACCATGGACATCAACATGGCCCTCAGCAGCAGCATAGGCCAAGGACATCAACATGGAAGGGCACACTTTTGAAGGCTAGCACCCCAGTGTCTCTTAACTCCCAGGATCTCCTCCTTCTTTGTTCCTACTTGTCCCCAGCCTTGACCCTGAGCACCCCTGGGGGAGCCCCTATGATCATGGGTCTTAAGAGATGCTGTGGGAGTGACGGTGGAGTCTCAGACACACTGCCCCCTCCCAGGGCTCCGGAGCTCCCAGCCTGCACCAGCTAGCCAACCAACATTTTACTTATCATGTTCCTTTCCTGGATCGCTTTCCTTTTCAGATCCTCAAAGCCCACTGGATAGTATCTCTTTTTTTTATCCACAGCTCACGGGTGGATATCTTTTTGTTTCTTGGCCTTGGCTTTGTAAAGACTTTTTATTGATTCCTTGTGAGTTTCACATCATGCACTCCGGTCAGTCCTGCTCATCTCCTCGTCCTCTTGTATCTACCCCTCGACTTTGCAGTCTTCCCCAACAAAATAATACACACACACACACACACACACACACACACACTACAACAAAGCATAGAAACATCTCGTAGTGGAAGCTGTAGTGTGTCACAGTGTGTCCCACAGTGTATGCTCTGTCCACACATCTTCACTTGTGAATGTTCAGTGCAATGAGTCATTGGCCTGGTTCGAGATCTCTGGCTTCTGTGACATCATCAATACTGTATCCTCACTGGGACTCCTCCCAGTTTTCCTGTTGTTGCCCTGGGTCAGCAGGTCTGGCCACATCATACATCCCAACCATTTGCAGATGATATAGATTTTGGGACCCTGGCTTTGGGTCCCGATGGCAGACCAGCTCTCCCTTATCTGCACCACCAGGGGGAGCTCTCCAGCTCTGCTCCAGCTGGACCACCCAGTGCCTCATCTGCAGGAGGCGGGGTCAGCTCTTCTGCTCTCATGCCCTGGGAACCGGCTCACCTACACCCACGCCTCCAAAGCTAGCTCCACTGTTCTGCCCCATGTAGGTGCAGGGGCTCACTCTCCCAAGTGCTGCAGCCTGAGAGGGGCTGGGCCCCTCAGGGCTAGCTCAGCTGATGCCTTCAGCATCAGGGCCAGCTCCATTGTCCAGGCAAGGTGCAGGGCTCACTTTCCCCAGTGCTATAGCCAGTGAGGGGACAGGGCTAGCTCTCCCACTCTCATGATCCCAGGGCCAGTTAGATCAACTGCTGCAAGTAGTGAGGGGGTGAGTGAGTAGAGGGCCAGCTCTCCCTCACTCTGTCCTTAGGGCTGGCTCACCCTCTCCAACCAGGGCCAGCGTTATGGCCTTCTCTTCTGAGTGATGCAGCCAGCACCAGATGGATAGGGATAGCACAGATAGATATTCTGATCTACAGATTAAGGAATTTTTCTGGCTGCTCAGTGTTGTGATGTGAGAGCCAGGCTTCAAATTCTCATTTATTTGACTCCAGGTTCCAAGCTGGGCCACTGTGGCATACCAACCTCTAGAGTTCTGGAAACCTCTAGAGTTTTGCAGATGAGGTTAACTTGGAGCATCTGAGTTCCACATTGAGATACAGTAAGGCATAGCTGGTGTGGGGAGATGTTTACAGGTTGTGACAAAGCAGGAGAACCCACAACCCACTGGTCTGTCACCAGAGTCTGACTTGTCTGTCCTGCTTGGCAAGCTGTATTTTCTTCTGTGTCACTCACTCTGCCAGGGGTCATGCAGGGTAACCTTTTATATTATTCTGTTTCTTTTAGTAATCAATTTGACACTTCCTTCTCTCGTTGATGCCACAAGAATAACATTTTTTTTTTCTATACAGGGTTTCTCTGTGTATCCCCGGCTGATCTGTAGACCAGGCTGGTCTCGAACCCAGAGATTCTGTTTCAGTTTCCTCAGTGCCGGGGTTAAAGGTGTGTTCCACCACTACCTGGTTTAGAATAATTTTTCAATAAATAGGTCTCTAGTGGCTGGGGAGATGGCTCAGGAGGTAATGTGCTTGCCTTTTAAACCCAAGGATCAGAATTCAGTCCCTGGAGCTCACATTTTAAAAAGAGAAAGCTCCTTTAATCTCAGTACTCAGGAAGCAGAGGCAAGTGGATCTCTGAGTTTGAGGCCAGCCTGGTTTACATAGCAAGCTCCAAGACAGCCAGGACTATACAGAGAAATCCTCTCTCAAAAACAAACAAACAAACAACCCAACAACAACAAAAAGAAAAAAGCTGTACATGGTGATAAACACTTCTAATCCCAGCAACGGGAAGGTGGAGACAGGAAAATCCTTGATGCTTACTGGCTGGCCAGCCTAGGCTACTTGGTAAATTCCAGGTCTGTCTAGGTTACTTGGGAAACTCCAGGTTAGGGAGAGAATCTGTCTTTAAAGTAAAAGGGGGCAGGAGTGGTTGGTGCCAATTAACAACACCAGACATTCTGTCTTACACACACACACACACACACACACACACACACACACACACACACACAGCTGCCACTTCTCCCAAGCTGCTTCTCTGGTCTCTTCTTTGAGGTTTTCCCATCGTGCATGGATCATGTGTGGGTCTTGGAGCTACCTTCTGGTCTCTGCCATTCTGCTGCCCATCTTGTCACCAGACAATCTTGTCTCTGAGAAGGTCTAGGAGACGCTTCTTCTGCAGTTAACCGCTCTTTGCTGTTCTTCCCTCAGATCTTGTAGTCAGAGGCTCCTGTGGGGCAGACATGGGGAGGAGAGGAGAGCAGAGGAGCCTTGGCAGTGCAGGTAGAGGACCCGGGTTGAATGGATTTATTAGCAGATGCTACATTGGTTATTATTATTTGGAGAGACGTTCATCCTGGGGAACAAGGCCTCACAGGCCCGATCCTCAGCTGGGTGTCTAGAGATGACCAGTCCTGGAACTGACTCCATCTTACCTAGGAGTGACCCACTAAGCCACATGCAATAAAGACTCAAAATACCAAGGATAGCGTTTGCAAAAATGTCAATCAGGAGTGCTTTGGGGAGCAGGAGGTTGAAGCCATGGCTTTGAGAAGCAGGAAACAGTTTTGTATCACCTCTTTTTCTGTATCAATGTGGCCCTGATCAGAAACATGCTACTCTGCAGTTCAGTGCCTTTGTGCATTTGGAAGGTCCTCCTTCCATGACTGACACTGCCACCTGTCATCAGATGCAGTGGCCAAGAGGCTCTTGTTAGATGATAACCTGTTTTATTCTTGTGGTGGCCTTGACCTGCGGTCCCTGAGGCTTTCCAGATTAATCTGAGTTATCATTGATACCTCTGTCTCTTTAAAAAAATGTTTTAAATTTATTTTTTGATTAATTATATATGCAATATATGTATTTATATATGTTATAAAATATATGCAATTTATCTTGACCATAACTTTATCCAGCCCCTGTCCCTGCCTACTGGCTCTTGTCCCTGAGGTTGCTACCTGGCTGGGCATGGAAGCTGCATACAGTCTCCTATGTGAGCCTATATCAGCTGGTGGTCCAGCCGTTCCTGCTGCACGCCACTCCAGTCCTGTCACCAACAGAAGCTGAGTACCTACCTGTACAGCTGGAGGTGTTCCAGGATGGCCATACTTTGTATATTCACGCCAATGTATTCTCAAAGATCCCACTGCAGGGAATCCTGGTGTATGGCTGTTTCTCTTGTCTGTCACATTCTGTCCCCATGAACCTTGCTGGGCCTTTGCATTATGTGCTGTTCTTCACCCCATACCTTCTTTGTAGGAATGAGGGAGAAAGTGAGCTCTCTGGGAAGATGGCTCTGGGTCTGATAGCTCACGGAACTGATGGCATCTTTGGTTAAAGAAAACTATCTTTCCCTTTAGGTAGTCATGGCTGTGTAGTGTTTGCTGATTGAAAACAAGTTCTTCCATGTAATGGGCTAAAGGAACCTTAAGGCCACTGTCTTGTAGTTTCACAGTTTGGACACTAGGGGTCGCTGTAGGAGTTGTTGGTGCCAGAAACCTCGTGGGGATTTAAGACTCTAAAAGCATACAAGTTACTTCAATTTGCAGCCGGGTTGACTGGTAATCAGGAAGTCTAGTAACTTTAGGATGTCAGGATTTTCCTGTTTTACTTGTTAGCCCAAAAAGTCTGGGGTTAGCAAGTCCCAGTGGCAGGTTTCTGAAGGGAGTCTCGGACTGTAATCATCTAAGAGGAAGAAGCTGCAGTCCATGCTCTCTGTACATGATATCAGCATTTGCAAATGGGCAGGAAATCTTGCCAGCTCCATCTGAGGAGCTGGGGCCCTTGTCAATAATAGACATTCACTTAGGACTTCATCTGAACCTTCTATTAACTGTAAACACTAATACCAGTGTTGTAGGTGTAACTATTGGAAGTAGATCAACTATGTTCATAAAATAAAACCAAGAAGCAAAAATGTATAAATATATATCACTGTGGTTGAGACTTGTGTGCATCCAGCTTTATAACTGTAGTCATTTAAATATCTTAATGAAATCTTTTTTTAAAAAACAAATTTTTATTATATTGTATGTAGGTGGGCATGCATATGCTGCAGCATACATGTGGAAGTCAGAAGACAACTTTGTGGAAGCCAGTTTTCTCTTTTTATTTTTATGTGGGTTCTTGGGATCAAATTCAGGTCAGCAGGCTTGTGTGGTGTTAAAAGTGAGAGTGACAGGGCTGGAGAGACGGCTCAGTGACTAAGGGCATTGCTATTCTTCCAGAGGACCTGAGTTCAGTTCCCAGAACCCACATTATGGCTCCAGCTCCAGGGGATCTAACAACACCCCTCTGACCTCTTCGGCAGCAGCATGCATGTACACGTGCGTGTACACAGATACACATACCTACACGTAAATAACAACTTTTAAAAGTCAGAGTAGCAGTTTTAGGAAAGGAGCTGATGTGAAATGGCTCTTCAGAAGTGATCTCAGTTAGGCGAGAGAGCCCCGTGACCATGGAGAGGGGCTACGATTGGACCTTGAGGTAAGGGATCAATTTGGATCTCTAGTGAGCATCCTATCAGAGACAGCATAGCAGAGCCTTCATGGAAAAGAGAGGAGGTGTAGGAGTTTGATTGAAAATGGTCCCCACAGGCTCATGTATTTGAACACTCATCTCCACTTGGTGGCACTATCTGGGACAGTTACACTTCAGGTAGGAGGTGGAGCCTTGCTGGAAGAAATCAGTCAGTCACTAGGGGCAGGTTTTGTGTTTAGAGGCTTGTTCCACTTTGAGTTTGCTTTTCCTCTGCTCCATGCTTGCATTTGAAGATGTCCTCCATTTCTTGCTGCTTGCTGCCATGGCTCCTCTGCCATTACAGATGCTCCTTCCACAACCATACACCAAAATAAACTCGTTCATCCACAAGTTGCTTTTTGGGAATGGTATTTAATCATAGCAACAAGAAGTAACTAATTCAAGAAGTTCCCCCTTTAAAACCTTTCTTAAACAGAAAGTGGGGCTGGGGAGATGGCTCAGCGGTTAAGAGCATTGGCTGCTCTTCCAGAGGTCCTGAGTTCAATTCCCAGCAACCACATGGTGGCTCACAACCATCTGTAATGGGATCTGATGCCCTCTTCTGACGTGTGCAGACAGGGAACTCACATATATCAAATCAATCAATTAATCTAGAAGGAGGAGGAGGGGGAGGAGGAGGAGAAAGTCAATAAGAGGTGCAGACCTAGAGAGGAGAGACAGAGAGACAGAGTAAGAGCTAATAATACCTTGCTTTAGAACTTTCCCTAGGGGTGGGGAGTACACCCACAAGTCAAACCAGTTTCAAGGAGGCAGGTGTGTGTGTGTGTAAGGGGACACACAGTTGTTTGTTTAGAGTGAGGGATACAGAATTTGCCTATGTATTCCCTCTTTTTTAAAATTTATTTTTATTGGATATTATATTTACATTTCAGATTTTATCCCCTAACCCCCCTTCCCACCACCACCCAGGAACCTCCTATCCCATCCCCCCTCCTCATGCTTCTATGAGGATGTGCCCCCACCTACCCTCCCCACTCCCACCTCCCCACCCTTGAATTACCCCCCCCCCCGCCCACTCTGTGTTCATCCTTCATGGGACCAAGAATCTCCTCTCCCACCTATGCCAGACAAGGCCATCCTCTCCTTCATGTACAGATGGAGTCATGGGTCCCTCCCTTTGTGCTCCCAGGCTGGTGGTTTAGACCTTGGGGAGCTCTGGTTGGTTGGTATTGTTGCTCTCCTCATGGGGCCACGAACCCTTTCTGCTCCTTCAGTCTTCTAACTTCTCCATTGGGAAACCCTTGTTCAGATCAGTGGTTAGCTGTGAGCATCTGCCTCTGATTATGTCAGACTCTGGCAGACCTCTAAGGAGACAGCTATATCAGGCTCTTGTCAGCATGCACTTCCTGCCATCTACATCAGTGTCTAGCTTAGGTGACTGTACATGGGATGGATACCCAGGTGGAATGGTCTCCAAATGGCCCCTCTTTCAGTTTCTGTCCCACACTTTGTTTCCATATTTGCTCCCTTGAGTATTTTTGTTACTCCTTCTAAGTAGGACCAAGGCATCCACACTTGGTCTTCCTTCTTCATGAGCTTCATGTGGTCTGTGAATTGAGTCTTCACTATTCCAAGCATTTGGGCTAACATCCGCTTATCAGTGAGTAAATACCATGTATGTTCTTTTGTGATTGGGTTATCTCACTCAGGATAATATTTTCTAGTTCTATCCATTTACCTAAAAATTTCTCAAATTCATTATTTTTAATAGCTGAGTAATATCCCATTGTGTAAATGTACCACATTTTTTTTTTTTATCCATTCCTCTGTTGAAGGACATCTGGGTTCTTTCCAGCTTCTGGCTATTATAAATAAGGCTGCTATGAACATAGTGGAGCATATGTCCTTGTTATATGTTGGAGCATCTTCTGGGTATATGCCCAGGAGTGGTATAGCTGGATCCTTAGATAATGCTATGTCCAGTTTTCTGAGGAACCACTAGATTGATTTCCAGAGTGGTTGTACCAGCTTGTAATCCCACCAACAATGGAGGAGTGTTCCTCTTTCTCCACATCCTCGCCAGCATCTACTATCACCTGAGTTTTTGATCTTAGCCATTCTGACTAGTGTGAGGTGGTATCTCAGGGTTGTTTTGATTTGCATTTCCCTGATGACTAGGGATGTTGAGCATTTCTTAAGGTGCTTCTTGGACATTCGAGTTTCCTCAGTTGAGAATTCTTTGTTTAGCTCTGTACCCCATTTTTAATAGGGTTATTTGGTTGTCTGGAGTATAATTTCTTGAGTTCTTTGTATATATTTGATATTAGCCCTCTATCAGATGTAGGATTGGTAACAGATTTTCCCAATCTGTTGGTTGCAATTTTGTTTTATTGATGGTGCCCTTTGCCTTACAGAAGCTTTGCAGTTTTATGAGGTCCCATTTGTCAATTCTTGATCTGAGAACATAAGCCATTGGTGTTCTGTTCAGGAACTTTCCCCCTGTGCCTAAGTATTCGAGGGTCTTCCCCACCTTCTCTTCTATTAGTTTCAGTGTATCTGGTTTTATGTGAAGGTCCTTTATCCACTTGGACTTGAGCTTTGTACAAGGAGATAAGAATGGATTGATATGCATTCTTCTACATGCTGACCTCCAGTTGAACCAGCAATATTTGCTGAAAATACTGTCCTTTTTCCACTGGATGGTTTTAGCTCCTTTGTCAAAGATCAAGTGACCATAGGTGTGTGGGTTCATTTCTGGATCTTCAATTCTTTTCCATTGATCTTCCTGCCTGTCTCTGTACCAATACCATGCAGTTTTTATCACTATTGCTCTGTAATACAGTTTGAGGTCAGGGATGGTGATTCCCCCAGAAGTTCTTTTATTGTTGAGAATAGTTCTCGATATCCTGGGTTTTTTGTTATTCCAAAGGAATGTGCAAATTGCTCTTTCTATCTCTATGAAGAATTGATTTGGAAATTTGATGGGGATTGCATTGAATCTGTAGATTGCTTTTGGCAAGATGGCCATTTTTACTAAATTAATCCTGCCAATCCAGGAGCATGGGAGATCTTTCCACCTTCTGAGATCTTCTTCTATTTCTTTCTTCAGAGACTTGAAGTTCTTGTCATACAGATCTTTTACTTGCTTGGTTAGATTCACTCCAAGGTATTTTATATTATTTGTGACTATTGTGAAGGATGTCATTTCCCTAATTTCTTTCTCAGCCTGTTTATCCTTTGAATAGAGGAAGGCTACTGATTTGTTTGAGTTGATTTTTTTTCTATAGTTCCCTTTTTTTGTTTGTTTGTTTTTTTTCAAGACAGGGTTTCTCTGTGTAGCCCTGGCTGTCCTGGAACTCACTCTGTAGACCAGGCTGGCCTCGAACTCAGAAATCTGCCTGCCTCTGCCTCCCAAGTGCTGGTACTAAAGGTGTTCGCCACCACCGCCCAGCTTGAGTTGATTTTATATCCAGCCACTTTGCTGAAGTTGTTTATCAGGTTTAGAAGTTCTCTGGTGGAAGTTTTAGGGTCACTTAAGTATACTATCATATCATCTACAAATAGTGAAATTTTGACTTCTTCCTTTCCTATTTGTATCCCCTTGACTTCCTTTTGTTGTCTAATTGCTCTGGCTAGGACTTCCAGTACTATATGAATAGGTAGGGTGAGAGTGGGCAGCCTTGTCTAGTCCCTGATCTTAGTGGGATTGCTTCAAGGTTCTCTCCATTTAGTTTGATGTTGGCTACTGGCTTGCTGTATATTGCTTTTACTATGTTTAGGTATGGGCCTTGAATTCCTGATCTTTCCAAGACTTTTAACATGAAGGGATGTTGAATTTTGTCAAATGCTTTCTCAGCTTCTAGTGAGATGATTATGTGGTTTTTTCTTTGAGTTTATTTATGTAGTGATTACATTGATGGATTTCCAAATATTGAACTGTTGGGAGCCGACTTTAGCAGAAAGCGGCTAGATCAACTTTGCAGCCATCTGGAACCATATACCCTGACGAAAGATTTGGTTTTCAATAGCCTACAACAGCTGAAGCACACTCTGATATCCCACATATTTTGTGTTGCTGTTTACTGGCCCCAGCTGCAAGGTGCACGTGGTAGTCATGCCTACAAGACATGCAGTTCACGTGCTGTTCACGTGCTATCTACACCATACATGCTTATAAGGCGCATGTGCTATCCACGCCTGCAAGGCATTGCGGTGCACATGCTGTCCACACTATAGACGCCTGTAAGGCTTACATCATATCAACACCTGCAAGGCACGTGGCAAAAGCCTATAAATAGCTCAGAATTCCCTTCAATAAACGAGACTTGATCAGAATCTCTGTCTTGTCTCCATTCTTCGAGTCTCTTCCCCTTTATCCTCTCTCTCTCTCTCTCTCTCTCTCTCTCTCTCTCTCTCTCTCTCTCTCTCTCGCTAGACCCTGACCCTCGGACCGGAACGGACAGTACGGGCTGCAACATTGAACCATCCCTGCATTCCTGGGATAAAGCCTACTTGATCATGATGGATGATTGCTTTGATGTGTTCTTGGATTCTGTTTTCGAGAATTTTATTGAGTATTTTTGCATCAATATTCATAAGAGAGATTGGTCTGTAGTTCTCTTTGTTGGGTCTTTGTGAGGCTTAGGTATGAGTGTAATTGTAGCTTCATAGAACGAATTGGGTATTGTTCCTTCTGTTTCTATTCTGTAGAATAGTTTGAAGAAAATGGGTATTAGGTCTTCCTGGAAGGTCTGATAGAATTCTGCACTAAAACCATCTGGTCCCGGACTTTTTTGGTGGGGAGACTTTTAATGACTGCTTTTATTTCTTAAGGGGTTATGGGACTGTTTAGATGGTTTATCTGCTCCTGATTTAATTTTGATACTTGTTATCTGTCTAGGAAATTGTCCATTTCATTCAGATTTTCCAATTTTGTTGAGTATAGGCCTTTGTAGTAGGATCTGACGATTTTTTTAATTACCTCAGTTTCTGTTGTTATGTCTCCCTTTCAGTTCTGATTTTATTAATTTGAATACTGTCTCTGTGCCTTTTGGTTAGTCTGGCTAAGGGTTTATCTATCTTGTTGATTTTCTTAAAGAACCAGCTTCTGGTTTTGTTGATATTTTGTACAGTTCTTTCTGTTTCTACTTGGTTGATTTCAGCCCTGAGTTTGATTATTTCCTGTCGTCTACTCCTCTTGGGTATATTAGATTCTTTTTGTTCTAACGCTTTCAGGTGTGCTGTCAAGTTGTTAGTGTGCGTTCTTTCCAGTTTCTTTTTGTAGGCACTTAGAGTTATGAGTTTTCCTCTTAGTACTGCTTTCATGGAGTCCCACAAGTTTTGGTATGATGTGTCCCCATTTTCATTGAATTCTAAAAAGTCTTTAATTTCTTTCTTTATTTCTTCCTTGACCAAGTCATCATTGAGTAGAGCATTGTTCAGTTTCCATGTGTATGTGGGCTTTCCGTTGTTTTTGTCAGTATTAAAGACCAACCTTAGTCCATGGTGGTCTGATAGGGTACAAGAAATTATTTCAGTCTTTTTGTATCTGTTGAGGCATGTTTTGTAACCAATTATATGGTCTATTTTGGAGAAGGTACCATGAGGTGCTGAGAAGAAGGTATATTCTTTTGTTTTAGGATAAAGTGTTCTATAGATATCAGTTAAGTCCAATTGGTTCATAACTTCTGTTAGTTTCATTGTGTCTCAGTTTAGTTTTTGTTTCCATGATCTGTCTATTGCTAAGAGTGGGGTGTTGAAATCTCCCACTATTATTGTGTGAGGTGAAATGTACGCTTTAAGCTTTAGTGAAGTTTCTTTTATGTAGGTGGGTGCTCTAGCATTTGGGGTATATATGTTCAGAATTGAGAGTTAATCTTGGTACATTTTTCCTTTGATGAATATGAAGTGTCCTTCCTTATCTCTTTTGATTACTTTTGGTTGAAAATTGATTTTATTTGATATTAGAATCACTACTCCAGCTTGTTTCTTGGGACCATTTGCTTGGAAGATTGTTTTCCATCCTTTTACTCTGAGGTAGTGTCTGTCTTTGTCACAGAGGTGCGTTTCCTGTATGCAGCAAAGTGCTGGGTCGTGTTTATGTATCCAGTCTGATAGTCTATGTCTTTTTATTGGAGAGTTGAGTCCATTGATATTAAGAGATATTAAGGAAAAATGAATGTTGCTTCCTGTTATTTTTGTTATTGGAGGTGGAATTATGTTTGTATAGTTATCTTCTTTTGGGGTTGTTGGAAGATTACTTTCTTGATTTTTCTGGGTTATAGTTTCCCTCCTTGTGTTGGAGTTTTCCACCAATTATCCTTTGAAGTGTTGGATTTGTGGTAAGATATTGTGTAAATTTGTTTTTTTTCGTGGAATATCTTGGTTTCTCCAACAATATTTATTGAGAGTTTTGCTGGGTATAGTATCCTGGGCTGGCATTTATGTTCTCTTTGGGTCTGTATGATATCTGTCCAGGATCTTCTGGCTTTTATAATCTCTGGTGAGAAGTCTGGTGTAATTCTTATAGGTCAGCCTTTATATGTTACTTTACCTTTTCCCTTACTGCTTTTAGTATTTTTTCTTTGTTTTGTACATTTGATGTTTTGATTATTATGTGGAGGGAGGTATTTCTTTTCTGGTCTAGGCTATTTGGAGTTCTGTAGGCTTCTTGTATATTTATGGACATCTCTTTCTGTAGGTTAGGAAAGTTTTCCTCTATAATTTTGTTGAAGAAATTTACTGTTCCTTTAAGTTGGGAGTTTTCACCCTCATCTATACCTATTATCCTTAGGTTTGGCCTTCTCATTGTGTTCTGGATTTCCTGGATGTTTTGGGTTAGTAGCTTTTTGTATTTTGCATTTTCTTTGACAGTTGTGTCAATGTTTTCCATGGTATCTTCTGCACATGAGATTCTCTCTTCTATCTCTTGTATTCTGTTGGTGACACTTGTGTCTATGACTCCTGATCTTTTTCCTAGGTTCTCTATCTCCAGGGTAGTCTTTCTTTGTGATTTCTTTATTGTTTCTACTTCCATTTTTAGATCCTGCATGGTTTTGTTTAATTCCTTCACCTGTTTGCTTGTGTTTTCTTGTAATTCTTTAAGGGATTTTTGTGTTTCCTCTTTAAGGGCTTCTACCTGTCTACCTGTGTTCTCCTTAAATTCTTTGAGAGTATTATTTATGTCTTTCTTAAAGTCCTCTATCATCATCATGAGAAGTGATTTTAATTCTGAATCCTGCTTTTCCAGTGTGATGGGGTATTCAGGGCTTGCTATGATGGGAGAACTGGGTTCTGATTATGCCATGTAACTTTGGATTTTTTTGCTTACGTTCTTGCGCTTGCCTTTCATCATCTGGTTAACTCTAGTGCTGCCTGCACTCACTGTCTCTGACTGGAGCCTGCCTTTCCAGTTATCTTGCTTGTGTCTGAATTCCTCAGGGTCCAGATATCTCTGTGATCTTTTAATCCTGAGCTCCAGTTGCTCTGAGTACAGTGGCTCCTCTAGGATGTCTCAGGATATGGTGTCTCCACGGTAGCAGACCAGCTAGGTGTCCACCTCTCTGAGTGCAGTGTGTCCTCTAGGATGTTTCGGGATCCGGTGTCCGGTGTCCACAAGAGCAGACCAGGCAGGTGTCTGCTCAATGCAGCAGGCCCAGGCAAGGGGGGCGGAAGGGGAGTGGTATTCCGCAGGGGTGGGCTTGGGTGTCTGCTGAAACCTGAGTGCTGCCTGCACCCAGTTATGGGTCTGGGGGCGGGGGGCATAGGGCAGTGTGTGAGTGTTCTTACCTGCCGCTCTGGGTTCAGTGGTCCCTCTAGGATGTTTCGGGATCCGGGGTCCATGTTCCCTCTTTACTCACAGGAGGTAGAGAACATTGGCAGAGGAGGCATGGCCTCACTTCTGAGACAGAGAGGAGGAAACTATGGGGTCTGTGGTCTGACATCTCCAGCCTTTATGGTGTTTCTATGAAAAAGAAATAGAAGAATGGCTTTATTGGAAAGGAAGGTAGAGGAGGAACCAAGGGAACCTGGTCACTGAATTCAAGTCTCTGGCTTCCTTAAGTTGACTATTGAGGTGTAGTAGGGTCATGGGGATGTCTCTTTGGTAGCCACTAAGTCAGACATTGGTCTTTGAGGCAGAGGTTGGTACCTGAATTTATACATTGGGGAAATATTGCTCACACAAATGTTGCCTGGCAACCTGGGTAAATTGAATCAGCAGGCAGACTAGAGCAGGGCTTGCAGATGGAAAACTGAAAAAGTAATTTTAGGAAAAGCCACAGGTGTAGATCAGGAATTCTATGACAAGCTTTGAAATTAATTTTGGATTGAATTTGTTAAGAAGAAAGGATGAGATAAATAAAAGCGTTAATGACAGAGTGAACACTTTGTTTTGTTTTTGAGAAACAATCTCACCGTGTATTTCTGGCTGACCTGGAACCCACAGAGCTTTCCTTGCCTCTCTTTACACATGCTGGGGGTTAAGGTGAGCACCACCACCCTTGGCAGAACAGACACTGTGAAGGTTATAGGAGGGGGTGGAGAGGGATCAACAGGCAAAGACGATGCTCTACTTTTTAATGCTCCAGACCAGAGCAGCTTTAAGAAGAAAGGTTTTTTTTTTTGTTTGTTTGTTTGTTTGTTTGTTTTTTTTTTCTTATAGTTCCAGAGGGGTAGAGCCAGTCTTTGCTCTGACAGGCAGTCTGGAATTAGGGTGGTGGGAGACAATGCAGGGGCACTACAACACAGGAGGTAGGGCAGGACTATAAAACCCCAGATCTGCTGGGCAGTGGTGTACATGACTTTAATTCCAGCACTCTGGAGGCAGAGGCATGTGAATCTATTATGAATTTGAAGACAGCCTGGTCTATAGAGTGAGTTCCAGGACAGCCGGGGCTACACAGAGAAACCCTGTAACAGGAGGTATAAAAAGATGACCAGCAGGCTTCCCGGCTCAGTCACCAAGTTCCTACACAATGCCCAGCACTGGCTGCCTCCCCAACCCCCAGACATTGGCGTGGTTGCTGCCTCTGCCCATGCTGCCAACCTCATGGTTAGATATCACAATACCCAGTAACCTAGTAAAATCAAAAATCTTAAATCTTATACTTAACCAATCAGATTTATATATCAGCAAATACTCAAATCCCAAGATGCCCACACAATAATTTCAAGGCCAGTTGATAATAGTAAGATTCCCACACAAATTAGACAAGTTATCCCAATTATTCTAACCTTTTGATGCACATAACTACTTATGGCTACTTAAAGCCAGGCTGGTTCATTTCTGTGCTCTCTCTCTCTCTCTCTCTCTCTCTCTCTCTCTCTCTTTCTTCATACTTAGCTCTGCCTCCTCTTTCCCTGTTCAATCACAGGCCTTCTGCTGCAAATAGATTGGACAGGGAAATTCCTGACACAAAACTCTATCTCAAAAAAATCAAAACAAACAAACAAATAAATAAATAAAGATAAAGTCTTAAAAACCCAAACAAAACAAACAAACAAATAAAAACAAAGGCACAAAGCTCACCCCCAGTGATGTGCTTCCTGTATATACTTCACTTCTCCAAACCAGGACCAAGTGCTTAAGCACATTTACCTTTGGGAGACATTTCTCATTCAAACTATAATAGAGTTTTACTAGAATTGGTTTGTCCTTAAAGTTAATTTCATTAAGCAGTTTTGGAGTTCCAATAATAGGAATCTTATGCCATACACAGAGGTAAGCACCAGACTGGGTACTAATAAGGCTGGAGTATCTCAAGATAATATGGCTTTGGAGTTGTAGCAACTTTTCTGTTATACATAAAAGACAACTCTCCACACTTACTAATGCTATAGGTTTTACCAGGTGAGTTGTCTTGGAAGCTCTAACCTAAGTCTTTTGTTGCTTGATCAAAAACAGGGATGGCTCTGCATGCCTGACATCCCAGCATCAGGGGGACAGAGGCAGTGTGGTTTGGGGATTAAGGCCAGCCTGTGGCTGCATAGTAAGACCCTGTCTCAAAACACACAGGAGCAAACCATCCTGGTAGGTCTTCCTATCCTTGTGGATCATTGGCCATTTGGGACCATAAGGGAAAAGCGGGTAGAAAGCTGAACAGAGGGTTCAGAAGCCCTGTGAGTACATATGGTGAATGATCACACCGCGCCCCCTTGTCAGTAGGCAGATCAACTTTACTTAGGGTGGTTCAAGGCTTATAAAGTTTTGGGGGTCTGAGGGTAGGAACATCCAAGTCCATAGAACTGATGCTACAAATATTTATATATTAATGTTCATTTTGATTAGAGACCTGTCTGCTCCTGACAGCTTCCTGTCTTGGATTCTAAGAAGAAATTGAGCATCCTTGGAGTTACCCCAGTTGTGTGGTGACAGCCACTAGGCAAGAATTGCCTCTCTCCATCTACAGACAAATTACTGTCCAGAAAAGGACACACATGCAGAATAGTCGACTGATTATATCTGCCTAGACAGAGTAATCAGCCCTTAATAATCCTGCATCACTAAGGTCTGTCAGATGACTCTGGGCCAGAAGGCTGAAGATTTGATGCTCCAATGTTCGGTAGTATAGGGGCTTTTCAGGTGTTCAGTGGTCTCTATAAATTGGCTAAGTTTTAGAAGTTATGTTTAGTGCTTCCCATAACTTCAATTAAATCAGTCATTCTGGATTTCTGATGGGGTTGAAGACCTATAGTCTCATAGCCAATCCTGGCTATTTACTTTGAGAGAAAAGATCTGAGTAGATGGTTTTCAGCTGACATTCATTCTAAAGCCAAAAAAGCCAGGATCAAAAGTAAGTGTTTTAGTTAGAAGAGATGACAGAGGTTCTGGTTAGTCAACAAAATGATGGGCTGGGTATTAGGACTATCTTGTACCTCACTGGTACAATTAGGAATAACTATGCTCTAATTGTATTTTGAGAGAAAAGTTTTACTTTAACAGGAAGAGTGATATGTAGGAGGAGCTAAGTGGGAAGGAGTACTGAGAGGAAGAGATGGAGCAAGGAGAGAAGATGAAGAAGAGGAGAAGCTAGGTGATGAGAGAGAGAAAGAGAGAGGGGGCATGGAGGCAGATGTTCACATGTCTCCACCAGTCAAAGATAGTTTTTATATCTAGGTTGGGTATTGGGTTACGCTTCTGATTGAGCATTACCAAACTTATAAATCCTTTGATTAACATTTTAAAAAAATCGTATAAAAGCAAAAAAGAAAGGGGGGGCATGGGACAGGGGTGTTCTAGGGAGGGGAAATTGGGAAAGGGGATGGCATCTTAAATGTAAATAAAATATAAAATAAAATAAATTAAAAAAAGAACTCTGGATGGCTTTGTAGAATCTATACTTCCAGAATTCAAAATGATACAAACCTGAGATATATATGGCCTAGCAAATTGTAAAAATCAGTGCTGATAAGTAGGTGACGAGACCCTAGAAAGAAAGAAAGAAAGAGAGAGAGAGAGAGAGAGAGAGAGAGAGAGAGAGAGAAAGAATGAAAGAAAGAAAGAAAGCAAACAAGCCCAAGGATTTGGAAATGCTGGCACGGATTCTGGAATCCACAGGCCAGGGAGCCTGGAGTGCTGGTGTCCAAGGCAGAAGCAACATTCTTGGTCTCCACTTTCAGAGACAAGTTAGTTTTCTGTGTTTGTTCTCTGTAGCTGGGCCGACCGGATAGTCCTGGGAGAGGCTATTCAAAAGAGAGACACTTGTCTGTACTACCACACCATTGAAACAATGGGCTCCAAGAAGTTAAAATTTTCCCATTAATCCCACGATGGACAAAGGGAAAGGCTGAAGTCTTTGTGCCAACCAAAGAAGGAATTTACTTCCCATGAAGAGATTTCACACAGTCTGACCCTTGTCAGACTTCCAAGCAGGACAGACCAGAGCCAAGAATTTGTGTGAGTGCTGGGTGGGACCAACCTCCCACAATGGTACCTCAAAGACCAACTTGAGTGTCACCCGACCTTGTTATTTGTTCTTCTTTCCAAAGTGATGGTGTTGAATAACTCTTCTTTCTATGGTTTTCAATATCACTTGTCTCTTTAATTGGTGTGTTAGAGACAGATGGCTCAGCCTACCTTGTTGGGGCTGCCAGATCCCAGGCTCTGACCCTAAGATCTGATAACAGTACCACACTGAGGCGTTATCTTCTCTGAATAGTCCACTCAAACTCTCACACTAATCTCTGGAAACATCTTCTAGGCAAGCCCTGAAAATGCTTCACCACACTCTTAGATTTTCTTTCCACCTAACAAGACATGAACAGTACACAAATCACAGAACGTGCTAATTCTCTCCTCACAGGTTGGCTGGCTGCCTGTCTTAAGCTTTCAGGATTTCAACATCTGTGATTTTAATCTTTTGAGGTTGTGATTTTTCTGGTTAGACATTTTAATCCTTTGGGATTTCAACAGGTAAGATTATGGCATTCAGGAGTCTGTCTTTTAGGATTACAAGCTGTTAGGTAGACACAAGAATTTGCCATCACTGGGAGGAAACATGAAGAAAGCAGGTTATCAGGCCAGAAGGGGCAGTTTCAGATGGGAAGAGCTGGAAGGGCAAGTCGATGAATGGCTGTGTGTGACTTCCCTGTGTGCAAGTCAGTCAAAGGCAAAGGCATCACCATTCAGGACTGGACCTCCGGATCCCAGACAAATGAAACTAGGTTTTAGGAACTGGGAGGTGGGGAGAGCCAAAAACGTTGTTTTTGTTTTTTTTTTTTTAATTTTAATAAATTTCACCCTGTCCTTATTTCTAAAAATGCAATTCCTTTTAGAGATGCTAACACATGTGTGTTTGTTTTAGCTCTACAGAAGGTTTGAGTAATGTGAGACACGCAATTATAGAAAGATAGCTCAAGTACTAAGTTATAGTTACAATAAAGCCTTGGTGTGTTATGGGACAGGAAGATGACAACAACCAACAATGATGCCATGTGGTCTTCAGAAAGCTGGAAGGAAAGAGTCTGGATTTTTTTTAACTATAAAAAATAATTAAGTGTGATATATATTTAACATGATTTAAATATTACATGATGTATAAACTTAACAAAAATAATGTGATCACTATTAATATGTCTAATTTTTATGTATTAGTTAAAAATAAATTAAAAGGGCATGGAGATGTGTCGCCTCCTGAACCGACCAGCAGACAGAAGACAACGGACACGGGATCTCCTTCCCAACACGGTTTATTCAGGAACCTTGAATTACCACAAAAGCCCCTGAGCTCTAGCTCCCAGCCCTTAAATCTCTGTGTCCTCTCCAATCAGAACCTGCCACGAAGTCATTCTCGATTGGTGCTGAGCACATACGTCACATGGCCCGATCTTACATAACGATGAACAAGCAGAATGCATGGGCAGTAAAGCCTAGCCTACATGTCACCCAGGCTTCCTGAAATGGTTAGCCAGCATGCCAGGGGTGTCTGGCACCCAGCCAGGCACCATCTTGAGTTCCGCTCCCCACAGAGATGTAGTTCAGTTGGTAGAGTGTTTGCCCTGCATGCCCTGGGTTTGATTCCCACTACCATATAAACCAAGTGTTGTGGCCCAATACTATGATGCCAACATTCAGGAGGTACAGTCAAAAGAGTCGGGAGTTCAAGGTCATCCAGGCTACAAAGGGAGTTTGAGGTCAGCTTGGAATAACTAAGACCCTGTCTCCAAAATAAGCTAATAAATTTAAAAATACCTCAAAAGTTTATAAAACGTTTTCCCTTTTGGATTATTTTGTGTCTAGAGAAAATGGAAAAAGATTGGTTACTCTAACTAAAGAAAATAATTAGGCTAGACAGTTAATTGTATTGACTGCAGTAATTACAGAGAGACCCAGTTATGTGTGCAGAATAGGGAATGGTTTTCTGCTTGTTTAGAAAACTTATCACTCACTGGTAAATTTAAAACCTTGTTTTATTTAGCATGGCCAATAAATCAATTATATTTTAAATGTATATAGTCCAAGCTTTTAAAGCATGTTTTCCTGAGTAGTGAGTGTTCTTGGTTTATTTTAGGTATCAACCCCTCATTGGGCATGACATTCACAGATGTTTTCCCCACTCTGCTGCTCCCTTCCTGTACCTTGTAAAGCTTTGTAGCTCGGTGTCAGCCTCTTAGCATCTATTTTTACTTTTGCTGTCTGTGCATCTGGTGTCATCTCCAAGAAGTCTTGCTTAGACCATTGCCCCCAAATGTTTTCTTCTAAGGGTTTTATAGAATCAGGTCTCAAATTCCAACCTCTAGCCCAGTGTGACTTGACTTTTGTGAATGGTAGAAGGTTCCAGTTTAGGCTTTTTGACTGTAAAGAAGGTTAGTTCTTCCACAAATGGTGCTTACAGTTATTATGTGTCTCTGTGTGGGTATATACACATGAGTGCAGGTATCTAAGAGGCCAGAGATGTCAGATCCCTCTGGTTCTGGATTTTAAAGGCAGCCACACTGAAAAGAAAGAAGAAAATGGTTGTGATCCACTTGATGTGGGTGCTGGGAATTGAACTCAGGTCCTTGGGAAGAGCAGTATGTGATTTTAACTGGGTCAAAATTTTATCTAAATTTAGAAATTATGTGTACTTGTCTGTGGTTATGTGTATGTGAGTGCAGGAAGCCAAGAGAGGTTATCGGATCTTTTGGGGCTGGGGTTGTAAGCACTTGTGAGCTGTCCAACATAGGTGCTGGGAACCAAACTTGGGTTATCTGCAAGAGTAGTATGTGCTCTTAACTGCTGAATAATTTCTTCAGCCCATAATTATTTGTTTTTTTATTGGTACTAGGGATTGAACTCTGGTCTTTGCCCATGCTAGGAAGGCGCTCTACCACTGAAGCATACACCAAGCTCTTCTATGAGTAAGATTATGAAATTTGTAAATCAATGTAAATTGTCTTTTCTTTGCACTCTCTTACTTGCCTGGTTGCAGTGCCATGGCTGTGTTGTGTTGTGTGTTGTGTGTGTGTTGTGCTGTGTTGAACAACAACATTGTTTGTCTTGTTTATAATCTTTGAGTAAGGGGCTGGAGGGATGGGTCAGTGTTTAAGAGCAGTGGCTGCTCTTGCAGGAGAGTGAGGTTTGATTTCCAGCACCCACACGGCACCTTAGAACTGCCTGTAACTCCAGTTCCAGGGCATCCAGTGCCCCCTCTTGGCATCAAGCACATGGCACACAGATATGCATACTCTTTGAGAAAAAAAATCTCAGTTTTTACAGCTAAATTATGATGTAGGCTTTTTTATTATGTTGACATATCTAGTTGACATATGAATATAAAAATACTCAAAAACTATATTTATTTTTTGAGTTATTTAATCATGAGTGGTTGAATTCTACAAGACGCTATTTCTGTATCTACTTAAACAATATGTGTTTTTTGTCTTTCATTCTGCTAACTCGACAAGGCTGATTGATTAATTTGCATGTGTTGAACCATCTTTGCAAAGGACCAGAATAGACATTTCTCCAAAGAAGACATGAGAACATTTAACAGATATGTTAGAAGACTCTCAACATCAAACCCACAACTAACTGATAGTGTACATTCCTAATCAAAGTAGCTACCTGCCCTGGTCCCCCATAACAAGTATAGAAACTAGAATGCTCGTATACTGTTAGCAGGAATAGAAAATAGTAAAAACTCTATGGAAAACAGTATGGAGGTAGTTAAAAAAAAAAAAAAAGAAACTACCACATGATTCCAACATTCCCTTGTCCAGTGATATAAGCTGCTCCCAATTGAAATCAATATCTCAAAGAGACATTGCCATTCTTCTGTTTATTGCTGCACAAAACCATGGCCAAGGCATGCAAACAACTTAAATTTCTCATCAGTGGGTTAATGGATAAAGAAAATGTGGTCTATTACTTGGCTTGATGAAGAAAGAGATTCTGCAACATGCAACAATATGGATAAACCAGCAAAGTGAAATGAACTATTCAGAGGGAAACATATATTGTGTAATTGCACTTAGAGTAGATGTCTAACAAAAGGGAATTTGTACAGAGTAGTACAAGAATGGAGTCTAGCTGGGCAGTGGTGGCACATGCCTTTAATCCCGGCACTTGGGAGGCAGAGGCAGGTGGATTTCTGAGTTTGAGGCCAGCCTGGTCTAGTGAGTTCCAGGACATCCAGGACTACACAGAGAAACCCTGTCTCAAAAAACAAACAAACAAACAAAAAACCCAAACAAACAAAGAACAAAACAAAACAAAACAAACAAAAAAAAAACAAAAGAAAGAAAGAAAATAAAGAAAAGAAAAAAAAAGAATGGAGTCTGCCTGGGGCTACTGGAGCAGAAAATGCCAACTGCAATTGAATGTGTGCATCACTTCAGTGACTCAAGAGAAATATGTTCTATGTGTCTGCCATAGGACACTGTGCTTACAGTTAACAGAATTACACTGTCTTATCCAAAGTTTTAAGATAGACATAGTGGCACATTATGTAATTCTAACACTTGAGAGTTGGAGGCACAAAGAGGGAGACTGTGAGGCTAGCCTGGGCTACCTACAGACCCTGTCTCAAATACAAAGAAAGTAAGCTTTAATATAACACTTATTTTTTAGTTGGTGTATGAAAATCACCTATAATCTGTCACAAACATAGTGTCTAAGTCAGGGTTTGTATTCCTGCACAAACATTATGACAAAGAAGCAAGTTGGGGAGGAAAGGGTTTATTCAGTTTACACCTCCACGTTGCTGTTCATCACCAAAGGAGGTCAGGACGGGAACTCAAGCAGGTCAGGAAGAAGGAGCTGATGCAGAGGCCATGGAGGGATGTTACTTACCGGCTTGCTTCCCCTCGATTGCTTAGCTGGTTTTCTTATAGAACCCAGGACCACAAGCCCAGGGATAGTACCACCCACAATGGGCTAGGCCTCCCCCCAACCCCCTTGATTACTAATTGAGAAAATGCCTTACAGCTGGATCTCATGGAGGCATTTCCTCAAGGGAGGCTCTTTTCTCTGTAATAACTCCAGCTTGTGTCAAGTTGGCACACAAAACCAGCCAGTACACATAGCATGCTACGGGAGTGGATTTAGGATGTGGATTTTGCATGCTAAGTGACTTAGTTATTGTGCACCCAGGTTTCTGGAGCTTTTCCTCATGAGATTGCTCTGTTAATTCTCCTTGCTTTTCCTTTACTCTTAAATGTTTTTGTTAGAAAGTTGCTTGGAGAGTCCTGACCTGGTTTTATTTTATTTGCTCATGTTTTCAAATGTGATGGTGGCTGGAGAGATGGCTCAGCGGTTAGAGCACTGATTGCTCTTCCAAAGGTCCTGAGCACCACATGGTGGCTCATGACCATCTGTAATGGGACCCGATGCCCTCTTCTAGTGTGTCTGATAAATCTTTTTTTTTTTTTTTTTTTTTTTTTTTTTTTTTTAATGTGATGACAGAGGCTGGAGAGATGGCTTAGGGGTTAAAAGAATGTACTGCTCTTGCAGAGGACCTGAGTTCGATCCCAGCAACTACATTGGGTGGCTCTCAACCTCCTGTAACTCTAGCTACAGGAGATTGTAACTGTCTACACTGCCCCACGTTTGGGGGCCACTATGTTGCTGTCCACATTGCCCCACACTTGGGGGCTACTGTGTCCCACCTGAGCTGCTGCTCCGATCCGAGGGTCAGGGTCTAGCAAGAGAGAGAGTGAGGAATGGAGGGGCAAAAGACGCGAAGAATGGAGACAAACCAGAGTGTGTGATTAAGTCTTGTTTCTCGTTTATTGTCTTCTTATTGTCTCCTCTCTCTTATTGTCTCATCTAGTGCAAGGAAATCCTGGGTGTTTATAAGCACAAGCAGGGGAACACAGCTGAAGGCACTTTACCACGTGGACCATGCAGCTGGGGTCACTAAACAGCAAAACAAGCTATGTGGGATAAACAAGATATTTATCAGAGCGTACTCACCTGTTGTAGGCTGTTGAAAACCAAGTCTCATGTCAGGGTATAGGGCCCGAGATGGCTGCAAAGTTGATAGCCGCTTTCTGCTATAAGTCAGCTCCCAACAGGAGATCTGATGCTTTTGGCCTCTGTGGCCACCTGCAGTTGCACTCACAGACACATAATTTTAAAAATCTTGAAATATGTTAGCATAGACCCTTAAAATATAGACCACGCTGGAATAAAATCACTTCTGTTGTCCAAAATAATTGTGAGGTTCTGCCAAAGTTGAATGCATTGGAAATGTAGAGTTTTCTGGCTTTGGCAAGAATTATAAAACTGCAATAACAGATTAAAACAAAACTTTTAAGCTACCTGTGGTAGCTCACACCTTGTACTCCAGATCTCAGGAGGATGAGGCAGAAATATTCCCAGAGGGTGAAGTCAGCTTGGGCTTAATAATGAGTTCTAGCATGGTCTGGGCTATAGTGTGAGACTCTGTTTCAACAAAACAAACCTAAGACTGAAACAAAACAGCCACAACAACAATAACAAACAATCTCCCAAGCCAAACAACCACTCCAAAACCCCACACCAAACCTATAAAACAATGAGTAGACTTTTAGCTTTAATACAATTTAAAGAAATATTTGCTGAGCATGGGACCTAGAACCTCAGAGAAGTGCTTTAGGCAAGCAGCATACTCAACACAGAAACAGTAACAGAGACTGTAATCACCTGGAAAAGATGGGCTCTGGAGGAATTTGAAGAGATTGCTTCTAATTATTACAAATAAGTGACTCACAAAAGCAGAACAACAGAAAGCTTTGTGGGATCATTACCTGGTCAGGATATCTGTTCACATCATCAGGTGACTCCAAAGGCAGCTGTGCAAAAGTGTCTCACGGGACATAAATCAGCAGCAATAATGAACCAACTTCACAGATATAACCAAAGAGGTTTTGGAAACTGTCTTCCTGCCCGCAATGTGCCACCAATCAGTGTAATGTGGGAGAGAGCCAAGACCTTGAAGCCCCTGCCAACCTCTAAATGGATGTGACTGCCTCCCACAGAAGATCGGGAATGCACTCTGCTGACTTCCCATCTCCCTCCCTTCAGGGCAAAGTGAAGCTTTTCCTTTCTTGTATTACTTTAACTGTGGTCAGAAATATTCATTCTCAGGGGAAAAACAGAAAGAGCTAGAAAACTTGTAAAACTAAGTGAACAAAGCTCCCTTAGCCCCCAGGCAAACACATCACCAGTGGCTTTAATGGATACCAGATCAATCCCTTTTAGGATTGACCTCCTGATGAGTTAATAAGATGCTGGCCTACGTGTTGGAAAGTTCCACACCCCCCGCCCCCCATCTTAAATGCAATGTGATTACAATGAACTACCATCAAGGAGTCTAAGAGGTTCATTCAGCACTGCCAATGGTATGAGACTTATTTTAAAAGGCCTGAGAAGAGTTTTTTCCTTGAGTCAGCAAAAGAAGAACTTTTATGAAACTCTAAGATATTTATCCATAGGTTAGTGTTGATCAGTTCAAAGAGTACATATTCTCCCCAAAGCACTGAGCACCCATTGTATTGGAAATGGTTTTGTTTGTTTGTTTTTTGTTTCTTTCAAGACAGGGTTTCTTTGTGTAGCCCTAGAACTCATTCTGTAGACCAGGCTGGCCTCGAACTCATACAAACCCGCTTGCCTCTGCCTTCTGAGTGCTGAGATTAAAGAGGTACACCTCCACCACTCGGTGGAAAATTTCAAAAATATTTATTAATTATTTTCCATGTATGTATGTATGTATGTATGTATGCACATGCCCATGGAATCCAGAGGGGTGTAGGTCAGGAGGTAGTGAGCTACCTGATTGGCTCTGCCAATCCACCACACTGTCTCCACAAAGCTCGGCTGAACCCCAGACAATATCCGCCATCCTCATGGTATCCGGTAGAATGAAGACTCTTAATGCTTAAAGATTATCCAATGGATTTATATATTTGGAAATGTTCAATTAACAAGATGCCCAAATAATTAGAATAGTTACCCAATATCTAACCTTAGATATAAGTTGCTACCCAGGACTGCTCTCAATGATCTGTCTTTCTCCCCATGGTCGACAGCCTCCTTCCTCTCCTTCTCTCCTCCCAACTCCTCACTCCGCCTACTTCTCATACTGCCCAATCACCGAGCTTTACTGCAAATGTACCAGGGAAGATATCCCGCTACAGGTAGATAGCTTCCATGCCAGATGCTGATAAAGACTGACATTCAGATCTAAAGCCCTTTCCTGCCATTAGTCCTTATCTTCTTTCCACTTTGAAGCTCTCAAGTAAGCATTATTTCTCACGTTTTGATCCTTCTGTGTCTGATGCCGTGTACTCTCCACCTGTCACTTATGACACTTTAACACTTCCTTCCATTTTTCCCAGGTCACCGCTGCAGCTCTGGATGGGAAGGTTGCTAACTTGCGACCCTCACCTAACTCCGACAACAAAAATTTCACAGCTGCTTTTTGTAAAAAGTCAGAAGGGAACTTCCCTTTAGGCGGCCCCTCCGGTAGTTATCTATGGATAACTAAGCCATGGATTCCAGTCTCCAGTCTTGCAAAACTCAGGCTCCTCCTGAGGTCATTACAAGCCTATCAGCAAGGCCAATCACTTATAATTCATTTTGGGGTTACTCTGGCTGCCATAGCTGTTTGCTTTCCTCAGGGCTATCTAAGCCTGTTTAGCAGAAACTGTTAATTCTACTCAATAAGTCTAACTTGCACGGAGGTATTAAATAGTCAAAAATAAGTTTGCTTGCTTGTTTGTTTGTTTGTTTTAAAAGCAACAAGACAAAACCAAGAACCTAATACCCAGAACTTTGTTCATTTTGAGACACAAAGTAACTAACTCTTTTTTTTTTTTTTTTTTTGGTTTTTTGAGACAGGGTTTCTCTGTGTAGTCCTGGCTGTCCTGGAACTCACTCTGTAGACCAGGCTGGCCTCGAACTCAGAAATCCGCCTGCCTCTGCCTCCCAAGTGCTGGGATTAAAGGCTTGCGCCACCACCGCCCGGCAGTAACTAACTCTTATGATAACAAAGGATACTCACTCCTCCGGAGTCATGTGTATCCCACCATGTCTCATGTGACATGAGGCTGACACCTTCTTCTGCACACTAACTTACTTCGATTCCAACTAGTCCTTAGAGTGTTCCAGATACTTAAAACTATCTGCAGAGCAATCATGCTTATGTAAGGATAACTAGATAACCCTTTCAAAATGAGGCAAGCACAGACAGTTTGGGAGAACTCCCAGGAGGGATACTGGATTCCTTTTCATAAAGGTCCACCTCTGTAGTGGGACTGGAACAGAAGACACACAGCAAAAATTGGCAGAAGGTGGATCTCTGTGAGTCTGAGGGCAGCCTGGTGTACATAATGAATTCCAGCCAGCCACGGCTACATAGTGAGACCCTCCATCTCAAATAACAAAAATCAAAGAGACAAGCACATTGAGAGATATGGAGAAGTATGTCTATGCTTGATAATGGGTAGGGAAAGCTGAAGACAAGCAAGGGAAATGCCAATATAAGCAACACAATAAACCAACACGCAGAATGCTTCCTTCTATGTGTTGCCTTGGTCGAAGTGCGTTGTCATAGCAGTAAAAAAGTTACTAAGTCAAGTACATAATTAAGGATAACAGGGCCATGTGTGGTGACATACACCTTAAATTTCAGCACTAAGTGGGCAGAGACAGGTGGATCTCTGTGAGTTCAAGGCAAGCCTGGTCTATATAGTGAGTTCCAGGACAGCTGGGGATACGTAGAGAAACCTGTCCCTGTCTCAGAAAAACAACAACAACAACACCCAAACCAAACCAACCAAACAAAATAAAACAAAACAAAAAACCCACCCACCAATCCAACCCCCTTCCCTTCCAAAAAAAACCACCAACAATCAAAAAAAAAAAAAAACCCAAAAAACCAAAAAATACTATTACAGCTATGTGTTACCATAGGTCATAGAAGTTTATTACATGGGAAATCCAAGACAAATAAATTTGTTCTTACATCATTCTCTTAAAGGCAGGTTAAACAAACAGACAGTACACAGTAAGATAGCAACCTTAAGTGACTTCAAAGTGTATTATTAACTCTTGCTGTGATATCCAGCAAAAGTCCCAGTCTCTTTAAATGTAAGAGATATTTTGGTCATAATGCATTGCCACAGTACATTCTTAACATTAGTAAGAATTTAAAGTATAGTCACCTGCCACTTGGTACATTTTAGTTAAAGATGGACCCTATATACTCAGGAAGAATTATAATAGAGCTTAAAATCCTCATCATTTGATGATCTTGTCTTAAAGCGACAACAAAATGGAGCGAATTGTGATGTCTGTTGTACAAAACGAGAGTCGGCTTCCCTAACCCCCCTCCGCAGACTACAGTCTTTGCACACATACAATAATCAATGTTTTGAAACAGTGTGCCTTGCTTGCTGTGAACAGCAGCTATAGACAACTCAGACATCTCTTTCTTAATTGCATTTGCTACAAGCTAATCCTGAGTTGTCACCTGCTGGCCCTGTGTACCCTCGGACATTTCAGATGAAGACTTAGGTCTGTGTAAGTACACTAGGACAGTCACACAATAGAGGAAGATACCTGTTAGGAGACGCGTATTTGTTTTAGTCCTTGGATAACACAAGCAGACATCCTGACCACGTATGAACATTCAGATTTTCCATTTCCCACTTTTTTGAGACAGAAGTTTATCTGTGATAGAAATAATCTCTTTGAATTCAGATGAGAAACTTCTGAACAGAGAGACTGTTCTCTGCCAGGCGGAAAAACATCACCTGGGGACCACTGTCAACAGCAAACCCCCCCCCGCAAAAGTCTGTCTTGTTTGATAGCAGGGATAAAGTGCTTAATCAACACTTCCGGGATGGGGGCTCCCATTGTGGCCCGACTTTCCCACTCTCCGAGGGCAACAGGGCAAGAAAGCAGAAAGATCTCTCAAAGACTGGGAGTCAGCTAGAGCTCTGCATCTGCGTACTCGGCAGGAGGAGTGGGCGGAACTGCAGGCGGAATCGCATATTACGCTTTCCGGTCTGTTGGGGGCAGAGCTCAGTAATTTGTCTTCTGTATGTGACTGTCAGGGGAAAAGCTGTGTTGCGGGGCAGAGTCTGGAGGGGCAGGATCACGCCGGCACCAGCCCCGCCCAGCTACCCGAGGGCACTAGGATAAAGTCAAAGCTGCTTACACCGGAGGCCGGTGGACTCAGTCTCAGGCATCAGCATCATGCCTATGACACTGGGTTACTGGGATATCCGTGGGGTGAGCGACCACCTGATGAGTGGGAAGGATTGCAGGGCTAGGATAAGGCGAGCTGGGGTGGGGGTGGGGCGCTAGAGGAACCAACCCCCCTTGCTTCAGGATCTTGCACACATGTCCTTGATGGTGTGTGCGCCCATGTGTACTCACCTGGAGGAGGTGAAGTCATATAGAAATTCCCTGGACCCATTCCTGACCTATCTCTCCAGCTGGCTCACGCTATTCGGCTACTCCTGGAATACACAGACTCAAGCTATGAGGAGAAGAGATACACCATGGGCGATGGTAATGCCATTCTTCGGTCAGACTTCTCTGTGTATTGATGCCTATATTACATTACACGCCCCCAGCCCCACTGGGGCTCCCCCAGCTGGACTTAGAATCTGCCTTTTTCAGTAAGCCCCAGAGAGTTGGGCTTGACCTTTGAATACAGAACCCTGGAAATGGAGGGGTGGGTCCCCCTTCTGTTGAAGTTAGATCACATTCCCCAGGAAGACTTGCTTAAACCTTTTGTAAGTTGTAGAGTTGTAGGGCCCTCAGTCCCAAGCACTCTTTATCCCTGAAGCCTTCAGGGATAACTGGCTCACTGCCGGAGGTTGCAGATTCCTGCCTTAGGGGGTTGGGTCCCTGGAACAGGTGTGTTGGACACTGGGCTGATTTCTCTTTATATAATCTTATCAATCACAGCTCCTGACTATGACAGAAGCCAGTGGCTGAGTGAGAAATTCAAACTGGGCCTGGACTTTCCCAATGTAGGTGAGGGGGAAGGGGAGGTTTGGGGTAGTCAAGGTGTTCCCACCTCATCTCTTGGCTGAGGGAGCTTGAAGTCAATGCTTCCTTCTGCTCACTTGCTCCCTCCTGTTCCTGGTGACTGCGCAGTGTTTCTTAGATGGGCTGTGTCCTAGCTTTTCCACTCAGTGTGCAGCGTGTTCATGTGGGCTAGCCAGGCTAGCCACGATGAATGCCAGGCCACATGTCTGTCCTAATCCAGAGAAGTAAGGCTGGAACCTCGTATTTCATCTGACCATCCTTTATTGTCAAACAGCTGCCCTACTTAATTGATGGATCACACAAGATCACCCAGAGCAATGCCATCTTGCGATATATTGCCCGCAAGCACAACCTGTGTGAGTGGGGCTGGGTGCAGGGTGGCACATGGGGGGACAACCTCCTTGGCTTGGCTGGCATGAGATGTTCAAGATGAGTCTGTGCTGTGTGTGCTGCAGGTGGGGAGACAGAAGAAGAGAAGATTCGTGTGGACATTTTGGAAAACCAGGCTATGGATGTCTCCAATCAGCTGGCTAGAGTCTGTTATAGCCCAGACTTTGTGAGTCTCGTCCAACTCCCACCCTGGGCTGGACCAGGCAGTGTTTGGGTCAGGAGTCAGCTCTCTCAGATTCCCAACCCGCCCAGATCTTACCTTTTGAATTTCTTAGCCACTTACCCTCCAGGATGTTTCATGTATTATCACCAGCTGTCCCCATGACACTGAAGGATCAAATGAATACTCTTACTTAGGCCCCACTGATTTTAGGGTGCAATCCAGACTTCCCAGAGTGGACATTAAGTTCCTAGAGAGTGAGGCCATGTTTTCCAAGTGTTCTCCACCTGTGCTGTCTGCCATAGGCCCTTTACTAAAGATAGTTCATATCTTTGCTGTTCACGAAATACATACATATCCCATAGGTTAGAAAATGAAGTCCAAGATGAGGGACTGTCACAGAACCTTTTCCAGCCTCTCGAAGTTCTCTTCACACCCACAGGAGTCAGCATATTATTCCATAGGTAGCACAGGGTGAGCCTGAAGGGCTTTCTCTCCTTCTTTTCTGCTTCAAATTCTCCTCAATTTATGGGGAAAACTCAAGTGTATTTCATTCTTCTGGAAGCCATTGTGTGAACCTCTCATCTCCTCTGAGTATTTTTGTTCTCAATTCTTTGATGCTGCCTGTCATCAGGCCCTGCCAGGTGCTCAAGGTTCTCAGAGGTACAGGCTTGGGGGAATGATGATGCCCCACTGTGAGCAGTGTCTTATTCTTCCCTGGCTTTCCATTGCGTTTGAAGGGTGGGGTGGGCTACCAAGGAGTCTGGTAAGTAAGTGCTCACATGTTAAATCAAAACCCGGACAGTGACTGAGTCTCCATCTTAGTGGAGATGGCTGCCTACCCCTGGCTATTTAGGGCCATTCATGATACTGAAGGACCAGACCTCCTTCAGGGGACTTACATAGTGACAGCTGTTTTCTGCCTCAGGAGAAACTGAAGGTGGAATACTTGGAGCAGCTCCCTGGAATGATGAAGCTCTTCTCGCAGTTCCTGGGGAAGCAGACATGGTTTGTTGGCGAAAAGGTAAAAGAGAAGAAGTTGGGAGTTGTCGTTCTTCCAGGGGACAGAATTCCATGCCCTCTCATTTCTTGGCCTTTTGCAGATTACTTTTGTAGATTTCCTTGCTTACGATATCCTGGACCTGCACCTTATATTCGAACCCACATGCCTGGATGCCTTCCCAAACCTGAAGGACTTTGTGACCCGCTTGGAGGTGATGCCCTGATCCTGTTTCCTCTTGGCTGTCAACTTTTCCTTGATGTTTTTTGACAGAATCGGCACAGAGCATCTTACATCTGTTGATCAGGCTTGTAGCGATCAGCATTCCTCCATGGTGGAGGGGATTATCACTCCCGTTGCTCAGCTAAGGAAATCTGAAACTATAGAGTTACACTTGCTCCAGGGTTTCAGGACTAGCACTGATGTGCTGGGGTCCCCATTGACTTGCTGATCAGAGCAGGTGGGAACTGCAGCCTGGGTTAGGAAGGCAAACCAAAGAAAGATGGTGTGAAGTCCCAGGATGTAGAGAATACTTGGACTTGGCCTGCTGACTGCTTTCCTGAGACTTGTGTGGGGCTCCTGTCAGAGAATGTTATCCTGAAATGTGTCACGGGCTTTCCTCCCTCCCTCCTTTCCTTTTTTATTTTGAGTGTCCAAGTGTTCTGTGGGATGGCATCATAAACTTATTTTTCCTTGTGTTTCCTGATCTCTGCATGAGGCACATTTAATGCCCAGTAAGAAAGAAAAATACCTTTTCTTTTACACTCACCTTGGAACCAAGTGTATCAGATAACATCAGGCATACCAGGCTGGGAAGTGTGTGGGCTCCCACTTGGGTGCTGGGGAACCCAGATTCACCAGAGAATACTTGTTTGATTAACTATACCAGCTAATTTATTAGAAATTTGGGTTTTGGAGACCTTAGTCCGATGGGCTTTTCAGTCTTGAATTCATTTTTCTCTTTCATTCCTTATCAAGTGATGCCTGGTCTCAGCTGGTTCTCATTTGGTCCAAGCTGAGTGGCTTTGGGAGGGGAGAGGCTGTGGAGAGCTGAAGGCTGCAGCTTTAAGTTAAATGGGAAGTTGGTTCCCTTGGATACAGACAGTTCTGGACTTCTTTGAACTCTTTAGAGATATTCGAGGGGCTCATTCTCCTGCTAGAAGGCCAACAGCATATGTAACTGCCATTGCCCCTGGTACATGTGTGTATCAAGGCTAAAGACAGGATTGGTTGAAGCTCAGTACCAGCTGCAGAAGTGTGGCTTTCTCCTTAGGGAATGATTAGAGTGAGCCTGGCTTTTCTTTGTGGTCTATCTGTATCTATAAACTTTGACCCTGGTTTTGCTGAATCACTGGCTGAGATAGGGGTTATCTCCCAACATGCCTTTTTCTCCTGCTAGCTTGATTCCTACTCAGTATGCAAACCCAGGCAATATGGAGTTTATGTGTGCAAGAGGAGCGTGTCTGTGTAGACAGGGGAGACAGGGTCCCTTGGGGAGGTCAGGAAGGAAGTGTGCCAAGAGTACAAATTCTGAGAGACAGAGGCCAGGCTAATCCCAGATGGGTGCCACATCCCAGCATCGTGGGCAGGAGGAAGCAGATTAACCCCTGTGGCTCTTAGCAAACCTCAGTTTTTGGTTTTCTGTTTTTCTCTAACTCTCAGGGGCTGAAGAAGATCTCTGCTTACATGAAGACCAACCGCTTCCTCCGAACACCCTTATATACAAGGGTGGCCACTTGGGGCAATAAGTAGGGCCTTGACTGGGCAGGAAGTGGGAACCTGGGAGAAGTTGAACTTCCTGTAGCCCTGGTGCTGCCTTCTATCCATCCTTTCTGATTCCAGAGTGTCACGGGTCCTCTTTTCTTTCACCCAGTCCCTGTCCCTTCAAGCCAGCTAAAACCTAGGCTCCTAGTTTTCCTTTATCAAAGTGACCTTCTAGCATGACTGTGTCCTGCACCCACTTGACAGTCTTGCCTGTCACTTGCCGTGCTGTTGTGAAGAGTTGGGACTCTCCATCAGAGTTAAGCCTGGGGCTCCCCATGCTTTCCTGGAGACTAGCGATGCCTGATGCATGTATGAGGTCCCTGCACAGCTCTGTTGGGTCCCTCCTGTAAAGCCCGAACCACACTGGCTCTGGCTGCTGCGCTGCCAGCTTTTACTGCTGTCCCCAGTGCCTGCCTAGCAACCCTGGCAGAGGCTGAGTTCACAGGGATTTTAGTTGGATAAGCAGGGGTTTGGGACTTCCTGGTGTCACCTGATAGTTTCATAGGAGGCAGCTGCAGAGGGCTCTGGAGCTCAAAGGGAGCTTAGATCTCCTTTATGACTGATCTCAGGGGTAAGGATCCAGGCTGGTGGGAGTGAGTCCCCAGCAGTAAGCCAGGGTCCTCTCTGCCAGCTTTGCTGTGGCTGCCTTATATCTATCTGTCTCCAGGATCCTATTTCTGATGCCTTCAGAGTAGTGTCTTGGTCACCAGGGACGGGGACCATCTTGGTTAATCCCTTCTGTTTGTGAGCCCCCGTGAAATAGATCTCTTCATGCTTTCATAATTTCAGATTTTTTTTCTACCATTTATCTCAGCAATACTTTGGATAGGTATAGATTGAAGAGTGAACTTTCCGCTTCAGATGGCCTCGCCCCTTTCAGAAGTGCAGTGTTTCTGGTGAGAAGAATCCAGTCACTGTGATGAGGATTCTTCTGTACCTGTTCTACTTTGATACTTCAGATGGCCACCTTTGTCTTGAGATCTACAAGTCAAAGCCTTTGTCAGGATCTGTACTGGGCCTGGTGCTTCCTCACACCCTCTCACATCCTCTCTGAGCTTCTCCCACTCAGACTTAAAATATAGTTGCTTTGGGTTAACAGTGTTGCCTCCAAGAGTCAAAGGCCACTGAACAAAAACCACACCAGTCAGGAACAATCCTCTTTTGATATGTAGTTCAGGGTTGTCCAAGAGACTCCCAGAACATTCCAGGCTATTGCTATTGTCATTGGTTGCCCCCCTCCGAGAGGTGGGAGTTAAGCACCCCCTATTGCTGAAGACACAATGTACTTCAGACACAGAGCCCAGAGGCTCCTAAGCTGGCTCTGACTTGAAACCCTTCTTGAGGACTAACTTTTCATGGTGCCAAAGGAGGGAGACAGCCAGTGATCTTCAGTTATGATGCCTCTGAACCACAACAATGACCAGCATGTCACAGTAACCCTTACTTTGATGGTCACCATACTTTGATGATAACCAATAGCTCTCAAATTGAACTTAAGGCCTGCTCAACAAGAGGAAAAACATGCCTAGAATAGGGAACCTAGCCAACTGCCCAGGGCTAGGGAAGCCATGGATCTTAGAGGAGAGCATACAGCTGCCACTTTGCTAAACTAGCATAATCCTTAAATACATTCCAACTACTTGTCTTTATAGCTACAGATAAGTGTAGTCCTCACTCTTCATCTTTGCAGTAGATGGGGAGCATTACAGAAAACCACAACCCATCAAAATGCATAGCTGTGGAACCTAGTCCCAGCTGATAGCATCTACAGCTCAGCTCCCACACCTAAGGCTCAGGGATCACTCCAGAAGAGTGGGTGGAAAGACTGGTAAGAGCCAGTGGAACAAGGAGTTTGCTGTGAGACTGTGTCTGTAGGAATGTCAGAAGTCTCACCACCATGGCTGCCTAAACATGAGCTGAACAAGGACAACACCAACAGAGACATAGAGTGGGCAGTGGGAAAACTCATGAGACCTCAAACCTAGACAAAGAACTACAGGCAATTAATGAAGGAATGCTGAGAGTGGGGGAAGCAGTCTTCTCCAGGGAAGAGTTACCCAATACCAGCCCTGAAAACATACATACAAGAAACATGTAGACTAAATAGGTTGTATTTGTGTATTTGGAATATATAATATATATTGTATATAATATATTATATATTACACACATATATACATATATATGTATATATATATATGCAACATAGAATATATATGTGCAACAATGGATGAAAACAGAGGTATTTGGAAGGGTCTGGAGGGAGAAAATGGAAGGAGAAAATGATGCAATTATATTATCTGAAAAATAAAAAATAATTAAAAATTAAAATAAAGCTCATTTCAATATTTTTTATGTCTTACTTGTTGGGGTACATTGTGTGAAGGTGTGTCTCTGTATATTCACTTATTAACTCAGTAAAGATTTTGTTCAAAAACTATAGTCAGAAATACATCTCCAAAAATGATATAAGACTTACATAGCCATTTCCTCAAAGTGAACAACCAGTCACTAAGCCCACAGAATCATGACTCACCATTAGTTAGCAGAACAGTGACTAAATCCTGCATACTCCTAGATTATTCCTTGCAGAATGGCTCACGTCCAGTGGGTGACAGGAGTTGGTGAATTTTGTCAGATCCAGTCCTTCATCTGCATGATGTTCTCCTGAAGTGATTTAAAATCACACCTAGAACGAACATTAGGAGATTCCGAGGTTTCTAACAGCACCATGAGCCCTCTCGACACACTAAAACGAGTAGTTTAGTTTGTAGGTAGGTATTTTACTCACTCCAGACTCTCACATGATTTTTGTGGATGCCTACTTCTTTGTGCGGGTGAGTGTAGTCTCAGTATACTCTGTCCGTCATCTCCGTGTTTTTAGATGTGTGGATTTCATTAACTTAAAAGCTTCTAACCAGAACTGTGACCATCTCTTGACTGTTTCCCCCGGCTTTAGTCCTTTTATTTGAATAAATCACTGAGTAAATACTTCAAGGTATAAGGTAAAACTACTCTAGTACTTTATAAGAGATTATCTTGTGCTCTTCAGATATAATAATTTAAATTTTGGTGGCAACAGTAAATCATATACACAGGCACCTGGTGGCCAACAATTTCAATCCTCCCCTCCCTCTCTCTCTCTCCCTCCTTCCCCCCCCCCCCCCACTTCCTTTTGTTCTTTCTTTGTTTTTTCAAGCCCTGGCAGTCCTGGAACTCACCTGGTAGGCCAGGCTGGTCTCAGACTCACAGCCGCCCCCCCCCCCCCCCAATCCCCTTCTCCACCCTACCCCTGCCTTCGGACTGCTGGGCTAAAGTTGTTTGCCACCACACCTAACTTGCTTTCATCATTTTATGATGCTTTGCAATGTTTGCCTGGCCACTTTGCAGATTATTACTCATACATGTTTTCACCTGAGGAATTAATATCTGGGAATCTCCCTGATTAAAGCTCCGCATTCATTTCCTATGCATTGCTTAGTCATTTCCTGGAGAAAGTTGAAAGGCCCCTGAAGCAGTCAACGCCTCTGTTTCCTTAGGGACATAGTAACTGTGCTGTTCTAGGTTACCTATCATAAAGTGAGAGTTAATCTTATGCAAATGTCACATACATTCCAAGACCTCATCCCTCATTATTTCCAGAAAAGCTTAGTTAGCATTTGACTGAGTAGAGGAGGTAGCGCTCACTTTTAGGAGGGGGCACCAGCTACACTTAGAGTCTGGACAACTCTAACCCAGAAGGATGAATAATTTTCTCTTTCGTTTTACCAGGACAGTTTATCTTCTCCTGCAGTGGACAGCCTAGCCCTCCACCCATCTGCCCCTTCAACTTGAAGGACTTGTGCCACTCCGATTCCCATGCTTTGAATTGCAGCAGAGATCACAAAGCTTCCCTTCGCTGCGACCTTTTCACCTATGTCCAAATCATAAGTTATTCATATCTAATCCATTGATATCTATTTGCTCTGTTTGTGTGGAGAAGAACTTTGATTATATATAGCAAACAAACACAAAACATAATTACAACAATGAAAGAATAAGTCTACAAAGACATAAAGCATGAAATACTGCAGCGCTTCCATGGGGGTGGGGGTGGGGGCGTTGTGGTGCCTTTTCTATTTGGAACAGATTGGATGAAGGTTTAGAGGTAAGATATCTTTTTCTGTTCTAGTAAGTCTCTCAGTTCATTATCAGTGATTTTGAGGGAGTCCAAAGGGGACTCAGCTTGCTCATTTTACCCAGTTCTTTGGTAAGAGACTATCTGGGAGGCTTGCAAGGCTGGGTAGGCATTAGGAAGGAGTTATTGTTATGGTGACCCCATCGTTGCTGTCCTTGGCCCATGGTAGCCATTATATGCTTTTATATTTAATTCTTATCCTTCCTTGTGTGGCATATGATTATTTTCTTTCTTTTTATTTTCAAGGATAATTTATTTTTACTTTATGCATATGAATGTTTTGAGTACATGTACTGAAGACCCCTTCTCTGAGAAGACCCTCACTCAAGTCTCTGGAAGTCATGGCCACCCAAAAACTTGCAAGACACCAAATCTGGATGCAAACAGCAGAGTAGCTGGCTGATGGGCTTTTTAAAAGGGGAAAACCAGAAGCCAGGGGAGTGAGGAGGGGGTGAGGGGTGGCTAAGGAAACATAAAAATAGCAGAAAATTTCAGAGGAACCCAACCTAAGTAAGTCAGGGTCATGTGGGAAACACTCTGTATACTCATTCTTTTCAAAAATGTGGTCTTGCCATGTCACTGTGGCCTTGCCCTGTCACTTGCTCACTATTTCTCAGTTGCTCTGGACATGGCCCTGCCCTGTCATCGTGGTCACTAGTTTCTCAGCACTGCCTAGATGATTTGCATTCCTCTCTTCCCTTTGTGGTTAGCCAGTTCCTGAAACCAGCCAGTCTACATTTTTAGCTTGCTTCAGAGAAAATTTTCCATGCCCTTTAAAGTGAGGCCTAAAGAAAAGCCTATATACATTTTATAAAATGATTTTTATAATTTTTCACTCTACAGTACTATGTGCCCTACATGAGGGCAGAAGCCTACAGAGGCCAGAGTAGGCATCAGATCGTTTGGAACTGGAATAATGGCTAGTTACTGAAAGGTCTAAGACTCCCCAGAAGGGGACCCCACTCGAGTCTCAGGATGGCACACACCCAAAGACACACGAGAGACTGACTTGATGCAAGCACATGAGGCGATTTAATCAGAGCTCTGGGCCAGTCCATATCTCCATATCTCACATAGGGGATAGAGGGACTGACCCCTCGGCTCAGGGGTCTAGGGTTTATATATGGGTGGGGTGGGGAAAAGAGGGAACTTTTGCACAGGTGCACACGATTGGTTGTTTTACTTTTTTAAACATCAGCAGGCTATACTGGTCCATGGGGGGAGGGTGTATTTCCTCTCTTGGTCAGTCAGTTTCTGGGATGTTTTAACAGGCCTTTGTCTTGTAACTCCACCTCCTCTGTAAGTAATTAGTTGGGCCCAAACCTGCTGGCAGGCACTTTTAACTATTTAGGTTAGGGAAAAGGGATGGAATCACAGGGCCCTATTATTTTATTAGTTTGGGCCTGTTTCAAAATTCTCTTTCATTACAAGGTGCCATCTTGAGTGCTGGGAACTAAACCTAGGCGGCTTAGTGATCTCTAATTGCATCCATGCATACTGTAAGATTTCAAGATTTTGTTCTTTAGGAAAGTTTTCATTATAATTATTAATTATGTGAATTAGTAGATTTAACGGTGGCATTTTAACATATGCATATATTGTACTTTGATTACGTGTACTTTCCTTACAGCTTACTGTTTCCCTTCCATGGCCTCCCATTCCTCTCTCAGCACCCTTCCCAGTCCCTAATTGTCCCTTTCTGCTTTCTAGTAATCCTTTCTTTTTAAAAACGAATCTATAGGGTTTATTGTACAGTTGTTGGGAAGGTAGCAGAAAAGCTAGCAACAGATTCAATAGAAGAGCTCAACACAGGGACAGGGGACAACCCTCTGAGGTGACTGTGCCATCTGAGCCAGTTTCTAAGCTGTGTAAAAGTTGTTTCTTGATGTTCTAAGTAGGCAGTGTCTCCAGTTCCACTTTGTGTGGTGGCCCTGTTGTCCACTCCCAGGCCCTCTGGTGTCCACAAACCTCTGGAAGGCAAAGAGCAGGGAAGAGGGAGCCATAGACACACTGGCTTCTGGAAGCCTTTCTTCTGAGCAGCTTGGGAGGGCAGGAAAGGCTGTTCCTCACGAGGATGATGTAGCTGCCGGTGGCCAGGCGGCCATGAAACAACTGGGTTCACCTGAAAGGGGGGCTGGGAATGAATGGGGGATGGAGGGCAAGAAGAGATGAAGCCAAGACAAAGTTCTCTGATCAAGGCTCAATGTTTTAATGTTCAGCTCTCAATTTAAAGGAAAAGGCCCAACCCAAACCTTTTCTGGTTTAAACTGGGTGGGATAATCCGATAATCCCTTCTTGGTTTTGGTGGAGGGCGGAGACTCTCAAGGCAAGCCCAGGGGCAGTTTTTCTTTTAAGTTCTGTGCAGCGTAGGTGGGTAACTCCACTTAGATCCTATGGCTTGGTCTGTTGTGGTAAATAAGGTCTTTCAAGCCTGTTCAAGGCTGGGGGAAGGGTACAGGATGAAATTGGAGCTCACTGGATATTTGCAAAATCAGATAGAGCCTGCTTCTACTTCCCTTCCTAAGCTTTCAAGGACACTGCCTCTTATGGGAGACAGCATTCAGCAAACCTGATGTCAGCAGCCAGAGACCAAGAGGCCATGAGAAGGAAGATGTGTTCAAAAGCACCAGGATCTGGTAAGGACAGGAGTGGACCTTCTAAACATGGGGAATGGCTTTCAGCACCTCCCTGCAGTACCCATGTCTAGGGAAAGCCACAATCACTTTCCAACATAGGGCTATCTGTTTCCTTACATGAGAGAAAACATGCAACATTTGTCATCTGTGCCTGGCTTATTTCACTTAATGAGATGCTCCCCAATGCCAGCCTCATCCCTTATGGCTAATATTCCATGGTACCTTATTTAGCGATGCCTTTGTTGCAGTGCACCGAGGCTGGTCCCATGACTTGGCTACTCTAGCTAGTTGCAGTAAACGTGGGCCTGCCGTGATGAAGCAGGGTGGCATGGCAGACTTTTTGGTTTTGTTGTCTGTTTTGTTTTCCGAGGAACAGTTTTTATAGAGCAGTGCTAATGTGTGCAGTTACTAACAGTATATAACTATTGTTCCCTCCACACCCTTGGCAGCCTTTGTTATTTTATTCTTAAATGGCATTCTGACAGAGTTGAGATGGAATCTCAGTGTAGCTTTCATTTGCTTTCCCTTGATGACTAAAAACGTCAAACATCTGAAAAAACCACATCTGGTGCTTATCTGCAATTCTTTCAGAACATTTTCACATTCGTTATTTGTTTGTTATTTTGTTGTTATGGTTTTTTATCTTTTTTTTTTTTTTTTCTCTTAACAAAGTTCTGCTGTATAGCCCAGGCTGGGGTCAAACTAGGGATCCTCATGGCTTTGCCTCCAGGTATGGGGATTGCAGGTATGTGCTGTCGGAGTTGGCCGAGCTTTTGTATTCTTTTTGTATTTTGGATATTAACCCCTGGTCTGATGAGCAGCTGGCCGAGACTTCCTCCCGTTCTGCACGAGTCTTCTCCCACTCCTGAGAGTTTCCATCACTGTGAAGTGACTTTCTTTTGGATGTCTTCTTGCTTGCCCATTCTTGCTCTTTTATTTGGGAGCCATGGAACTCTTCCATTAAGGCCTTTGGTTCGTTTGGAATTCATTTCCATACAGGATGAGAGTCGGGATCTTATCTCTGTCTTTTGCATGTGACTATCCAGTTCCCCTAGCATTCTGGGTTGGAGATTTTCCTTCTTTACGGCTAAATAGCTTTTCATGATGCACAGGTACCTCGCTTCCTTATCTGTTTATCAGTTGATGAACTCTTAGATGGCATCCATTTCTTGGCTATGGTAAAGTGCACTCCTCTGTCATTCTAATTTCATTTCCTGTGGATATATATCCAGCATTGCTGGATCACATGGTAGCTCTAGTTTTGACTTTTCAGGGAACATCAGGTTGTTCTCCCTAACAGTTGTGACAGTTTACACTCTTACCAGCAGTGTCCAGTGGTCTCTCCTGCCTACACTCTTGCCAGCCCCCAATACCTTCGTTCTATGTGAGAATAGGAGTTCTCTCTGGGGAAGGTATATCTTACTCTCTGTGGTTTGTTTTACATTTCCCAGTGCCTAGTGATCCTGAATATCTTCACTGTATCCACTGGTTGTACCTGTATGTGGCCCGAGTCTCACAGTTTAGCAGAGTCCTGCATGCCCTCTGCTGTCTGTGAAAGGCTACAGACCACAGGGACACTAATCTCTCAGGCTTGAGGTAGCCAGTTTTGTCCTGGCTCAGCCACTAGGAGCCACCCAGAGCCAAGGCAGGGAGTTGATAATGAAGAAGTAACAATGCCAGGAAGATAATAACAGTGTTCCACTTTGACCATCAAGAGTGTCTACAACTAAACTGCCATTTCCCCATGGACGTAGTCAACCAGGGAGCCACTGGCAGCCCAGCGTGGGCAGCTGGCCAGTCCAACCCTTCCTTTGGCTTCTGAGTGCCCTGATCTGTTTCTGGGACAAACCACAATGATAGTGGACAGAGCTTTTTTTCTCCCTGCTAGTGGAATATCTGGAGTTGGAAAAGGATAGTGGCTCGATTGGAGACTGCAGCCAGATTCTGCCTCCCTTCTGCCCAGTGCTCTATAAGAAGGCTGAACAAACAAAGGCCCTGGTCCACCTACTGGAGACTCATACCAAGCCCATGAAACTGGGATCCTGGAACATATGTGAGATAAGTGAGGGGCTTCACAGGCATGGGGAATACCTAGGAATATATTTTAAATTATGGATTTAGTTCAGAAGTTCCTGGAAAGCTTTGCCTATCAGGAATTTAAACACAAGAGTGTAATGTGTTTGTGTAATATCTGTGTGATGTGTGCATGTGTAGAGGGCTGGTTGTTAATAGTAAGGTGAAGACTCATCAGGCAGTGAGGAAATCATCCTGCCAGGGTTTCATTGTCTCTGACTTGTCGTCATGAGTGGTTCACACCATCCTCCTGCTCCATCCACAGATCCAAGTCACAAGAAGAGATAACACATCTCATGCAAATGGTGATTACTTTCGTTGAATTTCTAACCATCAATGTCCAACAGACCAAGCCCGTCCTCTGCTGTTGGGCTGTGTAATTCTCCTCCTGCTGGAACTACAATGTGCTCTTCCAGAAACCTCCTTGAGGTTGGTCTTCCAGGACAGGGCAATGGAAATGAGGGGCTGAGTTCCCTTCTGTTGTAATTAGGCCACATTTCATGTTGGAGGGTACCCAAATGTGTATAAGCCTTAGTGAGGTAGGGTCCACAGTCCTACCACAGGGATGACCTGAGCTTTATCCCTGCAGCCTTTGAATGGGAAACAGTTCCAGGGATTTTATTGTTCCAGGGATTCTTGTCCTTGATCTCTTGGGAGGGTCCTCAGCAAGGGGGAGTGAACACAATGTGATCTCTATATCATCTTGTCCACCACAGCTTTTCACCACGACTGAAGCCAGTGGCTGAGTTGAAAATTCAAGCTGGACCTGGGATTTTCAACATAGGTCCAGCGGAAGGGAGATTTGGGAAGATGGAGTTCTCAGCTCATCTCCTCACTTGGTTGAAGGGTTGAGGATCAGTGTTTCTGCTCACCTGCCCCCACCTCTGCTGATGGAAACCAGTGTTTCTGTGATGGGCTGTGTCCCAGCTCTCCCATTTAGTGCACACTGTGCTTATGGAGGGATTCCCATGGCAGACACACTGAGTGCCAGGCCCCATGTCTGTCCTCACCCAGGGAAAGGTAGGGATGCTGAGACCTCATAACCCATCTGACTGTTCCTGCTTGTCCATCTGGCTGCCCTATTTAATTGATGGGTCACACAAGATGACGCATGCCATCCTCCTGTACCCCATTGCCTATAAGGGTAACCCGTGTGATTGGAGCTGGCCGCAGGGTGGGGGACAGAAGCCATTCTTCTTGGCTTGGCTGGAGCAGGTTGCTGAGAGTGAGTCTGTGCTGTGTGTGCTGCAGGTGGAGAGACAGAGGAGGAGAGCATTCGTGTGGACATTTTGGAGAACCAGGTTATGGACACCCACATGCAGTTGGCCATGGTCTGCTACAGCCCTGACTTTGTGAGTTCCACCAACTCTGAGTTGGAGCTGGCCCTGTACTCTTGCTCTTGCATCTGCTCTAGTCCAGTTTGCCACCAGAGCCTCTCAGTGTTACTCATGGTATAGTGTTTGAAATTGCCGAGAGTAACCTCAAAGCTCAGTCTGCCAAATGAAAACTTCCAGCCATTGCCCTAAGATCCAGTCCAGACTCTCCACAGTGGCACTTCAGTCCCTGATAGGACAGACAGAGTTCGATCCCTCCAGTTCTAACTGCTGGTTCTGTTCTGAGCCATGTCTTTCTGTTGCCCTGGAGTCTTGCCATGCCTGCAGCATGCACACTCACACTATGAGAAGAAGACACTGGGGGTAGGGAACACTCTCCTCCCCAGTGGCTTCCCAGAGCTGTGTCCTTGACATCCACAGAGATAAGCAGATGTTCCTAATAGGCAACTCAGTCAACCAAAGGCCTTTGATCCTCCCCTTGTTTCCTTTTGTCCTCTCAAATTTACCTCATCTCTTTGGAACCTGTACTGAAGTCCTCACCGCACTAGTAGGTAGAACACTGCCTGTTTCCTGGATAATTCAATTGTTTGCTTCTGCCTCATGTGAGGTCAGAGTTCAGAGCCAGGTGTTCACAGCTGTCTCATGCACAGTGGGTTTTTTTTTGGCAATGGTGGTGGAGACCAGGGACAGAGCCGTATCCTATTGGGCTGTTTCCTTTTTTTTTTTTTTTTTCCGGTTTTTTCGAGACAGGGTTTCTCTGTGTAGCCCCGGCTGTTCTGGAACTCACTCTGTAGACCAGGCTGGCCTTGAACTCAGAAATTCTCCTGCCTCTGCCTCCCAAGTGCTGGTACTAAAGGCGTGCGCCACCACCGCCCGGGGGCTCTTTCCTAAGAGCAGTCTAATCATGATGGTGCTCTAACTTACTGCCCGGACACCACTCTGAGACGCACATGTCTGATGATATGGACATTGTGTTTCAGGAGAAATGGAAGCCAGAGGACTTCAGAGGGCATCCCCGAGGATCCCTGGCAAGATAAAGCTCTACTGTGAGTTCTTTGGGTTCACCCATGATTTGCAGGAGATGAGGTAAAGGGAGGGAGATGAGGCTGAGGAGTAGCTGTTCTTCCAGGTTTACCAGTTCTCAATCCCCTCACCTTCTTGCAGAGTGCCTATCTATGTGGATGTCTGCACTTGTAATGTCTTTGGCCAGCACTGTGCCCGAACGCATTTCCAGACCTGAAGGATTTCATAGTTCAGTTTTAGGTGATCTTTCCTGGATCGTTGCTCCTTTTGGATTGTCTTCTTCCTTTCTCCCTTTCCACAATGCCTTCCTTAGAAGGAAAATGAAGAATAAGTGGCATTTATAAAGACTGGGCCTATGCTCAATAAAGTCTGACGTCTACTGAATGACGTTTTCCATTACAGCAACCTATGGCGTGGATAGAATTATCAAAAGCTATTGAGCAGATAGTGAGGATGAGTAAATCCTCCTGAGAGATATCAAGGATGAATACGTACATCCTCCCGAGAGAGTGAGGATGAATACATCCTTCTGTGGGGTTGGTTCCTGTGGCAGATGACAGTAGCTACAGTTACTTCTTTGTCCCTGACTTAAGACAAAGAGAAAAACTGTGGTCAGGGATGTGTAAGTGACAGGCATCTGGAGAGAAAACGTACTTTCTCAGCTAGTTCCCACCACATTGCTTCTGATCCAGGCTCACCCTGGAGACCATGTGAGCAATCTGTCTCGTACTGTATTCTCTGCCTGTCTAGTGCGGTGGGAGAGTGTGGGAGGCCACAGTCCAAGGCCAGCTAGGCCTGGCCTCTTGGGTACAGGCAGCCTTGGAACTTTGACTTATTCATAGCTTATCTGGGCACTCAACTGGGAAGATGGCACAAGGCATAATGTCTTTCACTAGCAGGGCTGGGAAAAAATAGGGTGGATACATTGAGTATGCATTCAGTTACTAGATTTCTGAGTTTAGATTTTCTGCTGCAGGAGAATGGCCAAGGCCACTCTCTCTTATTCCTATGCTCATTCAGTCAGGATTTACTAAGGTACTGGGTGAGATCTTGACACTCTTCCAAAGTACACTGGAATGTTACTGGTCCCTGTGCCCTGCTTGGCCCCTCCCCCAGCAAGGAGAAGCCTGCTGGTGAAAGAACAAGAGTGACAAAGATTTCTTGCTTTAAGAGTGAACTAAGAGGGCAAAATGGAAGCTGCAGAGGCCATCCCTGTGTAGACAGGGGACAGACAGCTGCCTTTCTAGCTGTGTGAGCCGGAGGTAAGCCCTTAGCCTCAGTGTGTGCTGCTCATACACAGAAAAGGCATCTGCTTCCTTCTCAGACCAATCTTGCAAAGATGGCCTTTGGAACCTAACACAAGACTACAAAGCCTAGACCTGGGGGCATTTTCATGAATAACCCTGCTGGCTCTGACCTTTGGGCACAACTGAGTCCTTTCCCCCAGCCCAGTTTCCTCTTCTTTCCACTTACCTTTCCCTCATTTCTTCTTCCTAGCCCTTCCCTCAGCCTGGATTCCCATTTCCCTGGTTCCTTGGGCTCCCCATTTCTTCATCAGTCTCCTCCTATTCCTTGTCTATGTCTTGCATCCAGACAGCCCTCTGCTTAGAGGAAATTATCTAACTCCAGAATCCCCCGTATGGACTGAAGAACCAGACCCACACATGTGCTGCCCTGGGCCTCAGTAAGCAGCCAAGCCCTGTCTGATTCCCAGTAGAGTCTGAACTTTGCTCTGTGTCGTGTTTAATTGTCTGTGACTCCCAGAGCTGTGTTGATTTGGTTAGGTGGTCTCTGTTTTCTCCACAGCAGGGCCTGGGTGATGAAGATGCAGGGACCGTAAGTCATTTAAGATCCTTGGTGTCCCTAGTCCATGGCCTTTGGTCCTCAACTTAGGATTCTTACAGAAGAGGTCCCTTTCTTGGGACTGTTCCATCTTTGATGTGAGTGGCAGAGCTTGGCATGTGGTTGGTGTTTAGAACATTTGGAATCTGACTGAATTATCTTCAGAGAATTTTTTAGCCTGTCCATATGTGATGGTTTGTACATGCTTGACCCAGAAAGTGGCACTATTAGAAGGTGTAGCCCTGTTGGAGTAGGTGTGTCACTGTGGGTGTGGGCTATAAGACTCTCATCCTAGCTGCCTGGAAGTAAGTATCCTGCTAGCAGCCTTCAAATGAAGATTTAGAACTCTCAGTTCCTCCTGCACCATGCCTGCTTGGACACGGTCATGCTCCCACCTGATGATACTGGACTGAATCTCTCTCTGAACCTGTAAACCAGTCCCAATTAAATGTTGTCCTTACAAGAGTTGCCTTGGTCATGGTGTCTGTTCACAGTAGTAAAACCCTAACAAAGACACCATAAAACTGGCTGTAGGGCTTAGAGCTCTGGTAAGAAAAATCTTATCCGGAGACATTACAGCAATGTGTCTGCTTGGAGGTGCTGGAGTCTGAGTCACAGGCTCTCTCAGCTAAGCAAGCTCATTAAAAAGATGCAGCTGCCTGTGGAATAGCATGATCAGGAATGGACAGGCCTGGTGTGTGGGGCTCCAGTGCCACAGTGTATGGTCAAAGATGCTGTGGACACTTTGCATCAAGTTGTCCATGAAGGACTTGGACACATTGCAGAAGTATCTACTGAGCATGTTCCTATGCCAGGGGCTGGATCATAGTGTCTGACCTTTGCCAGGCAGTGCCTGCGACCTACCTGTACCCGGTAGCACATCTGGATGAGAGCCCCGATGGGTGTTGTCTCCATGCCCCCTGCCTGCTGCTGCCTGTTGCAGTCAAGGAACAGGCAGGCCTGCTGAAATAAATGAGGAACTAAAGTTAAAGATCATAAGATAAAAATTCATAAAAGTGAAATGTTTGTGAAACTGGTAAGTTCACATTATTTCAGCCAACGTTTGTTAAATTTTAACTAAAAGACAAAGAAGATAAGCTGGAAAGGATGTAGTGAAGTCAAGAGAGGCACTCTGATAATGTTGAGTAGAGAGGATAAAATTACCAAAGGACACCGAAGTAGACATGGACCTAGAACAGAGGTTGGCTAACGCTCCCCATGAGAGGCCAGTACTTAGGCTTTGCAGACCATACTCTCTTCACTGCAGCCCTCAACCCTGCAATTAGAATGGAGAAGCAACAATCGAGCGCTGGCTGTGGTGCTGCTTCTGGTGCACATCATTAGTTCTAGCACTCCAGAGGCAGAGTTAGGAGGGTCTCTGTGAGTGTGAGACCAACCTGGTATATGTAGTGAATTCCAGAATAGCACTGCTATGTTGACAGATCCTGTCTCAAACAAAACCAACCAACACCCTCCCCCACAACAGACACAATAAAGCACAGGGAAATTAATGTGTTCCAAGAGACTATTATTCACAAGCAAGTAGCCACAACATTAGCGAATGATTGGATTCAAATGTGGACAATAGACTTGAGTAGACATTTTCCTAGCCAATGAGCATATAAAAATTGTTCAATATCACCAGTTGCTAGAAAATTGTGAATCGAAAGTACAGGGATATCTTAGCCACTTGCTGTCTTACTTAGCTTTTATAGGCATGATAAACCACCATGATCAAAGCAACTTGGCTGGGGGTGGGCCTTGGCATACATTTCCACATTACAGCCTATCAGATAAGGGCATCAGGGCAGGAACCTGGAACCAGGAACTGCAGCAGAAGCGGGGAGGAGTCCTGCTCACTCTGCTCACCTTGCTGTTTTATACCATCTAGGACCACCTGCCCAAAAGGTGGCACCACCCCCACTCACAGCAATCATTAAACAAAACCATGCACTGCAGGCTTGCCTTACAGGCAAATCTTATGTGGACATTTTCTGAATTGAGAGTCCCTTTCTCAAACGACTCTAGTCTGTATCAAATTGACCAAATATTAACTAAGAACACTCAGCTCATCTTTTGTGAGTATGCACACACACGCGCGTGTGCACACACACACACTCATATCTAAGGGGTCCAGTGACCCCAAAGTTGGGGTCCTCCTCAGTGCCTGTCCATCTTTCTTTGAGACTTTTCTGACTTATCTAGTGCCTTGAACTGGGGATGAACCAGGCTGATCAGGGTCAGGACTCTTGGGTTCCTTTGAACCCAGGTCCTGTTTCCTGTTTGAACTCCTTGTTACAATCCAGGTCACTCCCTATGTTGGTGCCACTGACTTTGCAAACCCCTGTATCAAGTGAGCACTGTTATCCAGGCCCACCTATCTCAAGACAGTGTCTGTCCTTCCCAGAGTGGACCTCCAGTTCCCAGAGAATAAAGTCCTGTCCTGAACTCTCTTTACCTCTGGCTTTGGCCTTGGCCCCGGCCACCGGCTTCAGTCTAGCTGATTCATGCTGCCCGTGCATTTCAGGGTCAGACAGGCTCAATCAGTGAGAGCCAGAACTTCAGGTTGTTAGATTGTCACGGCACCCTGATTTGTGAACTCTGCAAGCCTCACCTGGTGCAGTCCCTCTCACATCCACATGAATCAGGTAGCTCAGAAAACCACTGTCTGCCTTCCAGTCTGCTGCACTAGTGTATGACACTGTTTTTAGGGTCAAAAGAACCTCTGTTCCTCTCCTTCCCTCCTTTTGGCCTCAGTTACTCCTTGGCTTTATAGAACTCGCCCCAGATGTTTCTTTCATTCTTCTGACATCTTACTGGATAAAGCTCTTGACCTTTGCAGGCCAATTTCAGTGCCTTGCTTTCTCATCCTGTCCACTGTGGGATGCAATCAGGCATTCACAGCCTCCTGGGCTTAGCCAGCAGGAGAGAGTTTGCATTGGTGGTAACATACACAGGGACAGGGTCTTGGTATCTTTTGTCTTTTTTGTTTTGTTTTATTTTTGTTGTGCTGGTTTTTTTTTTTTTTTCAGATTAAAGTATTGTCTCTAAAGATTTATTTGTGTGTGTGTGTGTTGTATGCACATATTTATGGGTTCTCAAAGAGGCAAGAAGAAGTGGTCAGATCTTCTGGACCTGGTGTTACAGGTATTGTGAGCCATCCCATGTAAGTGCTGGGAACCAAACTCTGGACACCTTCAAGAGTAGCCAGTGTCTTAATGGCTGAGCCATTTCTTTAGTCATGTTGTTGATGAGACACACTGCATCCCATGCTGGTCTTGAGACCACTATATAGGCTTCAAACTCACTGCAGTCTTCCTAGCTCACCCACCTGAGTGGTGTTACTTAAGTGCATCGCCATGGCAGGCTGACGGTACTGTATTCCTCCTTGGTTTCCCATCACTTCTTTTTTTTTTTTTTTTTTTTTTTAGATGCTGACATGTATATATTTATTGACAAAGAAGGCCACAGCACACATTTTGGTGAAAAAATACAGCATATAGAACAACACTTCTATTTGATCACTTTTGTATATATATATCTAATCTAGGAACATAGATAATAGAGAAATATTTAGAAGGATAGGCACCAAAGGGCTGACAATTTTTGCACAGGGTAGAGAATTCTGGGGAATTTGTACTTTTTAATAATTTTCTTACTTGAAGATTGAACAATGAACAAGACCACTTTCATAAAGAGAATAAAGCCACCAAGGAGCTAGCTTCACACAGAAAATAGACTGCTAGGCAGCGGGGAAAGGGAACAAGATCATAATCAGGCCACTTCTCTTTACTATACTGGTATTCAAGACCCTTTCTCCACCCCAAAAGAAAGCCACTTTGCGGATTTGTTCATGCAATTAGAAGTTTGTCCCCCCAACTTTTCTACCATTAAACATTTAATACAGGTAAGGGTTAACTTAAGGCTGGAGAGTAGCATCTTACTGTGGTTCACAGAAGCCAATGGGTTCTCCGGGGGCTCCCCTTGCTCTCTCCTCTGTATGTGTCAGCTCCTGCAGGGTGATGATCAGATTCTCAAAAACCTGGCCCTTGTCATTCTCATTGTCACAGGCTTCTTTTGTGTGGCCCTCTGTTGGGAGCCGTAGTGAGCATGTCAGCATTTGCCATTCCAAGATGGTGCGGGCATCTTGTCCTCCCACAAGTAAACAAGTAACTAACTGCACAGCTGCAAAGGCAGAAAGCGCACCAAAGTCACTGGCCAATCCCGAGGCAGAATATTGGGTGATGAGTGAACAGCCAATCAGAAGTGAATACGTCACTCTAGGGTGTATTTAAGCTGGGCCTCTTCCTGTCTTCACCCCTTCCGCATCTTTTTGCTGTTAAGAGTAAAGCCTCGCTGTGGTAACTACCCGAATTCTGCCTCTCGTGTTTCTCTTCCACGGGTGAAAAGGGGACGCGGGAGGCACGCACAACAGCCCTCCTCACCACAGTGGGAACAATGGGCTATATGTTTGCGCTTCCTGGTTCTGCGCACCTCCCCAAAAGGATTGTTCTTTCTCCCAGCACCACTACTGGTGGAAGGACCCTGGATCTCAAAAATGTTAGGGGACTAAATGACCAGCACTTGGTCCTCAGATACAGCCCTGCCTAGGAAGGAAGAGCCACTTGAGGATGGCAGTGGTGGGTCCTCAGGCTCCACCAAGATCATATCCTCATCTGAATCATCAGGAGAGTCATCTATCTCTATCACATTGCAGTCAATACTGCTGATCATTATTGGTGGGGGGCTCTGAAATGCCATAGGGCTGAGTGCCCTGTCCATCACTGACTCAGACCTGGGCCGCTTAGGATTAATAAAAGTTTCCTCCCATTCCTCTTCCTCCCTTATCATCCTGATTAACTCCAGGAAATTGGGAAGGCGCTCGGGCTCGTTTGCATATACCCGGAGAAGATTCTTAAGCCTGAATCGAAGGTCTGTACTCATCTCAGCCCCTACCAGGAGCTGGTGCAGGCGAGCCTGGTTTGCCTCTTTCTCAGCAAATGCCCCTGCCTGGATAGCATTCTGCAGCTGCACCTCTAAGTGGATCACCTAGAGGGATGGTTTCTCTCCATGTTCCTGAACAGTGTTAACAAATTTACTGTGGGCTGTCACACTGCTCTCAGACTCCCCAAAGACCAGCTTCATTGCCCGCAAAAAATCCTGTACATCTAGGCTGGGATTAGCAGCTTGGAGCAAACGCATGACCTCCCGGGCAGGGCCTCTGAGAGTTCTCATTAGGCGTCTGACCTTTTCCTCCTCAGGCATATGCCAATCAGGCAGCACCCCAGTTACTTGGCTCAGCCAGTTTTCAAAGGTTTCTTCCCCCTCGGCTGGCTCTGCCCTCCCAGAGAACAACCTCATGTTTCTCCCTGCCATGCTGGCCATTAAAGGACCAAGACTCCTCCCCAGGGACCTCAGCATGGAATGAGCCCAAGGTGGCAAGGGTGAGTTCTGCCCCCGGCTGTTACCCAGGCGTGAAAGGATGCTAGCCATGCCTGACAACAGTGATAGGTGTTTTAGAAACAAAATAAAAATGCTTTATCTTCAGCAGTGCAGCAGTCTCCAATCTCAGCAGGGGATCAGCTGGGAAACTAGAGTATTTCCAGCCTCTGCAACCTGTGTCCTGCCGTGAGAAAGCTTGCCTCCAGGGTACGGTTGATGGACCTCGAGATCGACTGGGGGTCGCAGATCCTGATGCTCAGGATATCAAGACCCAGCTGTACAATCAGCTGCACTGAATTCAAGTTCAGATTCCTCTTTGATGAGCTGCTACTGCAATCCGATGGTAGCCAGAAGCTGTTGCCGTGTCCTCAGCTACGGATTCTCCCAGTGAGTCCAGTCGCCCCACAGGTAACCGGATTCGAATAGCGCCCCATCACTCCTATAGACATCAGCTTCACCTGAAGTCCAGCCAATGCTGATGTGTTGAAGCTTCTACCATAACCCAAGCCCAGGCTCAGGAAGATGGCTGCTCACGCTGCCCGGCTGGGGCCTGCACATCCCTGCAAAGACAACCAGGGAGGTTGTGCATGAGATTGATGACTGCTGTTTTTGGCCTCAGAAGAAACAGAACCCAGAGTATCTGGAGACCCTCCTTGGGAAATTAAAGGTGTTATTAATTCTTGGGAGTGGCCAGTGTGTCCCAGGCACAAGGTCAAAGGAAGAGAGATGCTCCTGCTGCCATGATGGAAATCTCTCCGAATCTGTGAACCAAATACATAATCTCTTGGGATCACTGCGATGGCTCAGTGGATTAGGGCACTTGCTGCCAAAGTTGACAACCCAAGCGTGATTCTCAGGACTCACATACTGGAGAGAACTAACTCCAAGAAGTTGCTCTCGTAGTACATGTGCTTCCTCCTCCCAATAAACAAGCATTAATTAATTGATTGATAAATTAATTCATGAGACACATTAAAAATGTGTTGTCTGTGTTAGTTGTTTTTGTCACAAAGATAAGGAAATTGATTAATATATGTTCATGGACACAGATGATCTTCAGAGAACCATATCCTGTTAGAGCCCCACTGGGAAGCACTGACTTTCCAGGCTGTGCTTGGTCCTAGGTCTAACTATCTACTGTCCTTTCTTAAGGACTGTATCTTGATCATCTTGTGTGGTAATTTCTTTTTATCTCCTTCTTCATGATAAAGTGTGGATTTGAATTGTCCTTGTGGCTAGTCAATTTAGCACAGGCTAGTCATCAGAGAGGAGGAAGCCACAGTTGAAAAAATGCCTCTTTAAGATTGTGTTAGGCAAACCTGTAGGGCATTTTCTTAATTAGTTGGGGAAGGTCTAGGCCATTGTTGTGTGTGTGTGTGTGGGGGGGGGGGTTGCTATCCCTGGGATGGTGGTGCTGGCCTCTATAGGAAAGCAGGCTGGGTAAGCACGGGAAGAAAGACAGTAAGTGGGCCTCAAGGTTTCTGCCTTTTGAGTTCCTGTCCTGACTTCCTTCAGAGATGAAATATTATAAGACAAAATAAACCCTTTCCTTCCCAAGTTGCTTTTGGTCAGGACATTTTATCACAGCAATAGAAACCCTGACTAGTGGTGGGGGCTGTAGAGATGACTCTGCTCTTCCAGAGGGCCTGGGGTTCGATTCCCAGCACCCACATGGCAGCTTCACAACTGTCAGTAACTTCAAGATCTGACACCATCACACAGTTCTACATGCAGGCAAAACACCAATGCACATAAAATAAAAATTTAAAAAAAAGAAAAGAAACCCTGACTAAGATATCCCTCAAAGGTTTATGTATTGAGTGAAGGCATTGTTCTCAGTGTAACAGTATTGGAAGGTAGGCCTTTAAGAGGTGACTAGATCATGAGGCCATGACCCACAAATGCTGTGGTGTAGTTGTGGATTAATAAAAGGCTATTGAGAGGTGGTGGAAATCCAAGGGGGCGGCCCTAGTAGGAGGAAGTAGATGTTAGGGGTGGGCATGGCTGAGGGGTATATTATAACCTTTCCCTTTCATCTCTTGGCTTCTTCACACTGTGTGGTGAGCAGCTTTTCTCCAACACTGTCTCCTTGCAGTAAATGTTCTTTCCCATCATGGAGCCAAGAGATCATGGACTGAAAGTTCTGAGACCATGAGACAGAATAAATATTTTCTCATTTGGACTAACTTCGTCTCCTACCTTGTCTAAGTAACAGACACCTGACTATCACGTACATTCTTCTGTAGCACACAGAATGGGACAGATTCTTATTTTCACACCATGATCCTCTGGTATCAGGTACAGTGGGACAGGTAGAGATGTCCTCATCCTGAGACTGAGGGTAGGAAAGAGATAGTAAGAGCAACACATAGGCACACACACACACACACACACACAGAGAGAGAGAGACACACACACACACACAGAGAGACACACATACACACAGACACACAGAGACACACACACAGAGACACACACACAGAGACACACACACAGAGACACACATACACACAGAGACACACACAAGAGACACACACAGACACACACAGAGAGAGACAGAGAGACAGAAACAGAGAGGGGGGAGAGGGAGATTTCAGACTCTGAGTGCATGTGGTACCTACTGGGTGCTGGGGAGCTGTCTCTCAGATAAACCACTAACTTTTTTTCAACTCCTACACAACCTACTTCGTTACTGATTTTGCAACTAGTTCTCATTGTGCAAGAACTGGCATGGTTGTGGGGAGAGAAGAAGGATGGAAGAGGGAAGGAAGAGCCAAGGTCTGTGCCCTCTCACTCCAGCCCCACTCGCTCCAGCCCTGCTCCCTCCTGCCCAAAGGTTTTTATTTATTTATTATATGTAAACACCCCATAAGAGGGCATCAGATCTCCTTACAGATGGTTGTGAGCCACCATGAGGTCAGAACCTCTGGAAGAACAGTCAGTGGTCTTAACTGCTGAGTCATCTCACCAGCGCACCCCCGCCCCCACCCCCTCCTGTCTCTTTAGAAGCTATTTGACACGCACTGTCCTGAAATAGACTGGAATATACATAGCTGTTATCCTGACTGGTCCACTAGGGAGCAGGTCAGTTTCGGTTCAGTGAGACTGACCTCCGGGCTCCCCAAGTCGGGAGCTTGAACTTTCTGCTCTCAGGGACTTGATGGCGGCCCTGATGAGGTTTTCTTCCTGGATCTGCTGGCCAGGACTTTCTCATGCTTGATCACAGGATAAGATCTCTTTTGTTCTACACTGATCTGTTAGACCCCTTCGTCCTATTGGAGGTTTGACTTGTGTGCAAACACAGGCTAGAAAAAGCTTAGCTGTGAACCACGAACATGTCTATACATATGAAGAGAGAGGGATGGAGTCCTTCACAAGACATGAGCCTCACCACCGACAGGAGCCAGGGACCTCACCGCTGACAGAGCCAGTCTGACTGGGGCCCTGTCCCACTGACTAGCTGTGTGGAAAGAAAAAAGTTGCTTAAGCCTTCTGTGCCTCAGGTTCCCTCCTGACCAGGGATCATGGTCGGACAGCTTTTGAAAGATTCTTGAGTGGGTGTCCATTTCTGCACTGTGATATCTGGTGTGTTCAAAGCACCCTGTAAGAGGGTCTAGTTCCCGCCTTGGGCTCCAGCTGTTCCATTTGTTCACATACCCTTGCCTTCCTTCTGACTCCCCCTTCCTCATGGGTGACTCTATTATGCTCTGGAAGAATGATTTTTTACCAAGTTACAGTACACTTTCTCTGTTATGCGTAGGTGGGGATTTAGGCTGAGAATGGACAGTAAGTTACAACCATCCTCTCTGTGATGCCTCCCAGGTGACCATTCATGCCTGATCCGTATTGTTCCTGACAACTGGTGCAACACAAGTTTAAGGCAGGTTTGTAGTTTTGTACAGCCAGTTTCTGGAAACCAGTGCCTGGAAAAACATTACCAGTATGCATCATTACCTCACTCATTTCTTAAATTTTTATCCATATTCTGTTGCATTTATTAGATGCAGTGGGTTAAAGCATTCATATGCATCTATGGAAAAATGTATCCTCAATTTTGAAATTATTTGTTCAGATTTATAATTGTTTTATCCTGTCTCCCGATGTGTACTAACTTGGAGTCTTCCCATGTTGAGTAAGGTCTTCTATCCCAGGCTGGACTCAACGTTGCTGTGTTGCTGAAGATGACCTTGAGTGTCCTTTGGTCACTCAGCCCCAGCCTCCGAGTGCTGAGATTAGAGGTGAGCACCACCATGCTTGGTTTATGATGGTCTCAGGATTGATTCCAAGGCTTCATGCATGTTTGGCAAGCTCTCTACCACTTGGGCCATTTCTCCAGCCCCTGGAATTTCCTTCTGGTTTGTTGTTTTTGTTATTGGTGTTGGAGTTTTGCTCTGTCAGTTTTGCTAATGTTTTATGGTATAAGTTTTCCTGGTTCTCATGCACACTGAAGAATGTTTCAGTATTTTTCCTCTTTGTGTAATTTTTTGTTTTCTATGATTTTATTTTACAACAAACTTAGCTGCTTTACTGGCACTTTACAACCTTAATACATTTAAACTAAAGTCTTTGTCTCTTTCTCTTTTAACTCCATCTGTCCTCTCTTCTCTCGTTCTTTTCCCTCTATCCCAACATTTCCTCCCTCTCTTTTCCCCTCCATCCCTTCCTTTCTTATTTCTTTGTCTCAGATTTGAGCTGGCCATGTCTGGGACATGGTCATATTCATTTCATTATTTCTTATAGAAATGAGAAAATATAGCATACCTTCTCCATACTGGCTTTATCTAAGCAGTGGTTCTCAACTGGTGGCTTGCAACCCCTTTGGGGTTAAATAGCACATATCTCACATATCAGATAATTGTATTACCATTCATAACAGTAGTTCAATTACAGTTATAAAGTAGCAGTAAAATAATTTTATGGAGTGAGGGTGGGGGTCACTACAACATGAGGAACTGTATTAAAGGACCACAGCGTTAGGAAGTTTGAGAACCACTGATCAACAGTCAGCATGTAAGAGACTTTCAGAGAGTCTCCATGAGGCAGAGAACACTTAGTTTATTTGTTGGCACTTACTTATCCTGTAGGGTTTTAAAAATTTTGAAGCCATTATTTGTAGAATTCTGCGAATTTGCATGGACCATTTGAATGTCACCCATTAGGCCTGGAAGGAACTATGGAAACCATCTCAGATGTTACTACAGATTATAAGCCAATTTTCCTTCAATACATTTAGATTTTCCTGCACAGTGTCCTTTTAAGACACTAGGGCTGGCTGCACTGTGAACTTGTGACAGTCACACAGACATCCAGAGGATCAGTGGTCAACACTGGGATTAAATTCTCCAGGACAGCACTGGTTGTGACTCCTAGCTGCAGATATCTCCATGTCCCCAGTCCCCACTGTTCCTGATGCCTTTCAGGGACCTCTCTCATTCAAAGGGATGATGCTCTTGGACTCTGGGGCCCCTGCACTGAGGACTTGCTGTCCTAGCCCTTATCCCTGTCTGCAGAGCTATTCTGTCCTCTGAAGGGCTCCAGGACTCTGGCTCCCTTCCCAGGCCCTCTGAGTCCTTGTCCTGGACAGCATGGATTCCTTCTCCTTTCTTCCACGGCCCTTCTCTAGATCCCATAGTGCATGAAAATAAGCTAGTGTGCCTCATTCATACTTGTAAATTATCTCCCTGTCGTTCCCACCAAACCTGTGGTCTTTACCAGTCAGTTCAGTCAACAGGAAGGGCCTTCTTATCCATGGGGCCTCTGTGCTAGAGATGCAATTTTAATAATGGAGAAATAATGTTTAATAAAGGAAGAAACAAATTAGATGAACACTATGGTACAATTTCTGTTTCATGTAAGGACTGTTTCAATGTTCTTTTACTGTCTTTCAAACTTATTGTAATAATTCATCTCAATACCTAAAAATCATCTTTCAGTTTCAGATGAAATCCAGAAATTTTCTGAGCTCAACATGTATAATAACCCTTAGAATAGCAAGTGATTAAAGATCTAAATCATAGGAGCTCATGGAACCAGGAAGTTTCATGCATGTACGAATAGCATGGTCTCTGTTTGCAAGCTTAACTCTGAGTATTGAGGCCTCTGGTTACTTTCTGACCATGGACATTCTGAGAACCTGAAGTGGGCAGGTGGACATGTCCAAATGCTAAGGCGGCATTTGCCACAGGCACTGTGAGCCCCAGTGGCATGGTCTCTTTGCTTGCATCCCCACTGAGACCTGCAGAACATGTGGCTTCTCTAATGTCCCAGGATAAGATGGTCTCTGTTGTCCCCTGCACCTTCACTGCACACCCCCTATGTGGGTAACATGATTTGCTGGCTTCATATCCCATCGTCCTAGTAAAGGATGACTTAATCCCCAAATGTACTTTCTGCAGAGCAGCAGCCTTGCCCTTTGACTTGTCAACTCATTTTAGTCTCCTCTTCTGTCATTTGTTTTTCATTATATCTGGTGTCTGTAAATGAGGTGATGTCAGGTAACTAAAGTCAATTAACCACAAGCCTCTTGGTTATGAAAGAGTCTCTTGCTGACAAGGAAGGAAGTAGACAGATGGGACAGTGTTCTTGGTAGGACATTGTCCTTGTGAAGGTTATACTACAGGACATATATCCCAGGGTAACCTGAAAGGTCATTTGAGCCACCCTGTCATATACAAACACATGTCAGGAGCCCGGGATGTGGACAGCTGAGGGTCTAGCTTTGAGCTCCTTGTGTCCTGTGCAAAGTGTTACAGGATCCCATGTGTACAGCATCCTCTTGTTGAAAGTAAGTCTCTTGGGACACATTCTCTCCCCCTCTATGGCACACCCCCAGGTACAGGCTCTTTGCTCCCTGTGCTCTGCTGGGTTCTGTCAGCTGACTGTTGTCCACAGCTGTGGCTTGCTTCAGACTTATGGTCCCTCTGTGATTGGTTCTTGAACTTAGATTCATAAACACGGCCAAAAGACCTATTAGTTTTTAATAACTTGTAGCAGAAGGACTGGGTTCCCAAAACTCCCAAAGGAAAATACGGAGACCTGCTTATCTCTGCCCTGGGGTTGTTTCCATGTCACCGACTGTTCCTGTAACTTGAGGCTGTGTGCACAAAAATCCAGTAGCTGTCAGACTGGCAGAGTCCTTTCTCTGACTCTACATTAAACCCTCAGGTCGGAGGCTCGCTTTTTTGTCTTTAGGCAGAGAGTTGAGCCTCCCCAATGACAGATTCCCACAGTCTGGGTGTGAAAACCGAGCTCTGCAAAAGAAAGGAAGGCGGGAGAACACCCACCCATGTTCTTTCGCTGTCTGGCCTGTCTCCAGGGAAAGTGCTAGCTAGTCTCGGGAGCATTCAGCTAAGAGTGTTTAGGGAGCAGGCGAGCAGATTCTGCTTTCAGGGTGTGCAAAAACAGAATCCTAAGGCAGAGGCGGCTTAAGAATCTTAACCCCGCCTCTCCCGGAGGGGGTGTGGCCTTCTGCTTTCCGCTTTAGGGTCTGCAGCTCTGGTTACAGACCTGGGAAGGGGAGTGTCTACTTAGGATTGGTGCAGGCTTGGGAGGGACCCGCTGTTCTGTCCAGCCCACGTTTCTTTGATAGTCTATATAAAAATCATAACTCAAAACACACAGGTCAATCCTGCTGAAGCCAGTTTGAGAAGACCACAGCACCAGCACCATGCCTATGATACTGGGATACTGGAACGTCCGAGGAGTGAGAGAGGGGTCCACTTGGAGGGTGGGACTGGGATGTGAAGCAGAAAGTTCTTAACAGCAGGGGCCCTTCTAACAGCGGATACGCCTCTGGCCTCGCTAGAATCGTCTGCCTGCTGCTCTCTGCGCTCAGGAGCTTACATACTCGGGTGGCTCTGTGTGTGTGTATGTGTGTGTGTACGCGCGCGTATGTGTGTGGTGTGCACATGTATGTAGTGTGCACATGTCCGCGCGGGGTGGCTGCGTTTGTAGAGTGTGGGAGGTCTCAACGGGTGAAGTCCCCACAATTTCTGACCTCTGTCTCTGGTCCTCTTTTCCAGCTAACACATCCGATCCGCCTGCTCCTGGAATACACAGACTCAAGCTATGAGGAGAAGAAATACACCATGGGAGACGGTAATGACACCTTTCTGGTTAGATACCTGTTTCCCTCTTGCCTATCAAACTATGCCTAGACTTCCTGGTATTTAGCCTTGCTAGTCTCCCTCTAGCTGAAGCGAGAGGCTGCTGCTTCTAGAAACTTCTTTGAGGGTGCAGTTTGGTTTTTCAGTGTAGAACACTGAGGATGGAGTTCCTGATCCATTTGTATTTATAATTAGACAGGATTCATTATTGGGGTCATATTGGGTCCAGGTTCCTTTTATTGCCAGTTGTTTGAATAACAAGATGGAGATCCTTCTCCATCTTGAAAAGTGACTCGATGTAACAGGTTGCTGATTCTCTGACTTAGGGGTTCTTGCTACTGGTCGAATATCTGTAATAGGGTGGGACACTGGGTGATTCCGTTTGACATCCTCTTGTTCACCACAGCTCCAGACTTTGACAGAAGCCAGTGGCTGAATGAGAAATTCAAGCTGGGCCTGGATTTTCCCAATGTAGGTACAGGGAAGGGGAGGTTTGGGGAAGTCCTGGTGTCCTCACCTCATTTCTTGGCCTGGCTGAGGGAGCTTGAGATCAGTGTTTCTGCTCACCTGCTCCATCCCTGCTGGCTGCACAGTGTTTCTGTGATGGGCTGTGTCCCAGCTCTCCCATTCAGTGGGCAGCATGAACACAGAGGCACACTGAGTGCTGGGCCCCATGTCTGTCCTTACCCAGGGAAAGGTTTCAGGTACTCCATAACCCATGTGACTGTCCCTGCTTGTTCATCCAGCTGCCCTACTTAATTGATGGATCACACAAGATCACCCAGAGCAATGCCATCCTGCGCTACCTTGCTCGCAAAAACCACCTGTGTGAGTGGGGCTGGCCGCAGGGTGGGGAGTGGCGGAGACTCTCCTCAGCTTGGCTGGGTTGGGATGCTGAGTGTGCTGTGTGTGCTCCAGGCGGCGAGACAGAGGAGGAGAGGATCCGTGCAGACATTGTGGAGAACCAGGTCATGGACACCCGCATGCAGCTCATCATGCTTTGTTACAACCCTGACTTTGTGAGTGGCCGGGGGGTGGGGCAGACAGGGTTAGAAGCAGGAGTTCAAGTCTTGCATTCGGACCTGTAGCATCTTCCTTCAGTCATGAGCCATGTTACTGATTCTCCAAGCTTTCCGATCTTACTGTTATCACCCTGGCAACCCACATCCACACTGTGAAACTATCCCTGCTAGTCTTAGGATATGGTTGAGATTCTGCTGGTGAACAGTTGATCTAAGTTACTCAGTACAGTTGTAAATCTCTGCTAGACTGACCTCTTCCAGTGTGCCATCTTACCCAGTGTTTATACCAAAAGCCGCCAGGATGAAATTAGCGGATGTGCAGTTGTTTTATTGGTAAAAGTACCTGCTACATAGCATGAAGGCTTCAGTTCAGTATGAATCCTTAGCGTCCTATAAAAACACCCTAGTGTTGCAGCCTAGGAGGGGTTCTTGGGTTTTGCTGAGCAATGAGGCCAGTCAGTCTTTGAACTCTAGATTTAGTGAGAGACCCTGTCTCAGAAATAAGGTGGGCAGTGGTTGAGAAAGATACTTAGCATCAACATTGCTCCCCACCCCCCATGCACCAACAGTCACCAGTATACTCCTTGATGATGAAAGTAAGTTATGTCTACACTGGCCTCACACATCTATCCAGTTCTTTCCCCACAGGGAAAGAATTGTCTTAGGTAACAATAGAAAACCAGGACATCTTCCTAGTAGGCAGCTCTGGGTCAGCCAGAGGAACTTTGATGCCTTTTCCTTTCAGTATTAGTCACTGGTCAAAACTGAAGCGCACCCTTCAATGATCTGATCTGTTCTCACGCTTCCCCATCAATCCAGTGTGACTGTCTTCTCCTGGCGTCTTTGCGCCCTTTGTTTCTGTGGCTCCGTTGGATCTCTGGGGCCCAAACACGCAAGGTGCTCAGGAGATACTGGGTGTGACTCACAGCACCTGGTTTGGACCTCAGTGGGGACAGAGTTCAGGGGCAGTGTGAAATTTCTGCCAGGCTGTCCATCACCTCCGACATGAATTCTGTCACCAGTACAATAGTGATGTGTTCAGTGGAATCCTAGACAGGGAGCTGGCCCATTCTTGGGAGGGTGGCTGTTCCATTGTAAAGCCCTCTCTGCTGGGGAGCCTCTGACTACAGGTGGTGACAGCTGTTCTCTGCCTCAGGAGAAGCAGAAGCCAGAGTTCTTGAAGGCCATCCCTGAGAAAATGAAGCTCTACTCTGAGTTCCTGGGCAAGCGGCCATGGTTTGCAGGGGACAAGGTAAAGGGAGGGGTGGGGAGGAGACGCCATTCTTCCCAGGTGCTAAATTCCAGTGCACTCACCCTGGGCTTCCTGCAGGTCACCTACGTGGATTTCCTTGCTTATGACATTCTTGACCAGTACCGTATTTTTGAGCCCAAGTGCCTGGACGCCTTCCCAAACCTGAAGGACTTCCTGGCCCGCTTCGAGGTGATGCCCTGATCCTGCTTCCCCTTGGGTTGTCTTCTTTCTCAGATCCATGATGCTTTCTAGTCCCAAGACTAGGAAAATAACCAGGATTTCCTGAGCTTTCCGTAAACAACTGTATTGGGCAATATTTATCCCTTCAAAATTCCAAAAGATTGATGTGATTCTGAGTCCCATTGAGCAGATAAGGAGCCTGGTACTATGGAGGGTACTCACATAATCAAGGTCTCTGCACCTGCAGCTTTACCGGGTTCTGGGGCAGCATTCAATGACTATCCCTGCTTTGAGTCACAAGTAAAAGCTTCAGGCCCTTGAACAACCTCATTTTCCTGCCTAGGATCCCTGGCAAGGCAGAGCATTAGGAGAGTGAGACAGGCAGGACTAATGTGACATATTCAGATGGAAGAAAGTTCAGACCTGATCTGCAGAGCACTGAGAGCCCAGGGCTCCAGACCTGATCTGTAGAGCACCGAAAGCCCAGGGCTGAAGGTGGTACCTCACTGAGTAGACGTGTGAGGTGTGAGTGCCTTCCGTGTTGGGGGACATTTAGCCTGAGTATGTGCCAGTGCATTGTTTTCTCCCTTACATTCTTTTCCTCTTTCATGTCATAGGGCCTGTCTGTGAAATGGGGTCAATTTTTTTTTCTTCACTATTATTCTCTGGCGTTCTCCTCTATATGAGGTTCATGTTGGGCCCCAGGGGGCATGCAAAATGCTGCCATCTTGGGACAGAGTCAGCAGAGAGCTGTGGAAAGCCAGACTGTAAGATGTTTTTGATGTTCCCCAGGGCTGTTGAGCCCAGCCTGGACCTCACCTCCATCAGACTGGGGTTGTTCAGACATCTAGGAATTAGATGCATTGACCCAAGGGTTTTTCAAACTGCAGTCTGTTGGCCGTGACCATTTTCCATCAAGGGATACACTTTCTCTGCTAATTCTATCTTTGTCTCTGTCTCTTCTCCCTCTCTTCTTCCTTGTCCTACCCCTCTCTCCCCAGAGCTGAGGGCTAAACCCAGGGCCTTGTGTTTACTAGACAAGCATTCACCCACTGAAACCCCCAGCCTTGGGTCAGGTTGAGTATCCTGGGAAGCTGCAAGAGTTGGCGCCACTGTGGGGTGGGTGGATGGAGAAACAGTGCAGCACCTTACCTTAGCTTGTGTGTGTTGTCTGTGGTGGATCTCTGCGCACCCTCTGGAATTGTCTGTGTATTCTCCTTAGTGTATGGCTTACAGTGCAACCTCCAGTCACATGGAGTGGTCCCTGTATTAGGGATGGAGATGAGGACAGCCAGAGTGCAGTGAGAGTGGACTGAGCAGCAGGTAGATAATTAACTCCTCTCTCAGGAAATTCATTAGAATCCTGTTCAGCTTTTCTTCCTGGCCTGTTCTCTTGTTGTTCCCTTTCTTGCATGATTTGCTGAGTCACGGGGTGCTTGGCTGTCTTCCTAAGTACACGCAGTCAAGTTTTGCCTCCTTTGTCCTGTTAGATTCCTCCTCTGTGTGTAACACGAGCTAGAAAGAGCTTCCCCAGGAACAGGATCATGTCCATGCAGAGAGACAGCTGGTCTCCTCAGGAGGGCTGAAGAGGGGTAGAGAAGCAGTGTGTGTGTGTGTGGGGGGGGAGGGTTGTGGGGGTGTGGGAGTGTTGGACTGTGGGGGGGTATGTGTGTGGGTGTGTGTGGGGTGGGTATGTGTGTGTGGGGTGGGTATGTTGTGTGGAGTGGGTATGTGTGTGTGTGTGGTGGGTATGTGTGTGTGTGTGGTGGGTATGTGTGAGTGTGGGGTGGGTATGTGAATGTGGGGTGGGTATGTGTGAGTGTGGGGTGGGTATGTGAATGTGGGGTGGGTATGTGTGAGTGTGGGGTGGGTATATGTGTGTGGGAGGTGGGTATGTGTGAGTGTGGGGTGGGTATGTGTGAGTGTGGGGTGGGTATGTGTGAGTGTGGGGTGGGTATGTGTGTGTGGGAGGTGGGTATGTATGTGTGGGGTGGGTATGTGAATGTGGGGTGGGTATGTGTGAGTATGGGGTGGGTATGTGAGTGTGGGGTGGGTATGTGTGAGTGTGTGGTGGGTATGTGTGAGTGTGTGGTGGGTATGTGTGAGTGTGGGGTGGGTATGTGTGAGTGTGGGGTGGGTATGTGAGTGTGGGGTGGGTATGTGTGAGTGTGGGGTGGGTATGTGTGTGTGGTGGATATATGTGAGTGTGGGGTGGGTATGTGTGTGTGGGAGGTGGGTATGTGTGTGGGGGGGTGGGTATGTGTATGTGGGAGGTGGGTATGTATGTGTGTGTGGTGGGTATGTGTGTGTGGGAGGTGGGTATGTGTGAGTGTGGGGTGGGTATGTATGTGTGTGTGGTGGGTATGTGTGTGTGGGAGGTGGGTATGTGTGTGTGTGTGTGTGGGGGGTGAGCAAGAGAGCAAGAGCACACAGAAGGCTGCTCCTGAGCAGGCTGAATCCAGCCCTGTTTCACTAGCTGTGTGAGTCAGGAAGTTCCTCAGCCTCTTTGGACTTCAGGTTCCTTCCTGCTAACTGATCTTGCAAGACTGATGGATAGGTTTTTTTCCCCGAACCTATATTGTAATTTTTAGTGAGTGTAAAACAGCTTATGCAGGATCCAGTCTCCCCTTTGATATGGGGAATGGAAGAGTTCTCTTGCCTGAGCTGGGAGCTAAGCAGGCTGCTCTGTGCTCCAGCATGGAGTCCAGGACAAAGGCTGTTCCTGCCCTGGGGCTGCTCCTCTGAGTGGGGCTGAGCTCCTGCTGTGTCCTTTCCGATTTGCAGGGCCTAAAGAAGATCTCTGCCTACATGAAGAGTGGCCGCTACCTCTCAACACCTATATTTTCAAAGATGGCCTACTGGTGTAACAAGTAGGCCCCTGCCATGCTGGCACGCACAGGGAGGACCTGTCCACACTGGATCCTGCAGGCCCTGGGTAGGGACAGCACCCTGCCCTTCTGCACTGTGGCTCCCGGTTCTCTCTCCTTCCTGCTCCCTTCTGCAGCTTTGTCAGCCCCAACTCCTGACCCAACCATACAACCCTTTTCTGAGATTTGAGGTCTGTCCTGAACTCAGGCTCCCTAGAATTACCCAGATGGTCAATGCTCGTGCAGCCTATTCCTGGTGGAGGAGCTGCCCCAGGCCTGTCTCATCTACAATAAAGCCTGAAACACACTTGCCCTGTGTTGTGTCTTTCTCTTTTGCTCTTTGGCCTTGCCAAGCATCACAGCTGCTTCCAAACAGTCTGAGCTCGGAGCCTGTGTTCCCAGGCTCTGAAACCAGCTTTGACATATCTTGGTTCTAGTCTGAGACCTTCACAGCAGGGATTAAGCTCTTTAGAGCAGTGGTTTTCAACCTATGGGGCATGATCCTTTTGAGGGGGGTTGCATATCAGATATCATGCATATTATGATTTATAATAGTTGTTAGCATTCTGTCTAAACTCCACCTCCACAGTTACCTGGCAACCGCCAGGTAGGTCTGATCCACTATAAAAGGGGCTGCTTGCCCCCTCCTCACTCTCTTACTCTTAATCTCTTACTCTCTTACCCTCTCTCTCTCTTACCCTCTTGCCTCTCTGTCCCCTCCCTCCCCTCCTCTCTCTCCACGTGGTCATGGCCGGCCTCTACTTCTCTTCTCTCTTATCCTTCCACCTTCTTCTCCCCATCTTTGCCCTATCTCCCGAATAAACCTCCTCCCCCTTGAAACCGTGTGGTCTGGAGTGGTCTGTTCTGAACTGCGGTCGGACTTTTTCTAACAACTAACAATAGTAGCAAAATTACAGTTGTGAAGTAGCAACGAAAATGATCTTATGATTGGGGGGGGGGGGGGTTGTTACCACATCATGAGGAACCGTATTAAAGTGTCATAGCATTAGGAAGGTTGAGAACCACTGATTGACAGTCAGCATGTGAAAGGATAAAGTGTGCTGGCAGGGAATCTCCTTCACTGTGGCATGCTGGGAATCTCATTCACTGTGGCATGCTGGGAATCTCATTCACTGAAGCAAGCTGGGGCTTGGAACTGTGAAGAGCTGTATCTCTGTGAGGGATGATCTCTCCACCTTGTGCATTGCCACGGCTGTGTCAGTATTAGGTCTCTAGGCTATTGTCTCTACTGAGTCTCTTTTGCTTTGGAGCTCTACTGACACGGAGACCTCCATTCTTGGTTAATTCTTTTCTACCCGGGAAAACTGAATTGAATATTACATCACTCTCAGTTAGTTATTGTTTGTGTTTTCTCTAATGTCCATGCACCCCCCTTTCAGGGAAGCTGTTTAATATTGTGAAATTCTTTCAGTTCTTGGAGAACTGATTCTGCTTTAGTCAACTCCAGTTTGAGGGCTGAAGAGATGGCTCAGAGGTTTGGAGCACTGGCTGTTCTTCTAGCAGACCAGTGTTTAATTCCAGTACCCACATGATTGCTAACAGTGCTTTCTGTCTCTAGTTAGGGGCCCTGCCTCTCTCTCCTTTGGCCTCTGGGTGTACTGCATGCATGTGGTCCATAGACATACATGCAGAGAAAATATTCATATGCAGAAAATTAAAAAAATAAAAATTACACACACAAAATAAAATTTAAAAATGAGCCAGAAGATGAGTGAATTCTTTCTGTAATGTTCAGATGTCTATCGCCCACTGGCCTGGTCATCTACTATCTTTCTCTCTATCATGATCTGGGACTGTCCCACTGTCTCCTGACTAGTCAGGTCTGGACTGAATACATCCATGGATTTGTGGCTTTTCCTCTTGCAGTAAACAGATTGGGGTGTTGTGGGGTGACAAATCACAGACCAATTACATGACAAATAGCATATGCATACCCACATAATACCCAAATAAATTGTTTCTATAATATACAGACAATATCTTCTATTGATTCTGTCTCTTAGAGAACCCTCACCACTACACATAGCAAAAACTGATCAATGAATAAGTTCGTTCACATACTCAATGCATAATTCTACAGGAAGTGCATTAATTTAAGGCCTTTTTCTCTATCCAGAGTAGCTAGAAGAATTACCTTAAAATACAGCTCTAAGGAGATGTGCAGGAAAGAAATCTTTTAGAGGTAACCTATCTTTCTTTGTCCTAAAAATCTCGGTGTGTTATGGGTCTCAAGGAGAAAACAACCTGTCTGCTTGCACATTTTATCCAGCTTATGGTCGTGAGGAAGTTTGAAAGCACGTATGAGCAGTTGCCTGGGACTGCTGCTATGGTTACCTCTGTCACTGATGCCTTGGCCCCATGACTATCACCAGGCACTTATGCAGTCACTTTTGGCCTTCCTGAGACAGGGTCCTAGTGAAGCCACTGGCAATGAAAATGAACACATATTCTTCTCATCATGATGCACTTCTTTAGAAAGCTCAGTGGATCCTGCATGGCCCTATCCTGCAGCTCTGGAGGAATTACTATGTGTGAGGGGGTCTAGCTGCCTTTTCCTGAGTTTTGTATCTCCCAGAGAATGATCTATGAAGCAGCACTTTAGGTTTTGAATTTGAGAGTTTTCTTAAGTATATGGCAAAGTAAAAGAATTAATAGTAAGAGATGATTGATAGATGGATAGATAGATAGATAGATAGATAGATAGATAGATAGATAGATAGATAAAAATAGGAAAGCATTAGCAAATTAGGTGCTCAATATATCCAGGAGAAAATGGCTGGGGAACTAAGCAGGATTGGATTGAGGTTTCACTCCATGGCTTAGCTTTCCACAAATGAATCTTTCTCTTTCTCTCTCTCTCTCTCTCTCTCTCTCTCTCTCTCTCTCTCTCTCTCTCTGAGAAAAGGGTTTCTCTGTGTAGCCCTGGCTGTTTTGGAACTTGCTTTGTAGACCAGGCTGGCCTCAAACTCCCAGAGATCCTCTTGCTTCTGCCTCTTGAGTGCTTAAATTAGAAGTGTGTACCACCACCATCCAGCCACTGTAGGCACGTTTTTAACATGGGTTTGACAACAGTAACATCTGTTCACTTTTAATTGTTCTCAAGGTGGATGATTTTTACTCTCAGGGTCTCTGAGACCCTCTGTCACAGAGCTGGGAAGGGTGCCATATCATCCCCAGGCAAAGGGCCTGGGAGAAAACTTTGAGACTTGGTTGCTTGGGTTTGAAATGGGTGTGTGTATGGGGTGGGGTAGGGCAGTATGCAGCCCTTATCTAGATCTAGCTACCCAGAGAGCTCAAGCAACATGCAACACGTTATCAACACAGTGTGCATTAAATTCAGCCTGTAAAATTGCCATGTGTTATAGGATATTTTTATGTATTGAATTACTACAGTTTGGGCCAAATGTAATAAAACAAAAGGTTAACTGTAAAGATTCTGTCATATGTGGGTTTTTTGTTTGATTGTTAAAACAGGCTTTACCTGACAGGCACAGGTGAGAATGGACACAGTGTTGCCCAACATTTTTCATGAGACTGCTGCTGATAATAGTAAGAGCTCTGTTACGGGTCACAGATTTACCTAGCTGTAGTTCACCTTTGGGGGCTCCTTTTGAAGAGCAAGTGTAAGTCCTCAGTTGGTTTACTGTTTCTCTCTTGCTTTTCCTTTGGGTGATTTTGGGAAAATAAGGTTTAATCTTGGACAAGCAAACCCAGTTAGTAGTCTTTTATTTTGTCATTTTAAAAAATTTTATTGTAAAAATTTTTTTATTGTGAACAGATTCTTTTCTCATAAAATATATCCTGATTATAGTTTCCTCTCCCTCTACCCCTCCCAGTTATTTCTCCTTTCCCCTCCCCTCTGGATCCACCCTCTTTCTATCTCTCATTTGAAAAGAACAGGCTTCCAAGAGGTAACAACCAAAAATGACAAACTAAAATCTAAGATGAAGCAAAACCCATTACATTGAGGCTGGACAAGGCAACCTAACAAAAAGAAAAGAGCACAAGAATCAGAGACCACTCGTTCCTATACTCAGGAGTCCCATAAAAATACTAAGCTGAAAGCTATAACATGTATGCAGGGGACTCAGTGCATCCCCATGTAGGCCCTGTGCTTGCTGCTTCAGTCTCTGAGTTCATATAAGCCTTGCTTAGTTGATTCAGACGGCCTTGTTCTCATGGTGTCCCACATCTTTTCTGGCTCTTATACTCTTTCTGCCTCATTTTCTGCATGGTTTCCTGAACTCTGAGGAGAGAGATTTGATGGAGACATCCTATATAGAGATGTGCATTCCAAGGAGTTGCTCTCTCTGTAGTGTCTACCTGTAGGTCTCTGGATCTTTCCTCCTCTGCTGCAAGAGGAGGCTTCTCTGATAATGACTGAATAAGGATATAGGGTATAGAAAAATATCATTAGTATATATATATATATGTGTGTGTGTGTGTGTGTGTGTGTGTGTGTTTACATTTCTCCTTTGGTAGCTTTCAGAGTGTCTGAAGTATATCTGGATCTTGAGGTAGAGCCATTTCCAACTTTCTAAGGAACCACCACATAGGTTTCCATCATGGCTGTACAAGTTTGCACTCCTGCCAGCAAGAGTAGTGTTGCTTTTATTGCACAACTCTGCCAGCACAGGCTGCCACTTGTGCTATTGATCTTAGCCATCCCGAAAGGTGTAAGATAGAATCTCAAAGTAGTTGTGATTTGGATTTCCCTGATGGGTGAGGACGCTGAGCAGTTCTTTAAGTGTCTCTCAGCCATTTGAGTTTCCACTATTGAGAATTCTTTGTTTGTTTAGATCTATACCCTATTTTAAAATGAGATTAAGATTATTTGGGTTTTTGATATCTAGTTTTTTGAGTTCTTTATGTATTTTTGGATATTAGCTCTCTATTAGATGTGGAATTGGTAAAAAACCTTTTTGCATTCTATAGACTGATGCTTTGTCTCAATGATGGTGCTCTTTCCCTTACAGAAGCTTTTCATGAGGTCCATTTTTTATATTTTCTAATAATTTTTAAAACCTTTTGTTTCTTTGTGAATTTCATATCATATGCCCCAATCCCACTCATCCTCATATCCTCCCTCTGCTCTTGCAACCTCCCTACACAAAAAGAAAATAAAAAACAAAAAGAGAAAAATAAAACAAAACATCTCATGGAAGCTGTAGTGTGTGACTGTGTATCCTACAGTACACTCTTTTGTCCACACATCTTCACTTGCAAATGTTCATTGCATTGAGTCATTGGTTTGGTTTGAAGCTTCTGGCTTCTGCTACAATATCAATATTGGAGCCTCACCAGGACGCCTCTCAGATATCCTATTGCTGACCTGTGTGATGGAGACTCAAGGGGCAGGGCCAGCTCTCTCACTCTCACAAGTCTGATGACTAACTGGTACTCTGCCATCAGGGCCAGCCTGTGCTGCGTAGGTGAGGTGTGGGGCTCACTTTCCTAAGTGCTGCAGTCAGTGGGGGTTGGGGTCAGGTCTCCAGAATGTCCCAACCAATGACAGGTGGGTCCACTCTGAACAGCCCTTTGGACATCAACATGGTCCCAGGTTGCAGGGCAGGCTACTCACATCAGACTCTTTCTTTCTACCCTTGAGTCTCCAGTCCGCCTCTCTCCATAGTACACATGGTTGGGACATTCTGGAGAGCTGACCCCAACCCCCACTGACTGTAGCACTTAGGAGAAGTCCTTCCACTTCTCCTTCTCTCCCATCTCTCCACCACACACTTGCGCACTGGAGTGGCTCCTGCTGTGGGAAGAACATGTGGTTAGTGGGCCTCTGGGTGTCTTCCCCTGCCTGTAATACATGGCATGGCAGGGGGCGGCAAGGTCCTGTTTAATTGTTGATCTTAGTGTCCATGCTATTAATGTTCTGTTCAGAAAGTTGGCTCCTGCATCAGTGAGTTCAAGGCTATTCCCACTTTCTCTTCCATCAGGTTCAGTGCATTTCGTTTTATGATGAGGTCTTGGATTCATTTGGTTGGGCTTGAGTTTTATGCAGGGTGATAAGTCTAGATCTATAGTCAAATGAGTTTGGCCAGCACCATTTGTCAAAGATATTGTCTCCCCACTCCGAGGGTGTATTTCTGGCTTCTTTATCAAAAATCAGGAGTCCATATGATAGTGGATTTATGTCTGGGTCTTCACATTGATTCCATGTATCATATCCATTTTATACCAGTACCACATGATTTTCATTTTAACTTTGTCATATAGCATGAAATCTGTAGTAGTTAAGTCCTGGTTCTTCCTCCCAGCCCCATGTCAGCAGAAATAAGACTCAGAATCAAAATATATTTACAAACACCTTGGCCACATAGCTAGGTTCTTCTCTTATTAAATCATAACTTAAATTATAGCATTTATTTTAACCTACATTCTGCCATGTGTCTGGTTACCAGTTCTTCTGATGATCTTCCTAGGCAGATCTCCCTCCTGGTTCTACCCCAGAATTCTCTCCTTCCTGAATGTTCCTCCTCCTATATTGGTCTGTTTTGTTCATTTGAAGTCTATTTTATTAGATATTAGAATGGATGCACCAGTTTGCTTCTTAGGCCCATTTGCTTGGAAATTCTTTTTCTAACCCTTTACTGTGAGGTAATGTTTATCTTTGATGTTGAGGTGTATTTCTTGTATGCAACTGAAGGATGAATCCTGTTTTCACATCTGTTAGTCTTTTTTAATTGGGGAATGGCAATCATTGATATTGAGATTTGTTGTTGTTGTTGGTGTGTTTATGAATGTGTGCATGTGTGTGTATGTAAATATATGTGTGTGTGTACTTTTCTTCTTTTGACTTTTCTGATCTGAGGTTATTTATTTTATATATTTCATGGTTCATAGTTAATCTTCAGAAGTTAGAGTTTTCTTTCTAGCACCTTCTGTAGGGTTGAATTTGTAGACAGATATTTTTAAAATTTGGCTTTATCAAAGAATATCTTATTTTCTCCAGCTATGGTAATTGAAAGTTTTGTTGGGTATAGTAGTCTCAGCTGGCATCTGTGGTCTCTTAAGAGTCTGTAGCACATCTGTCCAAGCCCTTTTGGCTTTTAGAGTCTTTACTGCGAAGTCAGATAACATTCTAATAGGTCTGCCTTTATATGTTACTTTCCCTTCTTCCCCCTGAAGCTCTTAACATTCTTTCTGTGTTCTATATGTTTAATGTTTTGGTTATTATGTGGCAAGAGGACTTTCTTTTCTGGTCCAATCTATTTGGTGTTCCACATGCTGCTTGTAGCTTTATAGGCATCTTCTTCTTTAGGTTGGAATTTTTTTCTTCTATATCTTTGTTGAAAATATTTTCTGGGCTTTTGAGCTGGAATTCTTCTACTTCCTCTATTCCTATTATTCTTATGTTTGGTCTTTTCATGGTGTCTCAGATTTTCTAGATGTTTTGTGTCAGGAGTATTTTAAATTTAATATTTTCTTTAACTGATACATCCATTTTTTTCTATTGTATCTTCAACGTTTGAGATTCTTTCTTCCGTCTTTCATATTCTGTTGGTAAAGCTTGCCTCTCTAGTTGCTGATCAAATTCCTAAAATTTTCATTTTCAGAAATTGTCTCAGCTTGTGTTTTCTGTATTGGTTCTATTTATATTTTTAGGTATTGAATAATTTTATTCATTTCTTTCCACTGTTTGTGTATCTTTAAGAATTTTTTTAAGAGTTGTATTTATTTCTTTAAGGACCTCTATTATCTTCCTAGAGGTGGTTTTAAGGTCTTTTTCTTGTGTTTCAGCTATGTTGAAATATTCAGGGCCTGTTGTGGTAGGACAGCTGGGATGTGATAGAGATATGTTGCCCTGGCTGTTACTTGTATTTTTATGCTGGCGTTTAGGCCTCTGAGGTTGGGGTGATTATAGATCTAGATGGTGATTTCTGATTTGTCTTTGTTGTGTGGAGGATGTTTTGTCCCTTGGTTTCTGTTTTGTTGCTTTGCAGAGTATGATGGCCAAAATGTTGCTTGGCAAAACATTTTCTTTGTACCTGATAGTTGTGGCAGCTAGGTATTCTAGGTAAAATGTGTTTCTGGGGATTGGGAGCTGACACTTAGGAATGGGGATGGGCTAAGGGCCTGATCAAATTTTCAGGAAGGAGCAGAATGTTCAGCCATGATCTCCTTATTTTGTCTTTTTGAAACGGGAGGAGACAGTAAAGAAAGGTTGCCCCATATAGTCTGCTATAGCACTGGGAACAAGACTGAGGGGTTGGATCTACAAGAACAGAAGGAGAGGGGAAGATCTGTGGACGGCATGGTGGGACATTCACCAGCTTCCCCATCCTCCACTCATTAGATGCTGCAGTACTTTGCAGAGGTGACCATTCAGAAAGTCTCCGACCATTGTCAAGTGTGTCGTGAGCTGCAAATGACCTACAGGTCAGAGATTACTGGATGGAGACTCACTTTTTAAAAAAGTAAAATGGAAAATTAAGAATAAAATAATACAACTCATGCAACTCTTATGGGTCTTGTTTGAAGAAACTTTGATTTAGCAATAAAGGTGTGTGATCCTCCCTCCAAACCCTCTCATGGGGCCCCATCTTGCTATCTTTCAAGTTCATGGCCTCTTTTTCTTTTTTATTCCTTTGGGTTTTCAAGACAGGGATTCTCTGTGTAGCCCTGGCTGTCCTGGAACTCACTCTGTAGACCAGGCTGGCCTTGAACTCACAGAGAATCACCTACATCTGCCTCCTGAATTCTGGGATTTAAGGCATGCACTACCACTATGGCCTCTTTTTCTTTAATTGTTGGTCTCTCTCTCTCTCTCTCTCTCTCTCTCTCTCTCTCTCTCTCTCTCTCTCTGTGTGTGTGTGTGTGTGTCTTTATTTACAAATATATAAATATAACCCATTCAGTCCGTATAATGTTACACACACACACACAGAGACAGACAGACAGACAGACAGACAGACACACACACACACACACACACACACACACACACACACACACACACACACACGATCAGGGCTGATCATTTGGTATTGGATAGCCAATTGGTGTGCTCTTCCCTGGAGAAGACTGTTTCTCCCACTCTCAGCATTCCTTAGTTGTCTATAGTTCTTTGTCTAGGTTTGAGGTCTCATGAGCTTTTCCACCGCCCACTTTACATCTCTGTTGGTGTTGTCCTTGTTCAGTTTATGTTTAGGCAGCCATGTTAGTGGGACTTCATGGGTGTAGTAGCTTCTGCCATTCCTAGGAGACACAGTCTCACAGCAAACTCCCTGTTTCTCTAGCTTTGAAAGTCTTTCCACACCCTTTTCTGCAGTGATCTTTGAGCCTTGGGTGTACGAATTGTGTTGTGGACATATCAATTGGTACTGGACTTGACTGGTTATAGTTTTCTGTAATAGTCTCTATCTGTTACCTTTCTTAAGAACTTTTCTTGATGAGAGGTGGGGACTTCACTTACCTGTGAGGATAAGGACAAGTATAGAGTTAGGGATTATTATGCTGGTTTACTAAAGGGGCAGTTTTTAGTTCTCCTCCAAGATTCATCAATTCACTAGCCCTGGGCAGTTGGCTAGGTTTGCAGTACCAGGCATAATTTCTGCCTTGTTTAGCAGGCCTTAAGTTGAATAAGAAAGCCATTGGTTACCACCAAGGTATGCATGCCATTACTGTACCCTCAGGGGGTATCATGCCATGCTAGTCATAGTTGTGGTTCATAGGTGTCATAGTTGTTTAAAACTGCTGGTTACCTCCTTCCTTTGGAAGCTTGCTTAGTACCTTCTAATACCATAAAATCCAGTTCTCAGGGAGGAAGCTTTCAGGTCTGTTCCAGCTTAGGGACCTCTGCAATAGAGACTTACCTTTCACCTCTAGGTGGGAACCAGGGGCTATATCAATAGCCTATAACATTTTGTTTTGAGAGATTCTTGGACAACCCTGATCAACAGATCAAAAGAGAGTTGCTCATGACTGGTGTTAGGGTTTTTGTTTGGCTATATCTCTTGGGGGAAGTATCACAAGACCAGATGCAAAATTTTATTTAAAGCATAAATTCATATTTATGGACCAATTTCATGTGCTATAGGTATTTTTAGTTAGGAAATTAATAGTATGACATTATACTATTAGTAGTGTTTACTATTAATCCTTGCATCCTTACTCTTATTTTATCCCTCCCTCCTTCTGTCTTTACCTCCCTCCACCTTCCTGAAGAAGAGTCCTCCATTTTCCCCAGTCCTCCTTTCTTTGGATTTTGAGATCTATTATGAATATCAACCCTCTATCAGATGCTTAAGTTACAGAGTTTCCTCCCAGTCTGCAGGCTTTCTCTTTAGCCCACTGAATGCTTGACATTCATGGACATGAACCTTATATTTATGAGGTCCCACTTCTTTCACTCGGCAGCCTTAATTTCTGAGAGAAGGAAGTCCTGTTTCGAAAGTCCTTCCTTCCACCTGCATCTTATAAGGAATGGCCTATAATTTCTTCTAGCAGCTTCAGCGATTTAGGTCCCACTCTTTGAGAACTTTGACACATTCCGAGTTTATTTTTGAGCATGGTGATCGATATGGATCTAATTTCATGCCTCTTCTGGTGGCCATCGGTTTCTGGAGCAGGGCTTGTTGAAGCGTCTCTCCTCCAGTATGCATTTTTGGCATGTTTGCCAAATGTTAACTGCACTCATGTTTGGGTGTTCTGTCTGATTCCATCGCTCTATGTGTTTGCTTTTGTACTGGTACCATCCCGTTATTTTTTACCACCATAGCTCTCTGTAATACATCTTGATATCTGTAATGTACTTGCAGCTTTGTTCTTTCTGCTGAAGAATCCTTTGGCTACTTGGTGGCTTTTGTGTCTCCAGAGGAATTTGAGATTTTTTTTTTCCTGTGATGAATGACATCTGTAAACTGCTTTTGGTAAAATGGTCATTTTCACATTATTAATTCTAGCAATCCATGAGCATGAGAGGTCTTTCTGTCTTCTAGTGCCTTCCTCAATCTTTTTCTTCAATGATTTGAAGTTTTCATTATAAAGATCTTTAACCTCCTTGTTTGATTTCATTCCTATGTATTTTATTATTTTTTTGCATCTGTGGTGAATGGGATTCCTTCCACCTCATTCTCAGCATCCTTGCTATTGATATGTAGAAAGGCTACTAAGCTTTGGAAGTCAATTTTGCATCTTGCCACTTTGCTTGAAGTGTTGAGCATTTCTAGAAGTTTTCTGGTTGAAATTTTTGTGATCACTTATGTATATTATCTGTAAATGTGAATAATTTTACTTCTCCTCCTGCTTGGATCCCTTTAATTTCCTTCTCTGGTCCGAGTCACACATTGTGTGACTTGTGGACTGCCCCATGCATTCCTGACTTTAATGGAATTGCTCTGCGATTTTCTGTATTTAGTATGAGGCTAGCCGTGGTTTTGCCATATATAACCTTTATGTTGAGGTATGTTCTCTCCAGTTCTGTGCACTTAGTAATTTTATCATGAAGGTATGTTGCATGTATTGAAATGATCATGTGATTTTTGTCTTTAGTTCATTTATATTATTATATTTATTGATTTGTATATATTGATTTTTATATATCCTGCAGCTCCAGGATAAAGCCAACTTGATTGTGGTGGATGATCTTTTTGATACATACTTATATTCAGTTTTTTAAGCATTTTACTAAGAAATTTCACATCTATGTTTATCAGGGATATCGGCCTGTAGCTTTCTTTGTGTGCTGGCTTGGTACTAAAGTAATACTGATTTTGTAGAAGTTTAAAACTGCTCTTTTCATTTCTATCTTATTTGGATTATTTAAGGGGTATTGGTTATAATTCTTCTTTGGAGGTCTGGAAGAATTCTTTGAGTCCATCAGGAGGCTTTGGGACTTTAAAATTGTTATTAATATTAATTTTACATCAGAAGGCTGTTTATCACTGCTTCTCTCTTTATTGAATGAAAATGAGAACATGGACAGCCCCATTGTTGTGGTATCAGACCAGACCTATGAGCCTGGCCTTGTGGGTATTTGATTCTTCGAGGAATGAATGGTGACGCCCAGGCAGCTGGCATGGAAAGGCAGTGAGGACTGGCTTCAGGGCTGACCTATGACCTTCCATTCTCCACTGTAATAACACGCTGTACCTCAAGGAGGACAAGGAACCACATTCTGTGGTATGCATACCAGAATTGCAACTACCAGCAGGAAGCAGACAACGGCTGCATCTACATCAACAGAATCACCCACAAAGTAGACAAGCTGACCCAGATCATCACAGATGTGTCCCAGGAACCTACGATGCTGTGGACCAAAGACCACCCATGTCAGAAGTGTGGCTACAAGGATAGTCACACACTGCCTGAGCTTATGACACCATGTGCCTGTACTATGTATGGGTCACTGGGCTGAGTAACCTTTCCTTCTTCCACATATAAAAAATGCTGGGTTTCTAGTTTAATAAATAAATAAATAAATAAATAAATAAATAAAAGAAGGAAGAGAAAATGAGAACATAACCACTCCTAGGTGTGGTTGAGGAGGAGGATTTTATTGTAGATGAAAAGGGAGAGAATAACCAGAGGCATCTGGAAGTTTCCAAACTTAACTGGGCCATGAGAGAAGTGGGGAGGAAGAGGAGGAGAGGGAGGGAAAAGAAGAGAGAAGTCAAGGAGCCCAAGAGAGGAGCCACAGGCCAAGAGGCTGTTTAGGGTCCAATAATCTCTGAAGGAAGACCCCAGACTCTAACAGTATGCAAAGGCAAGGAATATTTACTCTGTAGAAATTACCAGCATGCAGGGTCAACCATTTATCAAGATGGTGACAACGCTAGGGGCTTGCAGGCCCCTTTTTATGCAGGGCTAGGGGAATTTTCTAGAAGGGTTAGGTAACCTCTATTATGATTGGTAGGGGCCAAGCAATGACATTAGCACAGCTTTGATTGGCTATTATGTTAATTTCACTATATTTGGTGAGGCCTTGAAGAGTTGCAGCGAACAGCTCTGTTCTGGCTTTGTTATCTCTTCTGGCCGGGTGTCCAGGAGACTGTTTCAGCTCTGGAGCCATCCTCCCTAGTTCAGGGTCATCATCGACTGAAGACCCATTGTCAGTGGCTCCCTCTGAGGAGTTTGTTATGCTGCCCAAGGAGTTTAAAAGTTTTATTCCCAAGGTGGTTTTTTTTGTTGTTGTTGTTGTTGTTTTGTTTTTTTGTTTTTGTTTTTGTTTTTTTTAATGGCCCTCTCAAGGCCAAGATAGAAACCAGGAGCCAAGAGAGCAGTGGGTGAACCAAGAGAATAATCATTTTTACTTTTTAATTTTGTGTGTGTGTGTGCATGTGTGTGAGTGTGCGTGTGTGCTGTCTGTGTCTGTGTGTCTATGTGCCTCCATGAGTATGTGCATATAAGTGAAGGTATCTGCACAGGCCAGACTGGCTATCCAGTCCCTTAGAGCTGACATTACAGGTTGGGTGATGGGATATGAACTCTAGTCCTCCGGAAGAGTAGCAAGTCTTCTTAACATTGAGTCATCTTTCCAGCCACCCTTTAAAAAATGCTTTATAAATTTGTCTTGGACATACAGAAAAACATTAAAAAAATCATACATTATTAGGTGGTATCATGTGAGTTATTTTTGGATACATGTGTATATTTTGTTGAAATTAAGCTAAACATCTATCCCTTAAACTCTTATCACTATTCTGTGATGGAGACATGGGAAGGAAGTTCTTTCTTCCAGTTGTTTGGTTAGAAATACTATGCTATCATGCTGTGTAGTCACCTGCTGTGCATCTGCACATCAGAACCTCCTCTTTCCTAAGTGCAATGTGGGACCTGTTCCTCAGCTTTGAATACTCAGCATCTCCACTGAACTACCAACACCTCCTCCCCGTCTTCTCCTTCCCCTCCTCTATCTTTGAGAAAGACTTTACTATGTAGCCCAGGCTGGCCTCAAAGTCCTAATGATTGTCCTGACTCCAGCCCCCATTGTTCGGATTACAGTGTCATTACTTTTGGCTAAGATTTTGTGTTCTTTACATATTTATATAGTAGTCCTCTGTCAAATAGTAGGTAAAGATTTCCTCAAGTTCTGTGGGGGAGCCTCTTTATTGTGTAGAAGCCTTTTGATTTGATGCACACTTGCTAGTCAAATCTTGCAATTATTTCCTGAACTATTAAGCAGTTACTCTGAAAGGAAAAAAATCTGGCCAGCATCTTGGAACTCTTTCCATGTGTGTCCTTCGAGTGACTTCTAAATTTCAAGTCTTACATTAAGGCCATTGATTTATTTGTATCCTTCCTGTTTCCCCTCCCCAACCCCCATCCCCCCCGGGGGTTAAGAGACAGGAATCTCACTTCTATTATTATTATTTTTGTTTTTTTTTTTTTTTTTTACAAATACATTGTAGCTGTCTTCAGACACACCAGAACAGGGCATCAGATCCTATTACAGATGGTTGTGAGCCACCATGTGGTTGCTGGGAATTGAACTCAGGACCTCTGGAAGAGCAGTCAGTGCTCTAACCACTGAGCCACCTCTCCAGCTCTTCACTTATAGTTTCTCTGTGTGTGGATATCTAGTTTTATTTTTTCTTTTCCCCTTTTTTATAGAGTGACTAGTATTCCATGGTGCACGTGGACCACATATTTATTTTACATTTGTCAGAGAATGGTTTTTAGATGGCATCCATTTCTTGGCTATGGTAAAGTGCACTCCTCTGTCATTCTAATTTCATTTCCTGTGGATATATATCCAGCATTGCTGGATCACATGGTAGCTCTAGTTTTGACTTTTCAGGGAACACCAGGTTGTTCTCCCTAACAGTTGTGACAGTTTACACTCTTACCAGCAGTGTCCAGTGGTCTCTCCTGCCTATACTCTTGCCAGCTCCAATACCTTCGTTCTATGTGAGAATAGGAGTTCTCTCTGGGGAAGGTGTATCTCACTCTCTGTGGTTTGCTTTACATTTCCCAGTGCCTAGTGATCCTGAATATCTTCACTGCATTCACTGGTCGTACCTGTATGTGGCCTGAGTCTCCCAGTTTAGCAGAGTCCTACATGCCCTCTGCTGTCTGTGAAAGGCTACAGACCACAGGGACACTAATCTCTCAGGCTTGAGCTATCTTGTTTTGACCTGGCTCAGCCACCAGTGTTGAGGCCTTTACTCTGCCTCAACGCTTCTCCTCAACACTTTTGGGGCTAAGTGCTCTGGTCAAGAGAGAGAGTGGGGCTGCAGGGGCAGGAGACTCGAAGAATGGAGACAAGACAGGGTGTCTGATCAAGTCTCTTCTATTTTCTCAAGTCTCCCTCAAGTCTCCCTTATGAAGGGAATTCTGAGGTATTTATATACACAAGCAGGAGAACACAGGTGAAAACACTTTACCACGTGCACCATACAGCTGAGGTCACTAAACAGCAAAACAAGCTATGTGGGATAAACAATATATTTATCAGAGTGTGCTTCAGCTGTTATAGGCTTTTGAAACCCAAGTCTTTCATCAGGGTATATGGTTCCAGATGGTTGCAAAGTTGATCTAGCCGCTTTCTGCTAAAGTCGGCTCCCAACACACCAGGAGTCACCCAGAGCCAAAGCAGGGAGTTGATAATGAAGAAGGAACAATACCAGGAAGATAAAGAACAGAGTCAAGAATGTCTCTAGCTGCACATCTGTTCTCCATGGAAACAGCACACCAGAGTGAGAACAGGAAGCTGCTGACACAGGTACTAGCCCATTCCTGTCTTTTATTTCTGACTGCTTAGACTGGTTCCTGAGGCTAGATATATTTTGCCCTGCCCCTAGATCCTTGGCTCCTTCCTTCAACTGAATGTCTGAAATTTGAGACACTAAAGGCCATTGGTCCAATAGAAAGCCACATCAGGTCCCGCCTCTTCCTTGCCTAAGAACTTATCAGGAAACTCAGACTAGCAAGGCCCAGGTTGGCCTGCTCTGAACACCAGCACTATGCCTATGATACTGGGCTACTGGGACATCCGTGGGGTGAGAGTGCTTCTGCTGGGTGGGACAGGTGTGAGGTGGGGAGTAGCTAGAAGCTGATTTCCAGGAGACAGATTGAGTTCAGAAGTTGTTGGAAAGCTTTGCCTATCAGGGGACATGCAAACACAGGGGAGCTTGTGTTGATGTGTGGCCTGTGTGTGAGCTTGTGGGGAGACTGTTAAGTGTGAGATGTAGACTCACCAAGAGTCAGCAAAGTCAGACTGTCAGGGTTTTCCAATCTGTGACTTGTCACATGTCATCTTTCCAGCTGGCTCACTCCATCCGCCTGCTCCTGGAGTACACAGACACAAGCTATGAGGACAAGAAATACACGTCGGGGGACGGTGATTACACCCTGTTTCTCAGATCCCTGCTCCCCTTACTCACTGGTGCCCAGCAACACTTCTCTGACCCCCTGTTGCTCAGCTCTACAGAACTTCTGGAGTTGGATTTAGAAACTTTTAGAGACTTTCTTAAATTTGGAGGGCTGGGTTCCCTTTTATAGTAATTGGCTTACTCAAACCTTTTGAAAAATCTCAGTGATAGACAGTCCAGGGTCCTAAGAAGCTTTCTCTGACCTGAGATGTACGAAAGTGGGTGAGGTTGCAGATCTTCTTGGACTGTTCTCATGCCTGACTCCTTGGAGGGATATTTAGAGAAGGAAGCTGGGACACTGGGTGATTCCTTTTCACATCCTCTTGTCCACCACAGCTCCTGACTATGACAGAAACCAGTGGCTGAATGAGAAATTCAAGCTGGGCCTGGACTTTCCCAATGTAGGTACAGGGAAGGTGGGGTTTGGGGAAGGCCTTGTGTCCTCACCTCATCTCCTGGCCTGGCTGAGGGAGCTTGAGATCAGTGTTTCTACTCACCTGCTCCATCCCTGCTGGCTGCACAGTGTTTCCATGATGGGCTGTGTCCCAGCTCTCCCATTCAGTGCACACAGTGCTCATGGAGGGATTTCTGTGGCAGACACACTGAGTGCCAGGCCCCATGTCTGTCCTTACCCAGGGAAGGTAAGGGATGCTGAGACCTCATAACCCATCTGCTTGTCTATCCAGCTGCCCTATTTAATTGATGGATCACATAAGATCACCCAGAGTAATGCCATCCTGCGCTACCTTGGCCGCAAACACAACCTATGTGAGTGGGGCTGGCCGCAGGGTGGGGGACAGAAGCCATTCTTCTTGGCTTGGCTGGAGCAGGTTGCTGAGAGTGAGTCTGTGCTGTGTGTGCTGCAGGTGGAGAGACAGAGGAGGAGAGCATTCGTGTGGACATTTTGGAGAACCAGGTTATGGACACCCGCATACAGTTGGCCATGGTCTGCTACAGCCCTGACTTTGTGAGTTCCACCAACTCTGAGTTGGAGCTGGCCCTGTACTCTTGCTCTTGCATCTGCTCTAGTCCAGTTTGCCACCAGAGCCTCTCAGTGTTACTCATGGTATAGTGTTTGAAATTGCTGAGAGTAACCTCAAAGCTCAGTCTGCCAAATGAAAACTTCCAACCATTGCCCTAAGATCCAGTCCAGACTCTCCACAGTGGCACTTCAGTCCCTGATAGGACAGACAGAGTTCGATCCCTCCAGTTCTAACTGCTGGTTCTGTCCTGAGCCATGTCTTTCTGTTGCCCTGGAGTCTTGTCATGCCTGCAGCATGCACACTCACACTATGAGAAGAAGACACTGGGGGTAGGGAACACTCTCCTCCCCAGTGGCTTCCCAGAGCTGTGTTCTTGACATCCACAGAGATAAGCAGATGTTCCTAATAGGCAACTCAGTCAACCAAAGGCCTTTGATCCTCCCCTTGTTTCCTTTTGTCCTCTCAAATTTACCTCATCTCTTTGGAACCTGTACTGAAGTCCTCACCACACCAGTTGGCATAGCACACTGCTTGTAGGCTGCTTCCTAGGCGATTTCAGTTATTTGCTTGTTTGCTTCTGCCTCATGTGAGGTCAGAGTTCAGAGCCATGTGCTCACAGCTGGCTCATGCATGGTAGTCCTGACAATGGTGGTGGAGACCAGGAGACAGAGGCATATCCTGTTGGGCTGTTTTCTAAGAGCAGTCTAATCATGGTTGGTGATGCTCTAACTAAAAGCTTGGACATCAACCCAGACTGAATCTCATGAAAACTGCTCCTCTATTTTCTGGGGCCTGCACAGCCCTGTGAGGCCAGCCTCTGCCAAGGTGGTGACATTTGCTTTCTGCTTCAGGAGAAAAAGAAGCCAGAGTACTTAGAGAGTCTCCCTGAGAAAATGAAGCTCTACTCTGAGTTCCTGGGCAAGAGGCAATGGTTTGCAGGGGACAAGGTAAAAGGAGGAGTGGGAAGGAGGAGTTGCTATTCTTCCCAGGTGCCAAATTCCAGAGTGCTCACCCTTGGCTTCCTGCAGGTCACCTATGTGGATTTCCTTGCTTATGACATTCTTGATCAGCACCGTATATTTGAGCCCAAGTGCCTGGACGCCTTCCCAAACCTGAAGGATTTCATGGCTCGTTTCGAGGTGATGCCCTGATCCCACTTCCTCTTGGATACCCCGCTTCCTTTCCCCCTTTCCAGAATGCCTGTCTACTCCTTGGAATGGAAATGAAAATGCTTAGCTTTTGTTGTGCATGGAACTGTGTTCAGTTCTTTCATCTCTTGCATGAAGTTTCCATCAGTGTGATAGGAGAATGTGGGAGGCTGCAGTCCAAGGCCAGCCAAGCCTTGCCTCTTGGGTACAGGCTGCCCTGGAACTTGAATTCATCCCAGCTTATCTGAGCACTGTACTGGAAAGATAGCACACAGCACAGTGCCATTCTGTAGAATGTTCTCTAGCGGGGCTGAGAAAAATTGGACAGATATACTTACTAAGCATGCATTCAGCTACCAGTGTCCCACGTTTAGATTTTTCTGCCTCAGAATGACTAAGCCCACTCCATTGTCTCCTTGCTCCCTATCCTAATGCAGTCAGGATTTACTGAGGTACTGGGTGAGATCTTTGCTCTCTTTCAAAGTACCTTGGCATTTTACTGGTCTCTTTGACCTGCCTGGTTCCTCCCAGATGTGGAAACACAGGCAAGAAAGAGCCTGCTGGAAAAAAAAAAAAAAAAAAAAAAGGAGAGAGTTTGTGTAAACAGGTAGCAACAAGGGATTTCTTGCTTGGGGAGTGAACCAAGGGAGTCAGAATGGAAGCTGCAGAGCCCCTCCCTATAGACAGGAATGCAGACTCTCACTGTTCCTGCTGAACCTGTGTGTCAGCCTTCCTCCTGACGAATGTGGAGCACTGAGCTGCTCTGCAGGATTCTGTGCAGTGCTCCCTCTTTCTCTGTTGGGGACCCCACTAGCCCCAAGTTGGGGCAGCCAAAATAAATGTTGCAGCCCAGGCAAAATGTTGAGGCCTGGGCCGACCCACGTCTGGGCGGCCACTGTATCCCGGCCCAAGCTGCTGCTCAGGTCTGCAGGCCGGGCTTCAGCAAGAGCAAGGGTGAGGGCAGATTCTACCTAATGTCTGATGTGTATGAATCTCTCTCTCTAGTCTGATGTCTGGTTCTGTCTTCTATAATCTGATTCTAAGCCACACCTCTAAGTTACACCTTTAATCATGCCCTTAGGTCTTGTCTCTAACTCTGATCTCTATACTTCTAAGTCATACTCTTAAGTCACACACCTTTAATCTTACACACCTTTAATCTCACACACCTTTAATCTCACACACCTTTAATCTCAAGGTATCTAAACCAAGATTATCAGGAGTGTTCTCAGCTGTTGTAGGCTATTGTAATTCAAGTCTCATGTCAGGGTATATGGCTCAAGATGGCTGCAAAGCTGATAGCCGCTTTCTGCTAAAAGTCGGCCCCCAACAGGTCCCCCTTTTTAAATTTTTTTTTTTTCAAAAGGGAAGGCTGGGAAAACTTACGGAAACCGTGCCTGTCCTAGGTTGGAGCAAAGGACCCCAGCCTCCCTTTCCCATCCTTGGATACTCAACAGCCATTGGTTGAGCTCCTGTCTTAGGATGGTGAGGCCTCCCTTCTTTTAGGGGCAAGGGTCTTGGTATGCTCTCTTACCCGTCACTGACTATCCGGCTTAGCGCATAAGTTAGGGGATACACCTCATTAGTCTTGATGACAGAGGTTTTGCAATCCCTTACTTCCAGCCTGTAATAATGGACCTGTGTGGGTTTCATTTGAGTAGCATCTCATACAAAAGCCATCAGTTTGTTGAACCGCATGGACCCAAAAGACAAGAGACTTAACAACGCCTGAATAGTTAGTATGACAGCAACACTCTTTTTAAAGGGCAACATATAACTCCTTCTATCAGAGGAGTAAAAAGTGTAAGCCTCTTCTATTCTGTTTATAAATGTCTTATATCAGAATCTAAATCTATATAAATACAAAACTGATCATAGCTTTGATCTAAAGAAAACTAAGGAAATCCCTGTTCCTGCTCTAGTCAATCTCAAACCCAAAAAAACAACTATAGTAACTGTGGTAGTGGGTTTTCTCCTGGGTCTAAACAATCTAAATTCCCACTAAATCTAAAACAATCTAGTTCCCCACTAAATCATAAGTCAGGGAATCAAGAGTCCAATAGAGCCATCCTGGAGATATGGGTGGTGATGTCTCCTTCAGCACTGATAACTTCCCAAGTCAGGTTTACTCGTTGATCTGTTCCAGTTTGAAGGCAATTGTGAAGCATCTTCATGTTTCCTGTGAAGAAAAAATACGCTTCTCAGGGGGTTTCTCCTCCCTGGATTTGTTATTGTTATCTATTTGTTTAATCAGTCTCTCTGGCAGCCAACGTGCAGCATCTGCAGTTTGGGAATATAAGCAAACAGAACCTCTTCCCCAGATAAGCACTGGATCTGGCCCAATCCAGGTTCCAGTTAATGGGTCTTTCCAGAGGACTGTTGCAAAATTCTTTTTGGTATCAGGATGCCAGAATCTATCTGCAGCAGATTTTCCTTCAGAATCCAAATTTAAAAAATTTAAAATGAAGAGTGCATGATGAAGGATATTTCTGAGGGATCCCTTGGTAGGGTACCATTCCCCCTTTTTAATTTTTTCAAATTGACATTTAATGGTTTGATGTGCCCTTTCTACTATACCTTGGCCCTGTGGATTATATGGAATACCCGTTTTATGTAGTATTCCCAATCTTTCACAAAATTGGTGGAAACTGGAGCTTGTATAACCTGGGCCATTGTCAGTTTTTATCTGTTTAGGCACACCCAATACAGCGATTGTAGCAAGCATATGAGCAATCACATGCTTGCTTGCTTCTCCAGTTTGTAATGTTGCATAAATGAAACCACTGTATGTGTCTACACATACATGTATATATTTTTGCTTGCCAAATTCATTATAATGAGTAACATCCATTTGCCAGATACTGTTTGGTATCAGTCCCTTTGGATTTACACCCAAATGAGGAACTGGTAAGAGTTTAACACATGATTGACATTGTTTGACAATTTGTCTAGCTTGTTCTCTGGTAATTTTAAACATACCTTTTAAAGTTTTAGAATTAAGGTGATGTAACTCATGAGCCTTTATGGCCTTATCCAAATTAGATTGCAAATCTGATAAAGTAACTGCAGCTATTCGAGTAGCTAGGTCTGCCTTGGTATTTCCTTCAGAGAGAGGACCTGGTAGCCCAGTGTGGGCTCTCAGGTGTCCTATAAAGAATTTACACTTTCTCCTCAAAATTAATTGTTGGCACTAAAAACAAATCAGCTGCTTCTGAGGAATGCTTTATTTGTGCAGCAGTTTCTAGCAGAGGGATAGACTGAGCTATATATGAGCTATCTGTATAAATATTAATAGTTTGATTTGGAAATGCTTGAAACACCACAATAACAGCATGTAATTCAACCAATTGAGCTGATACAGATGATGTAGCAAAAGAGATTACTTGATCCTTAAAGGCATAAGCAGCTGTTCCTGATGAGGAACCATCAGTGAAAACTAGCAATGCTTCCTTGATAGGTTCATGCGCAGTACGTGATGGAAAAACAAATTCATGATGATTACAAAACTGAATCAATTTATCTGGTGGATAATGATTATCTATCTGACCAGCAAATGAAGCACATGCAATAGGCCAGACTTCAGAATTCTGCATAAGCCAATCAACCTGATGCCTTGTATAGTGTTGTACTATGATATCAGGATCTTTTCCAAAATATTTTTGACTGTTATCTCTGCCTAACATAATTATATCTGCTATAGCTGCATAGTATGGATTAAGAACTTTCTTGGGGGATGAGGGAAGATGAACCCATAATATGGGTGCAGTTTGCCAAAAAACTGCAGTAGGAGTTAATTTTGTGTTAAAAATAAGAAAATATAAAGGCTTAGAATAATTAATATGAGTTACAAATTGAGATGAAATAGCATTCTCTACCTTCTGTAAGGCTTTTCTACCCTCCTCTGTTAGAGCCCTGCCAGATTTAGGGTCAGGATCTCCCTTGAGAATATCAAATAGAGGCTTCAATTCTCCTGTTGTAAGTTTCAAATATGGTCGTAGCCAATTAATGTCTCCCAATAGTTTTTGAAAATCATTAAGTGTCTTAAGGGAATCAGTCCTCAGTGTGGCTTTACTATTAATAATACGTGGACCATTAATCTGAAATCCTAAATAGGTATATGGGTCTTGTAATTGCACCTTTTCTGGTGCTATTTGTAACCCTGCAGTCTGTAAAGCTGTTCTAAGATCATCAAAGCACTGGAGTACCTGTTTTCCATCTTTTCCAGCTATCAAAATATCATCCATGAAATGAATCATGTAGATTTGCTTCCACATGTTTCTAACACCCTCTATGGCAGAAGCCACAAACTTTTGGCACAAGGTAGGATTGTTAGCCATACCCTGAGGCAAGACCTTCCATTGATATCTTTTCATAGGTTCCCTAAAGTTTATAGAGGGAACACTGAAAGCAAAACGTTTTCTATCATTAGGATGTAAGGGGATAGTAAAAAAACAGTCTTTTAAATCTATAACTATTTTATAATAACCTAAAGGTATGGCCACCGGTGTGGGCAGCCCAGGTTGTAAGGTTCCCATTTTAATCATGGTTGCATTAACAGCCCTCAAGTCTTGCAACCATCTCCACTTTCCTGACTTTTTCCTAATGACAAATATTGGGGTGTTCCAGGGAGAGTTACTCTCTTCTAAATGTCCTGCCTGTAATTGCTCCTGCACTAGCAACTGGGCAGCTTGTAATTTTTCAGTGGTTAGGGACCACTGATCCACCCAGACGGGCGAGTCCCCTTTCCAGGTGATGGGATCCACACAACGTCCTAGGGGTGCAGCTGAATCAGTAGCCCCCATCAAAAATACCCCAAGCCTCTTCTTTCATTGTTACCATAAACCTCAGTAGGGTGAACAATTCCATTTTCACCTTTTCCTAATCCTTTGTCTGGGGACAGCTCAGAGTTTACCATTTGAGCCATGATTACTTCATTAGGGCTGCACATAATCAATCCCAACTGGGATAACAGATCTCTGCCCCAGAGATTAATGGGAAGGCCTGAGATGACATAGGGTTGTATATTTCCTGTATTTCCTTCTTTATCTTTCCATGTTAGCACCTTAGAGCTTTGTAGTGGATTTTGACTTTGGCCAATACCCCTTAAATTGGTTAAGGTTGGGGTCAGAGGCCAGGTAGCAGGCCAATCACTTTGTTTTAGGATAGTCACATCAGCTCCTGTGTCAACCAAGCCTTGGAATGCCTTTCCATCTAGCCAAATTGTCATCATAGGTTTTTGTTTAACTATAGGCTGTACCCAGTATGCATCAGAGGAACCAAAACCTTGATCCCCTCTTTTAGGATTCTTATATTTGTGATTAGTAGGGTACAATGGAAGTAACAATAGTTGAGCTATCCTCTTTCCTGTAGGAATGGTGACTATGTTCTGAATTGCCTGCGCCATTACCTTAATCTCACCCTGATAATCATTATCTATAACTCCAGGAAAAATTTGTAGTCCCTGCATAGTAGCACTGCTTCTTCCCACTATCAGGCCAAACACATTTGGGTAAAGCGGTCCAAACACTCCAGTGGGTAAGGCCTGAGGTCCCATTTCTGGGGTTAATACTGTGTGGGTGGCAGAACTGAGGTCCAGTCCTGCGCTTCCTGGTGTTGCTCGACTAAGTTCAGAAAGGGATTGGTGTTCGCTGGTAGGACACTGACTGCTCCATAAGCCTGTTTTGGCTTGCTTCGGTTCGGGGCCTGGAGCTGGCCCCTGTTCCCGTTTCCCTGATTATGGGAAAGGGTATTACCTTGTGCGTCTTGTTTAGACCTACAATCACTAGCCCAATGCCTTCCACGTTTGCAAATTGGGCAGAGCCCAGGCTGTTTTCTGGGCTGTCTCTGGCTTAACTCATTTTCTACTTTGCAATCTCTTGCAAAGTGTCCAGGCTTACCACATTTAAAACATGCCTTTCTGTCTTTACTTGCCAAAAAATCTCTTACTGATTTTCTTTGCATAGCAGCCACCATAGCTAAGCCCTGTTGGTAAGAGGGACCTATGTCAGAACAAAGTCTGATGTACCCCGTAAGGTCTGTCTTTTTCCTATAAGGTCTAATGGCCACTTGGCAGGCAGGATTAGCATTTTCTTTTTTTTTTTTCTTTCTTTCTTTTTTTTTCCCACAAGACTCGGGAAACGGGACAGCGGGACAGCGGGACTCGAACCCGCGCACCAAGAGACGGTGCGCCCTCTGCGGGCGGGAGCCTTAAGGGCCGAGCCACCGGCGGTTCGCTAGGATTAGCATTTTCATATGCAAATTGTTTCACATAATCTACACCTGCCTCTGCATTACCAAAAATCCTTCCTGCTGTTGTCATTAATCGATGAACAAAGTCAGAAAATCGCTCATCAGGCCCTTGCCTGACTGTTGTTAAAGATGCACCAGGGTCTCCCTTTACCGGAAGTTTACGCCAAGCCTTCATGGCTGCATTTTGAATTTGAGCAAATAAACCTGGGTCATATTGCATTTGGTTATCACTAGAAGCAAATTGCCCTCTCCTACTAAGGCATCAAAGGACCAACCATTACCTGCCTGAATATTTCTCCTAGCTGTTTCTTTGCAATTCTCATGATACTCTGATTTCCAAATTAAATAGTCTCCACCAGTAAGAACTGCTCTCGCTAACGTATTCCAATCACTAGGAGTTAGCCACTCCTCTGCGGCAGAGTCTAAAATTGCAAGAGTAAAAGGAGCAGTGGCACCATATTGAGATACTGCATTTTTTAATTCCTTAATAATTTGAAAATTAAAACCTGTGTGATGTCTCCAAGCAACTCCTTGATTGTCTCTAGTCTCGGATACAGGGAAAGCCTCAGCCTTTCCCTCCTCTGGCTGATCTGTGGCTAATCTTAAGCTAGGTGATAGGGACTGCCTTTGGATTCCTGGTTGAGGAATGCAAGGAGCCAGGGGATTTTCACAGTTTACCTCTTGAGACATCTTTCCTGTCTTTAATTTTTGTAGCTGATTAATTAAGTCCTGATACTCTTTTTCTAGCTCTATTTGTTGTTTAAGAACAGATATTTTTTTCCTGTAACTCCCTTATGGGATCTATAACCACCATCTCCATTGGGGGAGCACTTGGAGGTGGAGGTGCATAGGAAGGGGGCATTTCAGCATAAAATTTGACTTCCTCTTCCTCTTGGTCAGCACAATCTGGCTCTGACAAATTGTCATCAACCTTTGGTTGTATTTTGGATTCTAACTTATGCTTCCTTTTATTTTGAACAAAAAAGACAGCATTCAAGAACAAAAGCAGAAAATTAACACATGTGAGCAGCAAACAACAAAACCAAAACAGAGAGCTGAATTCAGGCTGACTAATTTCTTGTCCCATTTTCATTACCTTTCTCGAAGCAAACCAAAACAGAGAGTTGGATTCAGGTTGACTAATTTCTTGTCCCATTTCCTTACCTTTCTCAACGCGGCAGATTCCTGCAATAATCAACAGATCCTTCTTCCAGTAAGGTCCTTCACTGGGTCTCTCGTTCTTGCTGCCCCACGTTTGGGCACCAAAATAATGTTGAGAACCGAACTAGCCCCACATTGGGGCAGCCAAAATAAATGTTGCAGCCCAGGCAAAATGTTGAGGCCTGGGCCGACCCACGTTTGGGTGGCCACTGTATCCCGGCCCAAGCTGCTGCTCAGGTCTGCAGGTCGGGCTTCAGCAAGATCGAGGGTGAGGGCAGATTCTACCTAATGTCTGATGTGTATGAATCTCTCTCTCTAGTCTGATGTCTGGTTCTGTCTTCTATAATCTGATTCTAAGCCACACCTCTAAGTTACACCTTTAATCATGCCCTTAGGTCTTGTCTCTAACTCTGATCTCTATACTTCTAAGTCATACTCTTAAGTCACACACCTTTAATCTCACACACCTTTAATCTCACACACCTTTAATCTCAAGGTATCTAAACCAAGATTATCGGAGTGTGCTCAGCTGTTGTAGGCTATTGTAATCCAAGTCTCATGTCAGGGTATATGGCTCAAGATGGCTGCAAAGCTGATAGCCGCTTTCTGCTAAAAGTCAGCCCCCAACATTTCTCCACAACTGCCGATGGACACACAGCTGACTGCAGTGCCAGTTTTCCCATCAACACAGGAAATTAAAGCACTCCTTTACCAGAGTTGGGCACCTGAGCAGCCTGGGCTGTGTTGGGGTTCTTAGAATGAAACCTATGCTCCCACTGGAGCCCAAGATCCTCAATTCTTGCTTTCTTCTCCTCCCTGCAGGGCCTGAAGAAGATATCTGACTACATGAAGAGCAGCCGCTTCCTCTCCAAGCCAATCTTCGCAAAGAAGGCTTTTTGGAACCCAAAGTAGGCTGACAAAGGCCAGATCTGGGGGAATACTCATGAGTACCCTGCTGGCTCTGGGCCTTAGCAGGGCTCTGGCTGCCACGACGATGCACAGCTTTCTCCTTCTTTCCACTCCCAGTTCCTCCACTTCCTCCTCCCAGGCCTTCCCTCAGTCAAGCCTCTGGTTCCTTGGGCTCTCCATTTCTTCATCAGTCTCTTCCTATCCCTTGTCTCTGCCCTGCATCCAGCCCTTCCCTCACTGATGGTTGGAAGAATGTACCAGACCCCAGAATCTCCAGCCTGGCCTGAGAGATTAGATCTGCCTGTGTGTTGCCCTGCTCCTTAGAGTGCGCAGCTAAGCCCCATTTGATTTGCAATAAAGTATGAGCCACATTTGTTCAGTGTCTTGTTTTGCTGGCTGTGACACTCAGGGCTGACTGTGTTGACTTGGTTGGGCGGTATCTGTTTTGTTGCTTGCAGAAGGAGCTAGGTAGGGACTCTGGGCTATTTAAAGTCCTTGCTGTTTTTGTTCCATGTCCCCTTGTTCCTCAATCTGAGATTCCCATGGAAGAGATTTCCTTCATTTCTAATTGGTTCTGTGGAGTGCAGTACCACAGTTGTCCATGTGTAGCTTGTGTCATGCTTCAGAGTGATCCTGTGCTGATGGGAAGGGGCAAAGCATGCAGGCCCTAGGTGAGTATGTTCTGTTCTCATCAATGACCTTCCTGGGCAAAGTGTCCTGGTTCAGTGTTCTCAGCATGTCTCTTTGTACGTCTGTCCACAACTCAAGCAGAAGTTAATTGAAGGGATCTCTCTCTCTCTCTCTCTCTCTCTCTCTCTCTCTCTCTCTCTCTCTTTCTCCATCTCTTTTTTCATTGTTATTTTAAAAATATTTATTATCACTTTATGTGTATGAGTCTTTTGCTAGCATTTGTGTATGACCACCACATGGGTTACTGTCCAGTCCAGCTGGACAATCAAGTGGGACCCTTAGACCCTGTGGAGAGGACTGAGATGCACGAGAAAATAAGGAGGCACAGCAAGTCAAGAAGTCTGATCAAGCTGGCAAAGATTTTATTGTTCACACAGGTTCTATACTCTGAAAACAGGATATGGGGAAGGGTAGAAAAGGAAAGAGTGGTTTGCAGGTGGAGGAAGCTAGCTGCAGCTGTGGTGTCTAACTAAGTTATACCTGTTGTTCTCACAAAGCCTTTCCATTACCAGGGGTTCTAAAAACATCTATCTAGCAGGATGTTGGCTAAATCTAGAGATCAGGAGGAAGGGTTACTAAGGTGGGTTGCTATGTGACCTTGTTTGAAGTTCTGAGAACTGACAAGTGAATCATGGAAGGTAAGCAGAAAGAAGAATAGTAGATAGGAGAGCCAAGGGTGAGTGTTTTCCAAGAGTAAGGCCTTGCCATGGCTTCCCACATCTCCCCCTTCCCTGTATAATAGAGCACTGAAAGCATGGAGGGGGAAGTAGAGGCCTGATCCCTCTGAGTTTTGGGTGTTGCACTGAAGGGCTAAGTACTCCTTGGTTGGGGAGGCCGAGTCCCAGCCTCCCAGGCTCTTTTTCAAGGGAAGAGTGACCTATGCCAACCCGTATGCAATCAAGCATGCTTCTCAGGATCCCGTCTTTGAGCGCAAAGAAAGAGGTATCCCTGCAGTACTTTGTCTCTCACCCTCCAGCATCCCCCTTTAGAGAGGAGAATCAATGGTAGGACGTCCCACAAAGGAAGCCGCTCTAGGGAATTTTGGGGGGGGGGTGTTGAACTTTAAAGCACAGCATTGGGCTGGCGCTTGATAACTTCTGGAGTGAGTTGATCATCAGAGTCCAATTTTAGGTAATGGACCTGGAGTGGCTTGGCCGCCAGGTTATCTACCTGGGTCTTTATGAAGATAGTAAGGCGAGAGAAGGCCCAGGGGCCAAAAGAGCAAGAGAAGGCCAATGAAAGGTCCAAGGACAGAAAGGAGCGAGGTAGAAAGCCAAGGCGAGGTAGAGAACCAGTTCTTATACCAGTTCTCGCTCTTTTTTTTTTTCTCTATCTTTTCCCTAAGCCCTCTCGAACTCTATGCATGCTCTTTTACCACCCCTGATTTATCTGCAAAGAAGCAGGACTCTTCCTTTAAAGTGGTGCAGTGTCCTTCCTGTTGAAGGAGTAAGAGATCTAGGCCTCGTCTATTCTAGAGGACAACTTTAGCTAGAGAGGAAAGTGACTCACTAAGGGCTTCGATGCTCTGCTGTCGCTCTCTAACATCTTGATCAATGGTGGCACTAGGCTCAGAATAGTAGCCGTAGGAGAGGACAAGGGAGGAAATTCCAGTCCCAATGCCCACCGCCCCCTAGCCCCAAGGTGACTGCAACAGTCACTGTAATGATGGGCTCTCCCTTTTGTCGGAGGAGAACTTTATCGTGTCTTGAGGGTGAGGTCTAGGAAAGGCGCTCCTCTTGGTTCCATAAGTGGAAAAAGTCATCTGAGGAGTAATAGGCTAACTGCAGGAGAACCTGTACAAAGGATCTTTTGAAGCCATAAAGGTAGTAAGGTGTATGCATGGAGTGAGTCCAGAGGAGCAAGGCTACCATGTATCCTCAAGAAGGATAAGGTAAAAAGTCACCTGTAAAGTTAAAAGAGGTTTGAGTCTGATTATATAAGCAAAGGTAGGAGGCAGCTTGTTTCCGGGAGAGGTGATGTAGGTACCAGATCCTGAGACCATCTCCAAAGAAAATCTTTTAAAGCAGGAATGTTGCCAACAGCAGGACCTATGTTCTGTGGAGAGAGTAAAATTATTATGGGGGATAGCAATTCCTTCATAGAAAAGAGGGGAAGAATAATAACAAGGCCAGCACTCTTGCATGAGCTCTGGGCGAGAATCATTGATTGCAGCAAATGTCTGTTCTACAAGGGAAAAGACAAGGTGTGAAGAAGAATGAGGAGAAACTGTTGTTAACGAGGGAGTCGACTCTGGAGAATCATTGATTGCAGCAAATGTCTGTTCTACAAGGGAAAAGACAAGGTGTGAAGAAGAATGAGGAGAAACTGTTGTTAACGAGGGAGTCGACTCTGGCACGGCATGATCCTGTGAAGGAGAAGCGGGAGGAGGAGGAGGAGGAGGTTGAGAGTTGGAAGGTGGAGCAGGTTGGTGAGAGACCAAAACTGGATTAGGTCCTGTGGTGACAGAGGAAGTTTTATGCGAGATTTCTTTGAGAAGTTTGCTGCAAAGGGATGATGGATGTGAGTCAATGGCCGTGTCAGTTTGATAAGCAAGTTGGTCGGAAACAGGATCAGCAGCAGCAGCAGGATCATCATTCTTGGGGGGAGCATTTTCTGTGGAAGAAGCACATCCTCAGCTGGGGCTTGAGGCTCCTGGCTGGGAAGTGTGGTTCTTTGACTCGGCCCAGGCAGTGGCCGTGAATTCTGCAACCTGGTGGCCTATTCAGATTGAACCCGGGATGGAGGGCTCTGGAGGTTCTGGAGGCTCCATTGGGCCCGGGCCTTGACAGGAGAGTGCTCTCCAAAGTGGCTTTGAGCATGGACTTTGACCACAGCTGCTCAGACAGTGTCAAGTACCTGACGCTCAACTTTGGACCCTTCGAAACTGTGCATTGCTGGTGGTGCCTCCCACCCTGCAACAATTTGTGGGTGCCCGGTGCAGCAAACAGTCGTAGCATATAAGGATGCCATCTATGTGTTTGATGAAGACAACGGAAAGACAATGCTCAATGATAATAAAGGGGCTACTGTCTTCCTGAGGCCTGAGGAGGCGGTGAGCTGTCTCCTCTAAGCGGCTAACAAAACTACTATAAGGTTCCTCAGGACCCTGTCTGATATTAGTCAATGCTCCTCCAAGCTCCCACTGCTGCTTGGTGAACCTGAGCCAAGAGACCAGGTGTATAAAGTCTCTGGGCATCGGGTGAATTGTAAGGTGGTTCTCCCATAAGTTTGGCAGCTGTCCAATCACGGGTATCAGGGTTTTTGGCGATACAAAGGGCCAGGTTACAAGCTGCTTCTTGAAATTCAGCCTTCCATAATACATAATCTCCTCCCTCTAGTGCATCATGAGCCAGCTGAAAAAAATTCATTTGGAGTTAACCAAGCCTCAATAGAGGCCTCCAGTAAGGCTAAGGTAAAGGGGGCCGTTGGACCATACTTAGAGGTGGCTGATTTAAGTTTTTCCAGAATTGACAAATTAAGAAGAGTACACAAGGGTATCTTGGTCTAGGGTTGGTCTCTCCGGGGCAGCTGCAGCCACAGGATCCCTGTCATCTTCCTCCTCACTAATAGTCCCATTGGGGTTAGGATTACGAGGGTGAGCCTCACTAGAAGATGGCTTATCACCTGCTTCTTGGGGAACAGACACGCTGCTGCTAAGTGAAAGTGGAAAAGCTAGGCAGTGTGAGGGGCCTTTCCAGTTTTCTTCTTAAGGGACTGGGGCTTATCATGAAAGGAATATTGTTGGCCTTGGGGGAGGGAGAGATCTGCTAATTGTTTATCCAAGTCAGGAAGAGTTTTTAAAAGTGAAAGTTGTTCCTGGTGATTATGGACCAAATCTGTGAGGACACTCAGGTCGGCAGTAGCTGTGGAGCATGCCTGCAGGATTGGGTGTGTGTGTGTGTGTGTGTGTGGTAGAAACACTTGATCAAGAGAAGACAGATAGGGCGGCGGGAGATAGAAAGGGGGGAGAAGTTGACTAGAGAGTGGCTTGGAATTTTGGGAAGTTGAAAGAGCCACAGTTTTCTCGAGAGGGGCCTAGTCCGGATTGGGATATCGAGCAGCCTCCTCATCAAGGGCGGCTGAGTCTCCCAGATCAAGGGGTTCCTCTCTGCCTTCATCCTCAAGACCAATCAAAGAGGGATAAAGAGGGGTGGCTTTAATGGTTTTAGTGGGCAAAGTTGAAGGTACCTTTTGAGAAATTTCTATAAGTGGGGGGCCTGAATTTTGAGAGGGTGGTTGAGAACAAGGGATTCGGAGGGAGGCACAAACTCTGACATAGGGCCCTCTCTCCCTCTTCAATGACATTTTGAACATCAGGCCAATTATTGTGAGTCTTTAATAGGTCATGAATGAGATTCCAGTAACTAAAAGCTGTAACAGGGACCTTTTCTGGGCCAAAGATCTTATAATAATCTCGTAAACAATCACCAACTCTCTTCTACTTCTTTTGATTAATAGTTCCTTCTTGGGGGAACCAGGGACAAAGGTAAACCAGAAAAATAAAAAAATCCCTTTAAGTTTTTCTCTTCAACCCTGGCTACCCAGGTCTCAAGGGAATCCTTAAGCCCTGAAATGAATAAAAATCTTGCTGAGAAATATTCTGACCCATGTCTATATAATGCACCACCTGATTACTCACCAAATGCCCTTCTCAGCCTCGGGGAACTCCCAGAGTCCTGAATGCCGGCTCCGATGCCACTGGGAGGTGGGGTGATGGTCTCCTCTGGGGGTCTCAGAGCCCCACAATGGGTGCCACTTGTCCAGGCCAGCTGGACAATCAAGTGGGACTCTTAGACTCTGTGGAGAGGACTGAGATGCTCGAGAAAATAAGGAGGCACAGCAGTCAAAAAGTCTGATCAAGCTGGCAAAGATTTTATTGTTCACACAGGTTCTATACTCTGAAAACAGGATATGGGGAGGAGTAGTAAAGGAAAGTGGGCTTTGCAGGTGGAGGAAGCTAGCTGCAGCTGTGGTGTCTAACTAAATTATTCTCACCGAGCCTTTCCATTACCAGGGGTTCTAAAAACATCTATCTAGCAGGATGTTGGCTAAATCTAGAGATCAGGAGGAAGGGTTACTAAGGTGGGTTGCTATGTGACCTTGTTTGAAGTTCTGAGAACTGACAAGTGAATCATGGAAGGTAAGCAGAAAGAAGAATAGTAGATAGGAGAGCCAAGGGTGAGAGTAAGGCCTTGCCATGGCTTCCCACAGGTTACTAGTGCCTTCAGATGCCAGAAGAGAGCTAGCTAACTGTGCACTTCTGGGTTAGACAGGCTCAATCAGTGAGAACCAGAACTCCAGGATGGATTATCACTGAACCCTTGATTCTGAAATTCTACGTAAGCGTTTTTGAACTCTGTGTTTTCTGCTTCAATCAAGTCAGCCAGTTTTCCGAAGAGGCAATTCTGAAACATTATTAGCTTTGCAGTCCTTGCAGGCTGCTTTCAAACTCAGAGATCCATTTGCCTCTGCCTTCCAAGTCCTGGGATTAAAGTCGTGTGCCACCACTGCCTGGGCTCCTTCCCTCCTTTCAGCCTCAGTTACTCCTCGGCTTTCTAGAAATCTCCTCAGATTCTTATTTCATTCTCCCGTAATTTTACTGGGTAAAGCTCTTAATCTAGGAGCAATTTCAGTGTCTTGCCTCTTCAGCCTGTCCCTTGCAGGATGCAATCAGTGTACACACAGGGACAGTGGTTGTTGGTGTTGTTCTTGCTCTTGTTCTTTCTTCAGAGTTTAAAATTAAATTAATTTTTAAAGACTTTTAAATGTGTGTTTCAGTGTTCCTCTGGATGAGGACATGCACACATCCTTTCAGGTGCTCTAGTGCTTGGATCTCCTGGAACAGGGGTTACAGGTAATTTTGAGGCATCCCATATGGGTGCTGAGAACCAAACTCTGGTCCTCTACAAGAGCAGCAAGTATCTCTACTGCTAGGCCAAGTTTTCCAAAACATTTTTGTAGTTGGGCTTCAGGATCATTATGAACTCCCCATGATCTGTTGAAGGAGGTCAGAGAAAGTACCAAGTCACATCATGGTAATAGCAGATTCAACTGAGACTTTAAAAGGCAAAGGGGAGGGGTTGTCTAGACAGATAAACTACAAGTTCTAAAAATTAACAAATAAGTTCTGGTGTTACAGATGTGCACTGCCACGGCAGCCTGACAGTACTGTATTCCTATCTGGGTTCCCATCACATCTGTAGACATCAGCTGCACCTGAAGTCCAGCCAATGCTGATTCGTTAACTTGAAGCTTCTACCATAACCCAAGCCCAGGGACAGGAAGGCAGCTGCTCACGCTGCCCAGCTGGGGCCTGCACAGCCCTGCCAGGACATCCCCTCTGCCAGGGAGCTTGTGCATGAGGATGATGACAGCTGTTTTTGGTTTCAGGAGAAACAGAAGTGTGTGGAGGTCCTCTCTGAAAACTGAAGATGTTACAGATACTGAGGGATAGCCATTGCTTCCCAGGAACAAGGTATAAGGAAGGGAGCTGCTCTTGCTGCCATATCTTCCCTGAAAAGATGAACTGAAATCCCTCTGAATCCATGAACCAAAGTAGCCCTCATGTGTTCAGCAATGTGGTGCAGTGGATAAAGGCACTTGCTTCCAAGCCTGATGACTTGAGGTCAGTACCCAGGACTCCTGCAAGTTACTCTCTGACTGCCACAAGTGTTCACCTAGGCCTCCTACGAACAAACAAACAACTAACAAACAGGTAAAGTCACACAACTTATTTTTAAAAACCCTCTCTTTTCACATGTTGTCTATGTCAGATATTTTTCTCACAATGATGTCACTAATAAATGTTCACAGACACAGATGATCATCAGAGAACCCTTTCTAATCAGAACCTCCACTAAGAAGCACTGAACTCCCAGGCTGTGATTATGGGGTCAAAGAAAGTGCCTGGGTGTCCTTTCTCAAGGACTACACCTTGAACATCCTTTGGTATGGCAGTTTCATTTTACCCATCATTTCCAGTTAGAGCATGGATCTGAGCTGTCTTTCAATGGCTTTTGAATACAGGCATGGTCCCCGTGTAATTGTGTTCAGAGTTGGGGTGATGGGAACATGAATCTGAGACTTACCAATGCTGTGGTGTAGTTGTGGATTAATAAAAGGCTATTGAGAGGTGGTGGAAATCCAAGGGGGCGACCCTAGTAGGAGGAAGTAGATGTTAGGGGTGGGCATGGCTGAGGGGTATATTATAACCTTTCTCTTTCATCTCTTGGATTCCTCACACCATGTGGTGAGCAGCTTTTCTCCAGCACTGTCTCCTTGCAGTAAATGCTCTCCCCCATCATGGAGCCAAGAGATCATGAACTGAAAGTTCTGAGACCATGAGGCAGAATAAATATTTCCTCATTTGGACTGACTTCCTCTTCTACTTTGTCTAAGTAACAGACACCTGACTATCACGTACATTCCGCTGTAGCACACAGATTCTCTGTGAAATGGGACAGATTCTTATTTTCACACCACAGTCCTCTGGATGAGGCATGATGTCAGGTTCAGGGAGATAGATAGACAAATATTCATCATGAGGGTAGGGGAGAGAGAGAGAGAGAGAGAGAGAGAGAGAGAGAGAGAGAGAGAGAGAGAGAGAGAGAGAGACAAGACAGACAGAGAAAGACAGAGATCTCAGACTCCGATGTGTATGTGGTACTTCCTGGGTTCTGGGGAGCCAAGTCTGACTTTTTTGTCACGTGGGTCACTAATTATTTTTTGACACTCACACAACCTACTTTATTAGATATTTTAGAGTTGGAGATATTATAGAAACATTCAGCCTGGAATCTATTTTTCTGCCTTATACCCATCAAGTTACACACTAGTTCTCATCAGCACTGGTTCTGGTCCAGGCTAATGGCCTTGGGGATTGTGCAAGATCTAGCATGGCTGTGGGGAGAGAGGAAGGAGAGGGGCAGGAGGGAACTGTTGAGGATTGCACTTGAGGCTGGGCACACCTGGATTTTGGAGGACAGGAAGTCATGAATATCTTTGAAATCTTTTAAACTCTATGACACTTACCATCCTGGTAGAAGGTCAGTAACCTACGAGGGTGTTATCCAGCCTGGTCCCTTATCAGGCCTGGAGATGAGGTCAACTTTGTCACAGTGAGATTGGTGTCAGGCACCACATGGGGGAACTTGGACTCTCTTGATTACAAGCCTGATGAGGCTTTCTTCCTGGACCTTCCCTCCCCCACTCTAGTCCCCAGTGTCCTATTTCATCCTGTCTTTGGTAGGTCTTTGGGTAAGATCTCTTCTATGTCGCCTGACCTTTTGGACTCCTTTGTCTTGCTGGAAGTCTAGGTTGTATGCAAACCTAGGCTAGAAAGAGCTCAGCTCTGAACCAGGAACATGTTGATGAAAACGGAGAAGAATAGAGTGTTTCCTGCAAGAAGACCGGAGGCGTGGGGTCAGGAACCTCACAGAATGGCCCCACAAAGCCAGTCTGACTGGCCTACTGACTAGCTGTGTGAGAAGGAAATTACTTAAGCCTTCTGGATCTCAGGTTCCCTTCTGACAAGTGTTATGGTTGGACAAATTGTGCAAGATTGCTGAGTGTCCAAGTCTGTACTGTGACCCCCAGAGTGCATGAAACAGTTTGCACAGGGTTTAGTCTCCCCTGTGCTCCTCAGCTGTCATGTCTACATACTCTTCTCTTCCCTCTCCACCCCATCTTTCTCTCTTTTTGTATTGCCATGACTGGGCACGGAAGCAATTACAACCAAGATACCATATTCTCTCTGTGATGCCTGGTGGGAAATCAGACTTGGAAGGAACAGAAACTTATAGCCTTCACCATCATTCTGCCTCCCAGGTGGACATGTATGCCAGGCCTGAGCAGTTCATGACAACTGGTTGTCAAACTTACTAGTTTGGGGAGGTTTTGAAATACCATCCAGCTAGTTCATGAAAACCAAATATCTTATGTTACCCTACTTATTATGCATCATTGCTTCATTTGGGCTTTAATAGTTCAATCTACATTTTGTTGTGTTTGCATTAGATACAGTTCATTGTAGCGTTAACATATGCACATGCAAGAAGTGCATGCTTAGCTTTGAAACCATTTGTGCGGATTTTTAAGCCTCTTTTCTTCTAATACTTATGAGTTTATCATATCTACTTTCTTGCAGGTGAAGCAGGGCCTCATGTTTCAGGTAGCTAGCCTTAAACTCACTGGATAGCTGAGGATAGCCTTGGCCTAATTGGTCTCCCAGCCTCCCCCTTCTGAGAGATGAGATTAGGTGAGCTCCTCTCTGCTTGGTTTCTGGGTGCTGGGATGGAACCCAGGGGGTTGTGCATGCTAGGCCAGCAGTCTCCCACCCCTCTTACCTCTGTGTTTGGTTTTCTATTTGTCTTGTTGGAATAATGCTCTATCAATGTTGTAGATGCTTTGAGATAGGATTATGGGTGTTCATGAATCTTAGAGAAAGTCTGAGTATTTTTCTTCTTAGTATGTTTTTTCAGACGAACTTTTTACATTAAACTTGGCTGCTTTTCTCCCATCTTGAAATGTTAATATGTTTAAATAAAGCTTTTCTATTTCCCTTCATCTTTCTCCATCCCTCTTTCTCTTCTTTCAGTTCCCCCTCCCTCCTTCTTCCTCCCTTCTCTTTTCTTTCCTTCCTTGGTTCCTGTCTCTTACTGTTTGACTCTCTAGCTTATTGTCTGTCTTGATGTATCTACAACTTGCACATAGGGTATCATCCACTCTCCACAGATGTTAGCTCAACTACATCTGCATCTTCCTGGCAACTGAGACACTATCACTAGTATCTCATGTGCCAGAGAATGTGCTGTTTTCATAGCGTGCTGGTGGGTGTTCAGACCTCATAGAAGGTTATGGCAGTTCTTGAAATTGCCTCTGATGTAATGAAAGCAAGAGTGTTTCTTTAGCTTTGATCTGTCTTTTCTCAATTCCTGGTTCTCTCACCTCAAAGGCTTTAGAGAAGTCTGCCTGGCTTTCCTGTCTGCTCTTTATTTATTTCAGCATTAACTATGTACTTTTGCATATGATGTACTCTGGTGTGCACAACTATTCTGGAAATTTTTCTTTCCCAAAAGAAGCTGAGCTGATGATCGACTGCATGGACAGTGGCAGGATGTCTTTTATATTAAGCAGATTTTTATAGATAGAAGTCTGATAACTAGTAGTGGGGATACCTGGATGGGAGAGGGATGGGGCACGTGTGCTTCATATTGTAGAGTGGAATCTATAGATAATGCCTGGTCCATGGCTTTTGCTCTGAGTTAATTCTTTAGCCCAAGTGATGTCTAGAAGGTACAGGGCTGATGCAGGCAGATACTTATTAGACTTGGCATTTTAAAAAGAGCTTGGAATACAATGTCTGGAGAATGAGAGAAAATACAAGGCATGAGGCTTATAGACGGGGTCTTATCCACGCCACATGGTTACTTCCCCAAAGCTACTATCTAACTCTATAAAAACCTACTGGGTGGAGACAAGTTATGAAAACAGATTTTTCCTGTTTTCCAATGAAAGCACACCTGAAGATTCAATTCCCATCTCTGCTGGTTGGTGACAGGGAGTACAGACTCTCTTATTCTGGTTGTAAAGCCAGTTCTTAACCCAGTTCTTGCTATTATAAGGGCGTGGGCAAGATCAGTTCTGAGCTGGGCATGTCTGGGACATGTATAATGTTCATTTCCTTATTCCTTACAGATATGAGAAAATATTATTTGTAAAAGTAACTTTTATTTGTCTAATGTAATTGTCACCTCAGAGGCTTACTGCTGAATAAGCTCACCCTTTCTAGTTCTTTCTGAACTCTGGCTCACTGGTTCAACTCAACTGTTCTACCTAAACTCCTCTCCAAGATGACTGATTCAAACTGACTTTTTTCAGCTTCTCACTGAATTTCTTTGCTTGGCCTCAGTCTAACTCTGGCAATCTGTTCTTATTTTCTGGCTCCTTTTTATTCTCTGGCTTCAACTGCCTCTGCTGACCTGCATTGAACTGCATGAAATCACAAACTCAATTCCACACCATTGCATTCACATCCAACTGACTAAACCAAACTACCCCAAACTGCACTGATTTAACTCAACTGACCTGCACTAAACTGACTGAACTGACTTCAACTCAACTCCCTTGCCTCTTCCTGTTCTCTATTAAATGGCTCCTCTTTCCTGTGTTCTCATGAGAGTTGAGCATATTCTATCCCGTCAAATCTTTCTCTGATTCATTACTTTGTCTGTCCATCAATTAGACAGCATTGTTTGGGATTAAAGGGGTATACTAAGGGTGTATCTATACTCCAGCAAGAGTAACCAGGTTGCTGGATTAAAATTCCTCTTCAATTATGTAGCTTCTCTATTTCCTAAATTCCTCTAGACAGTCAGCATGTGAGAGACTTTTAGAGTTTCCATTAGGGAGAGAACACTTTGTTTGTTGGCACTTCTGTGGTGCTTTAAAAATTTAGAAGTCATTATTTGTAGAATTCTGTGAATTTGCATAGACCATTTGAATGTCACCCATTGGGCCTAGAAGGAATTATGGAAACCATCTCAGATGTTACTACAGATTATAAGCCAATTTTCTTCCAACACATTTAGATTTTCCTGCACAGTGTCCTTTTAAGACACTAGGGCTGGCTGCACTGTGAACTTGTGACAGTCACACAGACATCCAGAGGATCAGTGGTCAACACTGGGATTAAATTCTCCAGGACAGCACTGGTTGTGACTTCTAGCTTCAGATCTCTCCATGTCCCCAGTCCCCACTGTTCCTGATGCCTTTCAGGGACCTCTCTCATTCAAAGGGATGATGCTCTTGGACTCTGGGGCCCCTGCACTGAGGACTTGCTGTCCTAGCCCTTATCCCTGTCTGCAGAGCTATTCTGTCCTCTGAAGGGCTCCAGGACTCTGGCTCCCTTCCCAGGCCCTCTGAGTCCTTGTCCTGGACAGCATGGATTCCTTCTCCTTTCTTCCACGGCCCTTCTCTAGATCCCATAGTGCATGAAAATAAGCTAGTGTACCTCATTCATACTTGTAAATTATCTCCCTGTCGTTCCCACCAAACCTGTGGTCTTTACCAGTCAGTTCAGTCAACAGGAAGGGCCTTCTTATCCATGGGACCTCTGTGCTAGGAACTGACTGTTTAATAAAGGAGGAAACAAATTGGATGAACACTATGGTACAACTAAAAACTGTTTTAATGTTCTTTTACTATCTGTCAAAGTTATTGTTATAATTGGTCATAGCATTTAAAACTCAGTTTTCAGCTGCATTCATAAATTTCATTTTTCTGAGACCCTTAGAATAGCAAGTGATTAAAGATCTAAATCATAGGAGCTCATGGAACCAGGAAGTTTCATGCATGTACGAATAGCATGGTCTCTGTTTGCAAGCTTAACTCTGAGCATTAAGGCCTCTGGTTACTTTCTGAGCATGGACATTCTGAGATCCTGAAGTGGGAAGGTGGACATGTCCAAATGCTAAGGCGGCATTTGCCACAGGCACTGTGAGCCCCAGTGGCATGGTCTCTTTGCTTGCATCCTCACTGAGACCTGCAGAACATGTGGCTTCTCTAATGTCCCAGGATAAGATGGCCTCTGTTGTCCCCTGCACCCTCACTGCACACCTCCTATGTGGGTAACATGATTTGCTGGCTTCATATCCCATCATCCTAGTAAAGGATGATTTAATCCCCAAATGTACTTTCTGCAGAGCAGCAGCCTTGCCCTTTGACTTGTCAACTCATTTTAGTCTCCTCTTCTGTCATTTGTTTTTCATTATATCTGATAAGTTTCTGTAAACAAGGTGATGTCATCCTCAGGCTGATTAACCACAAGCCTCTTGGTTTTGAAGGACTGTTTTGCTGACAAGGAAGAAAGTAGACAGGTGGGACAGTGTTCTTGGTAGGACATTGTCCTTGTGAAGGTTATACTACAGGACATATATCCCAGGGTAACCTGAAAGGTCATTTGAGCCACCCTGTCATATACAAACACATGTCAGGAGCCCGGGATGTGGACAGCCGAGGGTCTAGCTTTGAGCTCCTTGTGTCCTGTGCAAAGTGTTACAGGATCCCATGTGTACAGCATCCTGTTGTTGAAAGTAAGTCTCTTGGGACACATTCTCTCCCCCTCTATGGCACACCCCAGCTGCAGGCTCTTTGGTCCCTGCACAGTGCTAACCCATGAGAAGTTCTCCCAGCCAGGTACCTTGCGCTGTGGTGGTGTCTCAGATTTCTTGTGCCCTGGGTATCTGGTTCTTAGATTTAGCTTATAAACATGGCCAAAAATAGTGACTGACTTACATGATCACTAGCTTGATGAGCACATGACCACGTTTCTGCACTTTCTAAAGGAGAACATTGGGAATGCTTGTTTTTTGATTGTCCCTGTCCTGGAGTCTTCCTTCCCATGGACTGTCCTATGACTCTAAGTGACTAACAAGGCTCTGGTGGTTACTAAATCCTGGCACCTGTCAAAGGGGCGGCTCTGTATGTGGGGATGGATGCTGAGCTAAACTTTCACGAAACTTTCACGTGGGGGGTAGCCTGCTTTATCTTCTGTTGAGATCTGGAACTGTCTGAAAGACAGATTTCCACAGTATAGGGGTGAAAACCCAAGTTCTACCAGGATCGGAAAGCTGCATTTTCAAATTTTTGGGCACCCGATAGGGGGCGGTGACAGGAAGCACTAAAGGGGCTCCTAAGCTGCTGCTGACCGAGGCTGGGGGACCCTTCCTGTGAACCTGATCAGAATCCAAGGCCTGAAGCTGCGTAGGAGCCTGCTCCTGCCTCTCCAGGGCTGTGGGTGAGGCCCTTTGGCTTTGGGTTCAGAGTCTCTGAGGACAATTGGAGGGAAAAGCAGTGCCTGAGTGGGGTTTGGGCATTGAGGGCGGGACCGTTTACAGGGCCCCACCTACCTTAGCACCCACCTTCCCTTAGCACCTCCTTAAAATTTTCTAGCGCAGCTTACCCGAAGCCAGTCTGAGAAGACCAAGGCACCAGCGCCATGCCTATGACACTGGGATATTGGACGTCCGCGGAGTGAGAGAGGGATCCCCCTGAAGGGTGGGACTAGGACTCAATTCAGAGCGATCAGGGCTGCTTCTAGCAGAGGGATACTCCTCTTAGCACCCTGGAGCTCACAGACTTGGGAGGCTGAAGGTGTGTGAGAGAGGGCACGTGTGAGTGTGTGTGTACACATCGCAGGGTGGCTGTGTTTGTGGAGTGTGAGAGGATTGAAGTCATCCAGTAAAGGTCCTACCTTTTCTAACTCCTGTGACCTTCTCTCCCAGCTGACTCACCCCATCCGCCTGCTCCTAGAATATACAGATTCAAGCTATGAGGAGAAGAGATATGTCATGGGGGATGGTAATGACACCTTCCTGGTCAAACACCTGCTTCCCTCTTGCCCAGGGATTTCCGTACCCACCCCATATTCCTCAGCTTTGCTCATTTGCTCAGCTTTGCAGACCTCCAACAGCTGGAGCTAGAGCCTGCCCCTTCCAGGAACCTCTTAAGGGTGCAGTTTGGGTTTCCATGCACTGGCCAGATGTGGGGAGCTTGCTTTTAAATCCGGCACTAGAAAGGCAGAGAGACAGGTGGATTTCTGAGTTTGAGGTCAGCCAGGTCTACACAAACAATTTCTGGGCAGCTTTGGTTATGTAATTGAGAGATCTTGCCTCAATTAATAATAGTGAGACTAGTGAGACTGGAGTGCCTGGCCCACCTGTATTTATAATTGAGCTAGGTTCATTTTGGGGGTCCCATTGGGCCCAGGCTCCCCTTCTTACCAGTTATTCATTCCCGCTGCTTCATCTTGTGAGTGGCTTGGTGTGAGATGTTGCAGATCCCCCTGCCCCCTGCCCCAGGGTATCTTGCTCATGAATCCTTGGGTGGATGACACACTGATTTCCTTTCATGTTATCTTGTCCACCACAGCTCCCAACTTTGACAGAAGCCAGTGGCTGAGTGAGAAGTTCAATCTTGGCCTGGACATTCCCAATGTAGGTGCAAGGAAGGGGAGGTTTGGGGAAGGCCTGGTGATCTCACCTCATCTCATTGTCTAGATGAGGGGTTTGGGATCAGTGTTTCTGCTCACCTGCTCCATCCCTGCTGGCTGCACAGTGTTTCTGTGATGGGCTGTGTCCCAGCTCTCCCATTCAGTGCACACCGTGCTCACGGAGGGATTCCCATGACGGTCACACTGAGTGCCAGGCCCCATGTCTGTCCTCACCCAGGGAAGGGATGTTGAGACCCCATAACCCATCTGACTGTTCCTGCTTGTTCATTCAGCTGCCCTACTTAATTGATGGGTCACACAAGGTCACCCAGAGCAATGCCATCCTGCGTTACCTTGGCCGGAAGCACAACCTGTGTGAGTGGGGTTGCCTGCAGGGTAGGGCATGGTGGACAATCTCCTTGGCTTGTGTGGTTTGGGATGCTGAGTGTGCTGTGTGTGCTGCAGGTGGAGAGACAGAGGAGGAGAGGATTCGTGTGGATACTTTGGAGAACCAGGTCATGGACACTCGCATACAACTCATGATAGTCTGCTGCAGTCCCGACTTTGTACGTGGCCAGTGGGTGGAGCGGGCAGGGTTTGCAGCAGGAATTAAAGTCTTGCATTCATATCTGTAGCATCCTCCTTCAGTGAATGAACTGTGTTGGGTTACTGATTCTCCAAGCTTTTCTATCTTACCAGCAGAAAGACCTGTGTTATCGTAGTGGTCTATCTCATCAACACTGAAACTATCACTACTCGTCCAACCATCCTAGATACGGTTGGAATTCTATAGAGTGAACAGTCTGCTTCTAGACATTTAATGTAGAGTTAAAATCCCTGTCATGTCTATCCTGTGACCACTTCCATGTGTCATCTCAGCTAGTGTTCACGCTAACGATTTTCTTCTTAAAACACAGACTCAAAAGGTGAAGTAGTGGCTGGGGAGATGGTTCAGAGGGTAAAAGTCTTTGATGTGCAAGCATGAGGACTTGATGACGGATCTCCAGTACCCCACATTAAAAACAAACAAACCTGGGAGTACCTTGGAGCACCATGGGAAAAGAAACAGGAGGATTTCTGTGCTTGCTAGCAAATGAGTCCAGCCAATCCGTGCACTCTGGATTCAGTGATGGACACTGTCACAAATGCATAGGGTGCGCCCCCACCCCAAACATATTATGAAGATAGGATGCAGGGGCTTGGGAGCGGCACAATGGTCTCACACATGCACCCAGTACTTTCCAAGCATGCTCTTGTTGGCACCAGTAGAAGTCAGGACACCTTCCTAGTAGGCAGCTCAGGGTCAGCTGGAAGACCTTTGACTCCTTTTCTTTTCAATATTAGTGATTGCTCAAATCTGATGCATGTTCTTCAAATATCTAAATTGTGCACACACACACACACACACACACACACACACACACACACACACGGCCAGTGTAACTTTGTCTTCTCCTGGGTCTTTAGGTCCTTTGTTTCTGTGGTTCCCACTGGATCTCTGAGACCATAGCATGCATGATGATATTTAGGAAAACCTGGGTATGACTCACAGCAGCTAGGTACGAGGGGTGACAGATCTAAGGACAATGTAGCACTGTCTGTTTTCCAATCACCTCTGATAGATGAAATCTGCTACTAAGAAAATGGTGGTGATACTTGTAAGCCCAGGCCTTCAAGGCCAGCAGCCTCTCTACCAGGGAGCCTATGACTAAAGGTGGTGACAGCTATTCTCTGCCTCAGGAGAAGCAGAAGCCAGAATTCTTGAAGGCCATCCCTGATAAGATGAAAATCTATTCTGAGTTCCTGGGCAAGCGGCCATGGTTTGCAGGGGACAAGGTAAAGGGAGGGGTGGAGAGGAGACGCCATTCTTCCCAGGTGCCAAATTCTAGAGCGCTCACCCTGGGCTTCCTGCAGGTCACCTATGTGGATTTCCTTGCTTATGACATTCTTGACCAGTACCGTATGTTTGAGCCCAAGTGCCTGGACGCCTTCCCAAACCTGAAGGACTTCCTGGCCCGCTTCGAGGTGATGCTCTGATCCTGCTTCCTCTTGGTTGTCTTCTTTCTCACTTCCCTTTGATAGGTTATCTTTCTGCCAGTGAAATGAACCAATTCAAGCCAGATTAGAGTATATAAAAGCAGGTTTATTGGGAAAACTCTCTTGGGCAGGCGAGTTCACTGATCCCAAGGAATGAGAAAAGGAGGTAGAGGGTAAGGGGAAGAGAAAGAGAGAAAGCACATGGGAAGAGACTCTAAGGGAAGGGCAGCCCAACTTCTGAGAAAGTTCAGGGTAAAGGTTGGGGTAGGCCAGGTAGGGACTGAGGGATGCTGGGAGAACCTAGAGGGCAGGTCTACTTTGGTATGTAAAATGTGTACCTCAGCTGTTTGTTCCTGGCCTCAATCCTAACACCTTTCACAATGTCTTTCTAGTTCTGAGACTAAAGGAAAAACAACTTAGGTTTTTTGTTGTTGTTTGTTTGTTTTGTTTTTGAGATTTCTATAAACAGTATCCCACAATATTTATCACTTCGAAATCTCAAAATCTGTGTGTGTAAGGCAAGCATAATGCCACAGTCTTGGGGCTAAGTCAGTAGAGAGCTGTAGAAACCCAGTCTGTGAGATGCATCTGATACTCCTCTTAGCTGTTGAACCCAAAATCTTGGATCATCTACACAAATCTGGGAATCAGATTAGTGTAGATCCAAAGGGTTTTCTAAATGCGATCTGTTGATCTTGCTCACTGCACACCAAAGATGCACTTTCCCTAGTAGTTCTCATTGGCTCTGGTTCTGGCCCAGGCTGGGTACCCTTGGGGACTGTGCAGGAGCTGGCATGGCTTCAAGGCAGGTGGCTGGAGAAACAGAGTGGCACCTTAGCCCAGCATGTGTATAGTCCCTGGTGGATGCCTTTGCACCCTCTGGAATTGTCTTTGTATTCTTCACCTTGGTGTGTGGCTTGTAACATGACATGCAGTCACATGGAGTGGTCCTTGTTTAGGGGTGGAGAGGGGTACAGCCAGGGTGTAGTGAGATTATATGTGGAAATCGTGGGAATTGTGGGAAGAATTGTTAACTCTGCTCTCAGGAAATTGGTTAGAATCTTGTTCAGCTTTTCTTTGTGGCCTGTTCTCTTGATGTTTCCTTTCACTGAGGATTTGTTGAGTCACCGAGTTCTGCCTGCCTTCCTCATTCTTTTTTTTTTTTTTTTTTTTTTTTTCGTTAGACCCCTCCTCTGTTCCTAAATACAAGCTAGAAAGCACTTCCCAGTAGAATGCCTCATGGTGGTGGTGGTGGGGGAGAGACAGAGAGAGACAGAGAGAGGACAGGGAGAGGAAGAAGATGAGGAAGAGAGCAAAAGAGGGGAAGAGGAGGGAGGGGAAAAGGAGAGGGAGAATGACAGCTCCAGAGCCAAGCTGACTCCAGCACTGTCTCAATCACTACCTGTAGAAGAAGAAGGGGCAGTTGAGATCTCTGGACCTTGGGTTGCTTTGTGATAGCTAGTTATAGTATTTTCTGAGCCTGTATTGTGACCTTTAGTGGGTATAAAGCACCTTCACAGGGTCAAGTCTCTCTTGCCAGGGCTGAGAGCTAAGCTGGCTGTACTGTGGTCCAGAGCTTGAGCCTTTGAGAAATGCTGTTCCTGGCATGGGGCTGCTCCTCTGAGTGGGCTGCAGACCTGAGCTTCTGCTGTGTCCTTCCCCATTTTCAGGGCCTGAAGAAGATCTCTGCCTACATGAAGAGTAGTCGCTTCCTTCCAAGACCTGTGTTTACTAAGATAGCCCAGTGGGGCACTGATTAGGGCCCTGCCATGCTGGCACACACAGGGAGGACTTGTCCACACTGTGGATCCTGCAGGCCCTGGGTAGGGACAGCACCCTGCCCTTCTGCACTGTGGCTCCCAGTTCTCTCTCCTTCCTGCTCCCTTCTGCAGCTTTGTCAGCCCTAACTCCTGACCCAACCATACAGCCCTTTTCTGAGATTTGAGGTCTGTCCTGAACTCAGGCTCCCTAGAATTACCCCGATGGTCAATGCTCGTGCAGCCTGTTCCTGGTGGAAGAGCTGCCCCAGGCCTGTCTCATCTACAATAAAGCCTGAAACACACTTGCTGTGTGTTGTGTCTTTCTCTTTTGCTCTTTGGTTCTAGTCTGAGACCCTCATAGCAGGGATTAAGCTCTGGAGAATGGAGAGTGGTTTGGGAGATTTAATTCACTGAGGCATGCTGGGACTTTGAACTGTGAAGAGCTGTGGGTTTCAACGAGTCATGAAGCTGGTGGTGGGAGTGCCCAAGAGGAGCCCTGGATGGTCTTTCTACCTGGCACAGTTCTCAGAGAGCTGTTCAAAGATGAGTCTGTGACAATCAGACCCTAGTTTTCTGCGGGCATAATTAGCTGCTATTGTATTCGGGGTTTGAATACAGTGGAATGGTTGATTGCCAAGACCTGCATGGCCTTGAGACTGACCTGACTAGGGCAACTGGACATGAAGAAACACTAAAACAAATACAGAGAAACAGGGATCTGTGGGTCATATACTCTGAGGGAGATGCAGGAGCTGCCCAGAAAGTCAGTGGGTACAGCTGAACAGGAAGTTGGGTTTATTATATACCTGTGGATAAGGAGGTGTGCCAGCTAATCTCAGTAGGGATCTATAGAGGACCAGTCTTGGGCTCAAGTCATCCTGGAGGAAGAAACTGTGGTCAGTACTTTCTGCACACAGTATCCACATCTGTCCTTGGGCCTTGTCATTGTTATGGGTTTGAGGCATTGGGTTCTTGACATGGGCATGTTCATATCAACAATATCCATTCACTCAGACTTCATCCTCTCCCCAAAGTTGACATTTTATGTGTCAGTTAGTAGCACTGAGAGTTACCCAGGTAGCTTGTAAAATTGTATGTTGGTGTAGCTATGGTGATATTTCCAGAAGATTGTACTTAGTCTGAGTAGACTTGAGTATAGAAGACCACCCTTATTACTGGGGTTAGGCAGCATTCACAAGCACAGAGGTGGAATCAAAGCCAGATGATGTGTGAGTTCATCCTGTCATGGCTAGGTACCCATCATCTGCTGGCCTACTCACATGCTACTTATGCTTTACCTGGAGATTTCCAGGGCTTTCTGTCCAGTCAGGACTGACTGCACCACGGGCTGTGTGCAGTCTCTTACAGTCAGCAGATGATGGAATACAAATCACAGGAGTCCCTTTCCATTAGAAATAATATGCACAGATCCACAGAATCCAAAATAATATGCCTACGTGTTCTATTGATCCTGTGTCAAGGGTCCTGGCTGATCTTGACAGGTAAGGGTCAAAACATTGGCAGTCCTTAACGACCCCCTTACTCTCATTGGTGTAGAGCTCCCAACTTTTTTGTTGAACACCCAGAAGAACAACATAACCAATTGTGTAATTTAAACTTCCATGTGCCGTTTTGATAGGGCTAAAAAAAAAAAAAAACAAAAACAAAAAAAAAAAGTTTTAAATAAGTCTTTATTTTGTTAAGACTCAGTTTTCCTGATTATATTGATGAGAAAAATTTTAGTAGAACAATAAAACAGTAGACAAATATCCTAGAAGAATTCTATTGATTTAAAGATAATTTTGATACCAGTATATTGAACTTTGACCTCAGTAGTTAATAACCTTTAGTCATCAAACATATAATAACATCATTAAGACTTATCACTCACGGGCTCTGTGTATCTTCTTCAGGCTGTTTATGACTTGACTTAAAGTTTAAAAAATTGCCTTTGATTTTTACCTTTCATTTTTAGTACAAAAATCTTATTTTATTATACAAAATCCACCCTAATAACAGGTATTTTTTTGTTTACCCTCTTTAACAAAAATATCTTTATTATTATTATTTTTTTTGTTTCGTTTTTTCGAGACAGGGTTTCTCTGTATAGCCCTGGCTGTCCTGGAACTCACTCTGTAGACCAGGCTGGCCCCTAACTCAGAAATCCGCCTGCCTCTGCCTCCCAAGTGCTGGGATTAAAGGTGTGCGCCACCACCACCCGGCGACCAAAAATATCTTTATTTTCATATTTATATTCTTTTCAACTTCTATTTTGTTACAAGAATTTAATTCAAAGTATGTATGTAGCACAATGTAGTAAATTATCTGTAAATGGATAGTCAAATTTCCAAGCTTTGTTCCTCCTGTAAGTCTTGGGAAAATCTCATGTCACTTGGATGTTCCTGTCTTTCCTCCCTGAGGTCTTACACACTCTGAAAGTAAGAGTTTTACGTTCCACGAAGGACCTGCCAAGATAGCTATGACCTTGAACACGGAACACTTCCTGTAAACAAGAAAAAACAGGCAAGGAAATACCGAGGTTAATACCAAATATCTTTAGGTATTAACCCTGTGATTGCAGATTTAAGTATAGAAGATGTTTAGTCCCTTTCCTCTAGCAGTGGGAGTGTGGGAACAGAGAAATCCACCTGCCTTTGCCTCCCAAGCATTGGGATTCAGAGTGTGTGCCACCATACACAGCCCCATTTTTATTTATATGGATGTCTGGGGTTATGTGTTTGTGCATATTTGTACAATGGAAGCCAAAGGTGTCAGATCCTCCGTGATCTGCAGTGAAAGGCAACTGTGGGTTTGATAGTGTGAACTTTGGGGACTGAATTCAGGTCCTCTGTAAGAGCAGTGTATGCATATCCGCAGCTCGTACTTTCCGTTTCGAATGAGTGAATTTATCAATTACATAGTAAGCCAAGTTGAAAGAGTAGAAAGATGTAGATAAATAGCAGAATATCATCCAATTGGTCACTCAAAATATCTAGCAGAAACCCCTTGAGGAAAAGCTATTGGCTCCTCAGATGAGGCTTCCAGGCACAGGAACAAATAGCAGCAAATAGAGATGATGTCATAAAATCAAGTTCTCACAACTGCAAGGAAAATATGACTGGGAAATCTGAGACAGCCAGCTGAAGCTCTGGATGGAACTCTCTCCTTGGATGGCCTCCTATGGCTGAACTTCCGGCCTCTCCTTCTTATGTCGTGGGATGATATCTTCTGTTGCATTTATGTGGTGGGATGATATTCTCTGTTGCACATGGTTCACCTTCTAGGCGCTCCTGAGGGTGTCTTTACTCTCGGGTTGTTTTGCTATTTTCTTCCCTTCTGTAGTAGAGATAGGGATACCATCCCTGGAAGAGTCCTTGGGGAAAACTGAGACTGTTGTAGCCCACACGTATTGGATCAACTGGCTATGGAAGTGGATCCCAGTGTTCTTGCTGTTTAATTGCTGGGTGGGTGGTGCCAGGTTAGCAGGATGGGTCAATGCTTGTCTAACAGGAAGTGTCAATGCTTGTCGCTCCCTGACTTGCCCAAAAAGAAAACACAAGCTGCTGTAGGGAAAAGGTCAGAGTCCCCCAAGGCCAACTAGGAGTAAGTAGTGAGGCTTTTTCATAATATAGAGCTGTCAGTCAGCTGGGGCTGGGGCAGGAAGACCAAGAGAAAGACAGAAAGAAAAATGGGAGTAGGCAAGGAGGTAGAGCACAGAGAGAGACAGAGACAGAGAGAATCCAAGCAATGGCAAAGTCGGGTTAAATTTAGATGGGCTAGCTGAGGAACAGCCCTAGCAAACAGGCCAACAGCCTTATACTATACAGATGTCTCTGTATAGCTACTTTTCACTTTAAACTATTTTATTTATTTTTATTATTAGCTCAAGCAGCCCCCACCCCCACCCCCAAAGCTCTGCGTTATGAGACAAACATGCTTGGATCTGATATGAGTAGGGACACTGCCCACTTTCAGAGTCAGCTTCTCAGTGACTCAAGCAATGTACATCATCACACTTTGGGACAGGCTTCTGAGGGCTGTGGAGGGCCAGCTCAAGGTGTGTGTGTGGGGGGGGGGTTGGTTTTCTGACCACCAGAGTCACACCAGTCCTACCCTGTATCCTGGATGATCAAGCTGACCAGTGTCTCCTCCACCTGGTAGAGTCAAGTCTCTCTGCCCAAGTCTCTCACTCCCTTTGCGACTGTGCAGCCTGATGAGCCAGGGCTTCCCCAGGGAAGGCTGAGTTTCTCCAACTGTGGATACCGAGTCACAGTCATTCGTGGTTCACAGATGAAGTAGGGTCCCTTCACCTGGTTGTGACTGCATTCAGACTGGGTGATTCTTTGCTGTGGGGCTCTGCTGTGCATTGTGGGACATTCATGGCTTCCCCATCTACAAGCTGGAGAACTCCCCAGAGGTGACCACTCAGAAAGTCTCTGATCAGTGGTTATGCCAATGGAGACTCCACTTTTAAATAAAAGTGAAGAACCTTTTAAAATCTAAAGTTTACATTTAACTTATTCATAGAAGATGAATCTGTCTCTGTGGGTTTTTTTTTTTTTTTTTTTTTTTTTTTTTTTTTTTTTTTTTTTTTTTTTTTTTTTTTTTTTTTTTTTTGTCTTTGTTTTTAGGAGACAAGGTTTTACTATATAGCCTTTAATATAACTGACTATATGCACCTGGCTGGAACGTCTAGCAATCTTCCTGCCTCTGCATCTAAGTGCTACAATTTCAGGCATAAGATACCATGCCAGGCAAGATAAGTCTTTCTTGATGGGAGTTTATTTCAATAGGTGTGTGTGTGTGTCCTGGACCATGTGATAAATATATTCCATTTTCCATGCCTTTTTTTTTTTTTTTTTTGCTGTTGTTACAGTGCCTCACTTCTTTCTTCTGACTCTCTGACTCTCTCTCTGGCACACTGTGTCTGAGAACACATGTGACAAGGACCAAGTGTCACAGTTTCTTGTGATAGCACATGTGTAAGGGGTCAGGGCAGGAAGAAAGCACAGTGATTACAGCCACTCTCCCTGCTGCTCCCAGGTGGCTGTGTATACCACACCTGTGCATATTTGGTGACAGTGGGTGGAAAACTCTAGGTTTGGGGAGGCTTTGAAATTTCATGCACCCAGTTCTTCAGAACACATAACCTTTCGTCTCGTCAACTTTTCTGTTTCCTGCTTCATAACTGGAGTCCAATCCTAATTTCTTTCTCTCTTTTCTTTTCGTTTTGTTTGTTTTTTGCTTTTTTTTTTTTTTTTTTTACTTTTTATTGATTCTTTGTGAATTTCACATCATGCACCCCAAACAGGCTCATCTCCTGTTGCTTTTGTGTCACCCCTCCCACAAACAAAACAAAACAACAAAACAAAGTAAAAACATGTCACAGAGAAAACTATAATGTGTCACAGGGTATTTATCTCTTTGCCCAAACCATTTTACTTGCAAATGTTCATTACTTTTTATAAAATATTTTATAAAATATCAGATGGCAGAGGACAGGGGTACCTGGAGTGCCCATGCTAAGTGCCCTGGGAGAATCTCACCATGCGACAGACAGATCAAGGAGGTTTATTTAGGGAGAGGGGAGGGAGAAAAGGGGTAGAGGCAGACAGACAGGAGCAGAGCCATGAGGGCACAGAAAGGAAAACAGAGGACAGAAAGGGGAAGAGGGGCCAGCTGGGAATATGTGGGAGTAGAAGAGAGAAAAAGAGAGGGAGAGAGGAAGGGAGGGGTGAATATTCAATCGGTGCGTTGCTGCACCTGGAGGCTGGTAATGCCAGCAGGTGATGAGTAAACCATTGCTAGGTCCCTGAGAGGAGCCTAGCGGCAGCCTGAAAACCATGTTTGCAATGAGTCATCAGCCTGGTTGGAGGACTCTGGCTTCTGTTACACATCAGTGTCCTGTTGCTGCCCTGTGTCACTGAGGTCCTGCAGATCTGTTCCTGCAGGACCAGCCCCTTCACAAGCTCCAGAAGTTCCTAGATGGGGTGGGCCAGCTCAAATCCCTGATCTCTTCTTGTTGTTATTTTGTTTTTTTGAGCCAGGGTTTCTGTGTAGCCCTGGCTGTCCTGAAACTTGTTCTGTAGACCAGGCTGGCTTCAAATTCAGAGGTCTGCCTGCTTCTGCCTCTTGTGTGCTTGTGTGGTGTGTGTGTTCACTTGTGTGCTTTGTGTGCAGTCAAGCATGTGTGCATGTGTTTGTGTGTCTGCATGTGTGTTCATCAGTGTGCATTTGTGCGTGTGTACATGAGTGTGTGTGTGTGTGTGTGTGTGTGTATGTGTGCACATGCATGCATGCTCCTACACTCTGTTGTCATCATGCTTTTGGCAGCCTTACACTGAAGTTCTCTTTAAAGTTTCAACTTACTTTCTGAGTTTGGACACAGCCCAGAAACCTGAGACTGGCGGGATAGTCCTATCCAAATGCCAGAGTGGCACTGGCCACAGGTGGTGTACTCTGCCAGCCCCTGTGACATAGTCTCCGAGCTCCCATTCTTATAGAGATCTGCAGAGCATGGGCCTTCTCTGACTTGAGTGTTCAGATGGTCCCTGCCTGTCCCCTGTCCCCTACACTACTTTACCTTGTGATGTCAAACATTTACTGAACACCGGGGTCACAATCTGAAGTCCTAGACAAGGGCTGTGGAGTGACAGCCTTGTCCTTTGACTTGCAAACTCACTTCAGTTTTAAGTTCCAACCTCTTTCTTCTGGCCCAGTCCTTTCCCTCCTCTGGAAGGGCCCCTATCCCCTAAATTCACTACCGCACCCCATGCTAATCACATTTCTTTAGACATGCAACCACAGGCCAGTTTACCTGCCTTCCACCTCTTGGTTTTGAACCTTCAAAGAAGGCTCTTTCCCTTTAAGACAGAACACTGGTACTAGCGACAGTGCCCTTGGTGTCAGGCAGCGAGGCTGGCCTTAGCAGACTGAGAAGCAATTTGAAGACAAACTGAATTGTCATAATCAGTCTTCTGCTTTCTTTTTTTTTTCTACAAGAAAGGGTGACAGTGAGATTGCTCCTCCTTAAAATTCAAATGCCAAATGAGAAGGAAGAAAATATCAGGGCTTGGCTAAGACCCATTAAGGGAAAGTATTGTAGAGTGAAAAATTATAAAGGCCATTTTATGAAATATGTAGACTTTTTCTTTGCCCTTAGACCTAGGCAGAAGTGCAGATTCCAGAACGAGGAACTGAATGTAAGATTTTCACCACCCTAGGACACATTCCAGGTAAAGGACACTCTGTCCCTGAATCAAGCCTCAAACAATAGGCCCACCTATGGGTGGGAGAGGCCCAAGGCAGGAAGACACATTCCTGACTACAGATAAAGATGCTGCCACCTAGGTGCTTTACCACCCTGGCAAACTCTGGCTGTGATCTCTGTGCATCCTTCCACTGTGCTGGTGAGTGTGAAGGTCCTACCATGGACTGATTGCTGTCAGTAGTGGTGGGAAACCTGAAGTCCTTATGCCCTCTGCGCCGGGTTCTTGAACTGAGCTCACAAACACGGCCAAAATGTTGATTAACTTTTATGCTCATTGGTTTGATGATGAAAGCGATGGGTCTCCAACCAAATGCCCTAAAGGAAACATGGAGACAGCTTGCTCTGCTGTTTGTCACTGTCCTGGGGTCATTCCCATGTCACTTCATATTCCTGTAACCCTAGGCTGTGCAGACGATAATGTTTTGAAAGTTCTCAGACTAGAAGAGTTCCAGAAGCAGTGAGGTGTGCTGGATTAAACTCTCAAGTTAGGAGCCAAGCCTTTTTGGTCCTTATAATGAAGGGTGAGCTTCCTTGGATGACAAATTCTCAGTCTAAATGTGAAAATTGAGCCCAGCAATGAAAGGAAGGAGAACTGCCTCATTCTCTGCCCATCTGGCCAGTCTCCAGGGGGCACTGCCAACTTCCTGAGGACCCAGCAGGGGGGGAGGGGCTGTAGGCAGAGAGCCACTAGAGCAGGCCTGCCAATCACTGCCTTTGGTATCTGAATGTTCAGACCTGTCCCAGGAGACTGTAGAGTTTGGGCTGGGTCTCACCACTGTCTGAGTAAGTTGGGCTTCTGTGAGGGTCGGCCCATTTGGGAGTGGGACGGGGGGGGGGGGGGCCTCAGGAACTGCATGCAGGGAGACACCACCCCCTATGCACTGGTATCTGAAGGTGAAATCATCTAGACCGAACCCTGTCTGCTCAGTCTCCAAGGCTAGGACAGAAAGCATGCCTAAGACTCTGGGTTACTAGGATATCCGTGGGGTGAGTAGAAGGTTGGGCTGCTGAGTGGAAGAGCCCCGGGTCAGCACTGAAGAGTTAGGCCTGGTTCCAAGAGGTAGAGCCTCTTCGGCATTTTCTACAGTCAACTGTCTGTTCCTGTCAGGAGGCCTCTGCCTGTCCCTGTTCTCTTGTTAGGTGTAGAGATGGAGGCTTTCCTAGAGGGGGTGAAGTCATGCGTTTATGATCTCACTAACGGTGACTTTTGTTACCCGCTATTTCTTAAAGCTGGGTCACGCCATCCGCCTGCTCCTGGAATACACAGAAACAAGCTACGAAGAGAAGAGATACGCCATGGGGGACGGTAATGACATTCTCCTGGTCACACTCCTCCCTAACTTCTGTCCACTGGTGCCCAGCAGCTCCCTGTTTCTTAGCTCTGTGGATCTCCTTCAGATGAGCCCAGAGCTTATCCCTTCCAGAAACTTCCTTGAGGGCGCAGCTTTGGTTTTCAATAAATAACCCTGGGCGTGAAGCGCTGGCTCCCTCCCCACCTGTGGTTGTGCAGGGTTTGCTTAGCACATGCCCGTGTTTTGTGTGTACCTTAGTCAGGGAGGGCCTACAGCCGTTGAAGGAATATTCTCGAGTAAAACCGTGGGATATAAGATTGAATGAATCAGACCACAGATTCCCGTACCTCAGGAGGGCTTGCCCTGACATTTTGGGAGGATCCCAGGGGAAGGGAAGGGGACCTTCTTACATTATTTTGTCTACCACAGCTGCTGTTATGAATGATGCCAGCAGGCAGGTGATATCTTCAAGCTGGGCCTGGACTTCCCCAGTGTAGGTGCAAGAAAGAGGAAATATTCTCATCTCATCTCCTGGCCTGGCTGAAGGGGTTGAGATCAATGCTTCTGCTCACCTGCTCCCACTCCTGGTGGGTTACACAGTGTTTCTGTGATAGACCGTGTCCCAGCTCTCCCATTCAGTGGGCATCATGTTTGTGGAGGGATTCTAATGGCAGCCACACTGAGTGCCAGGTCCTATGTCTGTACTTACCCAGGGAAGGGATGTTGGGGCCTCATATCCCATCTGACTGTCCCTGCTTGTCCATCTAGCTGCCCTATTTAATTGATGGGTCACACAAGGTCACCCAGAGCAATGCCATCCTGCGCTACCTTGCTCGCAAAAACCACCTGTGTGAGTGGGGCTGGCCGCAGGGTGGGGAGTGGTGGAGACTCTCCTCAGCTTGGCTGGGTTGGGATGCTGAGTGTGCTGTGTGTGCTGCAGGTGGAGAGGCAGAGGAGGAGAGGATCTGTGTAGACGTTGTGGAGAACCAGGTCATGGACACCTGCATGCAGATGAGCAGGGCTGCTGAAGACCTGACTCTGTAAGTCCTCACTGTGTGGAGCAGACAGGGGTTTGCAGGAGGAGTTAAAGGCTTGTGTTAATATCTACACTTGTCCTATTTAGCATCTGAACTTACCCATTCTGATGCTCCAAGCTTTCCAATTCATCCAACACACTCACCCAATTCTTATTAATAAACACTTTATATAATAAACAGAAATCTTAATCCCCAAATCTTATTAATAAACACTTTATATTAATGCTTAGAAATCTTTGGTATTGTTGTGATAGCCGTGATTGGGCATTTGGTTTCTATATAATAAATTCATCCACTCAGAATTCTCTCCAGCTTTGAACTTGACCACCGTGGTCTGGCATTTTGCCTAGTTGGTCACATACCATCTGCCTGCTCCTTGAGTGCACAGGTTCAAACCAGAAGAAAAGAAAATAAAGCTAATGTATTCAGAAACCCACCCAACAGCTTTCTCAGAGCCAAGTCCCTGGTAGAAGAAAGTATCAGGGTCTCTTTCTGATTGGCAGTTCCTGGTCAGTCTGAGGGCCTTTGTCCCTTCTGACATCAAACATGGTTCAACTTTGCTCGTGCTGCTCAAATATTGACCCTGCTCTGTGTCATTCCTCAGGAATAACTATATCTCTTGTTAGCTACTTTGCATCTCCCATTCCACTGGACTTTCAGGTGCAGAACTTATGAGTGACCCCAAAGTAGTCCTTGTTTGTGTGTCAGTGGTGACAGGTTCAGGGACAGGCATTCCCATGCAACTCCCAGTCACCCCTGAGTCAACTCTGCTACCAAGCAGGACTCTGATTAATGCAACAGGAATGCATTACATAGAAACCTGTGTACTGGTGCTGGCCCTGTATAGAAAGGAGGCAACTCTTCTGCCTAACCCTGTGACACCAGCCTTTCTCTAGAACACATGTGTCTAAGGGTTGTGACAGCTGTTTTCTATCTCAGGAGAAGTGAAAGCCAGAGTTCTTGAAGGGCCTTCCAGACCAGCTGAAGCTCTATTCTGAGTTCCTGGGGGTAGCAGCCATGTTTGCAGGGAACAAGGTAAAGAGGGTACTAGGTGAGGAGGAGGAGCTGCTATCCTTCCCAGGCCTCAGGATCCCACCTCACTGACCCTCACTGACCCTCACTTCCTGCAGGTCACCTTTGCAGATTTCCTTGTCTATGACGTCCTTGATCAGCACCAGATATTTGAGCCCAAGTGCCTGGACGCCTTCCCGAACCTGTTGGACTTCGTGGCCCGCTTTGAGGTGATGCTCTGATCCTGCTTCCTCTTGGATACCCTTCCCTTCTCTGCTTTCCAGGTTGCTTCCCTAGTTCTGATCTATTGAGCACTGGCTTTCTGCCAGACCCATGTTCAGACACTTAGATCTGTGGAGTTAATTTATCGTTGCCATATGCAGGCGACCTGGATAGAATTAGCTGTCACACTGAACAGGTAAGGAACTTGAGATTGTGGAGGGTAAGCTGCTTGCTCAACATCCTAGCACGAGTAGAGGCTGTCCTGGGCTCCTGACTGCCTTCAGCCTTTAAAGACAATGGACCTGAACCAGCAAGTTGTTCTTCAGTGACAGGGTCCTAAGTGGTAAGTGTCCAGGAGATGAGAAAGATAGAAAAGATAGAAGGCAAGGCTGAGGCTAGCAGGTCTTATGCTGAGGAAACTCATTAAGACGTATAGTCATCTTATATATTATTTCCAGTGGAGAAACGGGATGTAGTCAGCTGAAAGCTAAGGAAGCAATGATGCAAAGGGGAAACATAGACTTTCTCAAGAACAATGACCCCAGGCCATTATCAGCTCAGCCAAGAACATCCCTGGTCTTAGAGAAGGACCTGTGTTCCTTCTCCATGCATCAGGGCCTCAGGAAATGCACAGTTCAACAGACAGAATTCAGTGTTTTCTGATTTGCTCAAAAAGGAGAGTCAGGCCTTTGTGAAGGACCTGTGCTTTGCCAAACATATGAAGAATGTGTTTGCTTCTGTAGCCATTAGGAAGAGACAAAGGCCAGCTGATGTGCAGGACCAAGGCATACTCAACGGTCATGCCTGATCTGCAGAGCTGGCCACTCCTGTTGAGTGGCAGGAGGGAGTGCACAGAGCACAGTGGCAGCCACAGTGCTGGGCTGACCCTGTCTGTCAGGACTGACAGAATGAGGAAGTTTCTTAACCTCTGGTACCTCAGCATCCCTGCTGATTGGTGTGATGGTGGGGCTGATTTTGCAGAGTGGTTGGGTGGTTTTTCTCCCTCTGGATTTTAAAGTCTCTTGGATGTTCCTGGAGTGGGTTTACAGAGCTGAGGTCCTGGTTTCTTCTTCTCACCTGCAGGGCCTGAAGAAGATCTCTGCCTATATGAAGACCAGCCGCTTCTTTCCTTTTTTTTTTTTTTTATGCTTTTCGAGACAGGGTTTCTCTGTATAGCCCTGGCTGTCCTGGAGACCAGGCTGGCCTCGAACTCAGAAATTTGCCTGCCTCTGCCTCCCACGTGCTGGGATTAAAGGCGTGTGCCACCACCGCCTGGCCAGCCACTTCTTTCCAAATCCTGTGTACTTCAAACAGGCCACATGAGCCAGGCAGTGGTGGTGCACGCCTTTAATCTCAGCACTTGGGAGGCAGAGGCAGGCAAATTTCTGAGTTCGAGGCCAGCCTGGTCTACAGAGTGAGTTCCAGGACAGCCAGGACTACTCAGAGAAACTCTGTCTCCAAAAACCAACCCTCCCCCAACCTCCCCCAAAAAACAAAAACAAACAAACAAACAAACAAAAAAACAGGCCACATGGGGCAAGAAGTAGAATCCTGCACAGAGGGCTGATGCTGGTAGGTAAGATCCATCAGTGCTCCTTGATCCTGGCCTTTGAACCATACTTGGCTCCTGAGCCCACTCTGTCACAGTCTTCCTCTTTCATTCCTTTCTCTTCTCCCAGGATCATTGTCTCCCCTCTACTGGTTTCTGACCAGATGGCCCTAGGCTTTACTTGGAGCATTAATTGACACTATACTCCCGACTCTTGCCTGAGAGACCAGCCTTGTCCAATCCCCAGTAAAGTCTGACCTACATTCACTCTGTGTCTTGACTTATTGCCAGTGGCTCAAAGACCAACTTCATTGGCTTGTTGGAGTGAGGTTTGTTCCTTTGTTCACAGGAAGAGCTGGGTAGTGAGACCAAATGTGGGTTCTCAGTCAAGCAGGGCCTAAGACCAAATATTGTCCTTGATGTCCTCTGATATTTCTGATGCTGGAATTCCTACAGGATGGTGCTCCTTCTGTACCAGGGCTCCTCATTCACCCTGCAGGATTCAAAACCTCCATTGGCCATGTGTTATTGTGTGTCAGATTGGGATGAAATGCTGGGCTCATGGGAGGAGGTGAGCAGGCCCTAGGTTCAATATCTGTCCCCATCCAGAAGTCTTAACTGGGCCAAATGTTCATTTCTTCTCAAAGATGGTCCCCTGTAAGTCTTCCCACCCTTTATGACTGGTCTTATGGGTGTTCTCACCTAACTCAATCATAAGCTCCTTTCAGGATCCACACATTGTTGAACTTTTGATCTCTGATGTGAATGGCAGTGTCCGACATACTGTCAATTTTTAGGAAATTAAGAAGATTTGCTTTTTCTCTCCCACAAGGATGAATTTGCCAGTGCTGCAAATTAGTGATCCAAAAATAACCATGGTTCCCCCAGAAGGCATAAAATGGGGTACAGAAGATTTTCCACGTGGAGGTGTTGTGATTTAACCCAGACCCTCTCTCTCTCTCATTTAAGCACTTGAGAGTCCGCAGCTGCCTCTGAGCACCTGGAGATGGGCAGGCCTACTTTCCTGGATAGCATGTGCAGCATCGTGTGAGCATAGTGGGTGTCTGTGTCACCTCACACACAAATGAGCTGGACTCATTGAAGAAGCATCCTTTGATGGAGGCTTGTTCACAGATTCTAACCTTTGTCAACCACTTCTTGGGACACCACCCTGTAACTTGGAACATGTTGGAGGATGGCCCTGCTGGGCATTGTCCTTATGCCAAGTTCCAGCTGCTGCCTGTTACAGCAGTTAAGAGATAAGCATCCATAGGCAGATGTTCGGGTCACCATGAAATAAATGATTAATTAAAAGGTAAAGCTTGTAAGATAAGAGTTCATTGAAGAGAAATATTTATTAATCTGGTAAGATCATAATCCTTTATGCTGACCTTTATTAAACATTAACTTAAACACAGATGAAATAGCAGGGAAAGGGGACTGTGATAAAAGTTAAGTAGGTAGACACAAATATTAATTGAGAGTAAAAGAGGGAGGAGAGAGGGAGGGAGGGACAGAGAGCTTGTGTGTGCACATGTGTGCGTGTGCATATGGAAATCAGAGGTTGACAACATCAGGTCAACTACTCTTTACCTTTCTTTTTTTCCCTTGAAATTTTTGTCTCACACTGAGCCTGAAGCTTACTTATTTAACTAAACTATCAGGCTCGTAAGTCCTTGGATTCTTCCTGTCTCCTCAGCACTGAAACCAACAGGTACACACTTCCCAGCCTGGCCTTTACACAGGTGCTGGGAATCGCACCCAGGTCATGCACTTGCATGGTATGCAAGTGCTTAACAGACTGAGCCATGTCTCCTGTCCTTCCTGGTCTTTTCTGGTTCCTGGGCTGGGTATCTGTAGAAGTCATAGCTAACATACAGTGAATGGCCATGTCCCAGTGAATGTGCTCCACACAGTGACTGCAACAAAGTGAAGACCAAACAACTCAAACTTGGGCAAAGGACTAAAGAGACTTTTTTTTTTCTTGAGAAGATATTACGGTGCCCATAGTCACACAAAAAGTTGTTCGAAAAATCATTTATAATTAGAGAGATGTAAAAACCACACTGAGTATCTGCCACACACACAGACTCGAGCCACTGTCAGTAGATAACAACAGATAGTGATTGTATGGAGGAATTGGAATGTTTTTGCTTTGTCTCTGGGAATGGAAGATGCTACAGCTACTGTGGAAATCACTCTGTTCCTTATAAAATAAGTAATAGAATCACTTATGTATCAATTCCTTTTTAATGTATATACTCAAAATAATTCAAAGTCAACATATATATGGTGCATATATAACATATACACACATATAATTTATATGTACCATATAGAGTGGGTTTAAATAGCTATATTGGCTTTTTGAGACATAATTTCTCTATTTAGTTCTCAATCTGGCCTGGAATTATCTAGGTAGCCCAGGCTGGCTCAGACTTGTAGTCTTCTTGTCTAAGCTTCCTGACTCCTTAGGATTATAGGTATGCGCCACCATGGCCAGTTCAAATATGTATTTTTTTAAAATTTACTTTTGGGGCTAGAGAGATGGCTCAGTAGTTAAGAGCACTGACTGCTCTTCCAGAGGCCTTGAGTTCAATTCCCAGCACCTACATGGTGGCTCACAACCATCTGCAGTGGGATTCGGTGCCTTCTTCTGGTGTGTCTGAAGACAGTTATAGTGTACTCAGATATGTAAAATAAAGAATTCTTTTAAAAAAAAAAGAGTTCCGATTGCAGTCTATTCAGGCTCTGAGCAGGACTGAATGAAATAAGTGCAGCACCTTCTCAAACTTAAAAAAAAAAAGATTTACTTTTATGTATGTGTGTTGGGGTCTGTGTTTACATGCCACATGAGTGCAGGTACCCATAGAGACCAGTAGAGGACATCAGAGATCCTAGAGCGAGAGTTACAGGTGGCTATGAGCCACTAGATGTGGATTCTAGGAACTAAACTCAGGTCCTCTGGGAGCAGCAAGGGCTCTGAACCACTGAGGCATCTCCCCAGCTCCTCAGTATGCATTTGTGTGTCAGTTCAAAGGAGCATTATTCAGATGGATAATATATGAATGCAAACCATGAACCCATTTACAATTGAATGTAAAAAGAAAATGCTGTGTAGAAACAGGAGAATATTTTTTAGTGTTAGATAGGAGAGCTATTTTAACCCATGCTAAAACTTAGATGAAACTTGAGCCATTGAAACTCTTCAAAAACAACAAACAAACAAACAAACAAGCAAAAAAAAAAAAAACAAGCCACAAAACACTTCACAATTTTATTTATATAAACTACTTTCTCAAACTACTTTCTCCATCATTCTGATAAAATACCAGACAGGACACAACTTAAGGATGAAAAGATTGATTTCAGCTGACATTTCATGATGTTCAGCTCACAGTCCTTTGGCCCCATGTGCTTAGGCAGAATATTATGGTGGCCAAAACATACGTAGAGGTTGTTTTTCACTTTTTGGTGGAGAAGAGGCAGAGAGTGTGACACACAGGAACCATAGACCATATCTCTGCAAGGAACTGTCCCCAGGCAGCTCTCTCTTGGAGCTTTGTCTCATTCTCCATATGATCCCCCACCCCACGATGGAACCACCACCTCTACTCAAGTACGGTCCTGTAAGAGACGTTCCGTATTCAAGCTGTAACACGTGAGGATGGCAGAGATCACAGAAGCAGTGGTTTCTGGAGACTGGAGGGAAAAGCAAACTGACACAGCTTCCACTGTCACAAAAGGGAAAGATGAGTGGGGACAGCTGCCACCATTAATTCGAGAGGCAATACCGAACTGATACAAGGTCAAATGTGAGGCCACAGAATTTACCACAGTAAATATAGCAAATAAACAAGAAAGGAAACAAAGAACAGTAGGCAGTTATACCATCCTCACCCCCAATTCAGATGCTCCCATTAAAAGGGAAAGCTACTGTAAAGCTACGTTAGATTTGAAATTTGAAAAAGTGTGATTATAAAATAAGGGAATTGAGGGCAACTTCATCGTTCTGTCCTAGAGAAGATAAAATAAAGGATGTGACTGCAGATGAAAAAGATTCCTGAACAATGTGCCTAGAAGAGATGAAAACATCCACCTGAGGACCTCGGCCCGAGGCAGCACGAGATGTGTACTGCAGACACAGGCAGCAAACCGTGATCAATGCAGCAACTCTAGTGGGCACGGTTCATTCACTGTGCTTCTTGCCTCTGCAATGGAGGAAGGGACGGGCTTTCTTTAAAAAACAAAACAAAAAACTATTTGCATCAGAATTGGCTCTGCCAGTCTGTCATTACTTACTGTTCATTACACTTCCTTGCCTAGTTTCCCCCCTATTTCTTGGGTTAGTGGACTAGGATTCAACTGAAAGAGAGACACATTGATCTAGGAAACAGTTCATCTCATGGGGAGAGTCCAGGAGATTGAACATCTCTGGTCCATGGCGTCTCTCAGGGTCCTGGCATCCCTCCTCCTTGTTAGGTTTTTAGGTACAAGAGAAGTGGGGTTCTGAGTCTTGCTGACCTGTAGGCAAGAGCTTTGTTAACCATTGGCAGGCAGGCAGCACAACACAGCAGGGTATGAAGGAGGGTGCTTCAGGCTCCTCTAGGGAGAGCAGAGCCTGTTTCTTTAAGATCCCTTGTGAGGGGAGTAGAGGGGAAGGGCTGTATCTCAAGGAACCAGGTCCAAGGTCGGCTGATATCACCCAGGCTAAGATAATTAGACTAAAAGGCACTATGTTTTCTTGTATTTCTGGTTTAAACAAGTGTTTGGAAAGGCCTGAGGCCACTTGTGGATAAGGGCTTCTGAGAGAACAAAGGGCCTGTTAGTACATGATAGGACAGTGGTCACTTGTCTTAGATACAGTCCTCCATCGCTTCGATACCCAGAGGGTCCTTTTATCAGGGAGGGGAAGACAAGCTCCCTGCCTACTCCCCTGTCCTTAGAAGAAACTGTGTCTTTATTATGGGAAGGAGAGGGAGGTGGGGGTGGGAGTAGAGAAAGAGAGAGTAGGCCAAGGCAGGAAGTTCCCACCATGCACTTGGGGCAGAGTGGCATTTGTCAAGGCCAATCACATCTTATTGTGATATAATCAGGCACAAGGTCTTCTAGAATAATGTCATCCTGTGCAACATTGCCCCTTAGCTCAGCCTGTGTGAGAGGGGTAGGCTGTAAGTTGGGCATGGGGTGGGGACTGGTCAGAGACCATCGCTTGACCTTATCAGAGAGAAAATACTGAGTATCAGTCATTGTGTGGACAGAAAGACATTCTGAAGAACCACACTATGAATCTCTCCAGACTTTCTGCACCATCTCATGCCCCCTGCTGGACAGGGCCAGGCAGGGTTTGGATTGTCTACACAGGCTCTTTGTCTCCCCTGCCAACTTGTTGAAGATACAATCCAGTTTATTCCGCATGCTGCCACCAGGGTTGCTCCTAACACACAACTACATTGAGTGAACACTATTATTCAGGACCCATCAGTGTCAGGATAGAGTGGATTCTCCCCAGAGTGGGCCTTCAGCTCCCAGAGAGTAGAGTCTGTGTCTAGAACTCTCGACTGCCTGTGACCTGTGCCATGGGCTTCATCCCAGCTGGTTCAGACCATCTCTGTGCCTCTGGAGTAAACAGGCTCAGCTAATGAGGAATTGTAGTTCAGGATGAAAGCGGGACATGGAACCATTGACATAACCTCTGCTCGCCTGTGCCTAGTCCTGCCTGTTCAGATCCATCGGCGAGTTTCTAACAAAAGCCCATGGGCAGCCAGAGGATCTCTGCTCCGCTCCCTCCTCCCTCTTAATCACTCCCAACTTCACAGAAATTGTCAAGTAATTACTCATTCCTCTGCCTCCTCACTGAGCCGAATTTTGACTCCCTGTCACTGAACCCTGGGAGATTGTGTGTGTGTGTGTTCCTGTGAACACACATGTATACACATGAATGTGGAGGTTAGAGGTTGACATTTGGTGTCTTTATCAATCACTTTGTATGTAGTTTTTGAGACTGCTCTCTTACTGAACATGGAGTCTGTTGAGTCAGCTGGATTGGCAGCCAGGAACCTTGCCGGAGCCGTATGCCTCCACCTCCCCGGCTCTGGGTTTTATAAGTGCCTGCCACCCTGAAAAACTCTTTCATACAGGTTGCATTGATATTTTAATGTTGGTCTGGCATATACTTATCAAGTTAGCCATCCCCCTGCCCTCTTCCCCTCGAGTCTGTTTTTAAATTCATTTATCACTGATGCTAAGACTCTGACAAAGGGAACCTTGGCTCTCTAACATTGGCAGGATTTTGTCTGTGAATTTTAACCTCAGGTGTCGTGATGAAGGATATCGAGTCACCCTCTCACCCAGATACACATCAGTCAGGAGCTGGGGCCAGGGCAGAAGTCAGTGACCTAGACAGCTGAGAGTTTGACTCTCAGGTACTTAGTCCTCTGCAGAGTCCTTCAAGGTCCTCTCTGTTGTGTATTAGAATCAGGAGAGGTGTCTGATCCCGGGCCACTGTACTGTTCAGTTTGGGGTTCTGTCCATGATGGTGGGACCCTTTCAATTTCACAAGGCCTCTGTGTTTGGTTCTTGGCTTTAGCTCACAAATATAGCTAAAGTACTGATTAATTTATATAGTCACTACCTTGATGACCAAAGGTCTGGGTCCCTGTAGAATGCTTCCTATAGGTGCATACAATTGAGTGCTTAGTCCCTCAGTTGGTGAAACTGTTTGGGAAGGATCAGGAAGTGTGTTACTGTGGGGGTAGACTTTGAGATTTGAAAAAAATATGCCATTCCTATTTCTCTCTCTCTCTCTCTCTCTCTCTCTCTCTCTCTCTCTCTCCTCTGCCTCCTGCTTGTGGATCAGATATGAGCTCCCAGCTATTGCTCCAGCACCATAGTGCCTCCCTTGCTGCTCCACGATGGTGATGGAGTCACCCTCTGAAACTTTAAACCTTCATTAACCACTCTCTTCTGTAAGCTGCCTTGATCATGGTGTTTGTCCCAGCAATAAGGCAGGAACTGAGACAGCCCCAGGTCCCCCAAGAGAAACACAGAGACTGCTTGCTCTTCTGTTTGGCCCTGTCCTGGGTCGGTCCCATTTCACTGCTCCTGTACCTCCAGGTTGTATGGACAGTGAAGTCGAGTTTGTCAGACTGGCAGAGTCTTCTTCCAGGATGAGTACAAGAACAGACTCTCAGGTTGAGGCACTGCCTTTTTATCCATATGTTGAGATCTGAGCCTCCCTGAATGATAGATTCCCAGAGTCTAGGTGTGAAAAACGGATGATCTACCAGAAAAGAAGATGGAGAGGACAGGTCCTATCTGGCCTGTCTCCAGGGATACTGCCAACTTCCTGAGGATCCAGCAGGGGGCAGATGAAAGCAGGCCTGCCAATCAATCACTGCCTTTGGTATCTGAACGCTCAGACCCGCCTTCAGATGATAGCGCTTGGCTTTAGATTGGCTTTTACTTGCTACAGTCACGGTGGGTTGGGCTTTAGGGTTCCACGGTTGGTTCCTTTAGGGTGGGGCGGGGCATCTCCGGAACTGCTCTCAGACGCATCAGCTGAGCGTTGCTATCTCGAAGCAGAGCCTTTTCCGACAGTGGCCTGCCTGCACAGTCTTCGAGGCTGGAATAGAAATCATGCCAGTGACTCTGGGTTACTGGGATATCCGTGGAGTGAGTGATAAGTGGGCTGCTGAGTGGGAAGGGCACAAAGAGGGACTGCAGGCTTGGTTCCAGGAGGAAGATTCCCATCAGGTTTTCCTTGAGCCCCCTACCTGTCTCTGTCAGAACTCTCCTCAGTCCAAACTCTCTCCTTGCCTTTCTCCCTCTCCCCCACCTCTCTTCCTCTCTCTTTTAGGGAAAGGCTTCCCTAGAGGTGGTGAAGGATCTCACTGACTTTTGTTACCTGCTATCTCTCGCAGCTGGGTCACGCCATCCGCCTGCTCCTGGAATACACAGAAACAAGCTACGAAGAGAAGAGATACGCCATGGGGGACGGTAATGACATTCTCCTGGTCACACTCCTCCCTAACTTCTGTCCACTGGTGCCCAGCAGCTCCCTGTTTCTTAGCTCTGTGGATCTCCTTCAGATGAGCCCAGAACTTATCCTTTCCAGAAACTTCCTTGAGGGTGCAGCTTTGGTTTTCAATATAGAATCATGGTTGTGGCTTGCTGGCCCTATTCTGACTGTAATTGGGTGAGGTTTGCCCACTAGGCTCTGCAGGCCTAGTGCTTTTATAAGCCTTAGTCATGAAAGGCCTATAGCCATTCAGTAGCTCCTGGGCTTGGATTGGCTTTTACTCGATACATAGCTGTGCTATTCAAGTGTGCAGCTTTGGTGTCAAAGACTTTCTAGGTCAGACTGCATTTTCCCTGCACAAGAAGTCCTGCCATTGACTTCTTGGGAGGGTTCTGGGGAAGGAGCCTTAGACATGGTGATTCCTTTTCACATCTTGTCCACCACAGCTCCTGACTATGACCGAAGCCAGTGGCTGAATGACAAATTCAAGCTGGACCTGGACTTTCCCAATGTATGTGCAGGGAAGGGGAGGTTTAGGGAAGGCCTGGTGATCTCACCTCATCTCCTGGGCTGGCTGAGGGAGCTAGGGATCAGTGTTTCTGCTCACCTGCCCCCACCCCTGCTGATGGAAACTAGTGTTTCTGTGATGTGCTGTGTCCCAGCTCTCCCATTCAGTGCACACTGTGCTTATGGAGGGATTCCCATGGCAGTCACACTGAGTGCCAGGCTCCATGTCTGTCTCAACCCAGAAAAAGGATGGAGGGACCCGTTATCCCATCTGACTGTCCCTGCTTATCTATCCAGCTGCCCTACTTAATTGATGGGTCACACAAGGTCACCCAGAGCAATGCCATCCTGCGCTACCTTGGCCGCAAGCACAACCTGTGTGAGTGGGGCTGGCTGCAGGGTGGGGGACACCTGCCCTGAGCTTGGCAGGGGTGAAATGCTGAGGGTGAGTCTGCTGTGTGTGCTGCAGGTGGAGAGACAGAGGAGGAGAGGATCCGTGTGGACATTTTGGAGAAACAGGTTATGGACACCCGCATTCAGATGGGGACGCTCTGCTACAGCCCTGACTTCGTGAGTCCCCACTATGTGGTATAAACAGGGTTTGAGTCCCTACTGTGTAGTATAAACAGGGTTTGAGTCCCCACTGTGTGGTATAAACAGGGTTTGCAGGAGGAGTCAAGGAAGGGCCTATGCTCATATCCACACTTGTCCTCATTGGAATTTGAACCCACCCATATTGATTTATTAAGGTCTCCTATCCAGCCAACAGTTCTGGCCTCCCCCACCCCATGGCCTCCCCATTTTGTTCACAAGTACAACATAACCAGTTCCAAGAAGTTTTGAGGTATTGTCATAATTCCGATGGTTGCAAATTCATTTCCTACATAGAAAATTCATATATTCAATTCTTTTCAACTTTGACCTTGACCACTGCCATGTACCACCTTGTCCCTGGGGTTCACAGATGAAAGTCAGAGGGGAAAAGGTCATGGGTATTTAGAAATCTACCCAACAGACTTCTCAGAGCTGAGTTCTTAGTAGTGGCAGAACTCAGGGCCTCTTGCTGGAGCTCACGGTCAGCTAGAGAACCACCATCTTTTTAAATATGCTATGCTGCTCAACTGGGTTCACCCTGCTTAGATTCTGTACTTGCCCTTTGAAATCCCTTTGTTTCTTCTCTTGAGATTGTTAAATACTTGGCTTTCCCTCTTCTGATGGACTGCTCTGTCCAGAACCTGCCAGCTACCCTGGAAGGCAGTGCTGAGCTAGACATCAGTCATGACAGATTCAGGGACAGAGTGGCATTCCCATCTAACATTCTGAGAGATGAAGCCTGGCACCCAACAGGAGTCTGATTATCAGAATGGTGAAGCATTAAATGGTGCATGCCCCAAATTAGGAAGGTGCCTGCACCTTTGCACAGTCAGGCGAAGCCACACTCTCTCCCAGGGGGCCTGGATGAGGGTTGTGACAGCTGTTTTTCTGCTTCAGGAGAAACGGAAGCCAGAGTTCTTGAAGGGCCTCCCAGACCAGCTGAAGCTCTACTCTGAGTTCCTGGGGAAGCAGCCATGGTTTGCAGGGAACAAGGTAAAGAGGGTGACAGGTGGAGAGGAGGAGGAGATGCCATCCTTCCTAGGCCTCAGGATCCCACCTCACTGACCCTCACTGACCCTCACTTCCTGCAGGTCACCTTTGCAGATTTCCTTGTCTATGACGTCCTTGATCAGCACCAGATGTTTGAGCCCAAGTGCCTGGACGCCTTCCCGAACCTGTTGGACTTCGTGGCCCGCTTTGAGGTGATGCCCTGATCCTGCTTCCTCTTGGATACCCTTCCCTTCTCTGCTTTCCAGGTTGCTTCCCTAGTTCTGATCTATTGAGCACTGGCTCTCTGCCAGGACCCATGTTCAGACACTTAGATCTGTGGAGTTAATTTATCGTTGCCACATGCAGGTGACCTGGATAGAATTAGCTGTCACACTGAACAGGTAAGGAACTTGAGACTGTGGAGGGTAAGCTGCTTGCTCAACATCCTAGCATGAGTAGAGGCTGTCCTGGGCTCCTGACTGCTTTTGGCTTCTAAAAGCAACATTCCGTGTCTTTTTCCGATTTGTGCCAAAAAGTAAGTCAGGCCTTTGTACAGCTTGGGTTTCCAGCCCAGGACCTGTGGTATGCAGAACATGTAAAGAATGTGTTTGCTCCTGCAACCGTTAGGCTGAGAGAAAGGCAGACTGATGTGCAGGACCAAGACAAACTCAATGGAAATGTTTGGTTGGTGTTGTCAGTCATGTTGGTGACCTGTGAACTCCTGTGACTCAGGGCTGTTCCTGTGGAAGACTTCATCTTGAGTTCTTTTGGTGGGTGTGTGCTTTTTCTTCCCTCTCTTTCTCCATCTCTCATTGTGTCCCTCTATGAAATGAGGTCATAATTTATCCTTATTGGGATGCTTTGGAATTCCCCTCTGTATCAGACCCAGCAGGACATGTAAAAATGTCTCTCCATCCTGGGACTGAGTGAAGCTGGTAGTGGGAGGCACAACAGAACGTGAGACGCATGGACTATTAATGGCTGCCTGGCCCTCACCTCACAGTTAACCATGAGCCACACTGAACTCTCTGGCTTGACACCAACAAGATGTACTTTTTTTATATTTGCACATTGGAGGTGTTGCTATAGCAACAGATCTCGGCCTAGAAGCACTTGTCCTTTCCCACTTGCCAAGAGGAGATGAATGTCTTTTTTCATCAGTTCTCATCACCGTGGTTGTGGTCCACATGGAGTGGCCTTGTGAGTGTGCAAGAGCTGGCCGAGCTGAGGAGGGGAGAGCATTTGTGGAGTGCAGAGGCCCTTGTTCTGAGCACAGATGGATGTGGCTTATTTGGGACTGGTAGCTCTGGCTCTCTATTGATCTTTAGAAATGACCTGTGCACTCTCCAATGAGGTGTCCTGCTTGTATCACACTCCACTGCCTCAGAGTTAGAGATGAGGTTGGTAGGGGCTCAGCGGGATTGTGCTCAGGGCTCAGGTGGAAAAGCATTGCTTCAGGTGAACATCTGGAGCTGGCCACTCTTGCTTTGCGGTCTCTTCAGCCTTCTCTGCTTACACTCTGGGTTTACTGAATCACTGCGTGGCACCTGGACTCTCTTCCAAGCCACACAAGCAAGTTCTCAACCCTTTTGGTTCTCTGGATCCTTGCTTCTTTTAATTACAGCTATGCCATTGCAGCCAGGAGTGACAGTGCCCCCTATGGGAGGCAGGAGGGAGTGCACAGAGAGCACAGTGGCAGCCACAATGCTGGGCTGACCCTGTCTGTCAGGACTGACAGAATGAGGAAGTTTCTTAACCTCTGGTACCTCAGCATCCCTGCTGATTGGTGTGATGGTGGGGCTGATTTTGCAGGGTGGTTGGGTGGTTTTTCTCCCTCTGGATTTTAAAGTCTCTTGGATGTTCCTGGAGTGGGTTTACAGAGCTGAGGTCCTGGTTTCTTCTTCTCACCTGCAGGGCCTGAAGAAGATCTCTGCCTATATGAAGACCAGCCGCTTCCTTCCAAGTCCTGTGTACTTAAAACAGGCCACATGGGGCAACAAGTAGGATCCTGCATGGAGAGCCAGTGCTGGTAGGGAAGATCTGTCAGTGCATCTGTCACCCTGGATGCTGACTGGGGCATAGCTACTAGCTTCCAGTAACTTCTGTACATCAAACTTCCCATTTTTCTCCGTCATTTCATTAACTTTCCCTCTACAAGAACTCCTTGTCTCCCCTTTCACTCAAACCTCCAAATGTCAGTTCCCTGTCCTCAGAAAAGTCCTTTTCTTCCCCTGTTTTTTTTCTGTCATGTTTCTAACCAGACAGTCTTTCACTGCACTTTGAGCAGTTAGCCCAAAGATCCATACTCCCTGGTATGCAGGCTTGGTCTCCACTCCAGAGTGGGATGGCCCAGGCTTGTTTGCTCTCTAGTAAAGTATTATCCATACCTGCTATGTGTCCTGTTTTATTGCCTAAGGTGACTACATTGATGTGGGTGGGTTGTCTTTGTTCTGTGGCTTGCAAGGATAATGGGAACATGGGGTGGGCTCTCAGGTAGGCAGGATGTACAGTCATGCACAGGGGCTGGAAATATGGCTGATCTTTTAAGAGCCTGGGTTTGGATCCTAACTACATGGTGTGGTGGCTCACAATGGGCCTGTAATCCCAGCTCCAGGGAATCTGATGCTCTCTGCTGCCTGCTTGGGCTTTCATATACACATGATGCACACACACACACACACATACACACACATAAATCTTTTTAAAGAGAGAGATCATGATATGCCCTAGCAGTGTTCACCTGAGGGTTTTTTTTTTTTTTTTTTTTTTTTTTGAGTCTTGTCCCCCTTCCCTTCTCTCTCTCACTCCAGTCCTGCTCGCTCTGGCCCAAAGGTTATTTATTTATTTATTTATTTATTATATGTAAGTACACTGTAGCTGTCTTCAGACACCCTATAAAAGGGCATCAGATCTCATCAGATGGTTGTGAGCCACCATGTGGTTGCTGGGATTTGAACTAAGGACCTCCAGAAGAGCAATCAGTGTTCTTAACCGCTGAGCCATAAGAACCCGGGGTTCTTATAGGAGGGTGCACCTTCGATACCAGAACTCCTCAGTCATCATCCTGCAGTGTGATTATCCCGCAGTGTGCATGTGGTTCCTCCATTGGCCATGGTCACCCATGAGTCTTGCTTCAGAGAGGTGCTAGGCTGATGGGCTGAGGGTGAACAGCCACCAGGTTCTACATCTACCCTCACCTGGAAGTCATCTCTTTTTCCAAGATGTTTTGCTATAAACATTCCCTACTGTTGGTGACTGTATTGTGGGAATCTTCAAAAAAAAAACTCAACCATCAGCTTATTGAGGGACAATTCTAGCCTTATTGATGCATATGTTGTGTCTGGCATGTTAAAGTTTGAGAAATTGTGAACATCTGCCTTTAGAGAAGCTTGTGCATAAGAAGTTTGGCATAAGGACTCTGGAAATGACCATGGTTCCTGAGAAAACATAGAATGGGGCCCAGGAGGTTCTCTCATGTGATGTATTGTAGTCTGACACAGAGGTGCTCTCTTACCTAAGCACTTAAGAGGTGCAGCTGCCCCTGAGTGGCTGGAGATGGGCAGATCTACTTTCCTAGGCCCCAGAGCAGCAGTGTGTAATTAGAGGTGCTGTTAGGTCACCTGCAAAAAGCTGGATTCACTGAAGAAGCATCCAATGAGCAGAACCCCATGGCAACCAGATCATGGATTCTGGCCTTTGTCAAGCACTTGCTGTGACCTACCTGTAACTTGGAACATGGTTGAAGGATGACCCTGCTGGGCATTGTCCTTAGGCCAAGTTCCAGCTGCTGCCTGTTACAGCAGTTAAAAGACAAGTACTCATGAGTTGTGAGGGTCACTGTGAAATAAATGATTAATTAAAATGTAAAGCTTATAAGATAAGCATTCATGGAAGAAAAGTGTTTATTAATCTGGTAAGATCAAAATCTTTTATGCTGACTTGTACTGGCTGGTTTTGTGTGTCAACTTGACATAAGCTGGAGTTATCACAGAGAAAGAAGCCTCCCTTGAGGAAATGCCTCCATGAGATCCAGCTGTAGGGCATTTTCTCAATTAGTGATCAAAGTAGAAGGGCCCATTGTGGGTGGTGCCATCCTGGGCACCACCTGGGTTCTATAAGAAAATAAGCTGAGCAAGCCAGAGGAAGCACATCAGCAAGGAGCACTCCTCCATGGCTTCTGCATCAGCTCCTGCCTCCGAGTTCCTGTTCTGACCTCCTTTGGTGATGAACAGCAATGTGGAAGTATAAGCTGAATAAACCTTTTTCTCCCCAACTTGCTTCTTGGTCATGATGTTTTGTGCAGGAATACAAACCCTAAGACACTGACCTTATTAAACATCAACTTAAACATAGATGCAACAAAAACATCAGGAAAAAGATAATAGAAGTATATAAAGGTTAAGCAGACAGAAATATTAAACCAAACTAATATTACTATTATTCTATATCAGAAGTTGGAAAATACTTTCCAATAGTTTTTAGTAGTTTTTAGCTGGGTGTGCATACGCAGATTCATGATGTGAAGTTTAACAGGCAGCAGAAGTATTGAAAAGAACCAGGAAAGGATGGGGATGTGACCCAGTCTATAAAATACTTGTGTGCCATGCAAGCACAAAGACAGAAGTTTAGTCCTTTGCACAGCTCAAACCAAGTGTTATGATATGAGATTATAATCCCCGAGCTAGGGAGATGGACACTCTCTGAACTTGTTCTGTAGACAGCTTAGCCAAACCAATGAAAGCCTGGACCAGTGAGAGATCTTGTCTCAAAAAGTAGTGAAGAGAGATCTTGAGGAAGATACCTGATATCAACTGCTGACCATCTCCACCTACAGGCAAACACAGGCATACACGTTATGTGTATATGTATGTGTGTGTGGCCCCATGTACTTAAGCAGAATATTATGATTGTCAAGGGGTATGGCAGAGACTGATTTCACTTCTTGATGGCTAAGAGGCAGAGAATGTGACATGAAGGGACCCCATACTATGCATCTGCAAGGTTAATCTTCTCTCATGGGGAGAGTCCAGGGGACTGGGCAGCTCCAGGGAGTCTTTCAGGGTCTCAACCATCTGTGAGTTATTCCAGTTATTCCATCTGTAGTTTCTCCACTCACCAGGGTGTTTCCTCCATGTTGGGTTTTAGGGTTTGAGAGGAGAAGAGGGCTCAAGAGAGAAGTATTGAATTAAATTACCCTTCAGGCAAGGGAGGAAGCAAAGCAAAGTGGGGTGGGGTCTGAAATTCCAGGTTTGTTCTCTAAGCCCCCCCCCCCCCCCCCCGTGAGAACAACTGGGAGAGAACAACAAGTGGTGTGATAGGAGAAAGTGGGTCCAAGGCCCGCTGATACCTCCCAACTAAACTACAGGAGATTGTATGGTTTTGTATTTCTTTTTGAAAAGTCCCAAGGACGTTTCTGGATAAGGCTTTTGGAAGAACAGAGGGCCTGGTTAATTTGTGATAGGAAAGTGTACTTGCAGTTCTCTGTTTAGGATTATGCTATCTAGAAGGGCCCTTGGGGGAGGGAGGGAGACTCCCTGCCCGCGTGCTCTGCCTGACACTCCTATCCTTCCCTCTCAAGCTTTTTTTTCTTCATTCTCTGGGTGTCTTGTTTTATATCTGGGAGATGGGGTGATGTACTTATTCTCAGTGGTACTCAGTGATTACCTATATACGAAGCACAGTGAGCTGTGCAGATGACTCTCCATCCAGTAAGTACAGCAGAGAGCAAGAGGCATGCAAGTCATGGCACCACCTGGCTACTGGGGCTCACTATAGCCTCTACTTTCTTAGCTAGTCATGGGTCCTTCGGAGTTCACTTGATGTGTACAGAAGCTACTCTGTTAGACACTTGGGGACTGGAGGCATCAGCACAGCAGGTTTGCAGTCTGGAGTCTTCTCTACATCAAATGCTCCGCTTTCTCGGATTCTCTTTGGCTCTGGTTCTGTTGCAGGAGTAGCATTGGTGGTTGTGCAAACCTTGGCATGGCTACAGGAGGGATGGACTGGAAATCTGAGGGCTACTCTACCTGGTTCCTTGATAACCATCAGCTGTAGGTCTCTGAACATTGTAGAAATTATCTGAGCAAGCTCTCCTAGTGAAATGGAACAAACACTCCTAGTGTCTCTTTGCATGGCCCTCTGTAGCAGGGCTGGATATGAGGCGGCTTTGGGACTGACTCAGTGAGATCGGCCTGAAACCACACATAGAGCATGGACCTCTACTTTCAGGAGAGCAATTAGAGCTGGCTCAGCATCCCAAGCTGGCCATCCTCCCCTTGCACATTTGACCCAGAGTTTGCTGGGTCACTGGCCAGGTCTGGGCTCTCTGTCCTGCTGCACTGGCCTGTTGTGCACATCCTTGTCCTGTTCCAGGAGGTTTCTGTATAAACCAGCAAGGAGGATGTTCCCTGTGAGAAAGGATCATGTCTGTGAAGGTGAGGGTGACAGGGTCTTCTGTGGGAAGAAGACAGGAGGGGACTGGGCAGGGAGGGCACCGAATGGGAGCCCTAGAGCCTCAATAGCAATCATCATCCTGCTGCTCTGGCACCATCTTGCCTGCTCCCTGATCCCTGCCCATTCTTGCCCCAGCTGCTTCCTTTCCTTCAACTAAGTGGCCTCCTGAAGTGACTGTCCCTGAGTCTGGCTTCACTGTCCTGTCCAGCAGTGGCGGTGCTATGCTGAAGAGCCTGGGGAGCCCACCCCCATCATCTTTAGGCTCTGTACTTGCCAACACGTGTGTTACAGAGACATGTTGTATCTGCAGTGTACCCCAGGGAGGCCCCTGCACGGCACTGCCTGGTCTCCATAAGGCTTGAGTCACACTTGCTTTGAGCTCCATACCAGCTTTCACCACTGCCTCTAAGGACTGCCTAGTGACCCTAAGAGAGCCTGGCTCACAGGGATCCTAGCGAACTAAGAAGGACACCCCCAGTGCAGGCAGCCTTCACGGGGTCTCTAGAACATCAAGGGCACCTTTTGTGGCTGGAACCTTGTCCACCCCACAATCTCACTGAGATTCAGAAGTTAATAAAAGTTGGTCTAAAAAATATCAGCGCAATGATATCTCTAATTAAGGCAGGTTTCCTCACCCTCAGCTACATTCTAACCAAATAAAACCAACATAAACACAAAACATGTTTAAAAGAATCAAGACCTGAGTGAGTTGGTGTATCCTAAAAGAGACAGATGTGCTGTTCCATGCCCCTAATCTTAGCACTCGGGAGCTGAGGCAGGAGGACTGAAGCTAATCCATGGCCAGCCTGGGTACACAGAGTTCCAAGGCCAGCCTCTGAAGCCATCTCAAAAAAAAAAAAAAAGAAAGGATAAAGAAGAAACATAAGACAAAGAACACTTGTTCCTTGGGAACTGGGGACAAGGTTTTCAAGGCTTTGCAAAGAGAAACATGTTCCATCGATTGTCAGAAATCACAGGTCCATGTGACTGGCCTGGCCGGGAGTTGGCACAGCAGAGCTGATTACCAGTCACAGTTCCTCCAGGGTTTCACGTACTCCCCAGATGGTGTTGGTGGGAATGAAAATGGGATGAATCTTGATTATAAGCTTCTGTACTCATGCTGGAGAGAGTCAAAGGTAGGGGGTGGGAGAAACAAGGAGAGAGGGAAAGGCAAGTTAGAGAGGACAGGGGTTAGGGGAGGGCACCTGGACAAGGGAGCAGCTATGGAATACAGGCGATAAGTGTGTATTTTTTCTTTTGTGAATTTTTTTTCAAAGACTAATATTATATCAGAATAAAAAAAACAGAAAAAAATAACCAAATACATTTAACATGTGACCCGGGACACACACACACACACACACACACACACACACACACATATACACACACACACACCTAATTGAAATAAATTTCATCAGAAAAACTTGTTTTGCATGCATGAATATATTTGCATTATCATGTTTTCCAGTTCTTCATTTTTCAAGTATTCACAGTATAAGAGATAATTTTGCCTTCAGGACACATTTGTCAAGGGTCTAGGCCTTCTGATCTATCATCACTGGGGACTGCTGCTGACATCTAGACTAGATGGTAGAATACAGCAGCTGTAAGCGAAAGCTGGGCAGAGCTCCTAATAAAAAGCTAGCGAATCCAGCCCCGTCTTTTGCTTTTGGCACTCAGCCAAGCCACAACCATAACAACATGTGAGCTCAGACAGCCTTGGCTCTGCAGGGCGGGCCTGGCCTTGCTCCTGGACTCTGGTATTGGCTGGAACAAAGGGGTGGGGAAGGGCAATCTGAAGATCTGACAAAGCAAAGCCAGTCTGTTTCTGGCAGCTCTCGGAAAAGTCGAGGCTAGATTGACACTGAGCCTGTCCGTTCAGACCACAGCATCATGCCCATGATACTGGGTTACTGGGACATCCGTGGGGTGAGTGAGGGGTCTGAATGCGGGGTAGGACTTGGAGGAGGGGCAAGGATACATGTAGTCGATGGAGGCATGCTCTTGCAGGGGTGTGTGTGTGTGTGTGTGTGTGTGTGTGTTCTGGTCCATCCATGGTGGTAGTAAAATTAGGTCAGAGAATGGGGTCTCATCTAGAAGGGGTAAAGATTCTCACCATCTCTCATCGTCTCTTACAGCTGGCCCACGCCATTCGCCTGCTCCTGGAATACACGGACTCAAGCTATGAGGAGAAGAGATACACCATGGGGGACGGTGACTGCATCCTTCCTAGTCAGATCCCTGCCCAACTCCTGCTCATTGTTGCCCAGCAACCAACACCTAGCTCTCCATCCCCATCACTCAGCTCTGCCTCTTTGTTGGACCTATTATACGCCTCTTTCAAAACCCTTGATGGTGTGGTTTGATTTACCAATGGAAGATGCTAAGGAAAGATTTAAGAGTCCTCTGTATTTATAACTGGGCTCCATTCCTCTAGCAGTTGGCTAAATCTTTTGTAAGCTTTCGTGATGAAGGAGCTCATCACAGCCCTTACAAACACATCCTTGAAAGCTTGCAGTGTGGCTTTGTGAGTCAGCTTGCAGGTCTGCTGCCTCGGAGAGTCTTACTCCTTGGGAAAGTCTTGGGAAAGGGGTTTGAACACATGGGTCCTTTGGTTTCACATCCTCTTGTTCACCACAGCTCCCGACTATGACAGAAGCCAATGGCTGAACGAGAAATTCAAGCTGGGCCTGGACTTTCCCAATGTAGGTACAGGGGAAGGGAGGTGTGGGGGCGGTGATGGTTTCCCTATTTACACAGATGAGGAGGTCTGGGATCAGTCCTTTGTCTTTCGTCTGCCCATTCCTGGTTATCCACACCATCTTTCTGTGATGGGCTGTATCCGTGTTCTTCCATTCAGTGAGCAGTGTCTTCATAGGTTTTCCATGGCGGACACACTGAGTGCTAGGCCCCATGTCTGCCCTCACCCAAGGATGAACTTCTAAGATTTCATATCCCCTCTGACCTTCCCTGCTTTTCCATCTAGCTGCCCTACTTAATTGATGGATCACACAGGATCACCCAGAGCAATGCCATCCTGCGCTACCTTGGCCGCAAGCACAACCTGTGTGAGTGGAGCTGACTGCAGAAATGGGAGGACAATGGCTACCCACTGGGCTTGGCCAGGGTGGCATGTTGAGAGTATGTGCTGTGTTTTTCACAGGTGGGGAGACAGAAGAGGAGAGGATTCGTGTGGACATTCTGGAGAATCAGCTTATGGACAACCGCATGGTGCTGGCAAGGCTTTGCTATAACGCTGACTTTGTGAGTCCTACTCTGGGCTGAATGAGGTGGGGAACCGGAGCTTGTACCCTTGCTTTCTCATGTGCTCTGTGTGTTTAGTGTCTAAACTTCTTAGCGCTGTTTACCTACAGATGATGTTCTGAACTCCCGGCAGAGTCATGGCAGCACAGTGTGGAGACCAAGACAAAAGGACTGAGGTTAAGGTCTTCCTAGGTACACTATCTCAAAATCAAAAACACCAAAACAAAACCCTCCATACACACACACACACACACACACACACACACACACACACACACACACACACCTCTCTGCCAACAGAGCGACCCTCAAACCTCAGAGTCCTGTCAAATGGCACTTACAATGAACTTCAACAACCAGAGCAAACATTCCACAGCCCAGCGTCTGTAGCTGGGTACCAAAGACTGTGTTTAGAATCTCTCAGTTCTGATGACCCATCTCTGCCCTGGTTATGTCTTCCATAAATCATCACTGCTTCTATAGTACACATTCCATCAATGAGAAAAGGTGGAGTAACCTAGAAATGGACAGAAGCCATCACCTGGGAACTCCTCCCAACCAGATTCCCAGAGCCATGTCTGGGATGCCCCTGGTGATAAGGATATGTTCCCAAAAGACAGCTCACAGCTGGCCAAGCTGCTCCTCACCTTGTCTCCTTTCGTCCACTCACACCCACTTCATCCTTTTGGAACCACACCAGAGTCCTACCGTTCTCCTTCCTGTCACCTTACTGTGTAGAACATTCAGCTTCTTTTCCAGAGTGCTTTAGTTCTTTGCCTCTTTGACTCACATAACATCTGAATGCAAGAGCCTGCTCACACAGTCCTGAGTCTGACCCACAAGAGTTGTTCTGAGTATCTGTAGTGAGAGTCTCAGGGACAGTGTGCCCCTGTGTGGCTTCTCATCACCTCTGATATTGGATCTGGTACCTGTAGGACTCTAATCAAATAGACATAATGAATTAATAATAGTGACATCATAAATTAAAGCAGAATTAACCCATGCCCAGAATCTTGTGACAGAGGGTAGTCACAGAATTTTCTGTTCTAGGAGAAGCTGAAGCCAGGGTACCTGGAGCAACTGCCTGGAATGATGAGGCTTTACTCTGAGTTCCTGGGCAAGAGGCCATGGTTTGCAGGGGACAAGGTAAGGGAGAGGGAGTGGGGAGGAGGAACTGCTATCCTTCCCAGGTTACCAGATCCAAGTGCACTCACCCTCAGCTTCCAACAGATCACCTTTGTGGATTTCCTTGCTTACGATGTGCTTGAGAGGAACCAAGTGTTTGAGGCCAAGTGCCTGGATGCGTTCCCAAACCTGAAGGACTTCATAGCACGCTTTGAGGTGACAGACCCTCTACATCCTCATTCTTCTTTGAGCTTCCCCCTTCTCTGCTTTGCTTGAAAGGCCTTTAGTCCTGGAACTGAGCTTAAAATCAGCAAAACCAGTAGCATTTATTGAGTGCTTGCTTTCTGGCTCAGCACACTGTATCTATTGGGTAGAATTTATCATTAAACCAATTTACAGGGTAGTTTGAATTATGAGTCTCATTGGACAGATAAGGAAACAGACTATAGAGGCTAAGCCACTTACTAGCAGAGGCTGTGCCCAGATCCCTGTGGGCATCTAGCCTCTAAGGTCAGCAAGGAGTAGGTATTTCCTATTTTGTGTCAAAAGGGAGAGCCTCAGGTCCTTGTGCTATCTGAGTTACTCAGTCCAGGATTCTGTGGAAAAGGCAGACCATGGCAGCAGTGTGTAAACCACAGGCGTTCAGAGAGGGAGGCATGATGGGATTTGTGTGAAATAGCTGTGTATAGACAATGCTCACACTCGATCTTCAGAAAGCATGTGTTTGGATGGGACTCAGGTCCATTCCCATCGGAACACATGTCAAACCCCAAGGATGTTTTTGGCACTAGATTTGAGAGTGTATGTGGGCCCTATTCAGGGTTTTTAAGAGTTGTATGGTATAAGGCTTTTCTTCCCTTTCTTTTCCCTGTGTTTCCATGAAAATGTTTCTACAATGTATTCATATACTTATTTTGACTCCTATTCACTGGCCTCTTCCTCTGTATGAGACTCAGTATCAGGTCCCAGTGAGACATGGAAAGAACTCCATTCAGAGATCGAGTATAACAGAGAGCATTGAGCATAACAGGCATAGTATACACAGCAGTAACTTGGATGCTAGGAATCATAGCTTGGCCCTCACTGCATAGCTAGTCATGGGTCCCCCAGAGTCTACTTAACACCCACAGAATATTCTTTCAGAGATTTGGGAACTGCAGGCATTAGAAGAGCAGGCTTGTAGTCTGGAATCTTGTCCCTATGTCAAGTGATACATCTCAGTTAGTTTCACCAGCTCTGAGTCTAGTCCTGACCCAGTGGCCTTGAAAGTGTACCAGAGCTGCTGTGGCCATGATAAGGAAGGATGGACGAGCTGAGGGTTACAGCCCGAGGCCTGCTGCACTTGGCTTCTTGATAACCATCAGCTGCAGGTCTCTCAACACTGTAGAAATTATCTGAGCAGGCTCTCCTAGTGAAATGAAACAAACACTCCTAGTGTCTCTTTGCATGGCCCTCTCTCTGTAGCAGGGCTAGATACGAGGCAGCTTTGGGACTGACTCAGTGAGATCAGCCTTAGGCCACACATAGAGCAGGTTGGACCTCTACTTTCAGGAGAACAATTAGAGCTGGCTCAGCATCCCAAGCTGGCCATCCTCCCCTTGTGCATTTGACCCAGGGTTTGCTGGGTCACTGGCTCAGGTCTGGGCTCTCTGTCCTGCTGCATTGGCCTGTTGTGCACGTCCTTGACCTGTCCCAGGAGGTTTCTGTATAAACCAGCAAGGAGGATGTTCCCTGTGAGAAAGGATCATGTCTGTGAAGGCGAAGAATGACAGGGTCTTCTGTGGGAAGAAGACAGGAGGGGACTGGGCAGAGCCAGGCTGACTCAGGTCTTGTGTTATGGACTAGCTGTGTGCGCAGGAGGAAGCCACACAACCGCTATGGATTTCAGCCTCTCTGCTGACATGTAGGCACAGTGAGACCAATCTTGGAGGGTGGAGTGGGTTTTCTGAGCATAGATCATAATCTAAAATGGGCACAATACAGATTTATAGGCAACTGAGGATTTTCCTTCCTAGAACTCTAGTACTAGAGCCTATAGGGAAAGCTGTTTCTGGAGGGGGACTGCTTAGCCCAGTGGGGCCCCTGACCTGACCTTCTGCTCTGTCCTCACTCACAGGGCCTGAAGAAGATCTCCGACTACATGAAGACCAGTCGCTTCCTCCCAAGACCTGTGTTCACAAAGATGGCCACTTGGGGCAGCAAGTAGGACCTTGACAGCGTGGGCTGTAGGATAAAGATACTGGATCTCCTGGGTTTGCCAGGAGCCCTGGGGAGTAGGCAGGATCCCTGCAGCCCCAGAGCCACCTTTTCTTTCTTCCTTCCTTCTATCCCATTCCAGATCCCAATCCTCACCAGCTCTCTTTTTTGGCCATCCAATCCCTGCCCAATGCAGGCTCTTAAAAGCCCAGCAATTCCTTTTCATTAGCAAAGTGGCCTTCTAAAGCTAAAGTGCCCCTTAGAGGCTCATGTGTTCAAACACTTGGTTCCCAACTTATGGCTATTTTGGGCAGTTGCGGGCTTTCCAGCAGGTGGGGTCTATCTGGAGACAGTAGATTGCTAGGAGCTTTGACCACCGTAGCCAAGCCCCTCTTCTGCTTGCTCCGTTTCCTGAGACAAGCTATAATCAGGGTGTGCTGTGACCCCAGCACTTGTCACTACATCTGTGATCCTCTCCTACCACTCTGTCTCCCTGCTCCTGCTAGCTGTACCTCCTGAACCATGAACCGGAATAAATTATCCTCCCCTTACGTTGTTTTTCTTTGGTCGTTTGTCACACCAACAGACAGCTGATGAGAAGCCTGACCCCAGTGGGTTCAAACCCCTTGTAGATGATCTTCAATACTGAAGGCTATTGCTTTGGTCCTTCTAAAGTCTCTAGGTCAAAAGCCAGAGGGGAGACTTTTATGTACTTTGTTAGTGTAAAACTTTGTCTCTTCAGACACCTCCTTAACCGGTCTGCATTTGCATCACATACTCCTGAAGCAATTTAAAACAACACTGAGGAGTAAGCTCTAGGAGATTCAATATTTCAGGGATTCCCATCCAAGGTTCTAGAAAGAGCTGGTTTGTGGGTAGGCATTCAGGCCCAGGCTCAGTTGGGAGAACATGGCTACTCTAAAAAGACCTCTTGCCAAAACCAATATAACCAGAAAGATACCTTACAAAAAAAATCAAGGCGTAAACAGGCATTTCGTAAAAGTGAATTTCCAAGTAGCCTATTAGCCCGTAAAATGACAACAAGCACCATTAACTAGCAGAGTCATTGTAAACACTGTAATATCCTAACATAGGCCAACCAGAATGGCTACAATCTAACAGGCTAACAATAGCTGGTAATTTATGAAGTAATGAAACTTGTATAATGTTGGGAGTATAATCACTTTGGAACATTGACAATATCAACTAGTGTTGAGCAAGTAGGGACCTCTTACCTAAGACTGTCTCCCAACCAGAACAAATGCCTTTGTCTTCCAAAACCCATGAAAGACTCAAGCAAGAATGTGGGAAACTGCTTAGTTTTCAATTTCATCGGCAAAAAATGAGTAAGTCAAGTATAGATTATTTATATAAAGCCATTATCATGTAATGAAATAGTACATTATGAGTTAAGATAAATGTAGTGATGTTCTACACCACAGCATGTAGACATGATGTTGACTAATGTTGACAATGACATAATGTTGATTCAGACATGTGGAAAATGCATTCCTTATCATTGTCTATAAATGGGAAGTGTGAATGGACCAAATGCATATTGACTTTGGCAGGGCCATTTACTGACAGGAGCTTGTGGAATGCTGAGGATGTTCCTTATCTAGATCTAGATGGTAATTACACAAAGAATACAAATATCAAACTCACACAGATGTACACATAGGAGCTATACATTTATTGTATGTGAGTTCTACCCATCAGTGGAAAAAATGCATTATTATATTAACTTTACTGTTCATGTTTATTGTGTACGTCTATCCATAGATGCTAATGACAAAATGGCATGTATTTTAGTTTCTTCTTGTTCACTAGTCTTTTAAGTGTTTACCACCTAGAAAATGCCCTGGACATAGTAGGGATTTGATAAATGTCTATTTAGCAACATTACTTCAGATTCTCTTGACTTTAAATAATGTCTACTTTAATCAGGTAAGTCTTATGTGCACCTATGTTCTTCCTAGGATCAGTGTGGTTTGGGTTCCAGCGCCCTGGCAAGGGCATTGAGGGAATGAAAAATGACAGACACACATACAGTGAAGCTGGGATTGGGTAGGGTTCTAACAACATTACAACCTGGATCCTCAGTGTGTTTATTAGAAAGAGTATAGGGGCTGGGTGTGTGTATGAGCTAATATAGGTAGGTTTCTGTAATCAAGCAGTCTCAGGCTGTGAACATCCCAGAGGAGGGAGCTACAGCTGCTGAACAATTGTTCATAAAGACTCATTGAGACTCCCAAGAAAAGCTTTGCCATTCCTCTTGAGACTGGGGCATACAAGTAATGGTTCTGCCAATAGTCCCATGAGGTCTTGTAGTCCTCAACATGGCTGTGCCCATGTCAAATACACATTCATTCAAGACTGCTCACTCAGCGTTTCCTCTGCTCCTTAGAGGTTCTGCTCATTATTTCTTTAACACTTTACTTAAAACATATTGGAGCTGGCTGTGTGGCTCGTTGGTAGAGTATTTGCCTAGCACATGCAGAACCCTGGCTTGGATCCCTTGCATAAGAAAGAAAAAAGAAAAAAAAGACTCTCTCTCTCTCTCTCTCTCTCTCTCTCTCTGTGATGTATGTGTTTCTCTCTGTGTGTGTGATGTGATGTGTGTGTATACACAAGTGTGTTTAGGTGCAGTTGTCTGTGTGTGAACACGTGAAGGTTAGAGGTAGACACTGAGTGCCTTTCTCTGTTATTCTCCACCTTAGGTTTTGAGATAAGATCATTAACTGAATCTGAAGCTCTGGCTGGCTACAGTGGCTTGTGAGTGAGCTTCTAGGATCCTCTCTGTGTCCCAGATATGGAACTACAGGTGCCCAGGCCAAGCCTAGCTTATACTAGGATCTGAACTCAGGTCCTCATGCAAAGCACTTTATCTAGTAAACCACTGTGTATCCCCATGTGATATATATACACATACATATACAAAAGCAGGACATATCACCATTCTGCTTAAGTGTACATTTATGAGACTTAGCTATTATCTAGTATTCCTTCCTGTAAATAAAGCACAACTTTCCTAATCCTTTCCATGCTACTGGCCACTCCTAAGCTTTTAGCTTTCATTACACCACTATGGTTGCCTTTAAATATATTGTCTTCCTTTTTTTTTTTTTTTCCCTGTATTTTCAATGATCTCCAAAAGATACAGTCTGGGGCACAGGGAAAGACAGACCATCTGTGTAGTGTTATAAGAGATTAAATGCCAATTCTATGAATACATTTAAACATTTATGGTGTCACCAGGAAGGCATTTGGCCCCTTTCATGTGTCACCAAGGCACTTGGAGTCCATTGTTCCATTTCATGGTACCTTTGAAGTTTATGATTCTTTGATGTTCTTCCCTTTCATTCTTGGCTAATTGTTACTGTTCATTCTTGTTTCCACTTGGTGGATCAAGAGCTGTGATTCTCTCTGGGTAAAACTCTGTTTAGTCAACATTTCCCCAGGGCTTAGGTGATTTAAATGTCAAACATTACACACACACACACACACACACACACACACACACACACAGAGAGAGAGAGAGAGAGAGAGAGAGAGAGAGAGAGAGAGAGAGATCATTTCATTTTACTTCAAAGGGTGAACAGACACTGATCATCTTGATTTAAATATCTGAGTATCTGAGTTTAAATCCATCATATATTTAACATTTGTTTATCATTTTACAGGAATAAGGGGATCTGAGTGGCAGTAGTTGGCACTCTGCAGGCGAGCCACAGGGGACAGATGGCCTAGGAAGTGAGAGCCACTTGGCAGCCCGCTGGCCATGGGGATTGGCGAGACCACTGTTGCCAGTGCATAGCCTATTTAGCGAAGATTGTTTTGAAAACTACACGCTACAGTTTTCTATCAGGGAGAAAAATATATTTTATCTTCCCAAAGATAAGAGGTTATTATCTTTGGGAACTGCCACCTTTAACTAGAATCTAAGGAAGAGGAACATGGGTGATGCACATTCCTTTAAATTGTCTATTTCAATCACAATACATTATGTGTTATTTGTAAATGAGCAGATAAAAATGTATAATGTGATGTGTAAGATGAAATAAAATGTATACCTTTCAACCTGTTTATTTCATGATTTTTCTCTTTATAGAATTTTTTTTTCTTGAAAGATAAATTTGTTTTTGTTTGTAAACATCATATTTTCAAGCCATTCTCAGGAAAGCTTTGCTCTTCGGCTTTGCACACACACCTAGCCTGGAGGAGGGCTAGCTAAGATGTTCACTTGGCCTGGAGGAGGGTTAGACAAGATTCTGTTTCCTTTAGCACAAGCTCAGCTGCCCTGAGCTTTCCTGTGGTGGACACAAGCTGAGATTTTTCACTCCAATACCAGCAGCCTGAGATGGGGTTATAGGGAATCTCTGTCACTCTCCATGTTCTCTAGTTTCTCAGGTGGAATAAACCCTTTCCTGTCTGATGGTGTACGATGAGTGAAGACAGAAGGACATTGGACACGATGTCCTCTATTGAGAGTGCACCAAAACCAGGCTGTTCAGATAAAGGACCACCTGGAACACCACTGACTCCCTCTCAGGCTTCTGGGAACTGGGGGAAACTGGTGTTATCTAGATAAGAATTTGCCCCTTGTGTGTACATGAAATCAGCTGTTCCTTGGAATTCTGGTCCCATAAGGACAGAGCAAGGTAACAATGCCACCTTTAAAGCTCCTCTCCCTCCGGGGAGCTCCGTGGTAAACTTGTAACTGGCCTGGAAAAAATGAATAAACTCTAATGAGCCATGTGTGCTCCTCAATCTGGCTTTCAGGCTATTGAAACAATGGACTCCAAAGAAACTGAAATTTTCTCCAGAAAATCTCCTACTGAGAGAAGGAAAAGGCTGAAGCCTAGACCAGACAGTGACAGAGAGGCAGAGATTTATTACAGTTCTAATAACATGCCGGACTACCTTGCAGGATGAGACTGAATTCCAGACTGTAGTAGTTGGAAAGCTCTTTAAAGTTAACTCAGAATACACCCAGACATCAAGTTCTCAACACAAAGATTTATTACCCTGGGAGGACAAGGGTTGGGGTGCTGCCTCTGGATCAGACAAAGGCAAGACAGCAAACAGCAGGAATCTCCACTGAAGTGATTTTAAAGGGGAGAAGTGGGAAGTCTATGCTAAGGTGAGTTGGTAAATCTTGATTGGACAGGTTAGCCAGTGTAATCAAATAATGAATTTTGATTGCTAGACCACAGTGTTTGAAAAGTGGACCTTGGTGATCAGTCTCTGGAATGAGTCAGTGCATAATAAGGGATTGGACCTTGGGTTGAGCTTGAGGAATGGAATCTAATGGATAGCAAGGGAGAGGGCAGGGGAAAGGGCAAAACCTGTTGGGACCATGTTTGTCATGCTTGGGCCTGTTAGAGTTCTTGTCACAGACAATACTTCAAAATCAGACACCTTGGCAGACACTGCTCAGATGATCCCCTTCCTGACCCTTCGTCCAAGCTTTAATTTCACTTCAGGATCCCAAAGATGGACCAGAAGAAGTTTTTGGGTCTCTGTGCTTGTTTTTAATGTGACTGCATTGAATTAATCTTTTTCTGCTTTTTTACTATTCATCTGGTGTTTCAATAGACTCCTCAAGGATGGGTGGCTAAATCTGGCTTTTGTGGGGTACGGACTGTGCCCCAAGTTTTTAAAAGAGGTTCTGTAGAGAGAACATGTGCTCTTGGTCTGATGGTGCCATGAATCCTCCCAATGCTTCTAAACAGCTCCTCATGGATGCTCCCCATAAGCCATGTGACCCTATTGTAAGTTTCTCTGTTAGCTTCTCTGTTGGTAAAACTCAGTAAATGTTATCTTTTCTACATCACCTCTAGATACGCTGTGGTCTCTCAAAAACCTGCCCAGTGGCTGGACTATGGACCAACTGGTATTTTTTTTTTAAAGGTTCATTTATTTATTTATATGGGTATACTGTAGCTGTCATCAGGCACACCAGAAGAGGCATCTGATCCCATCACAGATGGTTGTGAGCCACCGTGTGGGAAGTGATGTGGTATGTGGTGGATAGAGACAGGTGGCCTGCTATGGACCCTGTAATGCATAGCACGCCCCTACCATCCATCTTACTCTGCCCCCCAAATGTTTATGTTCATCTTATGATTCAAATCATATGTTCTATCCCACTGATCCCCAAAGTCTAATGGCTTACAAGTCTAAGTCCAAGATCTCAAATCAAAGCAAACTTTTAGGTATGAAACTTTATTAAAAAAAATAGATAAATGAATACATAAAATTTTTACATTATATACTTCTAAGAGTCAATGCTTGGACAAGGGCAGTGTAAATATTCCTACTCTGAACAAGAGGATTTGGAAGATAATAAGGGGAGAGGGTCTGACCAAACGCAAACTAGAAATGTAACAGAACAAACATCAAATCCTAAGGTTCTCTTTCAGAGAGCCATGGTGGTTGCCTTGTTCATCACAACTTGAATGGCTCAAAGATCGAAGGGTTCAGCCTGTGACTGATTGACCCCATTGTTTTGGGGCCTGCAGCCGAGCAGCACATGATGACAGAGAGTATGGTAGAACACATAGAAAGCAAAGGGGGAAGAGGAAGAAGGCAGAGTCTGATGATTCCCTTTAAAGACAACCTCCTAAAGGACAAGACTAGCTGGATTTGCATCTGACTGTTAATTTGAAGACAGGCTTATCTCACCTCTGAGTTTCATAGATGGCAGTCCATGATCAGCTGGCCATTGCTGAGGCAAGGCTAAACCAGCATGGCGGAGAGCATGAGGCAGTATAAAGATACTCATATCATGATGACCAGGATGTAGAGGAGACTGGAAGGGCCCAGGGACAAGATGTGCCTTTCTAGGCCATGCCTCCTAAGTGACCTTTTTCTTATAACTAGGTCCCACCATGTTATCAATCTATCAAGAAATTCATTAATAAAGTCAAAGCCCTCAGCATCTAATTAATTTCCAAGACCCCATCTGCTGATAACCAAGCTTTTAACACATGATCCTCATTCTAGTTTGGTTTCTGTTGTTTTTATGGTGATAAATACCTCGATCAAAAGCAACTTGGGAAAGAAAGGTTCCCCCCACCCACCCCTTTTTTCCCTTACTGGTTATAGTCCATCATTGAGGGAAGCCAAGACAGAAGTCAAGACAGGGGTTTGAAGCCACAGTGCAGGGATGCTTACTTGCTGGCTTGCTCAGGCCAACCTTCTAGGGATAGTACTGCCCACAATGAGCTAGGCCCTTCTACCTCAACCACAATCAAGGTTATGCCCCACAACTATGCCCACAGGCCAAACTGATGGAGGCAATTCTTCAGTTGAGGTTCTCTCCCTGCAGGTGTGCCAAGCTGACATCAAGATTAGCATCACAACCTCTTTGGAAGAACATTTCTTATCCAGATCATAAATCTCTCTCTCTCTCTCTCTCTCTCTCTCTCTCTCTCTCTCTCTCTCTCTCTCTCTCTCTCTCGTTTTATTACCTCTCAGTAGGACTTTCTGAGCACCAAGCCTTTAACTCACAGACCTTGGGATATTCAATATCCAAACTGCAACAAATGGAAATAAGAGTTCTCAGGCCAGGCGTAGTGGTATACCCATACTCCCTGCACTCTGGAAGTGGAATCAGGAGAATCAGAACTCAAGGTCACCCTCTGCAATATCATTAGTTCAAGGCCATCTTGGGGGATTGTGAGATGCCATTTCAACAAAACAAAACAAAAAAGCTCTCTGGTTTGAATTTAGAGTGGTTCTACAGTTTTGATGTTTTCCAAAGGCCCACGTGTTAAGGACATGGTCCTTAGCTTGGTGTGACTGGGAACTGGTGGAAAATTTATGAGGCAAAATATAGTGGGAGATTTTAGGGAATAGGAATACAGCCTTGAAGGGAATTGTTGGACTCTGATCTCTCTGTCTCTCTGTCTCTCTGTCTCTTTGTCTCATTTTCAGCCATAAGGTGGAGGAGCTTCCTCTGGCACATGCTCCCAATGTGATGAATTGTCTTGCTGCAGGCTCCAAAGCAGTAGGCTGTGGGCCATGGACTAAGACATCTCAAATGAAACCAAAATACACTTTTCATCTTCCTTCTTTCCTTCCTTCCTTCCTTCCTTCCTTCCTTCCTTTATTGTACATGCATGCTCTACCTGCATATGCACCTGCATGCCAGAAGAGGGCATCAGATCCTAGTACAGATGGTTGTGAGCTACCACGTGATTGCTGGGGATTGAACTCATGACTTCTGAAAGATTAGCAGACAGTGCTCTAAACTGCCGAGCCATCTCTCTAGTCCCCATCTTTCCTCTTTTTAAGTTGATTACCTCAGGTGTTTTGCTAAAACACTGGAAGACTACTACAAATGTACAAAGGGCTTGTTTTTTAAATGTCTTGACAACTCTGTGTGTGTGTGTGTGTGTGTGTGTGTGTGTGTGTGTGTGCGCGCGCGCACGCACCGACAGGTTGAACCCAGGAACTCATACATGTAGGTATGTTCTGTATAATTTAGCTATACCCCCAGACCATCAATTGTTGCTCACTTGAGTCTGTAATTTCAGCTGGGAGGCCAGAGAATAAAGCAAAGTTGTCGTGCCTACAAATGAAGCAGAATTTTAAACCAGAGGCATGCTTAAACAAACAAACTATAACCATTATTTACGTGTGAGAGCCAAACAAGAATGAGAATGAGTTAGAATTCTGTCTGGTAGAGCACATGCCTAGCATGTGCACAGCTCCTGGCTTAAAAAAATTTTTTTTAAAGAAGAATTATTTTAAAGGATCAAAAGAATCAAGCTCTCCAACAAGGAAATAATGCTCTCTGCCAAAATTAAAAGGACATCTAAGGCAGAAGGAGCAAGGATTTCTTCATCACACGTAGGAGTTGTTACCCACACTTTTTGCCTTGCCATCTTTTCAGGCCCCATTTTGATTGATCCCCTATACATAAAGCCTCAATGCGCTATGTATCCCCCTCAGAGAAGGAACATCAAAAACAGCAAGACAAGCAGGAATTCAAAAGATATCCATGGAAGAAGAAAACATCATACCCCAAATTCAAGAGCCACACAAATAATTCAAAATAATCAAAACATCCCCACCCCCTCTGTAGCCCAAGGGAATTCATTAAGAAAGGAGTTTAAGATGCATTTTTATGAGGTAGAAATGCTATCCCATACTAAAGAGGCATCTTACGACTTTTTTTTTGTTTTTTTTGTTTGTTTTTTGTTTTGTTTTTTAACACATTTTAAAAACATGGTAAGATTTGTCCGAGAAAACCACCTGGGGAGCCTACCTGGCCACCTCTCAGTGCAAAGGGCATGGGCCAGCAGAGACAGCTGTTTGTATCAACACTATGCAATATTTTGCTGATAAAATTTCATTACACTTGAAGCATTTGCAGTGGGTCAGGAGAAATCATTAAACACAAAGAAAAACTGCCAGCGTGTAACAGAATCCAAGATAAAGCTAGCAGAAACTGGGCTGCAAACAAGACTGTGTGAGCAGAAACTGATAAGGAAGCCAGACCTACCCTTAAACTAGATACAGAGGGTCACAGCTAGGATCCAAAATTCACTCTTGGGGAATAAAAGATCCTTGTTGCCACAGGAGATTAAAGGCGTTTGTCTGTATGGTTGATACCTCCAGTCCCCTACAAAAATATAGTAGCTTCCAGCCACAGACAGACCTGCTCATCTGAGACACTGGGCAGGTGATACAGGGAAGGGAGTTTGCAAGACCCAGCCAGGCAACAGAGAATGAGAAAACTCGCCTTGCATAGACTCCTTAAGTCTGGCATGGCAGGACACAGAGTGTTGCTTAATACCTCAGGTCTCTCAGGTCTCAGCTGGCTGCCGAGCACACTTGTGCTCTCAGAGAGCAGAATTTGGAGAAGGTGTTCTCTTTGCTCATAAAACTAAACTCTTATGATGTAACTCAAGAGGGGAACAACTAGAACCGACCACACCATGCATAGTTGGGACTAGGCACTTGGAGATCCACAGGGTCTGGCAACTCTGGGGTGAAAGTCTGTGAAGTTACTACTGACCTTTGTATCAGACCTCTTCTCTGTGTCCCCTGTCCCACTGCCCCCTGCTACTTTTCAGAGTATAGTGCCATTCAGAGGGACAACATCGATGCTTCTGGTCCCTGGGAGCACTGCTTTGAGACCCTGCTGGCCTAATCCTTCCCTTCCTTTCTCTAACTCCCCTTTCAGCTCCTTAGACAGCTTGTCCTGGCCAGCATGGCTCCTCCTCTCCTGATGCCTCTGTCTTCCTCTCCACTCTTCGGAGAATATGAAAACAGGATGGTGTGGCCCATGTTTCCTGACTCACTAGTCTACAGAAGGGCCATGCTATGCATAGGGGCCAGTCTGTAGGAAGATTTCAACAACTGCTTTTTAAAAATATAGTAAGGAGGGGCCAGATGGATAAATGCTAAAATTCCAGTATTTTTTAAATATATTTTAAATTTGTTTTAGGAATATGAGTGTTTTGCCTGCAGAGGTCAGAAGAGAGTGTTGCAGATCCTCTGGAACTGTGATTACTGACGGCTGTGAGCCTCTATACAGACACTGAGAATAAAATTCCCCATCCTCTGGAAGAGCAGCAAATACTCTTAACTACTTAGCCATCTCTCCAGACCCTGTCCTATATTTTTAAGATTATTATTTTAATTTAATTATTTAATTTATTATTTTAATTTTTAATTTATTATTTTAATTTAATAATTAATTTAATTTATTTAAGTTTTTCTTTAAAAATTACTTTCTCAATTACAGCCAGAAATTATATCTCTTCCTGTTCGCAGTTATGAAAACAATGATGTGATGTGCCCTGTCTTACTTATTGCTTTGATAAATCATTATAAGTAGAAGCAGCTCTGGGAGAAAAGGGTTTATTCCATCTTACAGTTCTACATCACAGCCCATCACTGAGTGAGGTCAGGGCAGGAGGCAGGAGCTGATGGAGAGGCCATGGAGGAGTGCTGCTTACTGGCTTGCTCCCCATGGCTGGACCACTGTTCTTTCTTATAGCACCCAAGACTACCAGCTCATCTTGCCTATGAACCAATCTTATGGGTGCGACCACAGCTGTAAATTCCCTCTTCTCAGATGACTCTAGCTTTTGTCCAGTTGACATAAACCTATCCAACACGTATCCTTAACAGTGATTCAGAGACCCATGCATGTATGTGTGCATGTAGAAGACTGTGGTCTGGGGAAGGCTCTGTGAGAATTTAATTTGGGGCATTAGGCTTCTTCTGTAGCTAAAGTGCAGCTTAGTAACTTGAGTTGGGAGCACGGCCATGACCACAGCTAGTGACATTCTGCTAGTGAACTCCGCTAGCCCCACAACGTGATTTCCGAGCTCTGGGCTTCACAAGGACCCACAGAGTATGTGGTTCCTCTGCCCTTGGTGCTGAGATAGCTTCAACCTGTCTCAGGTTATACTGTACCCTCAAGTTCTAACTGGTGTTAATTCTCCAAATACACTTTCTGTAGCGCCTCAGCCTTGCCTTTCTATTAACAGGGTCTGGGTCACCTGTGTTTCATTGTTAATTTTGTCTTGTCATTTCCTTTAAACATACCTGTGAATTTCAAACTAATCTTGCCTTCAAGGAAGCAGGCTGGCAGCCAAGACAGTGCTCGTGATAGGACATTGTCCTTTTGGAGGTTGTACACAAGACCCACTTTAAACGGTGACCTGAAAAGCTACTTAAGGCTCCTTCTCATCCCCAGACACATATGGGTCATGGACAGCTGAAGATCTGGCTCTGGGCTCCCTGTGTCCTGTGCAGAGTTCTCCAAGGGTCTGCTCTAGACTGCATCTTCTCGACCCTTGGAAGCCGGAGAGGAATCTGTTCACTTGGAACACATATACTCTCACACCCTATCATACTCCAGCTGTGAGCTCTGTGCCTCCGGCCTGTCCCTTTGGTGGTCAGAGTCAAGCAGTGGCAGCCTACTGCCCTCTGTGGTTGTGGGCATCTCTCAGTTTCACAGTGCCCTCAGTGTTCAGAGTTGAAAACACAGCCAAGATTTCAAACACCGAACGAAACCACTTGATATTCTACCCGCACTTTGTCCTTGGGTTGGTCCATTTTATTGTTCCTGTAAAGGAGACAACACCATTCCTTGTTTGTTTTTCAAGTTGGTCAGGGTCCTGCCCTTCCAGCAATAAGAGAACTCTATGTTGTCCCGTTTTGGACTAGCAACAGGCTGAGTGATAAGAGGAGGGGAAAGGAGAGATCATTGCATTTCCTACATCTGACCTCTTCAAAGGTAATGACAGCTTGGGGCATAGGGAGAGAAGGAGGAGGCAGAGGTGGCCCCACACAGGCAGGGGCAGGGGCAGGGCCTGATGAGCCACCTATCAGACTTTAGGAGTCAAATGCAATCCTTATGCTGGTGGCCACGCCACGCAGCCAAGGCTACATTGGATTTGACCCTACCCAGTTCTGAGACGGAGTGGTTTAGGGTTGGAAAGCGAAAGAAGACCTAGGCAAGAGCTTAGTCTAGTGAAGGGGTTGGGGGGTTGGAGAAGAAAGAGGCGGTGCCCAGGAGGGCGGGACTCACTACCAGTCTCAGGGCTTCTCTCCTTGTGCACCAGGATATAGTTACAATTAATTTACTTAGCTCCACGGAAGCCAGACAGCACCAGCACCATGCCTATGACTCTGGGTTACTGGGATATCCGTGGGGTGAGAGAGAGGTCTGACATCCTAGAGCGATGAGGACGCAGGGCAGAACTTACTGAGTAGTTGGGGGTCTAGGAAATAAATCCTCCTTGTAAGGCACCTGATAGATTCTGCTTTCTGCCTGTACCACCTCTCACTGCTCAGTATGTTTGAGTCTCTCTCTCTCTCTCTCTCTCTCTCTCTCTCTCTCTCTCTCTCTCTCTCTCTCTCTGTGTGTGTGTGTGTGTGTGTGTGTGTGCTATTAGATCAAATGTAGGGGTTCAAACAGAGAAAGGAGGTCACAAAGTCAGGATCCATTGAATCTCTGATGTCTCCTAGTTGGGTCAAGCCATCCGCCTGCTCCTGGAATACACAGATTCGAGCTATGAGGAGAAGAGATACACCATGGGCGACGGTAATGACACCCTCTTAGTTAGACTCTTCCCCAACTTCTAATTGGTGGTCCTCAGGAGCCCTGTGCCTGGCCCCTTGTTGCCAGGGTCTGTGGAGTTCTGGCTGAAGCTGGAGTCTACACCTTCAGGAAGCCTCTGTGATGGCAGTTTAGTCTTCCAATGCAGGAGTCTGGCTTTTCCTCTGTTTGTAATTTAGCATTTGTCTAAACATTTTGTAAGCCTTAGAAATGGAGGACCCATAGTCCCAGGCACTCTGCACTCCTGCAACCTTGGAATTTGAGACTCAGTTGCAGATTCCATGCTTGGGGGGGTGGGGTATGGGGGGGCGGCTGGGGGTGGTTCCTGACTCCTTGGTCAGGTCTCTGTAGGAGGGTGGAAACTAAAGTGATTCCTTTTCACATCCTCTTGTCCACCACAGCTCCCGACTATGACAGAAGCCAGTGGCTGAGTGAGAAGTTCAAGCTGGGCCTGGACTTTCCCAATGTAGGTACAGGGAAGGGGAGGTTTGGGGAAGGCCTGGTGTCCTCACCTCAGCTCCTTGTCTGGCTGAGGGGGTTGGGATCAATGTTTCTTCTCCCCTGCTCCATCTCTGCTGGCTGCACAGTGTTTCTGTGATGGGCTGTGTCTCAGTTCTCCCATTCAGTGCACACTGTGCTCACGGAGGGATTCTTATGGCAGGCACACTAAGTGCCAGGCCCCGTGTCTGTCCTCACCCAGGGAAGGGATGCTGAGACCCCATAACCCATCTGACTTTTCCTGCTTGTCCATCCAGCTGCCCTACTTAATTGATGGGTCATACAAGATCACCCAGAGCAATGCCATCCTGCGCTACCTTGGCCGCAAGCACAACCTGTGTGAGTGGGGCTGGCCGCAGGGTGAGGGACAGTGGTCATTTCCTTGGGCTTGGCAGGGGTGAAATGCTGAGGGTGAGTCTGCTGTGTGTGCTGCAGGCGGAGAGACAGAAGAGGAGAGGATCCGTGTAGACATTTTGGAGAACCAGGCTGTGGACACCCGGAGGCAGCTTGCAATGGTCTGCTACAGCCCTGAGTTTGTGAGTCTCCCAGTGGATGGGAAAGACAGGGTTTCGAGTTAAAGTGGAGACTCAGTTGCAGATTCCATGCTGCGGGTGGGGGTGGGGGGTGGTTTCCTGACTCCTTGGTCAGGTCTCTGTAGGAGGGTAGAAACTAAAGTGATTTCTTTTCACATCCTCTTGTCCGCCACAGCTCATGTCTATATTGGTCCAGTTAGTTTAGCATTGAACTCCTATAACTTGGATTCTACAAGCTAGAAATTCAGTTTTTAAACATTAGATTATGTGTTCAGCGTCCTTTTCATCTCCGACCTTTAACTCCCATAGGCCTATTGTTCCAGTTATTTATGTCATCAGTAGGCTCTTGGGATATGGAGATTAAAACCATGAGTTAAAATAAAGAAATGGGCGAGGAGGTGTTACACACCATGGCCTCAGACACCTGCTCAACTATGCCTTTAGTGGCAGCAGGAATCAGGACTACTTCCCAATAGGCAGCTCAAGTTTGGCCGTAAGGTCTCTGACCCTCGGTCCTTTCAACATCAAACATGCCTTCACTTTATAAAAAGGACTCAAATATCCACTATTCCGATATCTGCTGGGAGGAGCGTTGCCTTCCCTCCCGAGATCTTTGAGTAGCTTGCTTCTTTGATTGCACCAGCCGTCTGAGTCCAGAGTGTGCCAGGTACATAGGCACCTCTGAGTCTGGCCCACAGGACCTGATTTGGGCAATAAGTGAAGTTCAAAGGCAGTGTTGTGCTTGTCTGGCTCCTCAGTCACCTTCAACAAATGGGACCTGGTGTCTGTAGGAGTCTAATCAGTAGCAATGAATTAACTTAGAATCTGGAGGCTGATTTAGGCCCAGCCTTGAGAAGGCATACACTAGCTCCACATCCCTGCTAAAGCCACTCTGCTAGGGAGCCTGTGTCTGGGGGAGCCTGTGTGGAGGGTAAGGATTGCTTCCCTCCCCCCACCTCAGGAGAAACGGAAGCCAGAGTACTTAGAAGGTCTCCATGACAAGATGAAGCTCTACTCTGAGTTCCTGGGCAAGCAGCCATGGTTTGCAGGGGACAAGGTAAAGGGAGGGGTGGGAAGGAGGAGTCACCATTCTTCCCAGGCATCGAATTCCAGTGCACTCACCCTGGGCTTCCTGCAGATTACCTATGTGGATTTCCTTGTCTATGATGTCCTTGATAAGCACCGTCTATTTGAGCCCACGTGCCTGGACGCCTTCCCGAACCTGAAGAACTTCATGGCTCAATTTGAGGTGATGCCCTGATCTCACTTCCTCCTGGATGTCCTACATCCCTTCCCCGATTCCAGGATGACTTCCTAATCTTTAAATTAAGAGACTAGTTATCATTTATTGAACACTGGCTTTCTGAGAGCACCTGTGCTCAGCATCTTACATTACAAGGTCAAATTTGCCACTACAAGATCCCCACAAGGTAGATAGAGTCATGGGTATGTCACTTGCTCAAAGGCTCAACTCTCACCCGTAGGGACCTGTTCTTTGTAGGCAGCACTCGAATGGTTCTTTCTCTCTATGCAGAAATGAAAAGCTTCAGGTGTTTGTTCACCAGGGTTTCCTATCTGGGATCCTTTTGAGAAGCAGAAGTGTGCAAGCAGTTAGTAGGCTTTATGTGTTAGGACGGCGAGGGTTCGTGTGAAGTATTACCACACAGTGAGTCTTTGTAGCTGACCTGTAGAACACCTGGCTTCTCACATCCCCAGTGTGGGAGCTTAGGGCTGGAGATGGTGCTTGGACTGAGTAGACAAGCAGAGCCCTTGGTGAGGAGTTATCTTTTTGGGGGTAGGACGATTTCTTGCCTCTGTCTTCTAATGCAGTTTCCATCTGTGAGATGAAGTCATACACTTATTCAACACCTTTCATGTGAGGCACATGGTCAGATCTCAGGGGACAGGCCCTGTACCCTCATCCTTGGACCAAGTATAGCACACAGTGGTGGTCACACTAGATTGTGTGGCGCACCCAGTATCACCTGTGGCCAGAGAACCAAGCCTAAAGGCCACCTCACAGCTGCTCATTTGGCATCCAGGCCCCTGTGTTTGACGCCCCTAAAAAGCTACTTTACTAGAAATTTCATGATTTGAACCATTAACTTAATGTTTTGTTTCTAAGCCTGGAATCTATTTTCCTTCCCCACTTCCTATCGAGTGATGTGCTTTCTCAGCTAGTTCTCATTAGCTCTGCTTCTGGTCCAAGTTGAAGAGCTTTGGGGACTAGGCAAGAGCTGGTATCACTGTGAGGAAAGTGGGGAGAGGCCTGGAAGTTTCAGCCTGAGGCCTGGGGTTCTGGCTTGGTGCAAACAGGTAGTCTTGGATTTTAGAATTCCTCAGCAGTTAGTTAACCTGGGAACTGGATCTTGGTAAGAGTTCACACAAGCTGAGTGAATTCAGCACAGTCCTGTATTACAGCGAGAGGTGAGTTTGACTGAGGTATATATAGTAATATTGGACTCAGGTAGCAGGCGGAGAAATGTAGACTTTCTGTTCTCTGGGAACAGCTAGAACCCTGTCCTCACCCTACATCCTAGATGCTGCTTCCCAGGATCTGCTGAGTCAGTGGCTTTTTTGTTTTGTTTTGTTTTAAAATATTTTTTATTGGATATTTTATTCACATTTCAGATGCCATCCCCTTTCCCCATTTCCCCTCCCTAGAAAACCCCTATCAAATCCCCCCTTCTCCTTTTTGTTTTTATACAATTTCTTTTTAATGTTAATCAAAGGCTTTATAAGTTTGGTAATGCTCAATTACAAGATGCGCCCATACAATCAGAAGTGTAACCCAATACCCAACCTAGGTATATCAATTATCTTTGAGTGGCAGAGAAACCCCCCCCCCAACCTAGCCCCTCCTCTCCTTACTCCTCCTCTTCCTCTCCTTATTCCTCCCATCTTACTTGGTGATAATGTATTGTTTGCTGTGCATTATTAAAGAACAATTAAATACCAAATTCCAGCATGTTCTGAGAACTCGTCCCCCCCACCCCCCATGTGCAAATACAGGCAGGGGCTTCCCTGCGGAGAAAGAATATGCCTGTACAGACAGCAACAAGGCTGTGTGAATAGGAAGAAGTTGCTTAGCCTCACTGGTCTTCAGGATTCCCCCTAAAAATGATCAGTCAGGACTTAGCTTGTAGAATCATTGAGTTTTTTTTTTTTTTTTTTTTTTTTTTTTCCAAATCTGTGGTGTGCTATCTCAAGGACACCAAGTCTTCACAATGGTGGTTTCTCTATCTGATGTTCTCCTTAAGAGAACTGCTCTGCTCCAGGTCTCTTGGGCCCACATGGAGTTCGTAGGGTTGAGTTGCTCAGCCCAGTGGGCCACAAGCCAGAGCTTTGCTGTTTCCTTTCCTTTCCTTTTTTTTTTTTTTTTTTTTTTTTTTTTTTGTTTTTTTTTTTTGTTTTTTGGTTTTTGGTTTTTCAAGACCGGGTTTCTCTGTATAGCTTTGGCTGTCCTGGAACTCACTTGGTAGACCAGGCTGGCCTTGAACTCAGAAATCCGCCTGCCTTTGTCTCCCAAGTGCTGGGATCAAAGGCGTGCGCCACCACTGCCCGGCTGCTGTCTCCTTTCCACTCACAGGCCCTGAAGAAGATCTCTGCCTACATGAAGTCCAGCCGCTTCCTTTCGGGCCCCATGTATTTGAAGACGGCCTGGTGGGGTAACAAGTAGTGCACCTTAATACGAGGGCCAGGAGAAAATCTACCTCTATGCTTGCTGGCCCTTGGTCTGGGGCTATCTGGGTCCCTGCATCTCTGCATCAGTCTTCACATCTCCACTCTCCTCTGAAAGGCTTTAGTGACACCCCTTTCTACCAAGCCTCTCTGTAAGGGGAGGTTCTGATACTAAGGTCTAGCTTCCTAATTGGTTCTTGATTTGTCAATAAAGAAGGCTGGGAGCCAATTGCTGGGCGGAAGGTATAGGTGGGACTTCCAGGTCCCAAGAGGAAAAGGAGATGCAGGGAAATATAGAGGAGTTTTTTTCTGCCATGCTTTGGAATAAGAAGGCAGCAATCATGTAAGGTCTCAGAGCAGCTAGGGCCTGCAGCCTCTGCTATACTGATAGCATGAGGAGATGGCCAAGGATGCTGGCAGGGGCTACCTGATACAAGCCACTAAGTTTAGGGCAGAGGGAGAGCTGGTGATAATAAATTGGTAAGAGCACGCCTTTCCAGGCGGGAGTTATCTGCGCCCAGCAATTGTGCCTAGCAGGCAAGTTCTAAAGTAATAAAGCAGTCTGTGCATCTTTTATCTTTGAATCCAAGGGTCTCAGGAGTAGGCTGGCAATACCACCCCTCCTGGAGCTAAGCCAGGTGGGACAAAAGGGAGTCGGGAGGGGCCAGAGTGCAGGGTATGCTTCCAACAAAAGGCAGTATCGTGTTTTTTTAAAACTACACGCAACACTTCTCCCTAAGCCAAGCCTCTGTTCACCCCGGCTCCCCATTCCTTCAGAGTCTTGTCCTCTCCTTTCTTGTCCTTGTCCTGGATTCAAGTAGCCCTCAGCTTTGCTGGGGTGATGAAGGGAGGCACTTGACTTTGTGGTTCCCCAGAACTTCCAGAGAAACCATCCTGTGTATGTGTAGGTACTCATCATTAGTGTGAGGCTGCCCTGCACTGCCAGAAAGATCGGCCCTCTAGTGTGCATCTAGTGGTCCCCAAGATGAAACTGTCCAGCCCTATCTGATCCCCAAAGGAGTCTGAACTACATTTGTTCTGTGTCTTGCTATCTCTGTCTCTCAGGACAGACCATGTTGACTTCTTTGGGTGGTCTTTGTTCTGTTGTCCACAGAAGGGCAGAGATGTGTTTGTTGGATCTTCATGGCCACACAAAGTATAAGATCTCTTGCAATCCTTAATGTCCCTTGCCATTAATTCTGTGTTGCCCACTCTGGGATTCCAAGAGGAGGGTGCTGCTTCTGTGCTGGGGTTCCTCACTCAGTCAGCAGTCACTGAGCCACCACAGACATGGACAGAGAGGTTCTGGGCTGATGGGAGAGGCTCTAATAGGCTAAGTATCTTTTGTTTCCTTCTCCCAGCTGCTTTCCCTAAACTAGACATCGCTCCTATTCTTAGGATGTTTCCCCATAAATAGTACCCACCGTTTGCAGTTTGTGTCTGGTGTATTTTACTCTATACTATCCTAAGCTGAACAAAGGGAAGATGCAAGTCTTGTTAGATTTTTCCTGTCTGACATGCAAAGCTTGAGAGAATACCTTAGATTTGGCCAGACTTGTCTAACCAGAAATTCCAAATGGAATGCTTCACATGAAAAGACATGTTAAGGAGTGAGAAAAAATATTAGAAGACTGTGCTGGAAGGTTTATGTCAACTTGACCCAAGCTAGAGGCAGCTGAGAGAAGGGAACCTCAACTGAGACAATGCCTCCATAAGATGAGGCTGCAGGCGAGCTGGCAGGGCAGTTTCTTAATTAGTGATTGATGGGGGGAGCAGCCCATTATGGGTGGTCCTGAGTTCTGTGAGAAAGCAGGCTGAACAAGCCATGAGGAGCAAGCCAGTAAGCAGCATCCCTCCATGGACTCTGCATCAGCTCCTGCCTCCAGTTTCCTGCCCTGCTTCAGTTCCTGTGCTCGCTGCTTTTGATGATGATGGTGTTATATGGAACTGTGAGTGAAATAAACCCTTTCCTCCCCAGCTTGCTTGTGGTTGTGTTGTTTCATCACAGCAGTAGTAACCCTTACTAAGTCAAAAGTTAAACAAATCAAAATAGAACAAAACACCTCACTGATAAAAACTACATGAGGACTAGAGAGATGGCTCAATGGTTAAGGACGCTTGTGGCTCTTACGCAGCACCTGGGTCAGTCTCCAGCACCATATGGCTGCTCACAACTGCCTATAACTCAAGTTTTAGTAGCTCTAATTACTTTGTCTGACTTCTGTGGGCACCAGACAAGCACATAATACACATACATATATGCACCTATGTACATAAAGTAAATAAATCCTTAACAACAATAACTACAACAACAAAATAAAAAAAATAGCTATGCAAACTCAGAAGCCTTAACATGATAAAGCTGGTGTGAAAATTGTATCTTTGATATGAAATGTAAAAAGCAAAACAACAATTACATTATATTCATATGCTAGAAATATAAAAAGAAGCAGAACAAGGCATCAAAAATTCTAAATGAGAGATGAACGGAGGGAAAGGTCTAAGTTTTAAAAGTTTCTTTTCTTTTCTGTATGGTCATATTATGTTGATATCATTTCAAAACAGCTATAGTTGTTTTAAAGGTGGTTTTTGTAAGTCATGTAGTTACAGGCAAAAATCTACACTTGACAAACTCAAAAGAATAAGCAAATTATCAAAGCACACCACTAAAGCAAATCACTTAACCACAAAGGGTTTGGACAGAAGGGGGAAATGTTGTGTATTGCTGTTTGTATTTTCTGCTCCCTCAAGAGGGGTGGCCATACTCAAGTGATGTCAGGTGAAATCTTAATTGGTCAGAGAAGGCTAGAGCCTGTGATTGGGCAGTGAAAGGAAAAGGCAGGGCTGAAAGTTTTAGAGAGAGATGAAGAAGAGAGAGAGAGATGAAGCAGAGAGATGAAGAGAGAGAGAAAGAGAGAGAGAGAGAGGAAGAAGAGAGAGATGGAGAGATGAGACAGAGGACAGAGAGAAGACGGAGGAAAAGATGAACCAGAATCATGTGGCCTGGACAAGCTGCAAGTAGCTAGGAACTTACAAGTGGGCAGTAGAGTAATGTAGCGTACATTTGCCCAATCTAGGTGTACAGCTTGTATTTATATCAATTGAGTTTTGTGTTCTTTGCTCAGGCATTTTGGGGTTGGAGATTTACCATGATAAATCTGGCTGGTATATTACAAGTCTCTAGTGTTATCATTTTACCAGGCTAAGAGGATCTGAGAGAGCAGTAGCTGGCTTTCTGCAGGCCAGCCACAGTAGGTGGATGGTCTGGGAAGACTGGAGCAGCTTGGCAGCAGCTGACAGTGGAAAGCAGGGCAAGACCACTGCTTGGGGTTAACCATGGAGGTGGGTGAGACCACTGGCCCGTGCCTAGCTGGATTTAGGGTGGATTTTTTTTTTTAACTACATACTACATTTATGAGCAAGTAAATACCAACGTTTTGATAACATAGAATAAACCAATAAATACCTTGGCATGTATCTTACCAAAAATAAACCACAAAAATAGAAAACTTCAGCAGAGCAGTAATGTGTAACATCACTGAACCATCAATAAGAGGTCTCTTGGTCAGCCGGGTGGTGGTGGCGCACACCTTTAATCCCAGCACTTGGGAGGCAGAGGCAGGCAGATTTCTGAGTTTGAGGCCAGCCTGGTCTACAGAGTGAGTTCCAGGACAGCCAGGGCTACACAGAGAAACCCTGTCTTGAAAAACAAACAAACAAACAAACAAACAAACAAAAAAAGAGGTCTCTTGGTCAGTGCTGGAAAGGTGGATCAGAAGAGCACTGGCTGCTCTTCCAGAGGTCCCAGGTTTGGTTCTCAGCACACTTGTAGAAGCTCACAACTGCCTGTAACTGCTAGGGCCTAGTGGGGGACGGATGCTTGACATCCTATTGCTCTCCACCCTATTTCTTTTTGAGACAGGGGATCTCTCTGAACCTGAAACATACCAACTTGTCTAGACTGGCTGGCCAGCAAGCTCCAGGGATTCACTTGTCTCTATGCCCCACAGTGCCTTGTTGTGAGGTGCTTCTACATGGGTCCTGGGAATTTGAACCCAAGTCCTTACACTTGCATGCAATTACTTTTACCATCTGACCCACAGACTCCTATCATTATACTTCAAAACAGAACAGGCTTTTCTCAACCAAGTCACATTATGAGGTAGCTCCATAATCTCCCCAAAAGCACAAGTCTGCCTGAGAGGCCTTAGGGTCTGTTTCATTACCTACGCCCCATAGTTCTCTCACGATTTGTCAGGGAAGCAGGAAGGATGTTAATTTCACTTTTATAAGACAGTAGTGGGACACACCTGTATTCCCAGCACTGAGAAGGGCAAAGCAGTAGAGTCATCGTATTTGAGGTGACCTTGGCTGTATCTGAGGCCTTATCTGAAACAACAGCAGAAACAACAAAGGAATATCTGCTAATATAATTGGAACATTACTCCTTAATAAAACATGGATACCTAATAATTCTAATTCACTTCAAACTTGTAACCATATGAACATTACCCCATTTGTTCTATTCCTATTTTATTGAAGACCTCCTTCTAATACAACAGGTCTGTGTTACCTGTATTAGACAGGTCTAACACAGCAGCATATATTTAATTAAGAGCCAAACACACACTCATCCACCTAATCTTTTCTTCTGGATTTAAGTCCTGCATACAAGCCACCTATAATTATTTCCATTGAAAATCCCATGGGTACACTATAAGCCCATCCCTGACGGTTTTCGAAAGTACTTCATTCTATTTGTCCAACGCAGGGAGAGAGCTAGGCTATAGTATCAAATAACCTGCTCCTTGGCCCCAGCTCTTGTCTGTCCTCATAGGTCTCCCTGAAGCTGAGCTTCTGTGCCAACTCTGACCATTTCTGTCTGAATTACCTCCATTTGTTTAAGGAGCAAGGTGTTCTGCTATCCTGTGTTCTGTCTCCAAGCAGAACAGAGAGCTTCGCAGCCCAGGGGTAGGAGGCCTGTGTGGGAACTCTTCAAGTTTCTCCACGGGAAATGTGTAGAGTTTCTATTGTGGTTAATGGGGCAAAGCGGTGCCGAGTCTGCATTTACGATTGGGAGGTTTGCGGAGGTTTCTCACAGGGAAGTGATGGCTTCCACAGGCTTGAGCAGAAGTCACTGCTAGGCTTGGAGTAGAAAATGAATGGGGCAGGGGCAGGAAGGACAAAGGGGCTGCAGAGAAAGCAAAGGACGGCCAAGTAGGTCAGAAGCATGCAAAAGCAGAAGCACTGCGCTTCATGGACTTAGATATATAAGTCTAATATTTATAATATTAATTGCCAAGTATTCTAGAAATACTTAGTGCTCAGAACAAGTCAGGGGAGCAGTTCCTGTACACAGGAGGCTACCACTGGTGGAGACTGGAAGAATCAGGGCAGGAACCCAGGCTGTGAATATCTAGAGTCCAACCTGTGCTTGATCCACTGGAAATTCAGTAAGGTCAAAGCCAGCACTCCAGGGTAGGTGGGGAGGGCACAGGTAAAAAAAATACAGCTGGTGGAGGAACAGAGATCATGAGGAAGGTTAGCTGGAGACCTCGGAAGCTACTAGGTAGTTCAGCAGCAAAGAGCTGGGAGCCGTGTGGCACATTGGAAAAAACACTGGCTAAATCTCATCTCCTTCCTCCTCCCCTTCACCGTCCAGCTCTGGCACTTTTTACCGGCACAATCATTTAAAGGCTCTGCCCTGCACTGGAGGACATAGGAATGTGTGACTTCTATACAGAGGCCAGGTGTTCTAAACCCCTCTTAAGCTGGCTTTCCAGGCAGAGCTAAGACTAGGGTATCAGTGTCCCTGCTCCACCCACCGCATCAGGAAACAACTCCGCCATGAATTGTTTGTTAATCATGTGAGCTATTTTCCCTGTGGTTGGGAAATGCTTTAAGCCTTACTCAAGCTGCAACAACAAAACCAAGCAGCTTTCTAGCACTTTCGGGGAACTTCTCCACTGAATGGGGTGCATTGAGAACAAGGCCTTTTTACCTACTGAGGTGACTTGGATGAGCACATCACTAATTTATCAGTATTTCTGCTCTTCTGTCATTATGAGACAATAGGCTATCTTCACCAGAAGTAATCAAAGTTGGCCATTGTGACAGGATTATTTTCTTGGGCCATGTTAGAATTAAGAGTTCAAGACTCACTGGGGACTGAAGAGCTACCTCTCTTCCTTTGTTGGGAGCCAACTCCTAGCAGAAAGTGGCTATCATCTTTGCAGCCATCTCGGGGCCATATACTTGCAGGTTGGTACTTTTCTACCCTGACAAGAGACTTGTTTTCCTAGCATGATGTTTTTGCGAGCAGCCTACAACAGCTGAGCACACTCTGATAAACATCTTGTTTTTCTCAGACATATTCTGGACTTGTTTAGTGCCTCCAGCTGCAAGGCATTTGTGGTAAAGTGTCTCCAGCTATACTCCCCTGCTTGTGGTTATATACCCATGATTTTCTTTCAATAAATGAGGCTTGGTCAGACACCCTGTCTTGTCTCCATTTTTCGAGTCTCTTGCCCCTCCATCCCCATTCTCTCTCATGCAGACTCTGTTGACGGACCTTCAGGCCAGGTCATTCCTTCCTTCATCGTCCTTCATTGCATTTTGGGCCATATAACTGGCCATCAACATAATGCCAAGAAAAAAATAGAAAATGCAATCCTAGCACTTGAGAGGCAGAGGCTGGTGAAGCTCTGTGAGTTTGAGGCCAGCCTGGTCTACAAAGTGAGTTTCAGGGCAGCCAGGACTAATAATAATAATAATAATAATAATAATAATAATAATAATAATAACCAAACCAAAAACAAACAAACAACCCCTAAAAGAACAAAACAAAAACTCACAAAACTAGGTATGTGCTCTTAAATATTTTACCTTACAGTTGCTTGCTGTGTTGTTTGCTCTTTTATGTCACCTTTCTTAGAATTGCTGCTCAGAAGCTGCAAGACTAATTTCCTGTTTTCTTGCCTTCTGCCCTGTGCTGAGCAAACTTTGAGATTGTTTCTATACCCCCAACTTAGGCCCTGTGTAATCCTCCCCCACCCTTGAGTGGCTGGTTTACCTTCAATGGCGTGCCAGTTTTCTGCCACTGTGACACATACCTGGAATAAATCAACTCTAAAGGTAGAAGGGTTAATTTTGCCTCATAATTTCAGAGAACACAATCTCTGGTCACTTGGCCTGTTGCTTTGGGCCTGTAGTGGCCCAGTACCTCATGATGGGAGCGCGTGGCTGAGGAGGCCTTTTAACCTTGTGGCATCCAGGAAATGAGGTGGGGAAGGGAGGAAGGGAGGGAGGAAGACAGAGTCCCATGTTCCCTCAAGGGCCCTTTCTCCTAAAGGTTCTACCATCTCCCCAAAACACCATCAACTGGAAGAATCTTTAGCATACTGGCCATTGGAGGACATTCAATGTCCAAACCTTAACAGGACAGAGACAAGGGATGTAAGTGCCGTGGTTGTGTTACATACAGTTACAACTCTCTTCCCACGAGACTCTTGAAATGACTTTGATGGAAGTATTTTGGCAAGGCCTTGTTTACAAGGAAGAGAAGGTGATTTCTAGCTGTTACCCATCAAAGAACTGAGATCTCTGTCCAGCAAAATAGCAGAAATTGAATTGTGCCAACAGTCAAAAGCTTGGAAGCAGCAGATCCTCATCCAACTGGGCCTTGAGAGGGGATCTTGACCTCACTGCACCTTGAATACAGCCTTCAGAATGCATGTTGGTTCACATAGCTCACTCTGTGTGTCCTGGACACACATGTGCGTGTTCACATACACATAGAAACTAGAGGACAATCTCAGGTGTCACTCCTCAGGATTCCTCCCTCCCCCACCCCCAATTTGGACAGGGTATCTTACTAGCCAGGAACTATTTGTCTAGACATCAGACAGTACACCTCCAGGAGCCTGCTTGTCTCTGCCTCCCTAACACTGGCATTCTGAGTGTGTCCCCACACACATCATTTCATGCCTTTCCTGTCATGTGATATTCCCTGGTCTTTATATGGCATCTACTTGTTCTTAAATGCTACTACCACAATTCACCTTCTTGGGTACACATGGTTTTAGTGAGCTAACATGGAAAGAGTGGTTGGGTTATGGGATACAATTTGAATTTTAAGACTGAGATTATTTCCTCAGGGACCTGTATCAATCCTCAGGTTCACCAGCAGGTGTACCTTGTGTAGTATGAGGTATAGGTTACTAATTTTTAATTAGTAACCAACTGTTCCAACCCTACTGACAAGCCTGCCAGTTTGAAATGCCACCTTCATCACATTAAGCTCTCCGCCCGGCTCAACATGGGGCATCTGTAAGCTCCAGTTCTATAGTATCGATCAGCACCACACACCTTTACTTGGCTCTCTTCATGGCTTCACGCAGGCTCCATGTCTGTTTAGAAGCACCTGCCACCCAAACTAAGCAATGCCTCTCCTTCCAGCGCCCACTCAGGCTCGGGGAGGGGGCTCTAGCCCTGGAACTCAGCCGAGGAGTAAAGAATGTTGACGTGGTTATGCATGGATTCACATCTCCTTCATTCTCAGCATCTCCTCATCCTTCTTTGGACTTTACACCAAGAAATCCATCTAGACACCAGTTAATGTAACTGCTGTTTATTAGAAAGAGCGGAGGAGACGGAGTGTGGGCCCCTCAGGACAGAATGGGACAAGGCTGGCAGTGAGCTCAGAGTGTGGGCCCCTCAGGGCAGGATGGCTCAGCAGCAGGAAGCTCCAGTTTAGCATATGCACTTGTTACCCCACTTGGCATTCTTGTTATTAATTGGTATCTTGAAGAAGCGGTCAGACTGCAGGCATGCAGCAATCTTCTCCAAAGCCTGAAGGAAAAGCAGTCCAGGTCTTATTAGGATCCTGGCCCAGCCCAACAGACAAACAACAAACATGCTGCCTGCCTTCACTTATTTCTGCCAGTGTTGGGCAAGTACAATGGGACCTACAGGCTATAGGGGAGCCTGCACATAGTTCTTTGAGAAAGGGATAGCAAACATCACCTCAAAACGGCACATGAAAGCCTTCAGGTTTGGGAACTCATCCAGGCACTTGGGCTCAAACATACGGTTCTGGTCCAAGACGTCATAGGTGAGAAAATCCACAAAGGTCAGCTAGAAAGAACAAGGACAGTGAGGTGTCAGGCCTGAGGAGCACCCCAATACCTGCATAGATAGATAGATAGATAGATAGGCAGGCAGGCAGGCAGGCAGCCTCTCCCTGTGCCTTCTTCCTACCTTTTCTCCTGCAAACCATGTGAATTTCCCCAGGAACAATGAGAATTGTTTCAGCTGTGCAGGTAGCTGTTCCAAGTACTGAGGCTTCAAGCTTTCCTAGGAGGGAAAAAGAGCAATAGCTGTTGTTGGGTCAACACAATGGCTCAATGGGGGTGACCAGAGTTTGAGTCCCAGGTCCCACGTTAGTGCTGTCTTTGGACCTCTACACACACTGTCCCCCACCCACCCCCAGAATAGCTAATAGCTGTAGTCAGGGCCTGGACCAGTGTCCATCACTGTCCAATGTGATGGACACACCATACCCTTCTCTAGGCAGCTTCTTTCTGCCTCTTCTTGGAGGAGGCAGGTTGGAGAGCTGGGCTTTGGAAAGAAGGAGGAGCTAACACCAGACTTACATGACAAACCAAACCAAACCAAAATTACAGAGTCTGTTTCTAATCCTTACAGTTTGGGTTAATAGAAAGATGGCGACTGTAGAAGGGGCAGAATAACCCTTAGCACTTTGGCCTGAAACCCAACATAGGTGATTCCAGATGAGGAAACTTACATGGTTAGAATTATAGCAGAGCCGAACCAGCTGCATGCGGAAGTCCATTATCTGGTTCTCCATGATGTCCACTCGTATCTTTTCTTCTTCAGTATCACCACCTGTAGCCAGATGGCAACAAATCACCCTCGGGATTACCTACCTCCAGGTGAGCAAACTGCCTCCTCTTTCAGGTCACCGTTAGCCCACTCACACATGTTGTGCTTGCGCGCGATGTACCGCAAGATGGCGTTACTCTGGGTGATCTTGTTCTTCCCATCCATAAGGTAGGGCAGCTAGAAGGGAAAGTTAATGTGAAGCTAGTCCCCCATGTCCTCCACTTGTCTGGAAAAGAGGAGACTTGCAAAGTGTGAACATGAGTAAGTGGCACTTGCTCCTCACCTGATTTTAGACAAGGGTGCTTAATCCTGTGTGTCACTGTGAATGTATGTGTCACATATAGACTTTTCTCAGAATACTTTAAAAAGCAAAATGTAAATACTTTATACCTTAAAGAAAAACTGCAAGAGTAGTGTGCTTATGGATACATTAAAAAAAATAGGTGTTTTAACAACCATGACACTTAAGGACACATTTAGGGATACCATGAAAATACCTGGAATCTATCAGTGATAAAGTCACAGACCAGGCTAGCAACTAATGTCTCTTATAGCCTGTCTTTGAGAGGAGAATGTTAGTGTTTCTTAGTCGTTATTAGGAAATAAAATGTTATCCTTATTTCTGTTCAATGACCCTTGAATTCTATTCATTCTATAAACGTGAAAAGCCTCTATCCTAGATTCTCCTACACCAGAGATGAAGTAAAAACACATTCACTCGAAAGCCTTCCCTTCTGCCCACTCTTCCAAAGCCACCTACGTTAGGAAAATCCAGATCTAGCTTGAATTTCACGTCCAGCCATTGGCTTCTATCATAGTCAGGAGCTGTAAGAGAGAAATGGGTCCCAAACCCCTTACTGACCTGAGAAACGACTTAGACCTGACTTCTCAAGTTCCCAATTCCCAAAAGCTAACCCCTGAGTTTCTGCAACTGGCATATTAAGATGGGCTTGACCAGTAAGAGATAACTCTATAAGCCTCTCTTGGCAAAGGCCCCAGCCGACTGGAGCAGGGGTCCCACATGATCTCAGTGTGGTGCAACCACTCGGGTAAAAGACAACTGGAGGGCAAGTGTGGCGGACCATCGGCACCCACTGACACTCATTACCTTCCCCACACGTGTACCGTTTCTCCTCATAGTTGGTATCAGTAAACTCCAGGAGCAAGCGGATGGCATGAGCCAACTAAAGGCAAAGGGTGGGAAAAGACCCCGGTTAGCGCGCCTGCGCGGTGCCCACTTGCTCTCAACCCCCGTCCGTCAACGTCCCCAACCTAACGCTGCCAAACCCCTGCATCCTGTCGAGGGAAATTGTCGTTAGGCAACTCCTCCGCTCACTCCCGGGAACGTCCAGTCTTCTCCTCTACCCACGAGCCTGGGGACCCTATAGGCCGGACGAAGATCGGCCCACGGGTCTCTTTCCCCGCCCGGGCCGCCTGCACCTCTCTGTCCCAGCGGCTGGGCTGGCGAGGGGCCACTCACCCCACGGATATCCCAGTAACCCAGAACCATAGATTTGGACGACATTGTGGGCGATCTTGGTTAGCCCCTTCGGAGATAGGCGATGGACTGTGCGCAGCAAACTTTATACTGGACGCTGTGGGCGGGGCCAACGCGACCAATGTGCCTCCTCCTTTCTCGCTCTGTGCTCCACCCGCCCTCCGCGCGAGCACTTGACCGCGCGCAGGCGCAGCTGCTGCGGCTCCTGAAATCCTCTGGCGTGAACTTCTCCCGGGGCTGTAGATGCATCCACTCTCCAGGCAGTGGGAGTCTGGGCCTTAGTTCCCTGGGGAGCGTGAGTCATGTCGCACAATGAGTTTACATTGCGGGATTCTGACCACAAGGGAATCGCTGTCTTTGGCTCCCTTGGTGGGACATGGGAAGGGCTGAGGAGGAAAGCATGATTAAAACAACAACAACAAAAGCCAACAAATCACTTAGACGCATAAAGCTGTGAGGTAGGAAACGATTCAGGTATAAGGTAATACCTAGAGTACTTTGGGGGTAGAAACATTTTTATGCAAGATACAAATGACTCTGTGAAGACTGAGGGAGACTGGGGACAGTGAACAGGGACACTGTGAAAAAGGATAGGTCATGCACATTGGAAATGCCTCAAAGGACACTCCAGGAAAGAGGAGGGTAGAGCAAACACTGAAAGATGGGAAGTAGATATGCAAGACAAACAGCAGATGTTCTGGTTTGGTTTGTAGGAGAAGGAGACAGAATGTTAAGTGTTTGGGAGCAGGTTGCAAAGGGTCTTGACAGCCAGAGAGAGGGTTTGAGTGGTTTCTCTCAGCTCTGTGGGGAGTGTATAGGATCTAGATCATAATGTCCACTGGAAGAGTAATGCAAGACAGACATGTTATTGTTTTTAAATGTTTTGCTTCTAGTTTTTTTTTTTTTTTTAAAAAGGAGGGGGTGAATCCATAATACACTTTAGCCCAATATATACTGTTTCAGAATGTAATATGAAAAGTATTGAGTTGTGTTCTATTGTTTGTTTTAGTACCTTACACTTAAAACACACCTCCACTAAGGGCTACCTCGTTCTTATGCTCAGGATCCAGACACGTCCACTTTGTGAACTGTATGGATCTGGAGCATATTATGGAATAAAACAGCAGAGAAGGGTACTGGGGAGCAAGTGGAGGCTCCTGTCAGAAGGGGACTTATTTTAAAGATTGTGGGTAGCGTGGTCCTCCTGAGATGTTCATTCTCCAGTGAATCGTTCCTGGAAGCAATCTATTGTGCTGGTGCAGGAGATGGAGAACTCCAGCAGAGAAATGTCAACACACAGGGAGGCGGTACTTTAGAGGCAGCCTAGGAGTGAAAGCCACAGATGAGACAAGGTGTGTGGGTTTGGACTGCCGTGGCATGACACTTAGAAGCATGGGGATAAGAAAGAACCATTGAAGGAGTCTGAAAGAGTGGCTGGTGTGGTAAAGGGGAACCAGATGTCCTGGGAACCAAGGGAAGACACTGGGAGGACCAAGTAAAGGACTACATCAAATGTGGCTGGCAGGTCACATGTAATGAAGTCTGGGAATGAACAGTTGGACTTAGCAACATAGGCGTTATAGTTCCTGTGAGACAGTATGAGCTTTGGGGGACGCCCCTGCAGCGTGAGGACAAACCAAGCTTCTGTGCTCACTCACAGTTCAGGAGACTGAAAATGAGCAGACCCTTGTAACCGTTGTCAGTGCTGGGCAGGGGAGAGGATGTGTGAGCTATTATGGGGGAGTCCAGAGTTGCTCTGCTCACCCTCCAACAGCACAGTTCTGTGGGACTCCCAGCACCTACTCCCCGAGTCTGGGTGTAGGAAATTATGTCTCTCCATTAGTTTAACTGAATCAAACTTCAGACTTTATAAAAGGACATTTTGCTAAAATATAGAAGAAACCAGTACAGAGACATGTGACTCTATAATGTCTGGGTTTATTCCTCCCAAGAAAACAAAAGCCAGCGACAAATTAACTTGAGGCATAAATCTAAAACTTCCAGAGCATACCAGCTTGCCAGGGAATAGTCTTAAGTGTTCTACTTGTTCGATAATATATCCCAATTTAGACTAAATAACTTTGTGATTGGGTGTTCTGCCCATTTTATAGAACAAGGAATGGAAGCTTGGAGAAGATTGATGGGTCGCTCAAGTTCCCTGGATGGTCCAGGATTCAAACTGAAGATGGTCTAATACATCAGTTTTGCTGGCTCCGCTGTGCTTGGCTAGCCTTAGAGCCTCTTACCTTGCCATAGTCTTTTCTATGAAGTTAGGGGAACACTGGGATAGAGCACTTTTTTTCCCTAATCCTGTAGATTTCCCCTGGTTTTCAGTTCTGAGGTGGGCCAAGGCCAATGGGTTAGTGGCTCCTTCCATTCTAAGACCTTAACTTTTCTGAATTGGCTAGCTTGCCCCAACAATTCTGAAGGCCTGCCCCCATCTCTTTCAGTAAAGGTTTTGCTTTCATGCTCTGTGTCACTGACTACAAGAGAGGATTTCATGAGGCCAGGGAGTTGAGAATGAATGATAAAGTCCATCTGAAAATAAAGTAGTTAGCTCTGGATGATGTTACAGTCTTGGATAAATTCAGCCAAAAGAGATTTCCTGGACAATCTTTAAAACTTATTAGGGGTTCTTTGTGGGGTTGTTAGCTCGCGCGTGGGTGGGTGTGAGTTCTGTTGGGCAGAGTTGTGGTTCCCACGTGTCTGCCAAAGATCAGAAAGGCAAAAGCACGCGGGGAATTTTGACTGAGTTCACTCCTCACAGCGCTGGGTGGGCGCTGCAGAGCCCCGCCCAGCATGGGAAGAATTCGGTCTGAAGTTCCACGAGGGGTTGGGGCTCCTGAGTGGACCTGGAGGCTGTGGTCTCCATTCAGGGCTCTTAGGCCACTGCAGCTGTCTAATCTCAAGGACTTCTCTTCCGTCCAGCCACGGGGACCACCGATTCAAGCAAGCTAGCAGGGCCGAGTCAGCCAAGCCAGTACAGTAACAAAGAGTCACTTTTCTGCGGGGCATAGTCGAGGCGCCCCTCCCGTCTCCTCCTCATTTCTCTCGCCTGCGGCCGGTCCTGCCCACACACCCACAGTTCTGGTCCTTCCTCAGCCTCTCAGTGGCACCTGAGAGCCCAAGGGCTTGAGACCAGTCGGTTCCTGGCTGCTTCCTGGCCCGGGGATCCCCAAGTCAAGAGCCCTGCTCCCCGTGGGACCTCAGACTGAGTTCTCCCCACGCCAGGCGGGGCCCCCACAGTGCCCGCCTGGCCCAGCACGGAGTGAACTCAGTCAAAATTCCCACATGCTTTGCCTCTCTGATCCGTGGCAGACACTCGGGTACCACAACTCAGCCAACAGAACTTGTGTGTGCCCACGGGCGCGGGCACATCAGCCTCACAGCTCTTGAATCCACAAAAAGGTCAAACCTTAACAGTAGGGTATCTCAATTAAAGCATAGCTTCTCTTCCATGGAGAGGAGCTCATTCCATGAGTTTTGAGCCTGAAGTAAACTATATACGCCAAAAGACAGTACAAGTCACGGACAGCCCTAACTCTTCACTTAATGCTAGGACAGAGATCCAGGGAGTGGACCAACTTGCCTGAGTCCACACAGTGGACCTGAGGACTTTCACCTCCCAGGGCAATGTTCCTATGTACTGCCACTGAAGGAGGTGGGAAGAAGCTCAAGGTGCACTCACCTAACAACCATTGCTTGAACAACAAAGCTCACAAGGAGAGCACATGGTACCTCACTTATGGCTCACTTATACCTCACTGATGGTACATCACCATCCAGAGTGAGCAAAGCCTGCAGCTGTCAGCAGAGTACTCTTTGTCTCAGTGACATGCTGTGCCTACAGTTGGACTAGGAACTTTGGGTTAGGCTGAGAGCCATGCCCCATAGGATAGCGATGGTGCATATAGCCTCATTTTGGAGTTTATTTAGAGAGGAAAAAAATGTACCATAGTCCCCAAAGGCTGATGATCCTCAGCTCTAGGTTGCAGTGAATTCTCTCTTTGTAGTAGTTGTAGTTTAATTTAGTTTGGTTTGGTTAGGTGTGGTTCCATTCCATTCTGTTCTGTTCTGTTCTGTTTAGTTGCAGAGTTGTTGCTCTTTCATGCTCAGTATCCCAGCTCCCTACTCTCTCTTGCTTTGGTTCCCATCAGACCCAGAATAAATGGCAAGGGGAGGGTCACATAACAAGCTTAAAGATGCTTTTTATTGGAAGGATTGAGACTAAAGAGATTAGGAGTAAGTATGACAACTTAGGATGTGGGGTAAAATAAATAGTAACCGGAGAAGGGCTCCAGCCCGATGAGGGTACCATTTGCCTCCGTGTCTGGACCTGTTCATCTTCTTTGCTTTCGATCCAGGGTATGTGGCTTGCCACTAATTGAAAGAGGACTTCCAAGGGCTCTAACTGGGTACCAAATACTCCATCTTGCATATGAGAGGTCCTTGGTCTTAGAGGTATTTGAGCTGGTCTCTAATGAGTCATCTATGAATGAGGAAGAAAATAATTCAGATGGGGCTGGTTCCTAGTGAGGGATCCACAGAGTTCATACCACCAATAGGGTTAGAACCTTAAGACACACCTGAATGGGTGAAGCAGAGTCTCCCAGAGGAGTATCCCATGCCTAGTATCCCAGCTCTCCCTTTCTCACCCCAGGAGAATTAAAAACCTCCAAATAGGAGTCAGGATCCCAGGACTCCCTCACCCCTAGCATCCTTCTGACAGCCTCCAGCCGGGCCTGGATCCGTGGAGCCTCCTGTGGACACAGCATCTGCAGCTCACCAGGTCTCATGTGAAGTAGCTGGCTTCCCACTAGGCCCCCAAGAGTCCTTACAGTGCTGCAAATAACAATGGTGGAATCCACCAGAGGTAGGGTGGGCAGATTCGAGGCCTTAGTATGTGTGTAGAGAAGGAAAGTTGGGGTTACAGGAATTAGGTATCTACAGGTATAGGAATAAGCCTATTGGTTTGCTCTCAGTGATCCACAGAACTCCTAGGTTTGAGGGCAGAAGCGTTTTAGAATGGAAGGGAAGGGTGGCTAAGGTGGGCAGCCCAGGTTCTTCCAGTATTCACTACCCTTGACTTGTTCTTTTTTACTGCATATGGTCGCCCCACTGGGTGCCCTACCCTAGGCTCAGACAAGCAGCTTTCGTTCAGCAGAGAAAGCCTAAGATGGAATCATCATGTGCAATGGAAGCTGGATTGCATGTCCTAGGTCTCTGAAGGGGAATGAGGTCTGTGGTTTTCACCTGAGCCCTCCCCTCATCCCCAGGGGACTGGTCACTCACACAGTGGAGAAGTTCTCTGCTTGTAGCCAGGCCGTGACCTCCTCGGGCTTTGAGCTAAGGCGAAGCATTGGAGCCTGGAATCAAGGAATACTAGAAGTCAGAGGTCATCTCATCTTACAAACATGCACAGCCTCCCATATTGGGTCCCTTCTACTGAGATCCCATTAGACCCCTTATCTTACCTTCTGGTTTTCTAGTTCTGCAGGGACCCTGAACTTAATCTTTGTTCAGACCCTACAATGAACTTGGCACTGAGGAAGCATGCAATGATATTGATTGAACTGAACTAAGATCGTCTCTGTTTGTCACCTAATCCCCCCTACTACCACCTCTGACTTAGGACTCAGGGCTTCTGTGTATCCATCCCAGCATGGGTAGTACCCTAAAGGATGATTGTCGGTGGCCTCTTGCAGCTCCAGCTGGCAGGGGCTCCAGGATATTGCTGGGAATGTAACCAGTCAGTCCTGTTTCATTCTTGACCAGCCACCATCGCTTGCTCCGGTCCAGAATCTGCCAAGAATCACTGTATCAGCCCCCAGAGCCTCCATCCTCCTATCCCCTCTATCCCCAAGACTGTGTCTCTCCCCGACCTGTCCCACTTTCCTTCTCTAGTTGTAAGCCACTCACTCCAGGCTAACTCTACTTCTCACCAACTGCCTCTTTTTCTGGCTTTAAGCATAGGCCTCACCTCCAGAATGTCTCCCTGTGCCACAGTCAGTTCCTGGGCATTCCTTGCTTCAAACTCGTACAGGACTTGCATTTTCAGGGCTGCTCTGCCAGGGTTGGGGCTGGAGAATGGGAGGTTTGAGTCCTCCTCATATTCAGGGTTATGGTTGTATGGCTCATCCTGCGGGAAGTGTAGGCTGCTTCTCATCCTAGAGCCTCTGAAATGAGAGACAGATTCAGGATGGATGGAGAATGGGAATTGTACCCTTCCTTGCCTAGCCACAAAGCCCCGGATAGCTCCTAGTATGGTTTGTTGATGACTTTTTTGGGTTTCTAGAGGATTGGATGGCAATAGTGTTAGCTGGGGACGAGGGTAGGTGGCCTTACAGGATAAGGAAAGCTCTGAAATGCCCTTTGTCCCTGAGAACATTTCCAGTAGTAGAATTTTCTGGATCTTGGTTCTGCTCTGAGTACTTTATACCTGATCTACGGGGACTCAGAGGCTACAGCAAGAAACATTTGGAGGCTAAGAGGTAAAAGACTGCATTTTTTCACCAGAGGTAGCAGAGAGGCACCGTTGCAAGTGTCTGTGTCTGGCTGAGGAAAATTACAGATGGTCTCTGGGATTCACAGATGCACCTCCCTCCCCAGTGTACCTCCCTCCCCAGTGTACCTCCCTCCCCAGTGACTGCAGAAATCCACTAAGCATGTGACTTACCGAAGGGAAGTAGAATCCTGGTTTCTTAGGAGTTTCTGTAAACAAGAAAATCAGAGTGACTTAGAATAGGAGGTAGCCAGCACAGTGGCAGGGAAGGGCTAACCAGCCCATCACAGGCCTGCAACAGCTGGCTCTTGTCCATTGCTCACCTCCCCGGGGGCAACAGGTACCCAGACAACCCAGCCCTTAGTTGCCATGTGATTTCGATCTGAACTGGAAGAGCTTTGCCTAGATCTCAGTGCTAAGCAGCCCTTACCATGGCGTGAGCCTCTGGAATCTGCCAGCCATCGTAGAATGTGGGTTGGTAGGGTGGTGGTTCGCTGCCTGTCCAGTCAGCCCTGAGGGGAGAACAAAGCTGAGTCTAGGGTCACTGTGTAGCAGCCTGTGGGATGTGGAAAGGGAGGAGATGGGAAGGCCTAGCCCCAGGGATCTGTGGCTAATGGGGATAGGGCATGTGTCTACAGATGCAAAGCTACAGGAAAACCACCAAGGAGCAAATGGAACAAGTCTTTCAGTGAGCAGCCACATCTTGATTCCTAGGTACAGCCATGTTGCCTCCCTAGAATTAAAGTAGTGTAATCTGGAATGTTGGGGCTGGAAGACACATTTGGGGACTTTTAAAGTTTGACCCTACTCCTTCTTATTTGTCTGTTTATTTATTTATACTGAAAATAGATTTTTCATACAATATATTCTGATTAAGGTTTCTTCTCTCCCAACCCCTCTCAGATCTTTCCCTATCTCTACCCACCCAAATCCACACTCTTTCTTTCTCCTTCTGTCTCACTAGAATACAAACAGGCATCTAAAAAAGTTAAAATGAAATATTAGATAAAACAAAAACAAACAACCAATAATAGGATACAAATAAATAGAAGAAACAGAGTCAAAGAGAAGGCTCAGGAAAGGCACACAGATGCAGTGACACATGTGCACACATACAGAAATCCCATCAAACCACAGAGCTGGAGAACAATATATATACAAAGGACTTGTAAGGAGGAGGAAGAGGAGGAGGAGAAGAAGAAAAGAAGAAGAAGAAGAAGAAGAAGAAGAAGAAGAAGAAGAAGAAGAAGAAGAAGAAGAAGGAAGAGGAGGAGGAGGAGGAGAAGAAGAAGAAGAAAAGAAGAAGAAGGAGGAGGAGGAGGAGGAGAAGGAGAAGGAGAAGGAGAAGGAGAAGGAGAAGGAGAAGGAGAAGGAGAAGGAGAAGGAGAAGGAGAAGGAGAAGGAGAAGGAGAAGGAGAAGGAGAAGGAGAAGGAGAAGGAGAAGAAGGAGAAGAAGAAGAAGCAGCTGCCACCTACAAAGCATTATGTGACAAAAGACAAAACACTTTCAAAAATGCTATTCACTTGGTTCTGTGCTGGCCCTCTACTGCTCTGCACAAGGCCCAGCCTTCAGAGAAGTTTGTAGACCCAGTGAGACGCTGTTGGAGAAAACTAATTTTTCATTTGTGAGCAGTTATCAATTGGAGCTTTCAGGTTCTGGATAGAGGCTCAAGCCCACTTCTTTCAGCATTAGGACCGTAGCTGGCCCTGGCCTGTGCAGGCTCTGTGCTGCCACAGTCTCAGTGTCTCACTCTTTTTAAAACATTTTTTTATTTTTGAGACAGGGTCCACTGAGTTGTCCAAGCTTTCATTGAACTCACTCTGTAGCCTCGGCAAGCCTTGAACTTGTGATCCTCCTGCCTTAGCCTCCAGGATAGCTGAAATTGCAGGCCCGTGCCACCATGCCTGATCCAGTCAGTATTTTTCTAACCTGTATGTGGTGTCCCAGCAGCAGCTCTGTTTCCTTAACACTAAACAGAACAAAGAACTTCACTGTGGAAGACACATCCCAGTGAGGCTGCTCTGGCTATGCCAGGATGGGGCTGGTACCTGGCTCTCACTAGCCCTTGCACACGGCTCAGGACTGTGCCATTTCTGGACATTCCATACTTACTGCCTAAGAATGCTTACTCACCTCTGGAAATGCCTCTCCCTGCCTCACTGGGGCAGCTGAAAAGTCTGCCTCTGCATTTACTATAGCCTCTCACTTGGTACATGGCTTCTATATATCCGTTTATTACTACGTTGTATTTCCTGGATGGGGCAGCGAGGGGCTGTCTTCCTACCACGATGGCTGAGTCATTGGTACTGGTGAATACGTGTTTATTTATTAGGAGTGAGCCCTTCTTTGTTGGTGCCTTCTCTGTGTTCTATAATATGCTCAGGTGTTCTGTTGAGCAGGTAATGACCTCTTTTAAGCTATGGTCCTAACTGTTGCTTTACCAGGCCTCCTGGGAATGTGACTATTATGTTGTGCCTGTACTTTCTTACCTCTGATTGCAACCTCTGCCACAGCTGTGCTAAAACTGTTCCATTGGAAATGCTGATAATCAGGATGGAGATGTTTTGTAGTTCAGTGGTGGAGTGCTTTGCCTAACACGCTCAAGGCTCCGGGTTTGGTCTCCAGCACCAGGGGTGGGGTGATCCTGACAACTCATGATTGCCGAGTCCAATGGCTAGTGTGTTCCTTATCTTTCTGGATTATTACACCATTTGGTGTTACTTATAACTTCGGGTCATTTTATCTAAAAATCAAAACACTGAAATATAATTTCACAGAAACTCAGTTCTTCTAAGGACTTTTACATGTCTTCTATTTTCTGTATATCTTTCACAATGAGCTGTTCACTTCTAGTTATTTTAAGAAATAGGGCTCTCTAAGAGCATATCTGACTTAACAGATTAGTTATCAATATTTTGCCATTTTGTTAATACTGGGATTGCTTTGCTTCCTCATTGGTATTGTTAAAATCATATCCGTCAAACAAACTTTCCAGTGTTGCAAATATGTGCATGTGTGGCAGGGTATGTGTGATTCTTGGTGTGGGGTGTGCATATATGGATGTGTGTGCTTATGTGTGTGACTATGGAGGCCAGACGTTGATGTCACCTCCGCCTTACTTTTTGAGATGGTCTCTCACTTAACTGGGTACATTTCTCTTTAGCTAGGCTGGCTGAGCCACTCCAGGGACCCTCCTTTCTCTACCCTGACCCTGACACTGGGGTCACAAGACATGGTGCATGCTTGGCTTCTCTGTGAGGACCAGGGACTCACTCAGGTCCTCATGCCTGTGCAGCAGGCACACTACAGACTATTTCTCAAAACTGTAAAGTAACACTGGTTTTGAAACGTAAAATGACATAGCTAACAGGGGTATTCAATGATAAAGTGGCTGAATGAAAGCATTTGAGGCCTTGTGGTGTCAGTCCTCCACAGACCCTGCTTTTCTATCTTGAGAGTACTTGGCAGACATCAGAACTGTCCCCAGGGACTATGTAATCCCAGTGCAGCCATAGGATCCAGGGTCTAAGACTGTTACAAGAGGTCCAGAATTTATAAGTTTCTTCATTTTTCAATTAGACAGATAAAGCCCATAAAATAGATCATTTGGGTACAAACAACCCAAAGGTACGTCGATGGATAAAGGATAACAGAATGCTGCACGTTCAAACAAAGGACTATCTGTCAATCACAAAAGCAAGAAAATTCTGGCTCACGCTGTAATATAGACAAACTTTGAGGACATACAGATAAAATCAGCTGGTCACAAACGGACTGACCCTGCCTTATTTCACTTACATAAGGTCTCTAGAATAGGCACACATACATGGACATACAGCAAAGGTAGCTAGGGGGTTGGGGCAGCAAGATGGGGAGTTATCCTCTATGGGTATAGCCTTTCCTTTTGGGATGAGAAAACTCTGGATCTGGAAAATGGTGTTAGTACACAGTATCTGTATCAGCTTATTGCTACTGGATTAGATGCTGAAATTGATACATTTTGTTTTGTATATTCTACCATTAAAATAAGTAGGCTGCATTGGAACGAATTCATGTCTTTAAGTGAACTTCACATGGCCTGAACTGAAAAGATCTGCTCATTAGGCAAACAGAGGGTAGTTTCCTTTCCCAGCCCTAGGCTCTCAGCTGATGCTTTCCTGCGGTGTCTCTGGGGTTTTGATGAGCTCTTCTGTTTTAGTTTGCATCCCTCTGCTTCGTGTGCTCTCCTCTAACTCTGTGATTCCTCTTTGCCTTCTTCCTGCTTGCCCTTTTACCTGGATTTTTGTTTTGTTTTTCAAGACAGGGGTTTTCTATGTAACATAGCCCTGGCTGTCCTGGACTACCTTTGTAGACCAGGCTGGCTTCAAACTCACAGAGAAACCCCCTGCCTCTGCCTCCTGGGTGCTGGGACTAAAGGCGTGCGCCATCACACCCAGCTGCTTTCTGCCTTCTTCTTGTAACTGCTACCCAGAGCCCTGCTCTCTTCTATCATGAATTAAAACAAACTGTGCATAGGGAAGCAAAGTCAGGGGTCCCATCAGATGACTCACAAGCTTCTCACTGCGTCCTACCAGACACTTTGATACTGTTCTGTCACCTAGGTGGGACCTCTCAGCTGGGGGTCCAGATGTGTGGCCTCTGTAGACAATTCCTGTAATGACATCTTAGCCTAGGTGAGTTTCGTTCCCACTTCCCAGGCTCTCTAACTGCTCCCCTGTCCACCCACGACCTGCCACAGGAGCATGGCTTCTCTGGCTCTCTTAACTCCTGTCCTGAAGGCTGCTGGATCAACCTTCCGATGTTACCTCTGTGGCATCTCTTATGTCAGTTGTTCTGAAATTCTAAGTTGGACTGAGACCAAGTTTTCACTTTGTCCCTGGTGAAAATGGACATGCATCATAGTAGAAGGCTTGCCTTGCTGGGTTTTTCTCCCAAGGAAATGTTTCTTCACTGGATAAAGGCAGTGTTCAGTGAAAAGCTGGGCACTCCACAAAGAGTCCCCCGAATTCTCTGGGTGTGGTTCTGCTTTGTGATAGTGTCACACTGGGCATCACGTTCTGCTTTGGGTCTTTCATGCCCCTTGTCTTCACTTACCAGCTGGTGGTCCAGGCTGTGCCTAGTGACTTCCAGAGAAGATTCTCGGATGGGCTTAGACAGGATTGCAGCAAGTCTATTGCTTTGGGGGTGAGGAGGGGTGAAATCACCCTGGCTGAAAGGTCATCCTCAGGGCACTGAGATAGGATCTGGAGGAGGGATCAGTAGTCTTAGAAGGGAATAGGACAGGCCCAAGGGTCCCCCAGCCCTGTTTCCTCACTTCCTGCCCGTCCCCCACTCCCTCCATGACCTGGTGTTCTTGACTCTGTTGCCAACCTATTGGGTCTATTGAGGGTTTTGCCTTGGGTGGCATCCTGTAGCAAAGGTGCTTGCTGAGTAAAGGGGAGGTTCCACAGCTCCCTCTGCCCTGCTGCTCCCCCAGCCCCCGCCCTTTCCTCTGCTGCCCCTGGTCTTCAGCTTTGCCACCCTGTCTGCCCTCCACTTACGAATCTCAGGGTTTGGAAGATGAGGCCCACAAACTCGGGGGCACTTGTTTCCTGAAGCCGCAAGGCCAGCTTCCCCTGGAAACATAGGACAACCTTGGTTACTATCCTTCACCACCTTCAGCAGAACCCTAGTACCCCATAAGTGTTTTGTGCCTTGGCTTAGAGCCTGGTACCCTTCAAAAATTCCAAGAGAAGGAGAAGCTGGAGAAGGGAAAGGCTTGGGTAGCTGACATCCGAGAGAAAGGGAGTTGAGTGAAGGTCCCAGGACTTGCCAGGACTTGAACTAACCAAGAGGTTGAAGCTAAACTTGATCTTCTGGAAGCAGTCAACAAACTCTGCTTCTGTTACCCCTGTGGGAGAAAGAATAAAGGTGGCATCTGGGGCTCTTCCCAAGATGACCCTGTATCTCTCCCCTGGCATAAAGCACTTACCCCTTTGAGACTTTTTCTTTTTTCTCCCAAGTTTTATCTTCTTATGACTGTTTTTTGCCTGGGCCTCCCTCAGCTTTCCAGCAAACAGCTCAATGTCTCTTAGGACATGGTTCAGCACATCCTGGACCCCCCAAAAACCCATGGCCTTGAGTAGATGGTTATAAAAACCTTGAAGCTCCCAATCCTGGACCTGCTATAATCCCACCATACACCCCAGCCTTATCCCCAGCTCTGCCCTGTCTACCTGAGGAGTCTGGAAGCCTCAGCAAGCTTCCGACCACCTTCAGTTACCTCATCTCTCTCTGAGTCCTCAGGAGAGGGAGCACGCCTCGGAGGAGGAGGCAGAGTGAAGCCATTGGGTTCTCGGGCACTTGGGTAGTGTGCCAGGGACCTTGAAGATGGTGAGATGCCTGCAGTGGATGGGGAGGGACCATGAGCTTAGAGCTTCTTTGACTTGATCCAAACCTTCTCCGCTACCAGCCTTCAGACACAGACTTACTGCGTTCTGAGGTCATGGTGTATGGCTGTTCTGGAGAGAACCTCTGCTCGGGAGGGAACCTCTGCTCCAGGGGGGGTGTCTGATGTATAGGGAGTGGCCTTTCCAGAGGAGGCCCCTTCCATCTGTCCTGGCTTGGATGATGGACTCCAAATCGAGGTCTGTTGAAGGCATAGAGAAAGATATAACTTTGATAATATCTTGAGAGAGAGAGAAACCCAAGCCCATACTTCTGCCCTGTGGACCTCACTATCTTTCTCTAAGGACCCTACTCCTTCTCCATAGTCTCCACTTTAGCCTCCCTGACTCTATCATGTTTCGTCTGCCCAGTCCTTAGGCTTTCCTGGGTTCCATAACGGCCTCTGTATCCAATACTCTCGACACCTTCCCCACACCCTTCATTGGTCTAAGCCTTTACTAGTTCTAGGCATGTGTTTGTTGGGTCCCAGGATCATGAGTTCTCCTCATATGTAGCCAGGACGTGACCCTTAAGCATGAGCTAGGAGACCCTACATGTCTCAGGGCAGAGGCAGCTTACCTTTCTTCTAGCTCTTCTTCCAAGGCCTTCTGCAGGCTTGTCCTCAGCTGCTCTGCCTGGAGGAAGCAGCAAGTATTACATATGCATGTACATGTATGTATGTGTGCATGTGCTTGTGTGCGTGCATGCGTGTGTTGCGTGCATGCGTGTGTGTGTGTGTGTGTGTGTGTGTGTGTGTGTGTGTGTGGTGATCACCAAACTCCACCCCTGGCCACCATATCCAGCCACTCACCCCCACTTCCTGGCATTGGAACAGCAAAGTACTGATGCCTGGCAGGCCAGACTCCTGCACAGTGACAGACAGGATAGAGTTGTAGGAGCAGGTGTTAAGGGCTACATCTATGGCCTTGATGTTGTCCAGCCGGTAAGAATCTAGGTCCTCCTAAGGAAGATGAAAAGGCCAGTGTGAGGTCACTGAGAGCCACTGAGACCCTGAAGGGGTCATCCCTGCCCGCAGTGAGATGGTAGAGTTTCTAGCCTGATTCTTAGGCCTCTGCCCCCACTCCCTGTCCTGCCTCTACCTCGTTTGAGATGTGTATTAGATGCAGAGGCACTGAGAGGCAGGTGGAGAACCTGATCCTTGTTCTTTAGCATGCTGGGTTAGCTAGGGCCCATGACTGGGTTTACGGAGAAGACTGACCTTAGTCTCAATGTCCAGCAGCTGGAGCCAGCCATCTCTGACCTGCAGGAACAGGTCTTGGCTCCACACTCGGCCCTGGGCATCCATCTCCTGAAGCTTCTGTAGGGCATCCTTTGGCTCCCGGACTCTCTGTGTCCCCAGCTTACATGTCATCAGATGCTAAGGGGAGAGGAAGAGACTAGACTTGGAGGAGGTTTGGAGGATCTCAAGCAGGGAAAAGGCAGTGAGGGAGGAAGTTGTGTCCTTGGTTCCCCCTGTGGGGAGGTCATGTTTCTCAATACAGCAAGAGCTGATAGAAGTTGGGTTCTTGAGGAACTAAGGCACATTCTAGGACCACCATGCAGTCATTGGTGTGGGTTCCAATCATCCAAAAAAATAATAATCCATGTTCCTCTGTGTGGGCTGTAGGATCTTCCTCAATTCCTTTGCTGCATTTAGGATCTATTGTCCCCAGGTCAGTGACCTCACTTGCCTGACCCCTGCCTTTTTCCATACCTGTTATCCATACCTAGATGATGTCTTTCCAGCTCTGCCAACCCAGTGCCACAGGGCTCTCAGGAAGATCAAGCATCCTTTTCCTGATTCTTGCACAGAGAGAGCTGAAGCATGCTCAGGCTTTCCCCAGGTCCTTGCCTTCTGCTGGTCCCATTGTTTGACAGCTTTTCCCTTAGCTACCCTCCTCTCTTCCCACAGCCAAATGTTGGCTTCTTGAAACATCCTCCATTTGCCCCAGACTCTTGTTGGGGACAATCAGTCTAATGCCTGCTCCTGGACTGTCAATTCTCACTTCTGGCCAGCTGCAGCCTGTGGCCACACTGCCTGTAACTCAGCAGAGCCCAATAGCCTGTTGCCCTGAGCATGCCTCCTCTTGCTTTTGCCTGGTGGGTCTCAATGAAGCCATTTCCCAGCTCCACTCTACAGAGAAGCTGACTAGTGGCTGGGGAGCCCCTTCTCCACTGCACTGTGAGTTTCCTACTTGTCTCTTAACGCCTGCGGCTACTGGGATGGGGGTGGGTTCTGTCCACCCCCCATCCCCTCCATGCACTGTAGCCTCTACCAAGTCCTAGTTGAACAAGTTCTTCTGACCACATCCTTGTAGTTTTAAAGCCAATTAAAATGACCAGATCTCCAAGTACCAGCTGTTCACTTGGGTGGGACCAAAGAATCCATTCCAGTGGCTTGACCTGGTCTGGGAGCACAGGATGGCTCTCCCCTCTGTGACACTGGCCCTTATAGCTGCAACCCGCATATCTTTTTCCCAGCAGCCCTGCAACAATCCTGAACAAAGTGCAGGAAGTGGGTTGGAAAACAAGGGAGATCAAAAGCTTTCTGTGGCTCTTGACTGTTTACTCTGTCACTTCTGTCTAAGGACCCAGCACCCATTCCCACAACCTTTAGCTAGGCCTGCTCTGCCCATCCTGGAACTATCCTATACTCCACTTAGCTTGGCAGACATTTAGACCTCAAGATAGGTGACCCTGACTGCACAGACTTTGGTCAGGTTGAGCTGTTATATCAGGGTCAGGCACCTATGTTTGGTAAGGCAGTGGACACGCAGGAACTCTAGCTTTATTCAGAAACTGCCTGGGCCCCACAGGTACTCACCTCCACCCTGTGCTGCAAGAGGGTAGGTTCTGAGGTCACACTCTGGGAATATTCCTTCCGTTGCACTGTGGGTACAAAGTCAAGGGGCAGGTGGGCCAGCAAAAGGGAGGTGAGGCTTGGACAATTGCAGGGACAGGGGTGAAGATGGGGTTTGGAGAGCTTGGCCCAGAGTAGGGCTGAGCAGGGGAGGGAAGAAAGCAAGCTTACAGTAGATGGCTCTGCTGCTGGGCCGAGACATGTTGACACTGCTGAGGGCAGCTTCCTAGAATCGCAATGAACCAGAGACAGTCAGTCATCAGACCAAGAAACAGGAATACCAGGCCTGGCAGCTGTTGCTCTGACCTGGGGGCTCTGTGACCAGAACTGAAGCTCTTGACTCCAGGGGACCTATCTAGAGCCATCTGGCATCCTGCCCAAGAAGTCCTCATCTTGTTAGGTTTGGAGACCAGGGGAGGAAGGGCTTTTCTGGGGGTAGGGGACACTACATAGATGGTTTCTCATATTTGAATCTGGGTTCAGATGTGAAAGATACCATGAATGAGTTGCTTCTGTTGGGAGGGCAGAGGCCTCAGCTGCAGTAGCAAGCCTCTTGTCCAGCCCTGTTTTAATTCTACAAATAGGGAGGAAGCTCCCAGCTAAAGACCCTTCCTGGTAGAATGTATTTGAGTGGTGTGTGTGTGCGTGTGCGTGTGCGTGTGTGTGTGTGTGTGTGTGTATTAGACAGATACAGAGATACATAAGAAACAGATATTTATATAGGGTAGAGGGTGCTCTGTGGAACTTGCTAGGGACCTACACTCATCTGATGTCTGATTACCACTCCTGCCTCTTTTCCTTCTGGTGCTTCCAGATTTTCTTCCAGAGACCCTTCCTACCTGAACTCTCTAAATGCAGCTCACAGTCAGCTGCCTGGTAAAGCTGTCTTTAACCACCACCTGCCCAGAATGTTCCCAGATGCCATTTTCAGCATTGCCCAATCCTCCCTAACAACAGTAGTGGTCACCGAAGCCCTGACAGCACTCTGAGCCCACTGCCAAGCCTCTCCTGATCCTACCTCTCTTAGTCTTCACCACCATCCGTCCACTGGTACTTCTCCAGCACCGAGTGGTGAGCACAGCTTTACAGGATTTGCCACACTGACACAGCTAGTACTCAAAACAACCCCAGAGCTGAAGCTGTTATCCCCACTTCTCAGATGAGGACTCTAACATTCAAAGGGGACAACAGGCCTCAAGTCACAGTGATTGTTTAATAGGGAAATGAACCAGAACTATGTGGCTTACAAATGTGTCCCTGTCACTAGGAGGTGGGTTATGGGGTGGGGGGGGGGGGGGTGGGGAGGTGCTAGAACACACATCTTTTGAAATGGAGTGGAAGGAATTAAACGTCATGCATTTGTATGGGCTGGGCGTGTGTATGTGTCAAGAGAATGTGTTATTTGTGTGCCCTCAACATGGTTTTGTGCGTCTCCATGAATCTATCTGCTTGGTGCACTTGAGTTCTTTGTAAACCTGGAATATCCTGACCGAAGTGTAAGGGAGCACCCACGCCCATTTATTGGGACTGTTATGAAAATAACAGAGTGGATAAGGTGACTCACAGATGGAAATATTATTCTCCGAGTTGGCGTCATGGGAACACAGAGGAGTCGGCTGATCTCTGTTCCCCTGCTGCTGGGGAGAACCCCTTTGCTAGATAAGAGCAAGGGGTGCTGGAAGCCTAACCCTTTCCTCTGCCTTCCCTCACCTCCCTAGTCTGTGGCATTCAATTCCTGCTTCAAAATGGAAGAAAAAAGAGACCTTTTCTGATCAGCCCTGTCCCGGTCTTTCACATCAGGATGGTCCCTGTAGGCCACCGGGGGTTCCTGTGGGCTAGTAGAGATAATTCAACAACTACTGCTAAAGACACTGCACCCCCACCCCTGCTGGGGTGCTGTTTGACCTGCCTGGGCCCTTTTAATGTCAGGCATTGGCCTTTGCTCTCCCTTGTGTACGTGTATAGAGCAAAGAAGGGGTATTTACAAGGCTGACCTTGGGGGAAGCCTTCTAGAGCTCCCTGCCTTTCCTGGTTTCCAGCAGGTGTCTAAGTTCCCGAGGCTAATCCTTGCTCCTAAATATAAGAAGACACTGCAAGATGCCCCAATCCTAGGAAGCCACAGGGGTGTCCATGTTGGCCCCAGGATCCCCAATCCCCTATTCGCTGAAGATAGGCTCTTACCTGATTGCCAGTGCAGCCTGGTGTCTGGTCCTCCAAAAGGCAGATGCTTGAGCCAGTGGTCCACTGCTGTTGGAGGGAGTTCTGTTTGGCTTCTCTGCCAGTGCCTCAGGCAGAGACCTACTGGTGATCAGGTGGCCTGAGAGCCAGGAAGCAGGCTTTGAGGAAGCCACACCTGTGGTCTTTGGACTCTAGAGGGTGGGGAGGCCTTTCAGATCACCAACCGCACAACACTCTAGTGGACCTAAGGAAGTGTCTGTGCTGACAGGTGCCAGAGCTTTACCAGAGACCCCTGCTCCCCAGCTTCCTCCTTGTTGGCCTCTGGCCTCAGGTGTGGCCCCTCATCTCCCTACCTTTTACATTTCTCCTCTGGGGCCCCTGGGTGAGCATCAGGCACTGGAGCCACAAACAAGAAAAGGCACATGTGGTTTCATAAGCCTAGTTTCTGAGTTAGGGACAAGCTGCTAATGGACCAGAGGCTCAAGAAAAGCTTTGAGTTGGTATGTGTGTTTTATGCTTATGTGCTGCATCCATGGGCATGTGATTGTGTGTGCCCAAGTCTTGCCTGTGAATAGGACATGGCCTGTCAGAGAAGTTGGGGTAGGGCCTAGAACCACTTGGGCATGACCAAGAGGGCTTTTTCATTCTGGTCATGTCCACCTTCGTCCCCTCTCCCCTCCTACTTAGTAAGAGCTCTTCCCTCTGGTCACACTTGTTCTTTACCTCCTTCCTCACCTCACCCCCATGCCTCCAGGCCCTAATAGATGCCTTCAAACCAAGGTCTCCCTTTGCTATTCAAGAACCTGCCTAGTTCCTGCAAGTTGCTTTAAAACCTTCTGTGGTACCTGGAGCAGGCCAGACTTCTTACCTTCTGGAAACTCACAGCTGGATGTAGGAGCCCAGACATAAACAGACATCAGAGGAATAAACCAGAAGGAGAAGGAAGGGGCCATGGGCAGGGGTGCTCAGGTGGGGAGCTAAGCCTCTTAGAACAGAGCCTCAGGCCCTGCTAGGGTTAGGATCTGTGGGAAGATTCCTGTGGATTACATAATTATAGCCTACAGTCAGGACTCTGTCCTTGGCTTCCTCTGTCAGGGCTTACTGAGAGATGATGGCCTGCTTCCCACCATCCATCCAGCATTGTCCTGATGGCCTAGAGTCCAGAGGTTGGACCTAGGAGGGATTTCTCCCACCTGAATTGGTGTGAGCCCCCAGGAAGGTCCATTGGGCAGCCAATTTCTGGGGCCTAGAGGTCAAACTGCCTGTTGGATCAGCACCTCACCATGGTCTTGTATGAACTAACTCTCTAAACCCCCTTGAACCTTCTGTTGGTTTGGGTCTCAGCCACATGTACCACTTTCAGGTTTGAATAGCCTTTATTTGTTTGTTTGTTTGTTTGTTTGTTTATTCTGGGAAGGCAGTAAAGAATATTGCCATTCTCAGGTTTGGCTTGGGTGACTAACCAGGACCTCATTCTTCTCAGCTCAGACCCTGTCCTTCCTAGGGGTCTCTCAAGTCAATGTAAGCATAGCAGAGATTCCCATAGGAGACCTGGAAACAAGGTTGAGCAGAGACTCAACCCACAATAGAGACCTAGCTGACATCTTTGGGCAGAGAAGGATGAGTAACACCAGGAACTCTCAAGATTGTGAACTCCATGGTCCTTTGGGTGTCCTTAAGTTGTGGGACTGGAGTGGTTTTTTGTGCCAGGTGTTATGCAAATTGGCTAAAGCAGGGCATTTCGAAGCATACAGAGGTCAGGCTACTCACCCTAGGGATGGGGAAGGGAGTTTCTTTGGGAAGACAGTTCTGGGTCCTAAGCAATCCTGGCTACGGGATGAGGAGCTAGGGCTTGGGTGGGAAGGATGTAGAACCAGAGAGAATCTCCCTGGAATTCTGAGGCTACAGAGACTGGGGGAACTCTCTTTATTCATCCATCAATTTATTCCTCAGCTTCCTGCCATGCACGTGCCAGGTGCTAGAACACACACTTGTGAGTCAAAGCCACCTCAAAATACAGCCTGAGTTCATCACCTCCCTCCAAACATCTCAGGCCCCTCTATGGTCCCACCTCTGTGTGTCCCAGGGTCGGGGGCGGGGGAGCTGGAGTCATTAGTCCTCCTTCAGCCCCTATGTCAGTACACAGCAGATCATCCCTCCTCTCCCCCTATGTGGCCATCTCCTTCAGGCCCTGTCAGATTGTCTGCCTCTGGCTACAACAGTCCGATAACTTGGCACCTCGTCTCCGCCCTTGTTCTTATTAATCCCTCCCTCTTGGCTGTGAAGGAATGAGGATCTCCCTTGAGTGGGGATTTGGTTGTTCATTTTTGAACCAAAACCATTTCAGCTCCCCTTATAGCAGGTGAGGCCCTTCTTGAAGTCCAGCCTCCTGCTGCAAATATGCCTTATCTCCCACCACCCGTTGCTACTTGCACTTTACCCTCTGCTTGGAGGACATCTTGTAATTCTATTTGAGTCATGCCTCTGCACCTGACTAGGTGCTGTCTCTGCCTGGACTACCAATTGGAACACCTGCTGTACTTTGGGTGACTCTTGCCTTCTGAGTAACCTCCTTCTCCCTGCCTAGGGATGTGATGATTCTGGCCTTTGGCTCCCAGATACCTGCTGCGTGTGTCATTCTATGAGTGCCTGCATCACACTGAGGGCTGTGACCCCATCTTGAGTCTCTATGATGACCATGATGAGAAGAGAAGGAGTTGTAAACAAATGTTGCCTGGTGATACGGAAGGCGCGTGTGCGCACAGGTGCAGGAGCAGACACCGGCCTGTGTATGTCTTCAGCACTTATTAGTAGACTCTCGAGATTTTTACAGAAGTGGATGATGAATTGACTATTGCTGTAGCCCTAGAAGGCTTTGCCATTTGTGGGTGTTCATTATACAAAGAGGCTGCCGATGGGGACTTCAGCATGCACATAGGTCTCAGAATGAAGGGACCAAGGAGCCCCTCTGAACTATCTTTACCTACAAAGGAAGCCTGGATCCCTTAGAAGTGCCAGAACAGGCTCTGTTGAGAGGTGTCCAACTCTGTGGGCTGTGGAAGAAAGAGCTCTCGTTATGGTGGGGGGGGGGGGGGAGAATTGTTCTCCCCCACCATAACGAGTCGGTAGGTAGGGGAGAACAATTCTCTGAGCAAACAAAGGAGTGGACCAGAGAGATGAAGGTCCTTCCCCAGGAACTTAACATTTCTGAGGTAGGAGAGACAAATTCACACGATGATAATAACCAGGGTCCTGATACAGGAGGAAGGGGATACGAGAGGGGATACGGATGAGAGTATGAGGGGTATAAAGGTTGGGAAGAAGTTGGGGTGCATGATCTCAGAAAGGATCCCTGGGAAGAGGGAGCTGGGCTTCATGAGATAGAGCAGTGGGCAAGAGTTAGAAACGGGATCAGCCAGGCAAAGGTCATGTGGCTAGGAAGGAATCCAGATAGACCGTGTATGGGAGTGGCAGCCTGGGGTGGTAGGCAGTGGCCAGAACACGTGGCCCATGGTCTTGCAGGAGTCTGGCTTCCATTTAGGATTGTGGAAGGACCCTAACGTGTAGAGTAGAGGAGTGGCATGTTCTGATTTGTGTTCTATAGTCTTTACCTTTGCCAGGGCTGGGGACAACGTGTTGGAATGAGGTAGGAGGGTGGACGGAGGAGAACTGTGAACCACTGGGACCTGGATGGTAAGTGGGGAGTGAAGATGGAGCCCAGCTATGGATGCATGGGAGACAAGGGTGCAGTTGTAGAGCAGAGGACTGAAAGAGGGAGGGAGCACACTGAGGAGCTGGGCTTTGGACTCAGAACACTGTGTGTTTATGGCATATTTGGTGCAGAAGTTTGAAGGATGGTTCAGGCCAACCTCAGTGCTACTCACTCACCCCTTTACAGGTTTCTTGGCTCTCCAAATGGAAATGCAAGGACAGCAGAGGCAAGATTGAACTGGGAACTCAGCAGAGAGGATTATGTACAACAGAGATACCTCCCCTCCCCCAAAACCACCAGGTACAATAGATACTGATGATCCAAATTCAATCCCTAGAACCCAGATGGTGAAAGGAAGGAGTTGACTTCCTCAACTTGTATTCTGTCCTCCACTGTGCAGACATGTACACGCGTGCACACATACACACACACACACACAGAGACATACACAAAACAAAAAACAAAAAATCTGTAAAAATATAATAAAAAAATTTTAGAGACTGTTTCAAACAAACATATGAAGACAAAACAAAACCCAGAAAATACATAAGAAAAACCACCAGTTTTTGTTAGAGGCCATGCTGCTGAGAGAACTGTTCCCTCACACTAGCACTGCTGTGGGTCATGCCTCTGCCCTGAGAGCTGTTCCCTCACACTAGCACTGCTGTGGGTCATGCCTCTGCCCCGAGAGCTCTGAGGATCGCATTTGCTTCAGGGAGGCAACTTCTGTCAAAAGCTTTGGCCACAGCTGGAGATGGCACAGTGGCTAAGAGCATTGGATGTTCTTCCAGAGGACCCAGGTTCCATACCTAGTACCCATCTGGCCACTCACAACCATCTATAACTCCAGATTAAGGGGGCTCTGATGCCCACTGAAGGCACTGTGCTTGCGCATAGTGTACAGACATTACATGCAGGGAAACACCCAAACATAAGCAAATAAATCTTTGAAAAGAAGCATTTATTATCTACTAGGGCTGGCCAATGTTGATAAGAGAACGAAGAGGGGGTAAAGGTGTGGCATCTCTGTCTTCAGCTCACATCTGATTCATTTATGACCTGACCGCTTCTGTCTTAGAGTTTCTATTGCTATGATAAAACACTATGACCAAAAAGGAAGCTGGGGAGGAAAGGGTTTGTTTGGCTTACACTTCCATGTTTATTCTTCATGGAAGGAAGTCAGGACAGGAACTCAAAACAGGGCAGGAACCTGGAAACAGGAGGTAATGCAGAGGCCATGGAGGGGTGCTGCTGACCCGTTTGCTCCTCGTGGCTTGCTCAGCCTGCCTTCTATAGAACCTAGGATCACCAGTCCAGGGGTGCTGGCACCCACAATGGGCTGGACCCTCCCTCAGCAATCACTAATTAAGAAAATGCCCTATTGGCTTGCCTACAGCCTGATCTTAAGGAGGCATTTTCTCAGTTGAGGCTTCCTCCTCTGTGGTGACTCTGGCTTGTGTGAAATTGACTTAGACTAGCCAGTACAGTTGAGATTATTGATTCTGCTCAACTTTGCCCAAAGCCATGTTTATCTTTAGGGAATGATGGTCCAGAACTATATAACTCAAAGTCTTTCTGAAATGTTCCTTTTTTGCCCCCTTTGATTGGTATCTATATCTACATCTATATATCTAGGTCTGTGTGTGTGTGTGTGCGCGCAGTTTTTTCTCCCTTCCCCGAGTCTCTCCCAGCTACCTCCCCTCTCTCCCAGATCCACTTCCCCCCCCCCCCCACTCCAGCCCTGCCACCCATTAGAAAAGAACAGGCCTCCTGGGGACATCAACCAAACAGAGTGGCATAACAAGGTACAATAAATTACAATAAGACCAGGCATGTGCCATCACATCAAGGCTGGAGAAAGCTACCCAACAGGAGGAGAAGTTCCCACAAGCAGGCAAAAGAGTCAGACACAGCCACCTGTTACCACTCTTAGGAATTCCACAAAAATACCAAGCTACTTAGCCATCACACACACACACACACACACACACACACACACACACACACACACACAAATATATATGCAAAGGATCTAGGTCAGACCCCTCTCTGTAAGCTCCGTAAGTTGATTTTGTGGTTCATGTTCTTGTGGTGCCCCTGACCCCTCTGACTCCTGAACACTGCCTGATGTTTGGCTATGGCACTCTGGATCTGCTCCCAGTCTATCTCCCCTGGAGCTGGAGACTAAGGATACCAGCATAAGATTTACAGGGCACCAAGCAGCCCACAGCTTCACATCCCTCCCCCACCCCCTGGCATAGCACCCACAAGTGTCTGCTCATCTGTCTTTTCCTAACCCAAACCCCTTCTTTCCACATTACCTAAGAGCAAACGGAACTTGCAGCAGGCTAAGTGAAGATGGGCTTCAGGTGTAGAACGCCATCTTGCTTTGCCAGTGTAGGAATACAACTTTTTCCTTGTTCTTGACTATATGTCCTTTCTGGAGAATGGGTAAATAGAGTTAGGTTCAGAAATAGGCTCTTGGAAGCCACTGTCTAGGGCCGGGATATGGGGTCAGGATCTCAGGGGTGCCCCATTTCCTAGTCCACTCCAGGTCCCCAAGCCTCTAAACCCTCAGCCTTGCTGAGAACTAGGTCTCGCCATGTGGACCGTGGGTGGCATGTCCCAACATATAACTCCCAAGGATGCCTCTCCTGCTTCCCAGGGCTCAGTGTGCCAACTCTCACCTCCATAGAGGATGCTCCAATTCAGACTCCCTCACCCTGAAAGCCCTAGAGTTTAGTTGTCCTCAGAGGTGGAGACCTTGGACTGTGATTCAAGACAGACATCTCAGGAGGCCCAGCAGCAGAGCAGGTCTGGTTGGGAAAAGGCCACTTCTGGGAAGGAAATGTTCTTGGTGATCCCTGGGTGGGAAAATGTCCATGAAATAGCATGAGGTGAAAAGGGGGTTTCCACAAAAGGGTTAACAGCCAGTTTTGAAAATCCAAATAGAAAAAAAAAGTAGCCACTTATTGAATCTGAGTCTTATTCGGTGTCTGTTCTAAGACACGGGCCCATCTAAATGCTCCATGTCTGCCCTTTGAGATAGACCTGGAGAGTTCAATTTACAAATGAAGGAACAGAGACTTGTCCCACTCCCATCCAGTAAACAGCTGGAGCACAATTAGACCCTAAGCAATGGGCTTGCTTGGGGACGAGTCACTGGGAGAAGTAACAAAATTATCCCAAGAGCTGTGAGAGGGAGGGTTTACGTGGTTTATGCTTTTCTGTATTTCCACCCTGTATGAAGGGATTTTAAAAATACTTTACTCCCATCTCACCCCACACGAAAACAAATAAAAAGTGTGTGTGTGTGTGTGTGTGTGTGTGTGTGTGTGTGTGTGTGTACAGTTTCTCCAGAGAAGCCTACGTTTTCCTGGTTCCTTGGTTCCTTCACAATTCTGATCTCATTTTTATGCAGAACAGTATGCACTCTGCACCCAGCTGCTGCTGAATCCCTCTTAAGAGGAACTGGCTCTCTAGAGCAGCCTCAGTTGGAGCCGCCCTCCCCCCAACACCGCCCCTCCCATCTCTGGCTGCGGCCATGTGACCTTGGAACTTCAATTCTTTGAGTCTGAGGTTCGTTGTTGTTGAAAGGGCTGATGTAGGTTACACTCTGGAGCAGAAGAAGGGGCTCCACAAATATCTCCCCAAAGCTGACCTCAGAAGTTCCGCCTGCTGCTGGCAACCCTCCCTGTAGAAGGCCATGGAACAGATCCACTCACCCTCTCCTCCAGGCAGTCCCTCCCCAGCTCCCTCAGCGGCCTGGCAAGCAGGCAGGCTGCAATGCCCCAAGCAGTTCTCAGCATTGGACTCCCTGGGAGGCCTGGGTAAAAAGGCAAACTGCAGCTCCCCGCCCCCCACCCCCACCCCCATGAAGAGTCTGCCTCCTGTATGAGGAAGGAATTTTGAGTCTAGATTTTACAACTCCCCAAGGGTCCTGATGAGAACATAGTGTCTCACCTCAAACTTTTCCTCAGAATTAACCAGAGCCAGGTTACAGCCTGATTAGCTTAGTTCTGAAAAGTGCTCTGACCACTCAGTCTCCTGAATGTGCCGCCTGGGGTATTCTGGTACCATAGACATATGGTCACTCCTGGGTTGCTTGCTCTGTGGTGTTGTGTTCTGAAATTAAGCAGTGGTAGATCGAGGAGCCCTGGCAGCCCAACATGATTCTTTAGTGGCTTCTGCATCCTTATAGAGGCCTGCTGACCACTTTGCAGGGCTCTTAGAATGAATATGATAAGCATTATAGACGTCAGAAAAGAAGACAGAACCCAGGCCATTAAAAGCCCTGCTCTATGAGCCCTATGCAGGATTCCCAGACAAGGCCTGATGTAAGATAACAGCTGTAGAACATAGGGGTGGAGCATCTCGTGGGCTGTGCCTGGACCCAGAACTCTGCAGGTCTCTGGGGTTTGTCACTCTGAGGCTGACAATCCTAAGGCTAGAATGGGCAGCTATGACGCCCTGACTGGAGCCCAGATGCTGGAAGGGTCATGGCCTCCGGGACTCAAATTTACTCACAGATAGCAAAGGTGGGCCATTTGAACTCTCAGAGCCTGGGTCTTCTTCTACAAAACGCTGACAGGCACAACTACTATGTGACCTGGCTAGGCTCTGCATTTAAACCTGTCACACTTGGCTACATGGCGCTTGGTGGTTTAAGGTTCTTTAGACCCTGGGCAAACGCTGACACACAGAACCCTGGTTGTTTGCAGAGATGTGCGAGCTCCCTCTGCTGGAAGACAGGTGAATTGTAGCGAAGAAAGGTGAGATGAAGGTAGAACCTGCAGGCTGTCAGCAGAGGTAGGACTTTGGAGGAGCATACTCACCCTGGCATTCTACAGATGAGGAAACTAAGACCAAGGCCAGCCACTTCACTGGACGGACTCTTTCAAGACTGCCTGTGTGGCATTGGGGTTTAGGAGCTCTCCTCTGCAGAGAGTTTTAATGGAGCCCAACCAGGCCCCATTCAGAGCCCATCCGACCCATTTCCACTGGCGCTGCCCCAGAGAGCTGCAGGAATCAGTATCGTGGGACACAGGCACAAGGAGGCTGCTAAACTGTCCCTTCCTCCCACCAGCGAGCTGGACTTTTCGGGAAGGTCTGACGGCTTGGCGGGGTCAGGAATGCTGGACTGTGGAGTCTGTGTGGAGAACATCGCTCCTAGGAAGCAGATACCAAAGAGCCGTTGTCTGTCGGCCTGTGTGCTGCTCAGGTACGGGAGAGAACTGAATCATCTACTAGGGCCTGCTCGGATTTGCTCCTCTGACTGGTAATGACACTATTGTGTTTGGACCCAAGAGGACCTCAGTGGGGAGTGCTAGCGGGCTCAGAAGATTCTGGAAACTTTGTAACTTCCCCGTGTCTATCACTCATGGCAGCTACTCTTTCCTGAACACCTCTTGGCTGGGAGCTGTGTTGTGTTTGACAGACACTGTATTTTATTGTCAATGTCTGCTATAAGTAGGAGGTATATTAGGTGTATATCTTGAATCCGAGAACTGAAGAATTAAAACAGAAGTTCTCAACCCCCGTGGAGGTCAAACGACGCCTTTGCAGGAGTTGCCTAAGACCACTGGAAAACATTTACATTATGATTCATAACCATAGCAAACTTACAGGTATGAAGAAGCAATGAAAATGACTATATGCCAGGTGGTGGTGGTGGCGCGCATGCCTTTAATCCCAGCACTTGAGAGGCAGAGGCAGGCAGATTTCTGAGTTCGAGGCCAGCCTGGTCTACAGAGTGAGTTCCAGGACATCCAGGGCTACACAGAGAAACCCTGTCTCGAAAACCAAAAGAAAAAAGAAAGAAAGAAAGAAAGAAAGAAAGAAAGAAAGAAAGAAAGAAAGAAAAAAGAAAATGACTTTATGGTCAGGGGTCACCACAGCATGAGGAACACTATTGAAGGGTCACAGCATTAGGAAGGTTGAGAACCACTGGATTAAAACAGTGGTCGGTAGGATATGACGTGTGTGCCTCCCTCCCTAACCTCCCCACCAGGCATTTGCTTTAGCCTTCTTGCCCCTCAATAATTAGCCACAGAACATGTAAAAGGAATGGGCCTGCTCCTCCTCCCTTCCCCCTTGCTTTTACCCACAACCCCAGACTAGTTAACTAGTCCTCTGACCTCATCTCTGGCCAGTGTCTCTAAGGTATTTGCAAATCTATTGTGCTGTAGGCTGAGGCTGCCCTCTCTATAGTCCCTTTCCAGAGCTCCGTCTCAACTCCCCATGCCAGTACCCAGCTGCCCAATCCACTTGCCACACTCAGCCACAAGTCACGCAGACCTGCAGGATTTGACCAGTTATACTCCCCAGTGGTTGCTCCATCAGCGCCTCTCCATTCCTCAGGTCACTTCTGGTCTCCCAGGCCCTTTCCCCTTCCTGAGGCTCTCTTGTCTGACTATCCCCACAGCTTTCCAACAGAGCTTTGCCCAACAGAACCCTCTAAAATGAGATGTGTGCCTCAGTCCCCTGCAGTGGTGGTGTGAATAGGAATGGCCCTCATAGGCTCAGGCATTTGAATGCTTGGCCATTAGGGAGTGGCATTATTAGGAGGTGTTGGGGTAGGTGTGTCATTGGGGGTAGACTTTGGCGTTTCTAACAGCCAGGCCCAGTGTCTTCTCCCTGCCTACTTCCTGCATATCCAGATGGAGTTCTCTCAGCTCCTCTCCAGCACCGTGTCTGCCTGCACGCCACCATGCTTCCTGACGGGATGACAGTGAACTAAACCTCCGAACTGTAACTCAGCCCCAATTAAATGCTTTCTTTTTTAAGAGTTGCCTTGGTCATGGTCTCTCTCCACAGCAATAGAATAGTGACTAAGACAGAAGTTGATAGCAGGGATTGGGGTATTTCCATGAAAGACCTGGCCATGGTTCTTGGCAGAATGTGGACTTTGGGACAGTTGGATGTTTTAAGTGGGGCTTGATGGCCATGCTAGGAGGAGCAGGGAGGACAGTGGTGGATTATGATGCTGCAGCTCAAGAGGTTTCAGAGGAAAGAAATATTAGAAGAATGTGACTGTGCTCTGCCCTTGTCAAAAAAAAAAAAAAAAAAAAAATCAAATCTGCCAGAGGCTCAATTGAAGAGTTTTGTATTAACAGTGTTGGCAGAGAAAATTTCAAAACAGCCTAGTATTGACCAAGTGTTACTTGGTTATTAACAAAGTACAAAATGTTCAGTTTGAGGAGAAAGGGGGCACCAGGGGAGTACTCTGAAGCTAAGTGTTTGAGGAGACACAGATTAAAGAAAAGCTGACATTAAATGTAACAAAGGGAGTGGTGACCTAGGGTAAGACTCCACCCAGTGAGGCTTCCAACCTGTGAAAAGAAATTTTAAAAAAGTTTAGGGCTCAGGTGTTGTGGCACACACCTTTAATCTCAGCACTTGGGGCTAGGGTCTGGGGGAGGCAGGGGACAGGGGGGCAGGCAAATCTCTGAGTTCAATACCAGCCTGGTCTACAGAGAGAGTTCTAGGACAGCCAGAGCTATACAGAGAAACCCTGTCTCAAAAAACAAACAAAAAAATCAGAAAGCTGATGAAAATATATTTGAACAAGGGGGGCATGTTCCAGCCTCATCGAGCAACAGAACTTGGCAGCTTCAGCCACATGGTTTTGGCTTTAAGTCAAAAATACAAAAAAAAAAGGGGGGTTGTGGAGTCTCCCTCTGAGACCAAGCCACAGAGTTCAGATGTGTGTGAGGGATGTCCCTGCATGAAGGCCCCCGAGAAACCTTTGCCTGAAGTTGTGAAGGTGAAGCCTGGGTTGCCTTGGAGACCCCGAGATGTTGGGGATGCCAGAGCTGCGGGATACCTGCCCAGGAGAGCTGCTAACAGGGTGTGGAACCAGCCCAAGGGAAAGAAGTGTGTTACAATGAACAAAGCTGAAAGGAGTTGGAGATCTGAAGAAGGAGCATTGTGACATTAGACATGAAGATACAGAGTTTAGAGTTTGCCCCGCTGGTTTCATCTTGCTTTGGTCTGGTGTTCCCTCACCGTGCTTCTGGGACTGGTAATGTGCCTTCTGTGTAACTGTACCTAATCTGCTTCTGCTTTGACTTTATAGATTACCATTAAGAGATTGGCATGAGGCTCAGAAGAGACTTAGGACTTTTAAACAGTATTGACCCTGTTATAGATTGTGGCAACTTTTGAAGATGGACTGAGTGCATTTTTGTGTTATGACAGGGCTACAAGCCTATGGGGGGGGCAGTGGAATGTGATGATTTGAATAGGAATGGTCCCCATATAGGTGTGGCCTTGTTGGAGGAAGTTAGGGGTGGGCTTTGATCTTCCAAATGCTCAAGTCAGGCCTAATATCTCTCTCTCTCTCTCTCTCTCTCTCTCTCTCTCTCTCTCTCTCTCTCTTCCTGACACAGTGACAGTGAACTAAACCTCTGAACTGTAACTCAGCCCCAATTAAATGCTTTCTTTTATAAGAGTTGCCATGGTCACAGAGCCTCTCCACAGCAATAGAACAGTGACTAAGACATCTGCTTTAAAAATACATTTTTAAGCTGGGCAATGGTGGCACGTGCCTTTAATCCCAGCACTGGGGAGGCAGAAGCAGTTGGATCTTTGTGCGTTCAAGGCTAGCCTGATCTACAGAACTAGTTCCAGGACAGTCAGGGCTACACAAAGAAACCTTGTCTCAAATGTGTGTGTGTGTGTGTGTGTGTATATACACACACACACACACACACACACACACACACACATATACATATACATATATATATATGGAAGGTGAGAAGTCTACATGTCCGGGGATTTGCCCCTGACTCTCCCTGACAGCCAGTAACTATTCTTGTAAGGTCAAGAGGTCTGGGCATGATCAGAAACCTACCCGACAGTCATGTTGCCTCTCTTGGAAGGACTCTACCAGACTGCACAATGAAGCCACTCAGGGGTTAGTGGGGGTGGAGCTAGAAGTGGAAAAGGCTGGAATATGCTCTCACAACTTGACTAGGTATTACACGCGTGTACTCACACTCCGAGTCTGTCTGTACACATTCCAGTGCAACACTGGCCTTTGGTATACCTGAGATCAAGGCTGGAGGCAAAACCGGAATCAATCTTGAACATGGAGCAAAGACCAGCACAGCGTTGGCAGAGGTCTAACACATACAGACCTGGGTCAGGCTTCGTGGATCAGCGTGTGAAGGAGGAGAGATTGATTGGGAAGGGACATTGGACCTAGATCCAATTTTTCCAGGCCAGAGAGTTTAAACTCCATCCAAAAGGTCAAAATGAGAGCCATAAGACAGCGTGCTGGGGTTGGGTGGGTTAACTTAGAGAAAGCAGCTTTCCATCACCAGAGAAAAGGTAGTTTCCAGCAGCGGCCAGCAGAGGGCAGCTCTAACTCGTATTTCCTTATCCCGAAACCTGTTCAACACAAATCTAAGATCCTATGAGAGAGGCCTGGCTCTTTTGAGAGGGAAGAAAAGTACCGGTTGGCAAAGGAAACAGGCCAGCTGTGCGCAGCTGGAGAAGAGAGATGCTGGCCATTTATGGACAGTTGAAGTGAAGTCAGGTGATATACCCCGCGTAGTATGCTTCCTTCCCAGCTGTGCCTTCGATGTCCTTAGCCACTCTTTCCCAGTAAGGGACCTTCAGAATCCCACTGGTGTCTGAGTTGAGCTTCTGGGGACCGGCAGTCTCTTTGGAATCAAACCAAACAGAAGAATTCATGTGACTGAGGAGAAAGAAATGCAGGGCCTTTGATCTTTCCTTCCCTAAGAAGGTGGAGGGAATTTCAGGACGAGGGGAAGGTGTTCTATCCTGTGGGCATTTCACAGGTGCTTAGCCAGCCACTTCTGTGCCAGGGGCAGAATGCCAGGTAAGTATTCCGCCAACACAGCTCCTGCCCAGACCTTCCAGTCCACAGACCAAACAGCCTTTGGCCCAGCTGAGAAGGGTGGAAGGTGATGCATGCTGTTCCTCCTCTGGGCAGGGAGGCAGAGGTTTTGATGGAGGATCTGACGTAGGAGGGAGGCCTTGGAATGTGAACAGGGTTTTACCAGCGGAAGAAGGAAGAACAACCCTGACTGGACTGGCCTGAGAAGAGGCACTAGGCTGACTCTGCCTGCAGAGAACACAGATGATCACATCAGTGGATATGATTGGAGATGCTTTTAAGTAACCTTTGGGCCTATCTTAGCTCTCATTCTCAAACCACCTTGTGGTATCACCACCTCCACTTCACAGATGCCAAGTCTAAAGTGTCAGTCCTAGTAAGGACCTGATGTCCCTGTTGTGGTTCATGTGACTCCATGGTGCTTCTATTAGTCTGAGGTTAGGGATCTATGTGATGTGCACGGAGAACAAAGATGGAGGTCTTTCTGTCCTGAGGCATTTTTAGCTTCTCCCTCTCTGATGGAGCTGTAAGATCTTCTGGCTAGGAACCCATCTTCCAACAGCCACCCGTACATGTATTTCTCTTTTCACTTTTCCTTTACCTTTTCAGAGGATTTCTTGTGTGAATTGTGCTCTTGTGGGCCAGGGTTTGGGTCCCCCCCACCCCCACCCCAGGCAGTGTCAGTTGAGGAATGTCCTCCATCAGATTGGCCTTGTAGGCAAAAGTCTGTAAGGCATTTTGTCAATTCGTATTTTAATATTTGATGTGGGAGAGAGGTCCCACCCCACTACGGGCAGTGGCATCCCCTAGGCAGGTGGTCCTGAGCTGTATTTGAAAAGCAAGCTGAGCAAGCCATGAGCCATGGAGAACGAGCCAGTAATCAGCTCTCTGCCATAGTTCCTGACTCTGTTGTTGCTTGAGTTCCTGTTCTGATTTCCTCTGCTGATGGATTCTAATCTGTAAACCCAGATAAACAAACCTTCCCTCTCCAAGTTGCTTTAGACCATAGTGTTCATCATAGCAAAAGAAAGCAAACTGTTACAGCCTCCTTCCCCAGGAGCTGTGTCTGCCTGTTTATTTGTCTGTCGGTTCATCTGTCCATCTGCCTTTTTATCTAGAACGAATGTGCTGAGAGGACACGGCCCTATATGACCTCTTGTCTAGGCTTGTTCTTCTGGAGCTTCCCACCCCTCAGAACACCTTCTGACCCCTTGATTGTGAGCCTAGCCTTTACGTGCTGAACACTCCCTCCATCTGCCCCTTTTGGGACCTGATGTAGCACCCCCACACCATTCAGGAGTCCCATCTTGGTTTGCTCAGGCTATAAACAGGAAAGATTTGTTTCTCTAGATTTTGGAAACTGAGAAGTGTCTACAATCAAGGCATCAGCAAAATTTCTGTCTGATGAGGCCTGCTCGCTGGTTCACACATGGTGCCTCTTGCTGTGTCTGCCTGGAGTAGAAGGTATTCTATGATTTCTTGGAGTCTCTTATAATGCACGAAGTCACCTCATGAAAAACCCCCACTTCCTGATGCCACTGTCTTTGGGATGAGAATTTTAGGATGTACATTTTAGGGTAGTGAAAATAATCAAGCCAAAGCATTTTGTCCCCCCTAAACTCCTAAATTTATGTCACTCTCATGTATAAAATACATTCATTTTATCCTAATAGTCTGGAATATCTTAACTAATGTCTGTAGCAACTTTAAAGTCTAAGTCTTGAGCTTTGTTCAATCAGATAAAAGTGAGATTCAGGTGTAATCCTCTTGCACACACACACACACACACACACAGTGAATGAGAGAGAGAGAAATAATATAAAAATATAATTATCTTCTGTGACCCGACTGTCCCTAAACGCATTGGTCTCTACCTTTGGGGGCCCTTCCTTCAAACTAGGCACTGCCTGTGATGTGTCCCTAATGGGTTGTAGCTGCAAAGTTGTGGCTCTCCTAGGCTGGAATTGCATCTTGACAGCTCACTGGTCTGAGATCTCAAGTGCTGCCCCTAACTCCATGGCCTCAGTAGACACTGCCCTGGTGAAGGCTGCCTGGGTAAACAAAAATTATTATAATCATGGCAAATAATGTAACAGCAGAGAGGCGTTTGTAAGACTTTAGCACGTTCCACCCACTCTGCCTTTATCCTGCCTACTCCCCACAGGCGCATGCCTCAAGATTTGTTTCTCCTAAAATGTATGTCTACATAAACAAGTATATCGATAGCTACAAGTCAATATATGTAATATGTATCTATCTATATAGATCTAGATATAGATATATAAAACTATACACGTACACATACACACCACTGAAGACATCCTATTTTGCAGCCTGTCTCAGTTAACACCAGGCCACGACCATGTTGATATCAGTAAATCTACCCATTCTTTGTAACGACTTTGAAGTCTACTGTGGAGAAATGAATGGACCAGTTTTTTAGTTTTGATGGACATTTAATTGTTTATAATTTTTGTCACTGCAAACGGTGCCAAGATGACTATATTTCCGGATTAGTTGCCAGCTGACTAACAGTGTTTGGATTCAAAATTTGAATATATGTTCTCAAATTGCCTTTCAAAAGCAGCAGCATGACAGTTTCTAATACCATCAGAGTGTATGTGAATACCGTGTCCTTGTATTTGTGCCAACACTGGCATTATCATATTTTTAAATCTTTGCTTATTCTGGTAAGTAAAAATATGACATTTTAAATTTTCAAAAGGTTTTAAAAGTAAAACCTCTTCCTACACAGATGCTCTCTGTAGCCGGGAAGTGTGCTTCAAGATCCTATGACTACATAAAACTTGATAGTACCAAACTCTACATACATACACACACACACACACACACACACACACACACACACACACACAAAGATGAATGTCATTTCTTTCTACTCCTGCCCCTGATTCTAAGGACTGAACTTAGAGTCTTGAACACACTGAGAGAGTTGTGCCTACCAGTGAGCCCCACCTCCAGGCCCACCTTTTCCGCCTTAAGCTCACCCTTGCTATGCACAGTGGTTGAAACTTTTGCTATCTGAGGTACAGAGGCAAAACTTCACAGATTTCTTTCTTTTTCTTTGCAATCCTGAGTATGAAAGATTCGTTCTTACCACAGATCTTGGCAACCTCAGCTCACAACTCTTTTCTTGAGACATCTCACCTTTCAGTTAAAGGGAACACTTTAAGGCCTCCCTCTGCCATGCCCAAACGGCCAGTGTCTCTACTTGAGGATCTACATGGCCGTTACTGATAAACTAAGTTACTTCAACACAAGCACTGTGATACCACAGCACTGGTGTGATGATGAAGAAGGGCACTTAGTGATTAGCGGGTGAGCAGCATACAGAACACGGGCATGCTGGACAAACCCGCCCTGGTCGGAGGCTTGGTTGGCCTAGGGCTCTGTCGAGTAACACAACAGTGTGGAACAATTTAAAACTTCCAGAAAGTGTTTCTTTCTGGAATTCTCCATTTAATACTCTTGGATTGTGGCTGACCACTGGTAACTAAAACTTTGGAAAAGCAAAAACCACAGATAAGACTACTGTATCTGTGGGCTACCTGAGCTCTTTCCCTGTGAACCCCATATTGTTGACCACTTGGGGGGACATGTTAGCCTTTTTTTTTTTTTTTTTTTTTTTTTTTTTTTGTAGGGGTTTTAGATTAAGCAAATACGTTTCTAAAATGAAGTTTCCTATTTCCATTACTGCTGAGTCCATGTTTGGAAAGATTTTGTTAAACTGCAGTTTCAGTCTTTACTGCTTTCTTCGTTTTTCTCCATCTGATCCATGTATACTTCTTCCAGTGTTTATTAGTGCAAGATGTCCACTGTTTCTGCGTTGAGTTGTATAATAATTCTAGCCAAAAGCAAAGGCTGGAATTTTTGTTAATCCCAGAAAACTTGCCCTTGTCTGAATGAAAAAACAAGCATCGGCTTTCTTGAGAAACAGCAGTGATCTGGGGCCACTGGTGGGTCTCTATGGTCTTTGATTTGACCTTCTGGCTAGGCCTGCCTTTGGCCAGCTCCGCTCATGCAAACCAGCAGTGTGGTCTGCACCTGCATGCACCCCTTCATCCAGCTGTGGGTCCTTCTGCTCTGGAGAGTGGGCCAAGTGTTTACATATTTTCCCCGGCTGTTTATAGGCACATGTGGGTGTGGGTCCCTCTTGCTGAGGCTGGGCCAAACCCGATTGTGGCTGTTCAATGGGGCTTTATGGGGATCTGAGCCCTGGGAACTAAGGGGGAGCTACAAGTAGAGAAGTGCAGAAAGCAGCTCACCTTGGGGCTCACCACAGGCTGGCCACAAGCAGCTCACCTTGGACTCACCACAGGCTGGCCACAAGCAGCTCACCTTGGGGCTCACCACAGGCTGGCCACAAGCCCTTCTGCTCCTCTGCTATGGCCTTCTTGAGGTGGGTGGTGGTTGGGGGGGCTAGATCTTCAGGACTAACCCATTCCCTAGAGACTGGACAAAGACTTTGAGGGAAGGCAGGTTTGTGAAGTCCCACAGTTGGGGGAAAGGAGATGGACAACAGAAATGGACCTGTGCATCCATGGAGGAAAGGTGTCAAAGCAGGTGGAGAATGGGAGGGGGTGGTTTCAGGTTTCTGAGCAACCTCTTATTCTGGAGGCAATATAAGTAACCATGAAATTAAGCTTATCCATTGAATTATGATCAAACAGGAAGGGCTGAAGACCAGAGGTGGCTATTGGTGTGTGACTTCTGCCTGTGGTAGGAGGAGAGGAATCCACAAGCCCTAAGTGTGTGTGTGTGTGTGTGTGTGTGTGTGTGTGTGTGTGTGTGTGAGAGAGAGGGGGGGGGAGATTGATTATTGATTGGGGTCACATGTTACCATGTGGTAACTGGTGGACAAACTTCATTTCTTATCCACTGGTTCGATAAATATTTATTAGGCACATGCTGTATGCCAGGCTCTATTCTAAGAAGGCTCCATTTTAGGAAGCTCTGCTTCCCTGATCCGACCTCTAGGACAAGGTCCAGGCTCACTTTACTGTTCCTTCTCAGCATCCTGCCCACTGGCTGCGGTTCTGACACCACACCTCCAAGTAGCAGTCCAGGCCATCCCCTGCAGGGTATCCTGAACCCTGTTGTGGCCTCTTCTCTGAAATCTGCTTTATTCAGTTCAACTCCTTTCCTCTCCTCCTTCCTTCCTACCTTCCTCCATTTCTCCCTCTCTCCCTCTCTCCTTCTCTCCCTCCCTCCTCTCTCCCTCCCTCCCTCTCTTCTTCTTCTTCTTCTTCTTCTTCTTCTTCTTCTTCTTCTTCTTCTTCTTCTTCTTCTCTCTCTCTCTCTCTCTCTCTCTCTCTCTCTCTCTTTCTCTCTCTCTCTCTCCTCTCTCTCTCCCTCCCTCCCTTCCTTTCTTTCCTTTTTTGCTTTCCTCTGTGCCCCATACACTTTCCTCCAGGCCCTGGGACTCATCTCTAGGCTTCCCTGGTCTTGTCACCAGTAAGAAATCAGCAGAGTTTCTGCTCTGGCCTGAGCACTTGGCCTGGGCCTGGGCTAGTCTGGAACATTGGGGAATGGATAGAAGGGTTCTTCTTCCTAAAGCAATCGCAGGTCAAAAGGAATAAGCACTGCCTGCCACCAAAAGCCTCCTGGTGTCCAAACAATGGTCCCCACGGGGCAGTAGAGGCCCTGGGAACACAGAGTCCTGATTTGACACTCAGTTTTCCTGGAAGCCTCACCATAACTAGCCGTGTGTAGCAAGATATTTTTCCCACAAGTTGGGAGGAGCTAAGGTGAGAGGAGCTAAGGTGGGAGGAGTAAGGAGAGAAAGAGGAGGAGCTAGGGGAGAGAGCATCAGGGAGAGGGCAACATTGAAGCAGATGTGCGCCTGTCTCTAGCAGCCTAAGGTAGTTGATATATCTAGGTCGGGTATTAGATTACACCTCTGATTGTGTGGGCATCTTGTTATTGAGCATTACCAAATATATAAAGCCTTTGGATAATCTAAGCATTAGAATCTCATTCTTACTGGGCCCATGTGGATGGTGGGGTGGTCTGGGCTAAGCCCAGCCTTGAGAAGATAGTGTGGAAGGTTGGCAGAGCCATCTCCCACGCTGGCGTCTTGTGGGTGGCAGGGCCGGTGTCTCTGGCTGCCTGAGCTGGTGGCTTGAGCAGATGGCCAGCAGGCCTAGGCTAGTCGGGAACATGGCGGCTGAATAAGAAAAGCAAGATTGAATGACGCCGTTTTAAAGTATTACTGCTACAGCCATGTTCATTTTTGTTATTGTCCATTCCCAGAGGAGAAATGGCTGAGTGGCTCATACCTGTCTGACTGCCTAGCCATCACAAGCAGTACTTGGGTATGACCCCAGGATGGTTGGCTTCTCCTATCGGGAAGGAGAGATGCTCTTCTGCTGGGCTTGGAGGTGATGGTACAGGTGGCCATTCCCTCTCCTCCCTTTTCTCCATGTTCGTATGTGTTCATTTTATGAATGGGGTGTGAGAGGTGTGGTCTAGAATAGTGGGCATCTCTCTGTCCCTCCCTCAGGGCCAAGATTATTAGAAGTATGGAGACCTTGGCTGCCAAGGTTCTGCAGCATCTGCACCCTTCTCTGGTCTCTCACTCTGCCCTTCTCTCTGATTTTGAACCTTACAGCACATCTCTCTTCTCTATCAGCCTGTCCTTCCCTCAGAGGCCGTGAAGAAGTATGGAGCCTGGGACACTGACTGACTCGTGACCTGGTGTTGAACCTGTATAATGAATGTACACACCCACTGTGTCATAAAGATCTGCCAGGGATGAAACAATTGAAGAGTACACATGGAAACTTCCAGAAAAATCAATGAAGCATGGATCATTTGTTCATTTCTTAAGGATTTATTGGTCATGGACTCTGTGGCAGGCTCTGCGAGGGACTGTAGGGGTACAGTCATGAGGAAGAGAGACATACTCCATCTCCATGGAGCTTGCAACCTAGGAAGAGATGCAGACAGCAGGAATTTGTATCAGTTCTAAAATACAGGGCTGGGGATGTATCTCAGTGATAGAACACACAAGAGCAAAACCCTAGGTTCAATTCTCAACCCCAGAAAACAACAACCATAACCCCCCCCAATTAACTAACAAGTCTAATTGCTCCCAGCATGACTGCTTGTGAATGAAGGGTGGGTCTGAAGAGACTCCTGAGAAAGTAGGCTTTAAGCTGAGAGATGAGGGTTGGCTGGGTAGAGCAGAGGAAGAGCCCCTAGGGGTGTCAAGTCTTCAAGGGGGAGCAAGCCAGAGGCTTGCAGCAGAGCAGGAGGGAGCTGGGGCTTGCTGAAGCTGTATTTGTTGTCAGCATTTCTATCTCCACAACAAAGTACTTGAAATGTCTGTCTTTGGCTCAGTTTTAGAGGCCTTGATCCATTACCACCCCAATTACTGTGGACCTGTGGCAGGGAGAAAATATTCATGTGGTGACACTCGAGGCACCAAAAAGAAGAGAGGGTGGATCAAGGAGGTTGCCGGGGGTCCCATACTCCCTCATGATCTAAAGACCTCCAGCCAGACCCACCCCTAAAGGTGTACTGGTTCTCACTAGCACCTCTCTGGGGATCCAGCCTTTAGCATGTGTTGCTTTGGAGGACAGGGCTGGATCAGCTATGGCGTGGCAAGAATAAATTACTGAAGAACTGGGTTGGAGTGAATCCACAAGCCTCTCTCAGATCCTTTGCTCTTGGAACTGGTTCCTCCCTGCCTTCTTTACCCTCAGCATCCATTCTGTGTGAAAGGAAGCTGGGCCTGGTGAAGAGGTTCCCACCTCCTTCCAGAGCTGAGGGCCAGCTTATTGGAAGCAGATGGCGTGCCCTCCTGGTGCTCCATGGGAGTGGCAAAGCCAGCGGTGGGCCTGGCTCCCCTGTGCTGACCTCAGACCTGCACGGCTGGGATGTCCAGGCCGCAGACTCTCAGTCAGCAAAGCTGCTTCCGTCCTGCAGCGAGATGGTCACTGTGGCTGCCCACACCCTGACCCGGCAATTTTCCTGCCATGGTGAGAAGCCTCCTGCATTCCAACTGGGTCTTCAGTCTGCCTTGGGGAGGGAGAGATGCCAACTAGAGTCTTGGAAAGTCACAGGCTGGCAGAGGTCTCTGTCATCTTACCTGCTTCTCCATGTACCTGTGCTGTGAATATGCAATGGAAGCCACGGGGGCTCCGCTTGCCATGCTTCAGGCTGTACTGGCTGAGCTGAGTCATCCCATGCACTCCTCACTAATAGCTCCATGAGCTCCAGCTGTTAGGAGAATGTGTGGCCAAGGCCTAAGGGGAGCACTTTGTCATGTGACTGCATAAGTCACATGACAGGAAGTTGGTCCTCCGTGGTGTCTGTTGTCTCTCTCAGATGCTCACTGTACCCATTGCTCCTGAGGGAACTCAGCCTTCTCATACCCTGGGGTCCCCTGGAAACTTGTGAACAGTGCACCGCTGTGGATGCAGAGTGTAGAACGGTCCCTGGGGGCTGGGTGGGGTGGAGAGTTCTGCACAGTGTGTTTGTTGGTGGTGGTTCCCTTTGGCCCTACCCAGGGCTCTTCACCGAGAGAGTTATGTTCTGAATGCAGTCTCTGAATACTGGGAATATTGAATACTGGGAAGCTAACCTCCGGGGTTCATCCAGGGATCCCTCTTTGTGCTTTAGCAGCTCCTGAGGGCACTTCCCTGACCACCATTTCTTGGGCCATCCCATTAAGACAGCGTAGTCTATCCTGAACTCTTCTTGATTGCTCCATCCCTGACTGCTTGTCCAGAAATGCACTTCTTGCTTCTAGAGCATAAAGAGAAAAGGCAGCTCTCAAGTGCTAGACCCCCTGTCTCCCACCTTGCCTTCTCCCTGCTATCCAGGTATTGGGGAGAAAATCACAACAGAATGTTGCACTGGAGCCCGTCTCTTCTATGTTCTGAGCCTAGGCTGCTTTGGTGGTTCATGAGCAGGTAGATGGACACTGAGGCTGATCCTCAAGGGATCTGGGAGTGGCAGATATAACCGTGCTGGCTGTAGGGATGATTGGGTTGTGGGGTGTAGAAAGGAGATGGAGCCCCACCTCAGCATGAGGTATGGAAAGGGACCACAGCTTTAGAAGTCTGCAATCTGAAGGGATACAGCAGGAGCCCCAGCAAGCTCAGCACTGGAGGAGTGGGCACAGATGGTCCTAGGCCATCTTGAGCAATAGCCCTGGGAGTAGCTGAGGAAATAGAAAGCCTCTGTCATCCTTGGCCATCTGCAAGGTTCCCACAGCTGTCTTATACACTGGTTGGTACTGGGCCCACTTCCTCCTCTGACATGTGTGACTCCCTCAGTAAGGTCTTCATTCCAGTTCTCCAAGCAGAGGTACCAAAGCTGGGCTTTCCACACAGACCTAGGTACTCTTGAACAGTCAAAGAGAGAGACAGCTTTGAGAAAAAGGTGCATTCTTCTGAATGCCTCTTGACTTACAATGGATCTTGGTTCCAAGAAGTTTATCATACATTGAAAGTGTCACTGAAGATGCAGTTCATATACCCAGCCTCCCCAAAATCATAGCTTAGCAATTCAGTACACTGTAGGGTCTCATTGTTGTCTGCCCCATCACATGGTCCACTGGGAGCTGTGACTGCCTGTTACTTCCCAGCCTCAGCAGAGGGGACCAGACTATCCATAGCTACAGAAAAGAACCATATTCAAATGTGCTTCCTGTTGCACTGTATGCATTGCTTTCATGGCACTAAGCTGTATACCCACTGTAAGCCTGGAACCATCTGTAGTCAATTAGATATTTTTTAATTGAATTATCAGTCAAAGACATTCAAAAATATCCACTTTTGAGATGTCTGTTCTTCTCGTGGTTGCTAAGACGACTGGACCTGTTGAGAGCATACTGTGTGCCAGGTACTTAGTCTCTGTCGTTCTTAATGTTCAGGATGTGGGTGCTTTTTGGTCACCATTTAGAGGCGATGAAACTGAAACAAAGAGGCACCTTTCCCAAAGTCGGGCACAGAACCAGCAAAGCTAGGAAAGGGGCCTCCAGCCACATCTCCCTCCTTCAGCAACAGATCCTGCTCTTTTGCAGCTTCCAGAGTATACACGTGCAGAGCCCGGGATCCAGGCTTACAAGAGGAGTTCTGAAAGGCCCAGGCCTCAGCAGATGCTAGCCTCTCTATCAGGTACCCTTTTCCTATCCCATAGCAGTGTGGACACCAGGGCAGCAAGAAAGCAGGGTGACCACAGCCCACGAACCCTAGGGGCTCGTGAGTTTCCACTGCCCACTAGCAGGTTTCACAAGCCTACTGACGTTGACAGGGTGTCCTAAATGGGGAGAGCAGGAAGCTCAAGGTCCTGTGGTCTGCTGGCATTGCTCAGAGTTTCCTGGGCTGAGTCTTTCTGTGGGGCCTCCATGGGGCTCTGCCAGTGCCCCCGTCCTGAGGCTTTGTGGGTCCCATCTGGCTCTGAGAGACATGTTCCACTGTCTCCAAGTCAGGAGGCCCTACATCTGGGTGCTAAACCCCAGCAGCCTCTGAATCTTCTAGTGGTCTTAAGGTGTCTGATAACTTATAGGGACCAGTTCTACCAGGTGGAGCAGGAACTTTCAGTCAATAGACCTTCAGATTCAATGCTACTGGCCACGGGCAGGGGTCTTATCGCCCAAACTTTTGCCTTCTTTTACCTTCCAAGAGCTGCAGAACACTCAGGAGCAGAGAAGGCCTCAAGAGCTAACAGGTCTGGCAGAACCTGGCCTGCCCTGCAACCTGCCCCAGTCACTCTTCCTTCTGAAAACTGCTAAGATTTCTGGGTCTCTGCAAAAGAGAGGAAAGACATGCTAGGAAAAGATAGTGACAGAGGCAAGCCAGAGAGAGAGAGAGAGAGAGAGAGAGAGAGAGCACTGCACTGGGCTTTCTCTCATATTAATTCACTTCTATGAGGTAGGGATCCTTAGATCCTTGCCCTATTTTATAGATGAGACAATGGAGATCCAGAGCACTAAAACACATTGCTCAGTGTTACATAAAAATCTGAACATAGGCAATCTGGGATGAGAAGATAAATGGAGGCAGGGGTGGTGACAGTGGAAGGGATGGAGAGGTACCAGAAGCTGGCCACATCCATCCAGCCACTGCTGCAGGGCAGGGCCTGGTGCAGGGGTTGGAACACAATGGGGACTCTACACACTGGGTTCCTGAGGCATTGAACCCACTGCTGATATGGAGACACACTACACTTAGAACAGGGATGCTCCAGTGGCTAGATTGGAGGTCAGTATAGGACTAGGGATGAGGCTACCCACACTGTTGTCCTGAGGCAGCCAGGCTCTTTCCCAGTGAGACTGCCGACTTCACACAGGCAAGACCCAGTGGGAAGTCGGGGCTGTTCTGTTTTTTCGTTTTTGTGTTATTGGTACATGTGTGGTGTGTATGGTATATGTGTGTACGTGTGTTCATATGGAAAAGATTGCACGCGCACATGTACACAGCTGTGGGTGGAGGCCAGATGTCTATGTCTGTCTTCCTCTACACTCTCAGTCTCTCACTGGACCAGATGATCACTGACTTGGCAAGACTAGCTGGCCAGTGACCTCCAGGGATCCTCCTGTCTCTCTCCTTAGTTCTGGGGCCACAGGTATATGCCATTACTTTTATTACATGGATGTTGGGAATCAAACTCTGATCCTCACGCTTGCACAGAAAGCATGTTAGGAGCCAAGCCATCTCTTCAGCCCCAGACAGGTTTTTTTTTTTTTTAAATTATTTATTTATGTATGTGTATATGTATATGCATACATGTGTATGTCATGACACACATGTGGAGGTCAGCAGACAACTTTCAGGAGTCGGTTCTCTCCTTGCACCATGGGGGTTCCCAGGATTAAACTCAGGTTGGCAGGTTTGGCAGCAAAGGCTGAGCCATCCGGCTGCCCATCCACCTCCACCCCTGCAGGATTGTGAAGTTTCTACATCTCCCTGGGACCCTGCACTCAGTAGGCCAAGTCCCTCCTCTCAGGACACTGCCTAACTACCTCCATCCATAAGAGATCAGGGCTCACGGAGGGCCAGAGTCTGTAGAGCCTGGACAAAGATGGAGGCAAATATTTACTGCCAGCAGAGGCTACTGAGAAACCAGCTTGTCTCTCGGGGCTGCAGTGCTGGGAGTGGGGAAGAAAGGATGCTTCCGTTCCCTGCCGCATTCAGACCCCACCAGGAATGTGGCTTTGGGCCAGGATCCCTCTGGACAAGAAAGGATGACTCTGCAGAAACAGTGTCCTGGCCCCAGGGATGAGTGGAGCCGCTGTGCTGGAGGCTGGAGCCAACTAGCCTTGGAAGAATTAATGACCCTCCGCCTCTGCCTTCTGCCCCACCCTCCCTTCCCAGTAGTCCCCCCCCCCCGCCCCCTTTTGAAGTGTCCTCTGGGCTGAGGTTTTTAAGACCTTCAGAGTGGCAAGAGCTGGTCTCCTCCATTGCCATTCAGACATCTGGGAGGGGTCAGGGGACGTGGGATTGATGATGGAGGGGAGTTTTGGGGGGACTGGCAGCCTTTAAGAGCTTCAGGCCTGAGCCCAGAGAGTGAAGCAGCTCAGGCTGATTGCAGTGAGTGGAGACAACAGGGGAGTGAGCCCAGGCAGGCTGCTCAGATCCCGGCTGCTCTGCTGCAAGGCTGGGGAATTCCAGCCTTGGCCAGCCATTTGGAAGCACATGTGTTTGGCCAAGCACCGAAACCCACAAAGCTGCTTCTTCATCCTTCCAGGCCTGCTCCTGAAAACTGGGAATTGAGAACCTTGAAAAATGTCTTTGTCACCAGAAGCACCTTATACATGGCACAGGCCAGTCACCCCTGGGGCTATAATGCCCCTGCTGTAGCTCTAGCCTTTGGCACATTTGTAGACAACTGAGCAGATGGAGATGATAAGGGGGGTGTAAAGATGACCATCATGGCTGGGCTGGTGATGGCTGCCGGCCTTTGTTGAACATACCCCACAAACCCTCCTAACCACTGTGACTAATGTCAAGCAATCCTCCCAAGAGTCCCAAAGGGAAGTTGATGCCTGTATTCTAGAGAAGAAACTGCATGGCAGGTTAAATAGTCTATCTTAAGGTCACCTGAGTAGTGAGGGGCCGGATAAATTCTAAGGCTGCTTGGCATGTGCCCTCCTGTCCCTACCCTAAGGGGAAGGAAGGAAAATAGGGATCCTACAGCCTCATCCCCTCCCCTGTGTATCATCCCGTGATGGAAGGTCACCAGGTCAGTCTATGGAAACTCTGACCTGGAAGCATTGCAACATCTGAGTTTCCCATGTCACACAGCACAGGGTGCTTGGAGCTCTCAAACAGTAAAGACTGGAACCTAAGGCATGGTGACAAGAGCCAGACCCCTGCCTTCCTGTGGTGCGACTTAGATTCTGCTCTCTCTCTCTCTCTCTCTCTCGCTCTCTCTCTCTCTCTCTCTCTCTCTCTCTCTCTCTCTCTCTGCTCTTTTCCCAGCTCTGGATTCCCAGCCTGCAAAACAGGAGAGAGGACTGTGACTGGTTTCTGTCACCTTCAAGATAGAAATGGCATGTAGGGTCACTGCAGCCAGGGACCTGACCAGAAAGATAGCAGAGGGTCAGTGGCAGACAGTGGGGCGGGGTGGAGACTAGGAGATGAACTCTTAGGGTGCCAGTTCAGGAGAGAGGCCAGCACAGGAGAGGGGACACTCTACACTAGTTAATCTGCATGACTGAGACCACTTGGGGACCACTGAATCCACCTAAGACCCTTTCTTTGGTGAGGCCAAATGCAGTGGAATGCCTGTGCCTTCCAAAGGATCCCATGTACCACGTGTGGTGCCAGGGGACAGCCCTGCAAGGGTCCTGCTTCCTGATTTTCGTTCTGCTCTAACGTGATTTCTGTTGTTTAATTGCTTCCTGTTGCCCCAGCAACAGAGCAATACTGGAGATGGCTGAGAATGGCTGTGCGAAGTCACTTAATTATCACCAACAGGCACTGTGCCAAGCAAGGGTGGTTTCAGCCGTGGTAGACTTCATCACTCCTGCAGCCAATTGTGGCCTCGCAGTGGTCACAAATGTGCACAGAACAATAGACCTCTGGAAGATGCATCTTTGGTTAGTTGAGGAACCTTTGAAATGATGAAGGCCGGGCAGTGGTGGCACATGCCTTTAATCCCAGAACTTGGGAAGCAGAGGGAGGAGGATTTCTGAGTTCAAGGCTGGCCTGGTCTACAAAGTGAGTTTCAGGACAGCCAGGGCTACACAGTGAAAAACAACAAAACAACAACAACAACAACAACAACAACCCCCCCCCAAAAAAAAAAACAAGAAAAGAAAGAAATGATGAAGGCATTGTAGAGTTCCACCACTGTGTTAGTTTTATTATATTCCACTGGCAAACCAGTGATGTGTACAGTTGGGCTATCTCCCAACTACTCCATTCCCAAACTCCTTATAGAGATTTATCAACAACGATAAGTCCATTCTGTTTAGGCTGTGATTGTGGCTCCAATCTGGAACATCCTGTAGTGGTTTTTCTTTTTGGAAAGATTGTCTGTCTCAAAACCTCTTAGTAACGGGACTTTGAGGGCTAACGGCCGAGGTACTATCCCAGCAGATTATTATGACTCGTGGGCAAGCAAGCCCACAGCAGCCAAACCAGAGTACCCTCTGATTATGAGTTTATTTACTTTAGGTCATTGAACGTCACTAGCAGCCACCACGGGCCACACTTGCTCTGTTAGATGCCTGTGAGTATTTTCTGTGGCAGCCACACACCCAAGGCCTGGGGAGACTTTCAGAGACACCCATACTCAAGGCTCTCAAAATATTGTTTCTTTTCTTTCAGACAGGCCCTGGAGGGTTGTGTTGACTTTTGTCTGCTCTGCAGGACCCTGCAAGCTACCTGACTGAGCCCCTTGGGGAGCACTGATCAGACTCTCAGTCAGGCTGCAAGTGAAATAACAGCAGCTCAGACAGCAGAATTCCCTGATCCGCAGTTCCAGGCTGCCACCAACAGGGCGGGAATCAAATCCAGGCCTGCTGGAGCCTGCTGCCTCTAACTCTTCTTGCTAGTTGCATCCAAGCCTTGGTGCCTGAGAGGCAGCTGCATCTTGAAGAGATGTTTGGTCGCTATAAGGCTTTGCTTCAGAGCAGAGCACATGAGGGTCATTGACACAGACTAATTCTTCAGGTCAAGAGCCAGAGACAGTATATATATATCTGGCGCCACTAAGCCTCGCAGTCACAGACCATGTGGGGCTTGCCTGTCATCTAGGACCAAAACACCCTCCTTTTTCCCCTCAAGTGCTGGGATAGAACCCTGGACCTCCCAAACGCTAAGCCCTACACTGGAGCCATATCTTCTGAGTCACAGTTCCCTTTGGATTCTAGTTCTTTCCAGTCCTTTTTAGAAGGTGAGATTGCTGGTTCCTCATCTGTGTGGGATAGGAATAAAATGTTTAAAAATGGCTATCATTATCCCCAAGATTCAGTTGAGTATTTTACTTCTGTGTCTTTATTCACTTCTTAAGACTGTGTAAGGATGTGGTGTTGCTAACATTTGCCCAGCAGGAAACTGAGGGCTGGCATAATGGCTTCTTGTTCTACGTCACACGGTTTCTTACTATATGACACATACCTACCCTCCACTTCCCACGGTTCTATTGCTCAGGACTCTGGAGCCTGTGCTAGGAGCCACCAACTGACTGACACTGGCCCCTTCTAATGGCAGTTTCTTCAGAGTGTAACATCTTTGTAAAATTTGCAAGTATACGATTTTTGAAAATATTCTTTTTCTAAAGGGCAGCTCTCCAAGATTGTATAAACCTCAAACTCCTCTGAGAATCTTGATCCATCCTGCTTGGATGAACGCCCTAAGTGGAAACCTTGGACAAAATTCTTCTATTACCTCCTAGCTTTTGTTTCTTTCTCTTTAGATTCTCCACAAATATACCATAGACCTTACTGTAGTAACTAACTACCCTTAAAATTATACATTGTAACCAAGCAAAGCTATTTTTTTTTTTTTTTTGGTGAAGAGATATAGCAGTTATCTGTACACTTACAACATGCTGTGTAGTAAATGGAGTTGTGTTATTTCTGTATTATGGACATGTGATGTCCTCAGAGGAACCCACCACTTTCTATGCTCTATGCTGCCTTTGACCTTGGCCCTGGCTGTTCGTCTCTAGATGATTTACAAATCATCTCACTGATGCCTCATCTTTGACTTTTCTGCCCTTCAGCAAGCTTCCCTGGCCACCCAGACCTTACCTATCCCCTATCAAATATCTCTCCAAATTAATCACTCAGTCGCCATAGTCTCATACCAGACTACATCTTTACAAAGGCCCTGCCCCCATCCCACTATATCAGTCTTCTGCTGGAACTGGCCTGGGATCCCTGCCTCTCATAGATCTGAAGTCTTGAGTCTACAGTGGTCTCTTTCTTGTGTGCAACTCAGCCTCCCTAATGCAGCATCTTCCTGACTCTAGCCTTTACACTTGTTCCACCCCTCTGGTTCCGGAACACTCTTTTCCTCCCCCACCCCCATCCTTTTTGATTTTCACTCACCACTCTGATGTGAAGGCAAGCATTGTTTCTTTGGGCTCACCTTCCATGTCTACCTGGTTTGCATCAGAACCTGTGGCAAACTCAGTCTGTGCCTTCTCAGAGGTACAGAGAAGTCGACTCTTCCCTGTCATGGCATGTAATGATTTACGTACAGAAAAGGAAGCAACAGTATATGTTCATTGACAAGATCCAGACTTGACTCCTGATGGATCAAAGATACAAATGTAAAAAAGCAAAAGACCAAAGAAAGTATAAAATTCTAGGGGAAGGAATAGGAACAGACAGTTCACAGAAGACAGACAAGAGGCCAGCAGTGGGACATGGAGCCATGCTTTTTTAAGATTGGGGAGGACAAAATCCCCGCTGTGCTCTTGGTAGGTGCTCAAGTTGGCCATTTTAGGAAGACAAAATTGGCAATTCCTTCAAGATGGCAAACATTCAGTATCCTTTTCTCCAGAAACTCCATTTCTAGGTATATATTCTACAGCAAGCAGAATTCCCACGAGTGAGCAGAATGTCATGGCAAGAGTGTTCTGTAGGCTTGTTTAGAATAACACAGTAACTGGAAACCACCTAAATATCTGTCTGTGGGAATCATTAAATAAAATGGCACCCAGGCAGATGTTTAAAAGAGTGTTGTACATTTACCAGTATTCACATGGAGAGATGTAAAAAGAAAAAAAAAAAGCAAAAAACAAAATCAAAACAAAAACAAACCAAAAAAAAAAAAAAAACAAAAAAAACAACCCACACTGATAAGTCGCAAGAAATTGTCAAGTTGAAGAACGGTATGTGTAAAGCAGTCCTAGTCTTGTTAAGAAAGCAAGGTAGCACCATTTAAGTTTGAAGCCAGCCTGGAATCTATAAGGACAGGGAGGGACAGAGGAGGAGGGGGGAGGAAGAATGGAAAGATCTAGAGAGCAGAAGCTGACACTTCTTATCATTTTCTGAATATTTGAGACATTCCACAACTTCAAAAAAAATAAATAAATAAAACGAAGGATTCATTCAACACAGCGAGATAAAACAAATAAAAATGAAATCAATGGAAAATGCAGATCATAAAATAAACCACTTCAAGTCCACCCCACCCACATCACATGTGGTAGATAACCATCTTGCAAGCCACATTTCATCACAGTCTTGCTGGAGATACAGAAACGGAATGGTTCCCATTTTCAGCTCTAGAATGCACTTCAACTGGGCGAAAGCACGGCTGCCTGTCCACAGAGAGACAGCCCTGCTCAGAGACTGTATGACGGAGTGGTGAGCCAGAGCGAGGATCGGTGTGGGAATGAGGCCAGGGCTCCGTACCAGAGCAGTTCCGGGACAGGGAGGCTGAACCTGTTGGTTTCAAGTCCTCTCAGTCTTTCTAAGCAGAGAGGCAAGGGCAAGCAAGATCCTAGTTACTAGGCAGGGTAGGTCTCATCAAACGTCTCTGGATGACCCATAGTCCTCCATGCCCGATCCTCTCGAAGCCTGAGAGAGACCTCCCATCTCATACACATACCCTTTGACCTTTCTGCTTCTGAGTAAAGAGGCTGGGGAGAAGGAATCCCTCTGGCACCCACACCCTTTGCTCAAGCCCTTCACTTCAGAGCTAAGACCTTAACCTGCTGCACCTGTGCCTTTTCCTGCCCCTCTGGCTTCCTTTCTCTTGAAAAATCAATAACAACAACAAAACCCCAAAAACGCTAACCTTTGTGCAGTTCTCACTCTGCGGTTTTGAAACCCTCTTCCTGTGAACTCTGATGTGGGTGGTAAGAAGTAAAGGAAGAGGCCTGTGGCTCTCACCAGGGGCCTTTGTTTGGGGCACTGGAAGATTAGAGGTTGGGCGGGTCTGGTGAGGCTGAGCATATTAAACCTCTGCACTGGAGACTCTGGGATATCCAGGGCGAGCTCTGCTTTCTAATAATCAGCTGGCCAGCTGCCTCTGGTACCTGTGAAGCTGTGAGCCCCTTATTTATATATGCCCAAGTCTAAGATGCAGGAGTGTGGGAGCCTGAGAGGGACTTTGTGCTACCAAGGTTCCTTATAGCTGGACCCACGCTGGTCTCCGTTCAACTCACACATCCTCTTAAGGGCTGGTTCTGGGGTTCTGGGGCATCATGCTGTTTTCTGAGGGACCAGGAGACAAGACATACTTTTTCTGTAGGTCTGGGAGCACATGCAGAGAGAGGGTTCTAGGGTGCCTGGATGGCACCAGTCCTGGCAAGGACGATGAGCCAGGCTTTCATTCGTGTGTGTGTGTGTGTGTGTGTGTGTGTGTGTGTGTTGGGTTCCCTCGCTTAGAGCTTTGCAGCTGGTATCTGGCTTCTCCGTAGTCCTGAGCTTGCTCTCTTGTTGCCGACTCCTAGCACATGCTGGCAGTCAGCCCTGTACATTCCAGGCTCCAATGTAGGACATGTAAGTACTCGAACTTATTTCAAATGTGATAAGAGAAAACATAAAGATACCCATCATTCCTTTAACAGGGAAGGAAATGAGGTCTGAGAAAGTTGCATGGGTTATCCAGAGTTCTCAATGAGAAAAGTGAAGACTGGGACCCCCCCCCTCCTGCCTTTTCTGTAATTAATCACAAATAAATGTAGTTTAAAGTGGTTTTTATATGCATATAATTTTACCATTTATTGAAAATAAAAAGAAAATTTGCATATTAACGAGACAGTTGTATCTGCTTTTTATTTTTTTACATGAAAATGTGAATCTTGGCTTAATATTTGACCCTTCAGGACATAAAGCATCTTGAATGTTTTTCAGAGTTGATGAATATTTTGTCAATTCTGAGAATGCCCCCTCACATGACTACATGATGCAAAATGGCTGAGGGATGTTCAAGGCCACTTTAGAATTTGTTGGGAAATCTGTCTTAGTTCCAAGTGGGCTTTCACGGTCCCCACCAATAGGGTCTGTGTGCACGGGTGCCTACCATCTAGAGCAGTGGTCCTCAACCTTCCTAATGCTGCAACCCTGTAATACAGTTCCTCATGGCATGGCGACCCCAACCATAAAGTTATTTTCATTGCTACTTCCTAACTATTACTTTGCTACTGTTAGAATTGTAATGGAAATGGTTTTCCGGGTAGAGGTTTGCCAAAGAGGTCATGACCCACAGGTTGAGAGTTGCGGATCTTGAGCGTGGAAGAACATCACCAAAAAGAAAAGGGATTTTCCTCTGAGTAGTGCTGGGCAACGAGCCTGCCTCCATCATTGCTCTGCTTTGTTCCACAGGAGGCTGCCCTGAGTGGGCGGTGCCCTCGGGTGCCTCGATTTGTTCTGACTCTCAGCCTGAGCCAAGCAGAAAGCAGGGCAAGGTCAGGGCACAGGACACTTCCTTCAGGGTTCCACAGCCTGGGTGTACACCCAAGTGTACAGCCACAGTCCTACCTGGGGCCCTACCCACTCCTGGGGCTCCAGCTCCCTGCCGTTCTGATAGCCTCCTGTGGTTGGTGAGCTCTCCCAGTGGGATGGGCTGCTGATCTTGGTCCAGGTTCTTACAGTCTTCTGTATATCCCGTCGAGGCTCTAACAATAGTCACTTTATGGGATGCTCCTCAAATGGCCCATTTGTTTATGCTGTCTGCTTCCTGCTAGGAACCTGCCGGATCCATACTAGCCAGCCAGCTCATTGGCAAAGACCTCTGGAGCTGCTGAGTCATATAGAGCTGAAACTTGGCACTGGAGGTTCCCTTCTAACGCCTGCCCTTTGCTCTGCCTCTGATCATCAGTCCCTGATTCATCCCTGCACTTTACCTCATGTCTCTTTCTACCTGCCATTTCTCCCCTGCTAAATGTCTGGAGGGTAAGGGCCAGCTACACAGGCCCATGCCAATCACAGCTACCTGTGATGTGTGCAGTGTGGTATTTTGTGAACCCTAATGTCTTTGAGCATCACTAGTTTGTCACAGGGGTCTTGGATTCTTGGGACAGGTGTCTTAGAAGCTGATACTTAGAAGCAGGGTGAGCTCACATTGCAGAGAGAGTCCTCTTCCCTGGGGCTCTTTGACCAGTAAAGCCACTGACTGACTCACTTACACCAAATGTAGAGGGGCTGGCTCCCTGTCAGGCCCACCTCACTCAAGGAGTCTGGCCCTGGCCCTGGGCCAAGGCTGGATGCTTCCCATGCTCCCATCTTATCCCATCCATTTATATTTTATAACCTCCATCATATAACCGCCCTGCCTACTGTCCACACTCTCCACTCTGGACACAGGCATGCATCTGTGTAGCAAACCATTATTTCTCCTGAATTGGGTACAGGACTGGGTATACTGATGGTATTCAACAAACACTTGTTGGAAAGACGGTATTTCAATGAGCGTGGAGACCACTTATCTTATGTGCTTACTGAAGAACAATGGCCCATTTGTCAAGCACATCTACATATGTATGTAGTCTAGGGCAGGTTCTGGTCCCTGCTGAGCCTCAGATTAAGGGTGGGATTCTTACCAAAGTCCCTGAGCTTCAGGGTTCTCATATAAAAGACAGATATCATATTTATATCCTTGATATAAATTTATTTATATCAAGGATATAAATTTATATAGGTTTATTTATATGATATATTTATCATATATATAAGTATATATGATAAATATATCATATATATATTTATATATGAGAAATGTTCACAAACTCAGGAACTTAGAACCACATGTACTTGTTCCATAGTTTCTATTGGCCAGGAGTCTAGACACAGCTTAGTGGGGTGCTCTTAGCTAGATGTAATCAAGATGTAACCAAACCAGAGTTGCAGCCTCACTTGGGGGTTGGAATGGAGATGGAATCACTTCCAGGCTCAGGAGCATTCCCTGCGGCTTTTGAACTGCAGCTAGCCTCCTTGCTGGCCAACAGCTGTTCCTAACGTCCCCGGCTTCCCTGCCAGAACATCTTTATAAGTCTTTCTTGGATTGCTGGTGCTGATTTCTTCAGAGTAGATCTCTGGCGCACGGCTGCTAGCAAGACTAGGTCTTTGATAATATAATATCGCAATGACTGTGATATCCCTACCTTCTCCTTATTCTATTGGCTAAAAGTGAGACACGGGTCCTGCCACGCTGAAGGGGGGTGGTCACAAAGGCACCAATGTGAGAATGCAGGATAATGGTAACCACCTTAAATCTGTCTCTTAGAGATCTGACTCTTGGCCCAAATGGCTCTTAAGGGACTGAGGTCTGAGGTGGAAGAATGCCCTTGTACCTAGCACTCAGTAAAGACTCCAGAAAGAACATAGGAGGTAACGAGGAGCAGCTGTCTTTTTTTTTTTTTTTTAATCCATTTTGAAATATTGGCCAATAGTTGGTCTGCACTAGGCCTGAGCACATCCACCAACCTATTTCTGTCATTTCCACTACTTGTCTGGACATCAATATCAGTGGGATTTGTCATGTGGCATTCACTAGGGTGATCAATAGACATTCTTACTATTGTAACTGATTATTTTTAGCAGATAAGGCTAGTGGTGTCTTGATAATTTTTTCCAGCCTCTCTATCAACCTTCCCAAGGGGAGGCTGCTGGTGTAGTTCAGATAGTCTGTGAGTATTGAACTATAATGCTTACCAGGTGGCTTAATAACCAAGGCCAAAACTGTAGCCCCAGGGGACCTGAGGTAGTTGGAAGGCAGTGGGGAGTTGGGATGGGATGGGATGGGATGGGGGGAGAGGATAACTAAATGACAGAGTTGGGAGGAGTGGGAAAGGTCTTGTCAGGTACCAGCATCCAAAACCCGCCATGGGCGGCCTTACGGTCCTGGTGGCCATGTTTACCCTCACATCTCCCCTCACAGGCTGCCTTCAATTCTTGCCAGCTTTCTCTATCCTTTCTCATCTTCTTAGAGAGGGTCTCCACGGACTCTTCTGAAGAGGGAAGAAAAGAGTAAATCAGACATGTAGACTGTCTGGGCTGGGAAAGACCTCAGACTTGGAGTCAATGCTGTCTCAGGGTTGCAGGCGGAAGCCACTGACCTTCCATCCTCTTTTGTTCAGCCTTTGAGGTGGCCACACTGACATCCAGGGAGGAAACTGGCCTTCCTCATGGGCACAGCTTTGGGATCATGAGTTAGGATGCCCATCTCTGAGCTCACTGGTGTTGCCCGTCCTTCATACCAAGTGCTCTGACTCCTGACTCCCAGTTTCTTCCTTCCTGTCCTCCGTCTCAAGGCACTGCAGCCTCCCGTTCACCTGATGCTCTCAACTTGTCCCGCTCAATAGAAGCCATCACAAGGATTCTTTTCCAGCAGGGACAGAAGCAGTTTGGGACTCGCATGCCTGGGCAGCTGAGACCTACAGGAAATAAGTCAGAGGGAAAAGCCATCATCCACGGGGAAGGTCACAATCCTGTGAGTCTCCTCAGAGAAGCAGAGGACCCCTTAGTTACAGGAAGGAGGTAGATGGTTGCATGGAGCCAATGGGGCTATGGTTTACCTGTCTGTACAGTGGAGAGAACAGGCCAGACTAGAAGCTCTGAGGTAGAAAACGGGAGGACAAAGGTTCTAGTGCCGCAGCCTGGCAGTCAAGAACATAAACATGCAAATGTGGAAACCATTGTAAGTCCCTTGTGGGGGAGGTTCTTTCTGTCATCCCCGAAAGAGTTAGTGGTCAAGTCCTGGAAAGTCTGTCTTTAGGGTTGGAAAGTGGGGGGTCCTGGTGCCTGTATTTCTTCGGCAGCCAGATGAGGTGTGGGGATACTGAACAGAAGTGGCCAGGCTGAGAGATGAGTGCTGTATGTCCCAGCAGGGCTGGCAAGCAGCCTGGGCCTGGGTAAGCTCTGTTACTGAGCGTTGTGAGCCAGGGTCAGCCGCTGTGAGAGCTCAGTTGGGCTGGCATTAGTCCGAAGCTCAGCCTGACTTCCAAGAAAACACTCTAAAAATGGCCAGGGACCCAGGGGAAGAGCATCTTGTAGCCTGTTCTGATTCTTTTCATAAGTGAGAGCCTTCGGCCTTCTCAGAGACAGGACTTAGAAAAGTACATACAATTAACTCTCTCTGTCTCTCTGTCTCCCTCTGTCTCTCTGTCTCTCAGTCTCTCTCTGTCTCTCTGTCACACACACACACACACACACACACACACACACACACACACACACACTACCACCTCTTCCCTGCCACAGCATACAGGCTGCAAACCCCTAATCTCTCTTGGGTCCAGGCCTTCAGTAACACAGGGATATATGAAAGACCACATGAAGCCCCACCCACCTAATACACAGCTACTTAATGGATACATCCGTCATATACTGTACTCAGCAGCACACAGCCACGTGGATCACACATGTCCACAGGCAAGTATTAATGGGCCACGGCAAACAATCGTACAGATCACACAGTTAAGACATAACCATGCGCAAGCACAACCAGCCATCTCTTCTGTGCGTAATCGGACACAGCTGCACACAATTACACAGCGATTCTGAGTCACATATGGACTGGCACCACTGTACCCAACCACAGTCATATTCAGCCACACTTGTCAGCACATGGTAACACACAGTCACAGGCAATCGCAGCAGACTGTCCCAGCCGGGGTACATAGGTAAATATAAGGGCAACTGTGAAGGGAGCTTTTAACTCAGCATTAGGAGCAGGGGCTGAAGGGACCTGGTTCCCTATGTGGGAGTTGTGAGGGCCTGGCTGAGTCAGGAATGGAGAAGAAGTCCACTCTGGCATCTAAAATGCCCACTTCCTGATCACTTCTTCAAAGGAGCAGAAACAGGAAGGTGCCTCTCTCTCCCAACAGAGAGTCCTGGATCCTGAGTTACTTGCCTCCTCCCGTCTGGCCCCTGCTGGCCTACTTCAGGAAGCTCGGATCAGCCAATCTGGCTGATTGCAGCGAGTCTGCAAGAATGGGGTCAGCAATGCCAGGCAGTGGGTAGCCACAGAGCCTGTCATTGCAGGAGATTCTGAGGGTGCGAGTGCTGTTCACCAGAGGCTACCCATCCAGAGGCAAGAGGGAGACACTGTAGTGTCCATCTCTCAGCCAACACGGAGTCTCAAGGCCTCTGCTCTTGGCAAACTCCTAGGAACGGGAGGGGTCCCTACATGGTCCCCGGGTACACGTGATAAGAGCAGCCCTGTTTCCCAGACCCTGACACGCGCGTCCCTGTAGCTCTCGTGGAGAACTGACCACACTGAGGTGCATGCCTATGCCTCCCGTACTTCTAGAATGTGGACCTGTAGGAACAGGTCTATGTCCTGTGCAGCCATGTGGAAGCGGCTAGGGCCCGCGGCTTTGTGGGGCCTCCACGTCCAGCCCCTGCTATGGGGCTCAGTTACGGTCCTCAAGCCGCATTCTCTAGATCCCAGAGTTACTTTGCCAGATCTGAAGATGTTAGGTTAGACGTTTGAAAGAAATCTTTTTAAAATGATGACTTCCTGGTTTTTACAACAGGGCCGGTTCTCCTGCCATCTCGGGGTCAGGGCTGAGTTCTGCTGTCACTGGGCCAGGAAGTGCTGGTCCTTTCCAGGGCTCAGAGTACTTTTGCTCAAAAACCCTTGTGAAAGGATCACATTTATGCTAATGAAGCCACCCTGTTAGAAAGTCAGTGCTCCCTAGAAAGTCAGTGCTCCCTAGAAAGTCAGTGCTCCCTAGAAAGTCAGTGCTCCCTAGAGTCTGGTCCTTTGGGCTTTCATCCCTGTCAGGATTGTTCCTAGGACAGAGATAGCTGTTTCGTGATCCTTTCTTCTTTGATGCAGGGCTCAGCCTGTCTCTTTCTCTGGGGTCCAACATCAAAAGGCTGCATGCTGCTTCTACTGGGTTCCTTTTCCTGGCTGTCTCTAAAGTTAAGGAGACACATCAGCTTTCTTTCTAATCCCTCTAGTTGCTTCCTGGAAAGAAGCAAAAGACATGTCTATGGGAAAGCTGCAGATTCCACAGTTCACAAGGTTCTTCTGTCCCACCCACTAGTCAGTCATCTCTACCCCCAGCCCATGATGCAATAACTCCCAGATAGCGAAGGGGTTAAAATATAAAAACCCACAGACAATATGAAAGAAAGCAGGAGACATTATGTACATTGTTGTTGTTTTTGTTGTTACTGGTTTTTTTTCCCCTTGGGACAGCATTTCTCTGTATAGCCCTGGCTGTCCTGGAATTCACTCTGTAGACCAGGCTGACCTCAAACTCAGAGATCCGCCTGCGTCTGCCTCCCAAGTGCTGGGATTAAAGGCGTGGACCACCACTAACTGGCTGGTATTATTTTTTAATCTAGAGCAGAGGAGACAAGACATTTCTAAGCAGAAGAAAGCCTGACATATTTAAGCACATGAAATTAGTCCAGTTTTGTAAACAAAAGCTCTCTTCTACAAAATTAAAACACAAAGGACAAACTCGGAAAATGTCTGTGACAGATGAAACAAAGTGTTTTATCCCTTTGTTTGAGCTACAAAGAGCTTTTGCAAGTCAACACACAAAAGGAAAAGATCGATAAGCTGATAATAGAACTGAATGAAGGGCCAGGGCAAGTGATTGCTAGAATTGTATTTGGCCAACAAGCACAAGAAGAGATACTAGCCCTTGTAATTTCTAAAAGCCAGGTCAGATCTATGAGGGAACCAGTACAAAAAGCTGTCTTCATTTGCATATTTACAAGACAGAAGATTCTAGACATTTCCAGAAGTTACTATTGGCACTATCTTTGAAATTGGAAATGTGTAAGCCCTTTGATCCAGTGATTCCATTTCTAGGAATTTATTCTAGAATAAAGACACATTATCATCTCTTGATATTCATAGCACTTTGGGGAGGCAGTGTACATGGGTTGTGTTTGAGCTATCTCCACCCCCTTGGGGTTCTATAGCACCTAGGGCGTGGGGTTCATTGTTTGAGTTTCTGCTTGGTTCTCCTTGAGCCCACATACCCTTCCACCCTCTCGCAGGTCACTACCTACCCTTAACAAGTCAGAATTACTAGCTTTGGAGAGTCCACCTACTCCTTAACTCCAGTTCCTCAGAACGTCCTGTCTTCCCTGGTAACAACTGGTCTAGACGTGGGCACATGACCTAAACCTGTGCTTTTATGATACATCCTGGGAGTTTGGTGGAAGTCCCAGGTCAGATTCCCCCACCCCAAGCCCCACCCCACCCCATGGTGTGGCTAGATGCACAACTCTGAAGACTTTAGCTATTTTTAATACAAGAATGAAGACTGAGCCAAGAGAATCTTTGGATCAAATTATGCTCAAGTTCCATGCAGCAGCCCCCCCCCCCCCCCGGGCTTTTCTGATGCCGCAGGCGGTACATGTGCTCTGATATCTGAACTGGTTTGTGAGAGATGTTTGTGGGCTTGCCATGGAAGCTTCTTTGCAAATAAGTAATCCCTCCCTCTAGCAGACAATTGGATTCCTTGGCTCCAGGAGACTCAGCCACAGAGAACAAAGTTCTGTCAGTTCTGAGGAGTTGGGAAGTCCCGATTTAGCTTTGGGATGGTGTGAGGAGGAGGCAGAAGAACACCTCTGCTCTTTAAGCCTTCTGTGGCAACGTGAACCATCAACAGAGTAATCAATTGTGGTCTATCTGTAAGGAGGATTCTCTGAAGCCAAAACAAAACAAAACCAAGAAATCAAATCAAAACAAAACAAAAACCCAGGAGACTGGGCAGAGAAAAGGCACATCTGGAATCTCAGCACTCCCAGCAGGACAAAGGCAGAGGAAGGACGATTGTTGTAAATCTGAGGATAGCCTAGTTGATATGGAACAAGTTCCATGACACCAGGTCAGTCTGGGTTTTATTAATAGCAAGAGCTGTCTCAAAAAAAGAAAATAAACCAAAAAAGATAAAGAAAATGTTCTTACACACTGGCAAGAAAACTAGCCCAAAACTTCCCCAAGGTTTTAGGGTCCTTGACTTCACCACAGAAAGGAATTTTAGGGCAGGGCCAGCCGGGATGAAGCACAGTTATAGCTTATTAAAGGGATTTTAAACCTTACTAGAAAGAGAGGCACCCAGGGAAAGAATAAGACACGCCTAAGTACACAAAGTACAGGACAGAGTTTACCATCTTTACCTTAGCCATATGTGGGGTTTTGGTGAGTTTTGAAGCAATTATCTCCAAGGGTTGCTAAACAGTTGAACTGCGCTCGGGGTGGCTGCTGGAGTGCACTGATCAGGATTACTGTTGATAAGGTTAAAACCTTGATAGGAATGTGGGCAGTTAGGATGTTTTTACTATAAACAACTAACAGTCTCTTTTAAGAGATTCCTAGAAAGTGTCCACAAGGAGTAAAGCCTCACTGAAGGTCATTGGTCTTAAGCAATTATCATTTGGCATTATTATTTTAACGTTATTATTTGATAAAACAACTTTGTATAAAAGAAACAGTGTCTCTAGGGACGCAGTCTTCACAGCAAATGCTAATTGTGCGGGCGTTTTTGACTCCAGAGACTTCAACCAGACTAGAGTGAGAGGCTCCCTTCCTTCCCCAGAGCCCTTTAATCTTCCTTGCTCTCCCATCCGTCCACTTATATTTGTCTAAACTTCTGATTCTTGGCTGCAGAGATGGGGCTACAGGTTACTTATTGAGTAACATGCTGAGACCCTAGGTTCGGATCCCAGCATCCATGTTAAAAATAAATAAAAACAAGATTGAAACAATAAGAAAAACATGTGTGACTGTATGGACCTGTAGCCCTCAGTGCAGGGAGGCAGAGATGGAAGGGTTTAGATGGCTCACTGGCTAGCTAGTTCAGCCACAGTGGGAAGGACTGGGCCCAGTGAGAGAAACTGTCTCTAAAAATAAGGTAGAGAAGCAACTGAGGAAGACATCTTGATGTGAACCTCTGGCTTCCTCAAGTGTCCACAGACACAAGCACACATGTTTATACACACAGGCACACACACATACATGCACACACAAAGCTATGATTCTATCTCAGCTGAATAAGATCTAGAAGGTAGTTTTCTTTATACAACAATTTTTTTTTCCTAGCTCAGGAGAGTTCTGAAGGATTTGTATTTTCTACCCTCATTTATTTACTGATTAAAAAAAAATTAAATATTTTTTATTTATGATTCTTACTTATTTTGTGTGTTTGTGTATTCGTGGAGGCTAAAGAACAATTTGTGAGAGTGAGCTCTTACCATTTATAGTGTGTGTCCTGGGGAAAGGAACTGAGGTCACTAGGCTCATCTGTTAGTGCTACCTGCTGAGCCATCTCAACGAGGCCCCTAAGATAGAATGAAAAGGAAAGTTATTACAATCCCAAACCCTAGTCTGCAGAAGTAACTAGAAGTCTAGTTACTTCTGTTTGCAGAGTTAACTAGAGGTCTTGAGGGAGCTCTTGGTGGTTGAATGAGCATTTCCACTCCCCAGCCTCTCTGGAATGCACAGGTCCCAATTGTTGGGAGGTCCGTGCATGATGACGTCAGGATGCATGGCGTTCACAATAGGGCTGTGTGCTCAGTCATGGTGGACTGGTATATGGTGCCCGGCCATGGTGAACTGACCTAACATGCCAGACAGCTCAGTGATGATCCACTGGTCAAGTTTGTTAGAAGAAAACAGTGGGGCAGTGGCGGCACACGCCTTTAATCCCAGCACTTGGGAGGCAGAGGCAGGCGGATTTCTGAGTTCGAGGCCAGCCTGGTCTACAGAGTGAGTTCCAGGGCTATACAGAGAAACCCTGTCTCGGAAAACCAAAAAAAAAGAAAGAAAGAAAGGAAAAGAAAACAGTGGGGCCACTAAAGAGATGGCTCAGCATTTACGAGCATTCTCTTGCAGAGAACAGCTTGGTTCGAGCATGTACATGGTGGCTCACAACCACTTAACTCCAGTTCCAAGAGGTCTGAAGTCCTCTTCCCATCTCTTCATATAGCAGGCATGCTTACTGTACAAGTATACATAGTCTGAAAAATAAATTGTTGTGTAGCAGTTTCCTCCAAGAACAAAACATTCTTTCTTGCAAGGGGCCTAGCTCCTTTATACAGAAGGTAAACAACTCAAAAAGCTTCAGGAAGTCCCTGAAACTGACCAGATCCACTAGATTCCTCCCTCTCAAGAGTAACCAATTAAGATTCTTCAGCATCACTTTAAGACAAATCAGTCTGAAAAGAAGCAGAAACCAGCTGAGCTGTCAGGGAGAGGCTTGTCCAACTGAGTCATCTGGAAATGATACTTTTACACCTGTTGAGTTGCCCTGCAAGCTGCAGTATGCTCCAGATATTCAGCTTTTGTGAGCTGTCACCCACACTGGTGTGGGGTTTGGTGATGCATCTGTTGTTGAGTCATTCTGCTCCTGTAAGTAACCCCTTCCCCAGATTCCTTCAAAGATTAACCCCAATAAAACTCATCCGTTCACTGAGTTGGCCCTTTGTGGTGTCTGTACTTTGGTATGTTGTGATAGACTCCCTGTGTGGGGGAGTAGTCATGTGTGTTGGATCTGCAGGAAAAGTCTGCTGCACAACACACAGACATGAAATAAAAATAAATCTTCGAAGAAAAAGAGGGAGAAGAACAACAGTAAAGACAGTTGCTAGTGGCTGAATAATGATGCCCAAAGAAATGTTCTCCCCATATCCTGGCACCCAGGTAGCAGATGTAACTGAGTTGAGGATCTGTGATGGGCAGAAACGTTTGAAATATCACAGTAGGACTGCAAGAGGAAGGTCTGCAGAGGGAGATCTGACACAGAAGGGATGCAGTGACTTGAGAAGTTTAGCTGCAAGCCAAAGGATAAGAGCGGCCAGTAGATGCTTAAGGTAGGCACCATTGAATTGTCCCTTATCCACTTGTAGACAGCTTAATTTCTGCCTCCACTTATGCCCTGTAGAAAGCCTGTCTGCAAAAGCCAAGGCCAGCAGCACATATCTTTAATCAATCCCAATACTTGGGAAGTGGAGGCCAACTAACTTCTCTGAGTGTTTGAGGCCAGCCTAATCTACATAAGAGTTCCAGGACAGCCAAGGATACATTGAGAGACACTGTCTTGTTTCAAAACAAAACAAAGGGAAAAAAAAAAAAAAAGAAGAAGAAGAAAAGAAAGAGAAAGCCTGTCTGTGGCTGTACAGAAGGCTTTGATGGCTTTTGGGTCCCACATTGTCAAGGCTCGGAAGAAATTACAGTTCCTTTCCCTGGATACTTTTGAGAGGGGCTCTGAGCCTGATAATGAGCTCTGGCACCTGGGGTGGGTAGAGGGGTGGCCCCTACCCTGGCTCTCTTCTAGCCTCAGCTGGGGAAGGGCAGCAAGTTGCCTAGCAACCTGGAGGTCTGATGAGGCTTCCCACTGTGCCCTGATTTCCCTGCAAAGGGGCATGCATGCAGAGATTGTTAGAATGCCGAGGCTATTTAAAAAAAAAAAAAAAAACTGAAAACAACATGCCTCCACTCAGAATAACTTTCTGGGTTCTAAAAATGGAATCTGCCCAGTAGTCAAATTTCCCTCTCCAGCAGTAGTAAAATTTCTCACTCCCTCAGGCTCTGTAGGTTTCTGCCTGGCTGTAGGGAAAATTACTATTAATGGTTATTATTACCTAATATAATATAATATAACCCCTTTGGTAAGCCACCGGTGTGGAGATTGACAGTCCCTTGCTTGCACAACAGGCTTGATGGTCCCCCTCAGACATTCATTCAGGAAGTGAGGTTTTTTGCCTATCCTGATGTTCACAGTCTTTTTTTTTTTTTTTTTAAAGATTTATTTGTTTTATTTATATGGGTACACTGTTGCTCTCTTCAGACACACCAGAAGAGGGCATCAGATCACATTACAGATAGTTGTGAGCCACCATGTGGTTGCTGAGAATTGAACTCAGGACCTCTGGAAGAGCAGCCAGTGCTCTTAACCGCTGAGCCATCTCTCCAGCCCCCACAGTCTCTTAAGTAATAAAATAATTATTAAATAACAGTGGGGTGTGTGTGTGTGTTTCTTATGTCAGGGACTGCTCTAAGTACTTTCTATGTATGAACATACATAATTATTGTAGCCATTCTATAGGATATGTACTTCTATAGGGTATGTACTATTATTGCCTTTACTTTTTAAATTTAAGTTACGGTACTCTGTAGTCCAAGCTGGCTTTAAGCTTGGATGCAGCCCAGGCTGTTCTCAAACTTGTGATTCTCCTGCTTCAGTCTTCTGAGTGCTGAATTTATAGGACTGAGCCACTGTGCCTGGCTACTGTCTTCATTTTACAGGTATCTGAGGCACAGAGGTCAAGAACTTGTTTAAAGGCACAGAGCTGCCTAGAAGCTGAGCTGGGATTTGAACCTAGCCTGTAGGGCTCCAGGGATCTGTATTTTTGCCTTCTGCATTATGTTGCTTGTTATACTGGGTGTTGGGGAGGCTCCTGCCCTATGCTGGTTATCTGGAGGTGGGTGCTAGAGAGGCCTTTTCTCTATCCAAAGTCAGAGACCTAGCTGAGACTTGGGTTTTGCTAGTGCATGGGCCCTACAACAATCTTGTAATCAGGGTTGTGGGAGCCTGGGAAGCTCCCCTAGAAGCATACACCCAAACCTCAGTGCCCCCTCTTACAGTTGGGGCCTTTACAAGTCCATCTGAGTGAGCTGCAGAGGAACTCCAGTTTCTGTACTGACTTTAGGTTGTGTCAGAGGAAACAGGTATATAAAATCTCCGAGCCTGAAAGCCTAGGGCCATCTATGACAGGTAAGCAAGGTCAGCAGCCATGTAACCTCAGGGTAGCACTGTGCTGAGACACTGGGTAGCTAAAGAACCTCAGTTCTCTTCTTTCTGGGGGTTGGGGATGGGGGTTGAGGATGGGGGTAGAGCAGAGGGATAAAGAGCACCCCGGGCCCTGGGTGAAATGCACTGGTGCCCTTGCTGTCTCTGCATTTACAGGCTGGCATGGTGAAGTGAGTGCTGAGGTGAAGGGAGCCTGGAACATGTTACAAGAACACAGAAAAGGTGGTTTTCTGAGTTTCCTCTGTTCAGGGAGGTGAACTCTAGCTCTGACAGCTCCAGGGCCTTGCCAGCTTGTTTGCCCCTGCCAGTGAAGGTGGGGGTGGGTGGGAGAAGGGGGCTAAAACCCACACACTTCTCCCAGAAACTCCCTGGGAGGAAGTTTTTCTTTGCCTCTGATGTGCTTATTAGTGAGGATTCAGAGGGGCAGATGCTGGGCAGAAGAAGGGAAGCCTGGTGAAGGGCTGGTTGCCAGTGGACATCTCTGGTCTGGACAGGCTCATGCCGCTGCCCCTCACCCCTTCAAACCCTCAGCAGAAATATCACAGTTAGAAAACATCTTGAGTGCTGCAGACGAGAAGAAATGGCTCTGTTCTCCATCCTCCAACAGAGCCCACCCTCTCCATCATCTTGTGAGCCACTGGGCATTCCTGGCTTGTGAGCTGTCCCGTTGTGCCTTCAAATAGTCTGGGTCAGTAGTAGGTCTGAGTGCCCCTGGGGGTTTCAGCTTCCATTCCCAGCCCTGTCCAGGTCTCAGCAAGTCTGAGTGGAGACCCTGGGGGAGGTCAGAAATGACCTCCACTGACCTGTCCCTAGAGATGAGAGCTCCAGGTTCAGCCCTGCCTGGGACTGCAGCTGACACCCTTCTGTCCTGGTGACTCCAAACATCTCTTTCACAAGAAAGAGTCAAGGCAGAGGGAGTCAAGGCAGTGAGACTGCTGATCCTGTGGGGAAGGCAGAGAGCTGGGTGTACCCTGGCCAGAAGCCCAGCGAGTCTGAGTGTGTTATGAAAAGATACTATCTGCTCTCATCTGCCTTTTGGGCAAAGGCTCCTGGTGTTGTCCTTGTCCTGTGACCTCTGCCTGGGCACCATGTTCCCTGTTGCCTGGCTCTGTACGCTCTCTCTCTCTCTCTCACTCACTCATTCTGTTCTGAACACAGGCAATGAGGCCAGGGAGATGGTTATACTTTCTGTTTACAGACTCCATTGCTGTGGGACAGTAGAGTTGAATTCATCCTTGGGATAATAGCCCAGTTTTATGTGATGAGCTAGCCTCAGGCATAGAACTGCTGTGGGTTAAACCCTATATTCCCCTTAAACATATTCTGTCCCTCTTTGCAGCAAAGCCCATGGGATCTTCCCGTTGGGAGGGAGGTAGTGAGACATATCTTAGTCTGAAGAGAAATCTCTCCTCAATGTTCCTGCTAAGACTATGGGTTTGGGGAACCCAAATTCTTAGGGAACACTTTGGCCTTTGAATGTTCAGAACTCATGGACTCTGAGCCATTGTAGCCTTGGTCACCTCAGGCCACCTCATGAGCAGCAAAAAGCCTTACTAGACAGAAGGAAATGAAGCAGACAAGCCTACTCAGAAGGGAAAGACACAAGATTCTGGACACCAAGGATCATGAGGGCAGGAGGGTAGAGGTCAAGGGTCAGGAGCCTGGCTTTCTGAGCAGTGGGTAACACTCTCAGGTTGGCCATGGTGGTCTGTCTTTCCTCTTCTCTGTGGCTGATGGTAGGCACAGAGGCAGAGTGGTGTTAGGGGAGCCCCAGCCTAGGAGCCCACTGGTTTCTGCTATACCCTGGGGGATATGTGTCGTCATTTTACCACACAGCCTTGATGGCTGAAGCCTGAGGAGACAACCTGGCCTTGGTCTTTGGTGCTGTGGAGGAGACAGTGACTTTCTGCATAGCCGTGTGCTGAGCACCTTGGGGCCACTGCTGTTACAGATATGAAGACCAAGATTCTGGGAGAAGACCTCATCCAGCGCCAGAAGCCAAACAGAGACAGAGAACCTGTTTTCCCCCACCGTTCTTCCCAACATTGGGGTGATTTGTCTCACTTTTTTTTTTTTCTGTAGGAACTATTGGACTGCTTTTAACCCCTTAATTACAGGGTTCCTTCTAGAACTGAGCCATAAGCCTCAAACATGGGGATTCAGGGGATTTGTCCTCTGTCTTTGGTCTGAGCCTCTTTACTCTTGAAAGAGGAACAGGGAGAAGATGGCAGAGGTTGGAGCATTCTAAAGAAGGGCCTAAAACTGGTTTCCTTACTAAGCTGATCTCCAGGAACCTTCTATTTTGTGAGCCCAGGGAGGGTGGGGATGGTTGAGGAAGGAGGGGGTTGGTGAAAATTGGCTAAATCAGAATATTTCTTGCTCTTTTCATGAGATGGAGGAGGAAGTCAAAAAAACCCCAAGGACATGCGTGTCCTAGAGTCACTCAACTTGGCCTCAAGACTTCTACAGCCTTCTCTGTGCCACTTCATACTCAGGCCTCCAATGCTTGGCTCGGTGGCTTGCCTCCATCTTACAATGTAAGACCTAATGGACTCTTGAAATCATGCTGGGATGCAGGTGTCTCACCCTCCCAACAGTGGCTTTGCCTTTTGAGGAGTCTGGGAAATAACATGACTTGCTAGAAGGCCAGGGGAGAGCCTTGAGGAAACATCCTAGAGAGTAGGAGTAAGCATAGTGTATTATGGGAGCAGAGATAGGATTGGGCAAGGACATTCAGGTTCTGATGAGCATCCCAGGGGACAGAACAGGAAGAAAGTAGGGGAGGGGCAGATCATATCCCAAGCATCAGAATATAGACTACGTCCAGAGCGTGGGCTCCAGACCAAGACAATGGGAACCAGTGACAGTGTGTGCGTGATGGTACATACTCAAGAGGATAATACAGGAGGATTGATGACATTCTAAACCAGCTAGGGTCACAGAGCAAGACCCTCTCTTGTGGGGAGTGGCACTGTGTCTGTGCTTTAGAACTAGTGAGGAGAGAGCAGCTGTGAGGTGCCAGTCAGTGTCCACAGTATCCACGACACTGTGGAGGAATTCTGTGACGAGCACCCTGAGCAACTGTGTCCTGTGGGGCAATAGTTCTGGCCTGGACATAGTAGTCATCCTCTCACAGCTGGAGTGAGGCCCGCTGGCAGGAGGAGTGAGTAGGCTTCAAGGGACACACATACACATGTGGCTGGTGTGAGTGCGGTTACAGAGGTTGCCGCCACCACTCATGAGTCAGTGGTCTGAGTCCCGTGCCAGCGCTGCTTCCTGGGACTGGAATTCAGGGAAAGGCAGGGTGTGAGGGAGCAGGAGGGAGCAGGCGGGGTGCTGCTCCAGCCTCAGTCAGCTTCACTTCCTGCATCAATTTACTACCCAGAGGAGCAGTTCTGAGATGCTTCTCTATAAGCCTGAGACCCAGGTTAGCATCCCTAGGGCACATAACCTCATGCCCAGACCCCCATTCCCTTACCCCCTTACTCCAAGCCATAGCTCCCAGGGGTAACTCAGAGGGTCTAGGAGATAGAAGCCTGTGTTGCCTTTCTCTCTGGGCAATTGGATACCAGCTGTCTTTGCTTGAAGATACTAAAGCCCACTTCGTACTAAGGCCCTGCCCTGAAGCCGGAGCCCTGCTGTACTTGCACACTTTAGAAGACTCCCTCACTGGCACTGGATCCTCAGAGAAATGCCAGTGATTGACCAAACCCAGTGGCCCTTCTGCTACAGACCAGGGCTTCCTCAAAAGAAGGACCGATGGGTAGGGTGTCAAATGTGCAGGTAAGGATTAGCTGAGGTTCCTCAGAAGACATCTCTGCAGCCCAGCAGGTCAAGGGAGGCTTCTTTGGGGGGAACTCTGACTATTCCAGGAGCCTGTGTGGAGTGGGTGGGGTGTTTCTGCGGGAGTGAAGGCTGGGTGTTGACCTTAGTTCTGGGGGGGAGGGGGTGGCAGCTGCTGGCACCATGGTCCTTACCCTACCCAGACCCCCAGAATAGCATGTATCACTCACTGGTCAAGCACGTTGCACCCCCACCTCCTTTATGGGAGGTCTGCAGGAGATGCAAGGGCAGGCTCCTTGGGGACGCTGATGTAGGAACAGTGGTGAGGGAGCAGGTGCCTCTAGGGAAATTCCAGACAGAGGGAAAAAGGAGGCAGGCAGGAATGCTTACTCCATGAGCTGTCCCTTCCCAAATCGAGTGGGTGGAGCTGAAGACTTGCTGAGTAATGTCCTCAAGAGACCGCCAGAAAGAGGAGGATGTGTGACCCTTGATGGGCCCAAATACCAATGAAATCACTTGCAGTGGCCTCAGCTTCCCTAGGGGTCAAGATGACACAGTGCTCTCCTGAGGCAAACCCTTTCCTAAAGACCAGAGTTCTGACTTGTTAGACTTCGTTCATTCATTCCTTCATTCATTCACAAATAGTTGAATGCAATGCTTGGGGAGGCTGGAGGTGGGGGCGGTGCTAGTACATACATTCTGGACAGCCAGCAGTGTCTTAGCGACACAGAGAGAGGATCTGGCTGTGCTGGTTTCTGAAAGGGAAGGCAACATAGAGAGGATGGTCTTCTTAAAGAAAGAATGGGAAAGAAGGACATTTCAGGCAAAAGTCAGGTGGCATTGCAGGGCTAGGGCAGATGCAGGCAGGACCTGCAAATGTGGTGCAGCCTGTGCCATACAGGCTTTGCCACTCCTCTTGATGTTGGGTGAGAAGGGAGCAGGAACCTTGGTCTCACGGGCAGACTGAAAGCCTGACTCAGCAGTCCTGGGTTCATATCTAGTTTCTACTGCATAGAGGTTGTTGAGTGGGGCATGGTATTTACCACCCCACACCTCAGTTTCCTCATCTGTGTAATGGGGTGACCATGGTTCTGGGGTTTCTGTGAGAACACAGTGCGACATTGCTTTATAAACTGTAAGCAGCTTTACAACCCAGAGGCATCACTGGGTAACACTTCACCAAGCAGCTTTAGCACCCAGGCGCCCTCAGCACTGACCTTTTGGAGCGCTACTTCCTGAGGAAAGGCCACTCGAGGCCTCTCTCACCCAGCCATGTTAGTTCTCAGGACTGGATGATGTTGATGCGCTGGCGTTTTCCATTCACTCTTTGGGGTTCTTTTCTTTGAAACTAGTTTACTACCGACCTGAGGTCTTAGAACCCACTTGGGGAAAGTTGGAGGCAAGAGGCAGAGACTGAACTGAATCTGGAGGGGTGTGGGAATATGGTTAGCCTGCTTACAGTGGGGCAGGGACTTGTGGCAAAGCAGGACAGTGAGTGGCAGGTGAGTAAGGCCGGGGCAGTTAGTATCAGTCAGACCATAAGGATGTGGAGAAAAGGGAGAGACTAGACTCAGAAAGAGAGTCTGCCTCCAACCCCTCACCAAGCTCAGCATCTTCAGTGTTGGCACTCCTAAGAAAGCTGAGATGGCACTGAAACCCTGGTCGTGCATGCCTTTAATACCAGCGTTCGGGAGCTCTGTGAGTTTCAGGCCAGCCAGCCCCATTCGATAGTTGTTGGAGCAGATTTTGTTCTCCTTAGCTCCCAGAGTCACTGGGCTATACCTGGGTATGTCCCTAGTGAATCAGTGAATAAGCCACATCTCTCCTCTGCTCTCCTCTGCCCTCCCCTCCCTCCTCTCCTCTCTCCTCCTCTCCTCTCCTCTCCCCTCCCCTCCCCTCCCCTCCCTCTTCTCCTCCCCTCCCTCCTCTCCTCTGCTCTCTTCTCCCCTCCCCTCCCTCTTCTCCTCCCCTCCCTCCTCTCCTCTGCTCTCTTCTCCCCTCCCCTCCCCTCCCTCCTCCCCTTCTCTTCTGCTCTAGGGTTGGGTCCATTTGCTGCTGAACTCTGGCTCCCAGAGGGTTTTGCCTCCACTTGAGACCAGGTCCTTGGTACCCAGCCTGGCTCCTACAAGTCCTCCTTGTCTGTGCCACTGGTCTCAAGTTCTCTTTGCCAGTAGTACCATAGTACCAGGACAGAACTGGTCCCAGCGACTCTTTGCACTGAGTGAGCGCCGTAAATATTTGTTGATTGGAATTCTTGCCTCTGGTTGGGATTTTCCACTGTAGCCAAAGGGCTGCTCCTAGCCCTTCCACAGCCAGGCCTGTTTTGGAGTCCACCCCATATGTATGTTCATTGTTACATCTTCTCCTTGCCACACCCGTTCCTTGTCATAGTCATCCTCCAGGATGCTCCTCAGACCCACTGGCTCCCTGTGGGCCCATGGCTGCCGGAAAACTCTGTCGCCCCGCCCTCCATGGGCTTCTTGACCTCTGCCTTCTGTTTATTCCTTGTTTTTCCTTTTCTGCACATGTCTCAGTGGTGTCGCTGAAGAAAACAGGCCCGAAGCAGAATCTACCAGAGCCCTACAGAACCCTGGCCAGGGGAGAGGATAATCTTGCCAATGACCACAGAACAAGTACCATGGCTAGCTTTCAAGCCCGGTGATCTGGCTCCCCGTGCTTTAACCCTTACATTATAGTTTTCTGCAGAGATTGGATGAAGACTAAATAAGGCCAATTAACAGGAGGCTGCCTCGGAAACTAGAAAAACACTGTGTAAGCATTAATCAGTTGTAAAATACTTTAGAAACAGCCAAATTCTGTTAGTTGATAAAGTACTTGCAAGTGGCTCTGTTGTTTCCAAACAAACCATGAACTGAAAATTTGCCTTTCTTTTTCCCCTTTTCAGTTGAATAAATCGTAATGACATTGGCCTGGCGTTTCTTGCCCCTGGCTTATGTCTATGCTGATCACCGCCCTATCCGTTCTCTGACTACATGATGTCTCTTCCCTGAAGTCCCTCCTTTCTGTTTCCTAGGCTCTTACCAAAGCCAAAGCACCATCGCACCATGTGATGGCTTCTCAGCCACACGGTGCTGCTTCTTGCTCCTTTGATCTCCCATCCACCCTTCCCAAAGCTACTAGAAAAACCCAGTTTGGTTATTGCCATTCCAATGAGCGCCCAAGGACATAGTTTATAGCCAATTGGACAAAGCAGGAAGTTAAAATAGGAAATGGGATTACGGGAAAAATAATGGCCAAATCTGTTGTTATTCACTGATGATACAACTGCATACCTAGCAAACCCCAGAGAGTTCACTGAATAGCAAATATAGCTCATGACTTTTTTAGTTGGCTGCAAAATAACAATTGACACTTATGTAGAATGGAGCTCCTGCCAGCCCTGTCCTAAGTGATCTGTGTGTGCTCCCCAGGCCCCCTCCACTCGATGTCTTCATTTTGCAGACAAGAAAATCAAGGCCCAGGCAGTTGGGAGGCTGGGCCCAGACCAAGAGGTCTGCCTGTTGTGCCTATATGCTTAGTTGCTCTGCCATCAACAGCTGTGCTGTGCACCAGCCATTCTTCTCACAAAATGTGTTAGGAGAAAAAGATGTGGTCACCAGAGCCATCAGAAATGCTGTCATTTCAGCAGGTGCCTCGTTGTCACCTATGTCCCCAGGCAGCTGTGCAATACCTACCACCAGTGATAGTGAAGTTATCAATTTATGTCTTTTACGCCACTACGCAACAAAGGTCCTAAGCTCTATCTAGGAATCACTTGGAAAGGAACGCTACAATAGCCCCCAAGCCTTCCCTTCTAGGGACGCATTTGGTGCACAGCAGTCTGTTTACAAAGGTTAGCTCTGCCTTCAACAGACAGCCCTTGACTTACACTTTAATGTTGAAAGTCCCACCCCCAGCTGAGGAATTATTGGCAACTGATAGCTGATGAGAGAGGGGAAATCCTTTTATTTTTAAGAATTTGGCCCCTGGGAGGCTGGCCACACTCCAATGGATAGCCCCAAAGGAGCAGCCCAAATTAGACTTGAAGGATTTAAAAAAAAAAAAAAAAAGGACTCAAAATCGGGTGCGTAGGGAAGAGGGGTGTGGATCTGGAAGAAGCTGGGTGAGGGGGGTATGAATACAGTCAAAATACATTGTCTAACATTCTCGGAGAACAAAAGTAATTAAAAAAAAAAAAAAAAAAAAAGCCGTAGAGCCGGGCGGTGGTGGCGCACGCCTTTAATCCCAGCACTCGGGAGGCAGAGGCAGGAGGATTTCTGAGTTCGAGGCCAGCCTGGTCTACAGAGTGAGTTCCAGGACAGCCAGGATTACACAGAGAAACCTTGTCTCGAAAACCCCCCCCCCCCCCCAAAAAAAAAAAAAAAAAAAAAGCCGTAGAACATTAGAAGAGGCTCCTCGAAGCTAGGTGTTTCAGGCAAAGAGCAGCAGCAGCGATCCGCCAGTGTCGCTGGGTCCCAGGGTGGGGCTGCTGGCGCCATCTTGGGTTGCCATTTGTGGGTTTCTCTGGGCTGAGACAGTACTTCTTCCCTAGTCAGTTTTAGGGCACAGAGAGCATGCCGAAAGACCCACACTTCTTGCCTGATTAAGTTCTAGCCTGTGATTGTTCTGTCCAGGGGAAGAGGAGGAAACGCTGATCAAGAGCATTGAACTCGTGCCCAGAGTGCCGGAAGCTCCACAAGTCATCTTGCTTAATCCTGGCCATAACCTTATAGAACAAGTGTTATCAACCCCACTTTAGTGGGAGGGAGTCTAGGTTTCCAGGCTTGAGGAGCTCTTGGCAGATTGAATGCTGAGCTAGAATACACAGTCTGTGTGTGGAACACCATTGCTGCAGTCTCAATCTGGATGGGCACGGTGTTGGTAGGAGTGAGGTGTCTCCTCAAAAATAACAGAGAAGTGGCTGGAGCAGGATGCTAATGGGGTTGAGGGATTCTTGGGCCTAGTGAAATGGCCAGGACGTCTAAGGATTCCTGACATCCTCTAGGATGTCACTAGCACACTAGTAGGAGTACACGGAATCCCCATCAGACTGAGCATGCTCTGTCTGGGCCTGTCGGCAGCATGGGCTGGCCCACTGGGACCCAGACCAGTGGCTTCCCTGGCTAAGAGCCTTTGCTGCATCTGAGGACTAGAGCTGAACCTCGGCGCCTATCACTTGGGCCAAGTTAGATGGCAGGGATACTGATGGGATAAACAGGGAAGAAGGAGTTTGGATTTGGTCCCTGATGTTGGGCCTGAGGACTCAGCCTGTCTTCCAGGAGGCACAGAGGTGATTGGGACTCAGATGCAGCCTGGATCCTCTCTTGTCCCAGCTGTCTCTGATTCACATGTAAATCCCAGGGGCCTCTTCAAGGATAGAAGTTTGGCAAGAGCAGAACTGGGTGAGAAAAGCTAGAGAGAGGCATACAGTAAGTAGGGCTGGAAACATGAGCTGTGTGAGCGATGGCGGGAAATGTGTAACTAGCCAACACAACATTTATTGGTATTGTACACAATCCAAGAGTGCTATGCATGTGTGTGGATGTACACACACATTGGTATGTGTACATGTGAGTGCAGGTGCCCACTATGTCTGTGTTGGATCCCCTGGAACTGAAGTCACAGGTAATTGTGAGCTGCCTGATGTGGGTGCTGGGAACTAAACTTGGTCCTTTAATTGCGCAGTATGGGTGCTTAACTGCTGAGTCACCTCTCCAGCCCCAGGGTGTTGAGTCTCCTATGCATATCATCATTCTGAATCCTCACTGCCACTTCAGGGGCAGGCACCCTTACTACTCCCATTGCACTGATGAGAAACTTGAGGCTTATCAGAACCTTGAGCCTGTATGTCTGTGTGTGTGCTACATCATAGACTCAGAGTCTAGAGACCTCAGGCAGGGCAGACTGGCTAGCCAGGATCAAGATCATCCAGTCCTGGTTTCCTCCATTCCTGTACTGATTCTTTCAACCTGCCCTCGCAACTACACACACCCCTATTGGTTGGGCCTGTCCATTGTAGGGAGTCTCCTGCAATGGTCTTCTCTTTGCTTTCTGGAGGAAAGCTGATGATTTACACTGATGTGGAAATGGCTCACAAAAGGACCGAGACACTCAGGAAAGAACCCTTCATGTGCAAGCTCTAGTTCCTGGTCACTTAATAGATGGGAGAAGGTAACGGGAGCAAAAGTCTAGAAGATTTGTGGCCTGATGGATGAGACACTGGCCTCCTTAAATGTCCTCCCAAGGATCATGTGTTAAAGGTTTGGTCCCCAGATGATGTGATGGCCCTATTGGGACCTGGCGGAAGGAAGGTAACTCACTGTGGGTATACTCTTGACAGAGCCTTGGGTCTCTGACCTTTTTTCCCTCTTTCTGGTTCTTGAAGATAAGTAGCGTTCTCCTGCTGTGTGCTTTACCACATGGTCTAAAGGCAGGAATGCAAAACAGCCAGGAACTGAAACCATGAGTCAAAACCAAACATTTTTGCTTCTTATAAGTCAGTCTCAGGTATTCTCTCACAGTGACAGAAAACTGACTGAAAATGTTCATTAGTAAGATAGAGATCATAACCTTAACACCCCCATTTTGCTAAAGTTGGATGGTTATTCTGGATGTGGAAGTTCTGAGGAAATGGTAAAGTTATTTAATTATAAGAGTATTCGTATGATTTCAGGAATGTGTGTTTTATGAGAGAACAAAGCCTTGAGCCAAGAGATGAGGACTTAACTAGCAAGGGCGTCTTCCTGGGCACAAAAAGTCCCTACTGTTTTTCCAAAAACATACCTAACATCCCACAGCTGGCTTGTAGATGCCTCCCATGAGGCCAGAAACCAGAATGAGCTGCTAAGAGACCCTTGTGAGGAACCTCAAGGACAGGCTCTGAAGCTCCAGAGGACTTTTTAAGGGCAGAAAATCCTGCCTTCAGAACTGAGCCTGTGTGCCCAGGACGCTTCCCCTAAGAGAGGGGCTTCCTGTAATTGACCGAACACTCAGGCCATGACACCACAGCTGTGCAAGCTAGTCTCCACAGACCAGTGGACAGACAGATGGAAAACAACAAAGCAGTGTTACGCCTGGAAGGCACAGAGTTCTGCTTTCCCTGAACAGCCAGGTGGCCTTCCTGGAAGCACAGACCTCATAGCTCTGAAAGAGGCGCAGTGGTGCTTTATAACCAGCTTTGTCAGAGCAAGCATACATCTGTATTTATGTGCGCACTCACATACGAAACATGAACACATTCAATGTGTGCACATACATGCCCACCAAGAGTAGACTCAGGAATAGCCCACCTTTGGATATGTATCATCATTTTATTTTTATTTATTTTAATTTTTGCATTGTTTATTTGAGGAAAGGTCTAGCTAAGTAGCCTTGGCTCACTTTGTAAACCAGGCTGGGAGAGATCTGCATGCCTCTCCCGAGTGCTGGTATTAAAAGCCCATGCCACCGTAGTACCCAGCATCATTTTGCTTTTAAGACAGGGCATTACTACAAAGCCCCAAACTTGCAAACTTCCTGCCTTCGCCTCCCAAGTGCTGGGATTACAGGTGTGTCCTGCCATGCCTGGAAAAGCAAACGAACTCTCTCTTAAAAAAAGAAAGGTGTTTGTTTGTTTGTTTTTAATGAATGTTTTGCTTGCATGTATTATGTATGTCCAACCATGTCTTCCCTATTTCCTGAAGCTGTCAGAAGAGGGCATTGGATTGCCTAAAACTGGGAAAGGTTGTGAACTATCATGTGAGTTCTGGAAGTCAAAACTGGGTCCTGTGTAAGAGGACCCTGAACCATCTCTCTAGCCCCAAACTGACTATTTTAAATATCCTTGTTTTCATGAAATAATGTCAGATATTTAAAAACTTTTGTCAGACTAACAGAGAGTTAAAATATAGTGGAAATATTTTTAAAGCCTTAAAAAAAAACTAGTCCCAAATAGTCTGTTGCATTAATTTCAAACTGTCTTGGGACTTAGACATTTTTTAAAATTAAGTTTATTTTTGGAGCTCCCAGGCAGTTTTTCTCTGGGTTTACTCAGCCAGTGGTCCTTTGCTTTTACCATTGGTGTGTTTGTTTGGTAGGACAATGTTTCTCTTCAAGGATGGCTTGTTCTATTCTGATTGATGATAGCCGTTAGGAAAGCTTTGGACCAGAGACTTGCAGTATTAAGAATACAAATGCATTTTATGTTACAATCCAGAACACATAACACATGTATCCAGCAGCTGCTTTGAGGATCTAGAATGTCTCTCAAAGCTCCCTGTGTTAAAGGCTTGGCACTCCCGGGCCACAGTGGAAACTTGAAGAGGTGGGCCCTAGTGAGAAGGCTTTATGTCATTGGAAAGTGACCTCCAAGGGAGTTTTAGGATCCCAGTCTGTTTCTGCAGTGAGATGCATTACTGTGAAAATAGCTCTGACATTCAAAGATACTGGAACTTTCGCTGGACCTGTCAGTGCAAGTGATACACCTTGAAGTCACTTAAAGCTTGGGATTACTATCCTAGTGTGTTCTGTTTGTTTAATTGTGTAACACTGCTTTGCCTTGAAGAGAACAATGTAACAGCCAGCCTTACTCACTGGGGATTTCCCATGTGATGAATTCTCACAACCTAAACTATAACACATAGCAGTAATCTTAAATTATGTACTCTCCCAAGAGACCCAGAAAGCAATGTATATGTGTTTGTATGTGTGCTACGTCAGTTATTTGTTAAAAGCAATATATAAATTGAAAAGCAGCCTTATAAAACAAATATTACCTGTAAATGTTGGATGAAGCATTTGGATATTTTTTTCCTTTTTTTTTATTGGATATTTTATTTACATTTCAGATGCCATCCCCTTTTCCCATTTCCCCTCCCTAGAAAACCCCTATCCCATAACCCCTTCTCCCTTTTGCTTTTATACAATTTTTTAAATGTTAACCAATAGCTTTATAAATTTGGTAATGCTCAATATCAATCAGAAGTGTAACCTAATACTGCATTTGGATATTTTGTGATAGTGTTTGTTTGTTGTCTGGGTCAGTTGGGGTCAATTGGAGTCAGTGACTTAATCCCTTATAAAACTGTGTTAAAGATTTCTATAAAATATTCCATGTGATGCTTTCTATGCTGTATAATAAACACAGAGCAAAGCCCTTTGTTGGTGGCATACCCAGACAGACACAGGGATAGACAGATTCACAAGACACATTCAGGCAGGCACAGATTCCAACTGATACAACAGACAGACTGGAGACAGCAGAAGACACAGGGGGAGAGAATTAGAGACTTCAAATCTGGATTTGCTTTTGGTTAAATGAATCCAAGTGAAAGTACTTTTAATTTATTTTCCTTAATGTGTCACCAACATATTATTCTGAGTTTATAATTAACACATTCAAACTAACAGGCCTTTCTCTCTCTTTTCCTGGCCAGGAGGTAAGTGTCTCCCTCTACCAAATGTTTGCATTGTGGTATGTGGCCTCACCATAAGCCCAAAGGTAACAGGGCCTGATAAGCAACAGAATAAACTGTTAATCAGTATATTCACAGGGTCGTGTAGCCATCACCACAGTGAATTCCAGAACACCTTTATCCTTCCTAAAACAAAGTTTCTACCTATTAGCAATGCATATTAATTTCCTTTAGGATACCCCTTCCATCTGTAAATAATCAGTATTCTACTTTCTATTTCCATGTCCATCAAAGGGCAAATAAGCCCTTTCTCTTTCTAAGTTACTTATCTCTAGTATTTGCTACAGTGGGTAGGAAGTTGACTATCTCCTGTTGAGGCAAAAGCTCATGAACTAACACCCCATCTTCCTCAATGTGACACCATCACACTTTCCAATGACTCAATGGTGACAGCTAAACTGCTTACCACTGGTCAGGGAAGAAACAAGTACAGAACTCAAGAGTGGGGGTGTAGCACATGATTCATCAATCACCAGGGAATGGAAACCCAAACCACACTACAGCAAAAATACTGGTGAGAACAAGTGTTGACAAAGATACAGAGAAATTAGAAAGTCTGTCCTGCTGATGGAATGTGTCCCTGCAGATTCTGTGGAAATCAGTTGAGTAGTTCCTCAAAAAGATAAACACAGAGTTATCATATGAGCCATCAGTTCCACTCCTGTGTGTGTACACGAAAGAGAAACCAGTCTTTATTTTCTCCTCAAACCCAGTGTGCCAGTATTCATAGGAGGGTTACTCATAATAGCCAACAAGACAAAACAAATCACATGTCCACCAACCAGATAAACAAAATGTGGTGTGTCTATACAGTGGAATACTAGTCAGCAATAAAAATAAATGAGGAACCAGCCCATGCTGCAAGGCTGTCGGGCTTTGAAAACGATGCCACCAAAGCCGTAGTGGTTAGACCACATGGGTAGCACTATAAATGCCCTGTGGGCCAGTGAGCCATGGGGGCAGAGGTGACAATGGACCATTTGAGAAGAGGAAGCCAGCAACTGGAGGAGACTATTACCCATTAGAAAGATCAATGGATATCTGCAATCATCTAAGTCCCTGCTTAGAAAAAGAAAATGGGAGACTCAGTGGGCACACCAGCTTCGCCACTGAAAACAAAAGGAACTGAACAGGGTATGATCTTTGCTATGGACACATGCACATTTTGGGGCATAGTCTTCCCAAGCACCAAGGAGAAGGTCCCCCTGCCTGAGTGCAGATGGCTAGCCAGCTATGGGCCTTCTCATGGCTGAACCTGTTATTCTCATTACCATCAGTGGGTGCTGGTACTCAGGGTGAGCTCTAGAAGAACAGGGCACCTGGGAGCCCAACTGCAATGCTTCTTCAGCTCATGAGGAACATGACTTTGAACTAGAAGCCCAGAAGACATGTTTGCGGACTCCTTGGTCCCTTGCTAAACCCTGTTCATGGTGTGGGCACCGTCTCCTCTACAGCCTGTTCAATAGCTTCCTCTGCCCCTTTGCCTATGGATCCCTATGGATTTGGTGGTATGGGTGCCAACTGGTAGATGGATTTGCCTTACCCTGCCCACTCACCCACCCTTATGATGGCCATAGTTGGCTATGCTTTCTTCCTGAGCTCTAAGATAACTTCAGTCGTTCCATTGAGATCTCTGAAACCGGCCCTTGGTGTGGGAGTCACTCGAATTTCTTTCAAGCACTAACAAGATTTACTTGAAATAAAAATTATGCTTAAAAGGAAAAATCACTCACAAAAGGCCGCACAATGAACATCCTGGTTCTGTGAAGTGCCCAGAACCTACAATTCTGCAGAAACAGAAACTACATTAGTGATTGCCTAGGGCTTGGTGGATGGGGACCTGGAGGGAAAGGGGGAGTAACTGGACATGGGTAGATACATTTGTTTTAGGAGGAATAGAAATGTTCTAGAACTGGTAGTATAATGTATGCATGAATTTATATCCATTGAATCAAATAAACTTGATGGGTGAATTGTACAGTATGTGAATTATCTCCCAATAAAACTGTTATAAAACAAAGAATACTTTAGGAACTTAAAAAATTTGATGCTACTGTAACATTTAAGCATGTGATCCTTTTCTCCAGTTCACTGTTGTGTTAGTGTATTTTACAAAAGGACCAGTCCATGACAGATTAAAAAAGACAAAAAGATCCCCAACACCAACAAGGCAATGGACTATACTTAGTTATTGAAAAATGTGAGTTTCTCATCACTTAAAAAGAGTTCCGTTTTCAGAAATAAAATTGATTTTGTTACCTGTTAATAGGGTCTGATCTGGATTTTGGCAATAAAAGCAACCATATCTATAGGTTCTATGTGTCTGGATTTAACCAGTTGTGAATAAAAGAAAAAATGCATCTGTACTGAACACATGCAGACTTTTATTCTTGTCTCCCTAAACAATACAGTGTAACAATTACCTACACAGCATTTACACCCCATGGGTATTACCGGTAATTGAGAGAGGACTAAAAGTATCTGGGAGGATGTGCACATATGAAATGCAAATTCTATGACCTTCTATGTAAGGAGCCTGATGCACCTACAGTATTCACAAGGGTTCTTGGAACTGATGACCCTCATGAGCTGAGAGGACTATACTGAAATAGACTGCCCTGGAGCATGGCACCCCAACAGGGGATCTTTGCAAAATTTATTCTAGAGGATAAATGAAGTCCTTAGTGAACTCCTGCTCTGCCTTACCTCCTCCATCACATGTTCCTGCTCAAGTCCACCAGTCCAGCCATGCCAACATCAAACTTTTCCACACCTACCCAGCTCTGATTCAGCATCCTGCAAATGAAGCACACTCTGCCCAGACGTGATAGCACTCCACGGCCATCCGCCTGGAAAATGCCATGCTCTCTCTTCTCCAAGGGGCAGCTTAGACCCCACCTTCTTGGTACTGGACCAGCTTCCTCTTTGCTCCTTCAAGTCTTTAAAAACCATCATTATGCAGCACGGCAATCACATGCCTGTCAGTCTGTTCCAAGAGACTCATGAACTTCCTGAGACAGCTGTGACTTCATCTCTGCATTCTGGGTACTTGCCAAGGGAAACACGGCTATTGGTTGAAGAAGAAATGTGGTGTAGTTCACCCCAGTTTGAGTGATAACCTGGATGCATCCTATCAGCCAGAAAGGGCTAGATTTCCAAATAAAATCTTGCCCATCTATATCCTTGGCCTGGACTCTGTCTTCCCTTGTGTTTCTGAACTGTATCACTCAACACGGTTGGCTTCCATGGCAAACCCCATTTCCATGCAGCTCAGTACTTCTGTCTTCCATTTTGGTACCTCCTCTTTCACATTGGTCATTTGGGGTCACATTTAATACCTCATTTAATTTTTACAGTCATCCTCTCATCTCTTAGCTCCTTAGACTTGAGAAATTCTTTCTTTTCACTGCGACTCTTGGGGTAAAATGTCAGCTTCCAAAAGGATCCTTTGCTCTAAAAAGATCTTCCCTCCTCTGTAATATTTGACCTAAAATTTTATATCCAGCCGAACCCAAGCTAATATCTGCTTATGACACATAATAATATGTTAATCTGGTCACACACACAATCCTTTCTTGTACATGACCATTTCATGATACTAAGTTAAAAAGATCAAATTATAGTTTTGGTTGTGAGCCTGGCCTTTAACTGCTGAACCATAGGCTGGGGAAATAGCTCGGTGGGTAAGAACTCTAGCTGATCTTTCAGAGGATACCAGTTCAATTCCTAGTATTTACATGGCAGCCACAACTGTCTGTAGCACCAGTTCCAGGAGATCCAACACCCTAAGACATACACTAAGGCAATATACCAGTGTGTGTGTGTGTGTGTGTGTGTGTGTGTGTGTGTGTGTGTGTGTGTGTGTGTGTGTATTTTAAGGCAGATGGAACTAAGCTCCGTCTGGCCATGGTTTTGCCCTAACTAGGGGGAACTCACCTTCCATTACTAGTACTTACTTTCAAGCTGGGTATGATTGGTTTGTTTTCATAGAGGTAATGAATCTACCACAGAGTGCAGGGTCTCCGGGGCTGGAGTGTGTGAGCTGGCACACTGGCTCCAGTGTATCCCAGCTATGTGAGCTTGTGCCCAGCTACTCTTGGTGACTTCTCCCTTTTTTGTAAACAGTGATAGCATGCCTGAGACTGTAAACAGTGTACACATGCCTGAGAACTTCTGTAAGGACTGGGTAAATCAACCACCTACCGCCAACGCCAATGAAAAGGAAGTCAGTTTGATGCCTGATTAAAACTAAGTTCTCAGTGAAGCTAAGCTATAGTCTTTAGCTGTGTTGAATACCTCCCCTACATATGATCTCTAAAGATCTGAGGAAAGGGAGCAGAAATTGATTTCTTGTGCTAGGCCTTGCTTTTGGGGAATACATGACACCCCATTTAATTTTTACAGTTATCCTATGAGGTGATAGGTGATTCTTCTTAGCCACTTTATAGGGTTTTTTTCTGTTTCTATTTTGTTTTTGAGACAAGGTCACACGCTATTTGTTATCCCAGGTTGGCTTTAAATTCATAATGTTCTTCCTGCCTCAGCTTTCTGAGTGCTGGGATTACAGGTGTGAACCACCAGACCAGATCCTATTTGTAATTTTAAGCAGAAACATTAGGTTAAAAAATATATATCAAAGAATGCCATTGTCTAATTCAGGATAAAACAATTGATGACCAATAGTTCTGTCAACACTTCTCTAACCTAAGATCAAAGAGCCATTGAGTAAGAGGTGACACTTGGCTTCCCACCTGAGGCCGTGAAAGCTCTGGCTGGCACTGCCTCCTGAACAGGCTCTCCCTATTTACAGAGACTCTTGTTCATTGTCTACTCATTTTAGCCTTTAAACCTCTGGAAAACCCTTCTGATAAATAAATTTTAATGCTTCCAAATTACATCCAGGGACCTCAACCAAGCCAGATGGCCAATGAGGAACAGAGTAATTCCTGGAATTCCGATCCTGAGGTCATTGGTGTTGTCCTGGGGTAGTCCCTCCCAGATCTCTGCAGCCAAGGCACTGCACTGCAGACCTCTGTGTGGGCCTGGGTGCTTTCCTAAGGGAAGACACTACCAGGGTCCAGTGTTGAGCTCAGTCCATAAAGATCCAGCCATGAGTCCACATACTTTGTTAGGGCACTTGGGCTAGACAACGACAAGTCACTCATTCACACTCTTCTTATATGGGTGAGGTGGTGTCCACAGTTATTCCTGGGTATTCAACAGGCTGGGGCAAAAAGAGTGTAAATTCAAGGCCTGCCTGGGCTACATAATGAGTTCAGGGCTACCTTGTATTAATTTTTTAATCAAATAGAAAAAGATAGAGTTATTGAGTAGGAAGCAAAGTGAAAGGAAGAGGAGGGATTTTTGAGGGTAGGGATGTAACTCAGTGGCAGTGTGCTTGCCTATCGTGAGCAATGCTCTAGGTTTAATCTCCAGTGCCACGGGGGGGGGGGAAGGAATGGAAAAATAAAAAATAATAAACAATCGACCTCTTCCCTCCCTCTCTTCTTCCCTCCCTCCCTCCCTCATTCTTTTCTTTCTCCCTTTCACTTCCTTCCTTATGGTTTTGTTGTTTTGGTTTTTGTTGTTTTTTCTTTCCCTGATGGATTTCCATCAGTGGTCCTCAGGTAGAACCATGCTAGCTCATCTGAGATGATCTTGTAATTTGAGTTCAAAAAAGGGAAATGATGGAAATATTGATCCTTTCCCTCCTAATTGTTATTTACTATTAATTAGTTTAATTCCATTGGTTCTGACTCTAATCCTAATACTTTCTTACAAGTTATGTGAAATCAAAATGTAAAAACACAGACGCTTTACTTCTTCCTTGTTGATAAATTAGCTCTCTGTTACTAGAACAAAATAATAGACAATCAACTTTGTTTATTTCTTTAAACTTTTTATTGATTCTTTGTGAATTTTATATCATATACCCCAATCCCACTCATCTCCCCATCCCATCATATCCACGCTCTGCCCTTACAACCTCTCACACCACCCCTGGGGCGGGGGAGGGAATTTAAAAAACAAAAACAACAAATAACTCATCTCACCATGGAAGCTGCTGTGTGTCAGTGTCCCACAGTGCACCCTTTTGTCCACACATCTTTACTTGCAAATGTTCATAGCAATAAGTCATTAGTCTGGTTTGAGGCCTCTGGTTTCTGTACACTCTCAGTACTGGATCCTCATCAGAACTTGTCTTGGATATCATGTTGTTTCCCAGTATCATGGAGCTCCTACAGCTTTGGATCTGAGGCACCACCCTTTTACACCCTCCAGCAGTTCTCAGATGGGATAGATGTTGGAGCGGGCCTTGGTGGTAGCTGAGTTGGTCAGCCTGCCAGCTCTCCTGCACCCACACCCCTAGGGCGAGCTCTCTAGCACTGCTCTGGCTAGCTCACCCATTGCTGCAGCTGGCAGGGGACAGGGACAGTTCTGCTCTTAGGTTCTCAGGGCAGCTGACCCTTGCCACACTACCAGAGCCAGCTCTACTTTGCTCTACCAGGTGAGGTGCAGGACCTGCAAGCACCAAGAGCCGGAGTCAGCTCTGCACAGCCCTTAGATATCAACATGGTCCCAGGCAGCTGCCAGACCAGGGACGTCCTCATGACCTTTGGTGGTAAATGATCCTCAGATATGGACACAGACCCCTGCTGCTGCATAACCATGGGGCCAGACATGGCCTTCAGTGGCAGCACTGGCCAGTACTTTAATATGGCTTCAGATCAGGCTATTCCTTTCCGCCTTTGCATCTCCAGTTCTGGCTCTCTTCCTCATACTCAAACGGCTCCACTTCTCTTCCTGTCCCATCTTTCCACTACATACTTGCACATCACGTGGCTCCAGCTGTGGGTGGGCCACATGGAGGGCGGGCCTCTGGGTGTCTTCCATCTGCCCCCTCTTTGTTTATTTTTGAGGTTGAATTTTAATCACAACTTTTCTCCCTTCCCTTTCCTCCTTCCAAACCATGCACATGTCAGCAGCACTGACTGGACTCAACAGGCTATTAATATAATAATAATTTTAAAAAGAAAAAAAGACAAGAAGTTGGGAGGGAGATGGGATGGTGGTGCTAGGAGTTGGAGGGGGTAGTGGTGGCTGGCTATGGGTCAATCTGTATTATATAAATGCACGACATTTTCAGAGAATGAAAGACATTAGAGCTAGAGAGAACTCTGCAGTTGAGAATTGGTATTGTTCTTGAAGAGGACCAGAGTTCGGTTTCCAGCCCTTATACTGGGATCTCACACCATCTGTAACTCCAGCTCCAGGAGCTTTGATACCGTCTTCTTCTTGCCTCCCTAGACACTGCATGTGGACCTTGTGTGCACAAACACACACAGAATGAAAACTAAAATAAATTTTTATTTATTAAAAATACTATTTTATGAGTGTGGTAGTACATAAGTTTAATCCCAGAAGGCAGAGGCAGGTGGATCTCTGTGAGTTCAAGACCAACCTGGTCTACATAGTAAGTTGCAGGACAACCTTGTCTCCAATATATATACATACATACATGTATATATGTATATATATTAAAATACAGTTTCTAGAATTCCCTTTTATATACAGTTTGGAGTTGCCCTTTCCCACCAGAGATCTTTCTGGGAGATTCTGGAGGTAAGAGAGTAGTGCTGTGTGGTGGGGCAGGCACTGCTGAAGCTTTGTACACTTCTCTGCTGCTTCACCTTGATGCAAAGTCCATAGACACTGCACCTGCTGACCCATTTCTGTCTCTCCAACTCCCCAACAGTACATATTTAGCTCTCTTTGTAAGGAAAGGCACTCCTGGGAAGGAACTGTTTGGAAACCTGAGACTTGGCATTCCATATTTAATAGAGTTAGACACTGTCCTGGAAACATCTTACAGTATGTATACTCTGCATCTCCCCTGTATGTCACTTAATGCACATCGTATGATTTTCCCATTAAACACTTAAGTGGCCTGAATTTTTCTATGGGAAGACTTGGTGAGTGAGCTGTGTTACTAGTGCACCATTGTCAACAGTTGCCTTGGTTACCGTTTTGAGTCACTACAACCTATTTGAGTTAGCCTAGGCGGCAAGGCAGCAAAATTCCCAGCTTTTACCCTTCTCCCCCGAATGAGTTGCTTTCCAGCCAAGTCCTCCAGCTTAGTCTTATGATGGTTTTTGCAGCTGAAGCTTTAACTTTACACTACTCTCGATAATATTTCATCTTTGGGCTTCTGGTTCATCATACCAGCTGTCCCGAAAACCTTGAATGTGGGAGTTGATTCCTTACAGACTAGTTGTCTACACCCACCTGGTGCTATCTGTACATCTGACCAAGAAAAAAAAAAAAGAAGAAAAGAAAAAGAAAAAAGAAAAAATACTTAACGGCTAATTCAGATTAGAGTGATGCAGCCTTCTTCCAAGCCAGTACCACCAGCCTGTCAGTCTGACTGGATGTGAAGCTGTCTAGAGACCTCCTACTGTAGCTGTAGACGAAGTTATATGTTTTAGCTGGAGCCACACACTGATGGTAAGGTTCCATCAGTTTAGTATTTTCCTGACTCGTTACAAGAAACAAGACACCTGTGCAGTAAACCTAACCAGTGTAACTTGTCTTCCAAGTTTAGGGTCCAGATAAGAGTCACATACTTTATTTTCCAGATCGGTCTCTTGAATCCATGCATGCTCAAATCAAGTAGTTGCCTGGGCTGCTTTACAACATATTACAATTTTGATAAAAACAAAAATAAAACAGAACTAAAAACCATGAATGCATTATCCTGAATTCTGGAAGCTAGGGTGTGGCACGTCACTTCCTTCTAGAGGCTTCAAGGGATAGTTGGCTCTCAGCCCCCGCCTTGCTCTGGGTTGCTGGCAGCCCTTGGCATTCCTTGGCCTGCAGGTCCCTTATGATTGTTTCTGCCTCTGCTCAGTAGGTCTTCCGCTTTGAGTCTTATTTCCTCTTCTTACAAAGGGTAGCAGTTGCATTAAACTTAGAGATAGCACTAACCCTTCCCTCTCCGTGGCTTTGCTTGATTAGTTGGTTCTCGCTGAAGGATTTGGTCTCTTTCTCTCTCTCTCTTTCTCTCTCTCTCTCTCTCTCTCTCTCTCTCTCTCTCTCTCTCCCTCCCTCCCTCCCTCCCTCCCTCCCTCCCTCATTGCTGCCTGCTGTGTTGCTGTTGGAACCTGAAGGCTTCATCTAGCCTCACTCAACTGATATTACTATTCTCACTTCCTCAAAGGACTGACATTAGTGTCCCCAGCATTAGTCTGAGACCAGAATGTTGCATCCTTGCTTGGGTTCCTGGAGCAGATGGGCTGGGAGGATATTTCAGCCTCAGCTGCAAGAATAAGAGGACAATCAAGCCACCATTTCTCCCTTAGGAGAACAACAAGTATTCAGGAAGGTTTGGGCCCACTGAGAGCAGGGTTAAACCCTGGCATTTCTGCTTTCATTTTGCACATGCATCTTTTACTCACATTACTATTGGCTTTTACACTATCCCACTTCAGTACTCTTGAAATGTGCTCCAGTCATTGTCCTAAGCTTGCAGTCACTTTGGGTTCCAGGAACAACAGGACATATTGATAAACATCTCTAGGACAAAGGACTGTTTCTCACTTTATGCCCTTATGACTTTACCCCTTTATTCCCCAACTCTGAGCACTGGTGAGCCTGAGCCTCAGGACCATCCCTCAAATGAGGACAATTATCTCTGATGAGGGGGCAGCACTCTGCAGAGGTAACCACCTTAGGGGAAGAAATAGACTTTTCTAATCTACCTCTATAAAAACCAGAACCAGAACCCAGGCGACCAGACCAAGCCATGACCAAGTCTGCTTCATTCTGCAAGCCTCTTACCCTCTGCCCCAGCTCTTCCTCAATTCAAACCTAAACCTCACATCACTCCCCTGAAAATGGACTTTGGGAAGGGTCACTGGACAGCTTTATCTGTTCTTTGTCCCATTGTGCATGTTGATTGAATCTCTTTTTGTCACCATTACTCATCTTTAATTGGCATATTGGGTCAAGTGGCTTCATTGGGATTCCTGAAGCCAGGCCTTCACCCTCAAACTCTCATAACTAGAGAGGTTTCTGGAGGTTTCAGGTATGTCCACCTCAGCCCAAGAGAGATCTAATAATACTTGGCCTTTGTGAAAATTAGTTCTGATTTCTTCTCCCTGAGAAGGCTCTTTACCCTGTGGAATTTTGCTTAGTTGTTTCCAGCAGTCAGAACTGCACACCAAGAAATACAGATAACAGCTTCCATCAAGCTCTGAGTTAGGAGGAAAAGCCACAATTTACCCTAAGGTACTGGTGCAGATGCCCACATTCCCCTGGCTAAAGAAAACTGTGCGACTATTCTAGGGACGGACTTCCTCCAAGGAAACTGGCTGTCTTCATCTTGCTTGCTGGCAACTTTCAAATGGAAGCTTACTGAGGCAGAAAAAAATTTAAATCCCACTTTCTAGGCACTCTGTTACAAATCTAGTCCAGATTCATAGCATTAATTAATCTCAACTTTGGAAGTCAGAGGTCATTAGATTTACTCCATTTGCACATTCTTGCTTTTTGAAAGCTGACTAACATTTCACACATCCTGAATATTGGGCTTCTTGCCCAAGTTTCTCAGAAATTGTGGACGATGGCTCTACAGTTGTGCTCCCAAGTTCTAATGAGATTCATCTGAAGTCGGAGCACAATCAGTGTGAGCAGATGCCTCCCCAGCTTCGGTGCTGACCTCCAATCTGACGTCTTCCCTCTGGAATTGTCTTTACTGCCTTCCGGTTGGAGAATTATTCCTCTTGAGGGAGAACAACCCGATGTGTTAAAAATGCTACCACCTCCAATATGTATGGGGTCTGGCTTGCCCTGGCTGTTGTTTTTCTATCATTTGTTTATGTCTTGGCTCAGTTTCCACATTAGTATTCCTGACACTGGTCTTGTGGGTTTGGTTGTACTGCTTGAAAATCACTTTTGGCCTTCTGCCCCCTCCTCCCTATGTTAAATGGTCTTTGGAATCCTGTGCTCTCCCTGTACTGGAGGTGCTCTCTGCAAGAGGACCCCACCTCCTCCTCCCCAACTTCACCTTAGGCGGGGTTATTAGGCACCCTTCCTTCTGTTAACGGAGTTCCTGCTGTGTTAGGGCCAGCACTAACATTCTCAGCAGTCAGTCCAGGGAACAAGGCCGGATGTGCTGCCTGCTCTTACAAATGCAAGATAAACAGACATTATTCAGAGAATTATATGAATATGTATAAGATCACAGTTCCAGACATGTGCAGCACACTTATCACACTTATCTAAGGCTCATAAAAAGGCTTTCATTTTCTACCAAGTTAAAGATGGAAGGAGATAACTGGGATCCAAGACATGAATGGAGCATTTACTGAAGTCATAAAAGGAGAGGAAACAACCCTGTTTAAAAAGGGCAAAGGATGTCAACAGAGCACACACCAAACAAGATGCACTGATGGCCGAGAAGTGTGAAAAAGTGTTCCTATGTGATCCTAGCTGGAGGTGCAACGCAGTGACGGAGACCTTGCCTAACATGCAAGCCTCTATTTCCAGACACACAAAAGCCACCACAATGTTATACAAGTAGAATGGCTAAAGCCCAAAACACGGACAATACCAAATGAGAGAGAAGAAGTGCTGCAATGAGACGCTGTTGGTGAGATGGAGAGACAGTTTGGTGGTCTCTTGCCAGATGACACAGCAGGCTCACTCCTTGGTATTTGCTCAAGGGAGTTGAAAACTCACATCCATACAAAAATCTACATGCAGATGTTTACAGCAGCTGTGTTTATAATAGTCAAGACTTGAAAGCAACCAAGGTATCCTTTAATCGGAAAAGGGATAAACAGATGCATCAAGCAATGAACTATTATTCAGATGATAAAGGAATGAGCTATCATGCCATGGAGATATGAAGAAATCTTAAAAACATACTGCTAAGTGAAAGAGACCAATCTGGGAGGCTGTGTAGTGTATTATTTCAATCATAGAATACTCTAGAAGAAACAAAACTATGGAAGTACTAAAAAAATCAGTGCTTACCAGGGGTCTGAGGAGAAAGAAGAGTACACATATATAGAACAAGGAATTTTTAAAACAGTAAAAAAATTCTATATGATAATATAGAATCATGGTTCTCAACCTGTGGGTTGCAACCCCTTTGGGTGTCATCTAAGACCATCCTGCATATTAGATATTTGCATTATGACTCATAACAGTAGCAAAATTAGAGTTATAAAGTAGCAACAAAAATAATATTCTGGTTGGGGGGTCACCACAACACAAGGTACTAATGGACTGCAGCATTAGGAAGGTTGAGAACTACCGCTATAGGCCACCTGCCAGAGCCCAGTTCTTTAAACCCACAGAATGCCAATACGATCAGCACTGATGTAAATTAAATGGTGGCGTTTAGTAGTAAACAGTGTGTTCCTGTGGGTTCCCTGACTGACAACCTGCAGTGTTTTTCTGTGTTGGTGGAGGTGGAGGCTGTGTGTGGGGATAGGAATGGGTGAGGAGATGAACACAGACTCTTTGTCATGGACCTTCTGTTTTTGTTGTTGTTGTTTTGTTTTGATTTTTGTTTTTTTAATTTTTGTGAACCTGAAACTGCTCTAAAAAAATAAAATGTAGGGCTGGAGAAATGGTTCTGGTTAAGAGCACTGGCTGCTCTCCTACAAGTCCTGAGTTCAATTGCCAGCAACCACATGGTGGCTCACAATCATCTCTAGTGAGATCTGCTGCTCTGTTCTGACATTCAGATGTACATGCAGATGCATTCATATACATAAAGTAAATAAATAGAAGGAGGAAGAGGAGGAAGAGGAGGAGTAAGAGAGAAGGAGAAGGAAGAGAAGGAGGAGGAGGAAGAGGAGGAGGAGGAGGAGGAGGAGGAAGAGAAGAAGAAGAAGAAGAAGAAGAAGAAGAAGAAGAAGAAGAAGAAGAAGAAGAAGAAGAAGAAGAAGAAGAAGAAGAAGAAGAAAGAAGCCATAGCAGTAACAGTAGCAGTAGTAGTAGTTGTTGTTGTTGTAGCTAGGCAGTGGTTGTGCACACCTTTAGGAGGCAAGGGCAGGTGGATCTCTGTGAATTCAAGGCCAGCCTGGTCTATAGATGGAGTTTCAGGACAGCTAGAGCTACACAGAGAAACCCTGCCTTGGAAAATAAATAAATACATAAATAAAATATATTAATTTTTTAAGTGGGTAAAGGAAGGAGAGAACAAGGTGTAGAAAGAGACTAAAAAACACAGAGGCCCTCTGGCCTGGACGCTTCATCATTTACGCAAGACTGAAGGAAGGCATCATGGGTAAAAACAGAGAAAGATGGGGCTTGGTGGGGATGGAGAAACAAGTGTGGCCCAGACTCTGCAGGGTGTGATGAGATGTTAAGACTTTTACTTTATTCTGAAAGTGTTGGGAACCCCCTGTAGAGTTTTAAGGTTATGGCAATAGGATATCTATGGTGAGAATACCATTAGACTTGTATTTCAAATTTTTAACATTTATTTATTTATTGTGTGAGAGATTAGAAAACATTGTGGGAGTTGTTTCTGTCCTGTCATGTGGGACACATGGACTGAAGTCAGGTCACACTTGGTGACAAGTACCTTTGCATGCTGAGCCATCTTGATGGCCTGTGGTTATATTCCTGGCTACTATGTGGGGAATGGAGAGTACACTGGATTGCTGAAGGGGGCCAAAGTGGACATGGGAGTGCAGACAGGGAGCTGACACCATGTCTCAGAGGGAAAATAAAGGTAGCCTGAATGGAAGCAGCTGTTACAGGAATAGGAAGAAGGAATAAGACAGATCCTGTGCTTACTGGGACAGAATTTGAAGGAACTATGGAGGAAGGAGCCAGGACTGTTTCCTTGGTGAATGTGTGATTGCCCAATGAGAAGTCTCTCCCTTTTTAGCCATATTCTCTTTTTTTCAGGGTTTTGGCTCATGCAGATTTCTCAGCTTCTTTCTTATAATCTGTTTCCTCCAGTGAAAGCTGCAGCAGGTCCCTTCTGCACAATAAAGGACTCTAGTCACTAGAGTTGCATTCATAAAGCAAATTAAGCAATTTCTGTGGCATCTGCAGGATGAAGAGCTGCCATGCTTACCACACATAACTCTATGTACTGGGGCAGGAGCTGGTTTCTGAACTCCATACTCTGTCCCCTGTACTGAAACCCCTGGTTGTGCAAATTTCCTTATACTAAAGAGAATGGATAAAGTTAACCAGATAGTATAACCCATGTAAAGGCTCCTGTAAGTTTCATATCATCTCTAGATAAGTGTGGATATCTGTGATTGTTAATATGTCAACTAAAATTGTCTTGGAAACCAATCTCTGGGCATGTCTGTGAGGGATTATCCTGATTAGGTTAATTGAGATGGAAAGACTCAGGTCAGCTGTGGGCAGCACCATTCCCATAGGCTTGGCTCCTGGACAGAATAAAAAGAAAAAATACTAGCCGAGCACCAGCATTCTCTGCTTCCTTCCTGTAGATGCCACGTGACAAGCTGAGCCTGAGCCCTTGCACCAACCACCATGATGGATTATACCCTGGACTCTCAGCCCAGATAAACCTCCTCTCCACTGTGTTGCTATTGTTGGGATATCTTATGAGAGCAAAACAAAAACAAAAACAAAAAAGCAACTAATTGGATACCTAATAAGTGCCATGTGTAGTTGTTATACTTCATTGCTTGGTGAATAGAAAAAAAGGTTTGTGTGTTAATGTTGAATATAGCCTCAATTAAAAACAATATTCATGATGAACTAGGAGATGGCTCGATAGGGAAAGTGCCTCTGTGCAAGCATGAGGGCTCTGGTTCAGATCCCCAACACCCAACAAAAAGCCTGGTGCAATGAGGCACATTCATAACCTCAGCACTGAAGGAGGGCGGGAGGGAGGAGGCGGGCAGATCATGGACTAACCAATCTAGGCAAATGGGTGAGAGGAAAGCAGAATAAATGAACAAAGCTGGCCTGCAGGCTCATCTGAAATAGGATGTGGGGGGATGGAGTGAGACAGACTGAAGCACAGAAGGACGAGATCTAAGTAGCTGCAGAGGTTGCTGAGACCCAGCCAGTGCCCGCAGCTCTCAGGGGCATCTGGATATTCTCCTAACAGTAAGAAGTGGGATGTTAATCTACTGGGAAGCATGATAAAGCCAGGCATGAACACTTAGTTCCTGACACAGCATACTAAAGGAATCTGGAGAGGACCAAGAGAGGGGTGAGTCTTCGCCAGACATCCGATGCTGTGATCCTGAGTGAAGAGAGCTGTGGTATCTGAAGGGAATGTTTTAACTTGCCTGACACAACCTTACAGGATCTTCTGGGGGTGAGCAGGCCCTAGGCATCTGCCGTTTTGTAAAGTTCCTCAAACAAATTCTAGCAGGAATCCTTAGAGGCAGACTGGTTCAAACTCAGACAGCTGAGGTTTAAAAGCGTTCTGGTGGTGGCAGTGGTGTGTGTGTGAACATGTGTGTGCATATTTGTATGTGTGAATGCACATGTACATATGCCATTGTGTGTACATGGAAGTCAGAAGACAACATTAGGTGTCAGTTCCCCCTCTACCCTCTTTGAACCAGGTCTCTTATTGCTTACCACTGTATGCACAGACTGGATGGTTCACAAGCTTCTATCTCTGCCTCCCACATCTCACCACCGGAGCACTCAGATTACAAATCCTCACTACTTTACCTGAACTGCAGGCCCTAAGGCCTTTGTAGCCAGGGCTTCACCCATGGAGCCACCTCCCCAGTCCTGTCCCAGTGAAATGTTTACCTGGCATTTAAGAGATGAGATGAAACTTGCAAACACAAAAGTCAACCCAGAAGTCCATTAGGACCTAGGGGAAGCTTGTGCTAGAAGACTTGAATTTCTCACCTAGGCACAGGTGGGCCTACCAGCCTTAGCTAACTTCTAGGGCTGATCACATTTTCCTTCCCAGGCTGAGTCTATGATTATTTTATATCCTTTTTTGTTTTGTTTTTCATATAGTTTACTATATTTTATTTGGGTATCTGTTTTATGTTCACAACAAAATTAAGCTTGACTTAACATTAGGACATATGCATATTTTTATTTCATAAAAATGTTTCATAAATATAATTTTCACTGCCAGCTTAACTGTTTCCTTAAATGGCTATGATGTGGCTCAGTGAGCCTTTCTGCGACTGGACAAGAAGGTTATTTCCAGTTTGGGGAGGACAGTAGTACTGGTCCAGCAGTGATGAGCACTTGAGAGCCTCACCCCCACATCCCACCCACACACACAAGCAGAGTTAGCACCACTTCTGGAGAACAGAGTATTAGAAACATTTGGCTGAACAAATACAGTTTATGGCTTATTTTCCAAACCACCAATTTGCTTTGGAGAAGCCTCATGAAATTTACATCCTTCCTGAGAACTTGAGAGGCTCTACGCAATATATTCCTACTAACAGTGAAACAGAGAACACTTGCTCCCGGTTCCTACCTTCCCCCTCGAAGACAATGTGTCAGTAAGTTTCCCTCACTGTAACAAAATACTCAGAGCTGTGGAGTTTTGTTATTGTTGTTGTTTTTAAGAGAAAGGTTTATTTAGGTAATAGTTTGAGTCTAGAAGCCCAACACTGGGTGACTACATTGATTTGTCCTCTGGTGGGGGCCCTTTTACTGAGTCATATCATGATAAATAACACCATGGTGGGAGTTTATACAACAGATAGAGAATAATAGTAAAACAAGAAGCCACAGAAACACTTGGGTCCTATAAGAACTATGTAAATCCCCTATGAAGGCACAAGCCAAGGCTTCCTTCCTCTCTTTGGGTCTTACCTCCTGACAGTCCTACCACATCTCAATGTTTACACTGGAGGTCAAGCTTCTAGCATATGGGTCACAACTAAATCACACACACATTATAGCCTCTGTCCATTTGTAACCTCTGTGGCTAGACCACCATGGCAAACAGTGAGACCAAGTATCAACAGGCCCTGGGGTGGACAGATTTCCCTGGGTTGTCCAGATGGGCCCACAGTACTCACAAGGGTCTGACAAAGGAGGAGTCTGAAGAGACCCATTGAGATAGAGTTTAGAGAACTCTTCCAACTGGGCAACTGGTTTTAAAAATGTAGGGAAGAGCCAGATGCCAAGGGATTTGGAAAAGCTTCAAAAGCTAGAAGAGATAAGTGGATTCTGCCTAGGAGCATCCAGAAAAGCACTTGGGCGACCCATGAGACCTCTGTTGGACTTCTGACCACAGAGCTGGAGCTTTGTGGTATTTGAAGCCAGTAAACTAGTGACAGCTTGTTACTGCAGCAACAGAGTAATACACCAGCACTGAGAATTTTTATTTCATTTCATCCTGATAGTCTTTATTGTCTTTTGAATGTGTATTTTTGACTGGAGTGCATTTATTGTTTATCTACTTAGAAAGTAACTCCTCCCAGGAATGCTTTTTCTAAGCATTGGACGACAGAACTGTACAAGGATCCAAACTGAGCCCTGCAGAGCATTTCTTTGTCAGTTCTGCAACTAGAGGGGGAAAGTCCCCAAGTGCATAGCTCTGTAGGTGCCTTGGGAAGGTGAGTCAGTACCAGCTTCCAGGAGGGTCACATTTCTGCTCTCTGAACCAAGCCTGTTCAAGAATTGGGTGGGATGAGCAGAGGAAAGCAAGGATGGAGGTGGGGACATTCTGCTTTTCTGGGTGTGACCCTTTCACCGAACATCTGTGAAAAGCATTTCAGTTTTGGGCCTGTAATGTACACTAAGAGGATTTTTTGTTTTTGCTTTTTGGCAGTCTCCTGTAGCCTAGACTGGCCGTGAATTCCATGTGTAGCTGTGGGTGACCTTAGATTTTTGATCTTCTTGCTTCCACATTCCAAGTGCTGGGACTGCAGGTGTACACCATTGTGCCCAGTTCATACAGTGCTAGAGATCAAACTGAAGGCTCCATGCATGCTGAACAAGCACTCTGCCCGTTGCTTACTTTTGTGTGTGTGTGTGTGTGTGTGTGTGTGTGTGAGAGAGAGAGAGAGAGAGAGAGAGAGACAGAGACAGAGACAGAGAGACAGAGAGACAGAGAGACAGAGAGAGACAGAGAGAGATGAAAGAATGAGAGAAGATGAGGGAGGGAGGGAGAGAAGCAGGAAGGGAGAGAGGGAGAGAGGGAGAGAGGGAGAGAGGGAGAGGGGAGGGGTGAATGCCTGTTGAGGCCAGAGGCGTTCAATCCTCTGGAGCTGCATTTACAGCCAGTTGTGAGCCACCCATCGTGGATACTGGGAACTGGACCTGGGTTCTCTGTAAGAGCAGCAAGAGTTTCTCATCTCTGTGCTGCCTCTCAAGCCCACTCCTCTCATCCTTAAATAGTCTTGATGTAGAAACAGAGGCTTCATCTGGAGTGTAGAAATGGATGAGCCCCATATGATTGAATCATGATAGGGAGAAGGGGCTAGCCATAACCACTGCCTGCCCCCTCCCCCCAGATCCTAAACTATGGTCTTAGGAGATGTGTGGTGCAAACATGAAGGAGAGGAACAGAGATTGCCCCCAAAGACACATGACTTAGTTTCCCTCAGAACAGATGACTGCATTTAGGAGAGGTCTTTTTGTTAGCAGCCAACAGCCATAAATGCTAAGTCCTGTCATTTGTTTATAGTCCTATCTTCTGCTGGATAGCAGCATTCTACTTCTCTCCATACACTGAAGATCTGCACCCATGAAGATGCCACTGCATCTTGGAACTTGGAATAATGGCGCCCAGAAAAGAGCGCAACCAGACAAGCACATAATGCTGCACCCTCTCTTTCCATCAGGGAAATACCGTCCCGTTCCAACCCCACCCTAGTGAGCAAAAGTCCCAGTCATGGAGCTGGCCCTGCCTTTCCTTGACACTGTTTCCTGCTGATCCCCAAAGGACGGGTGCAACCCCTAGAGCTACCATCATTGACCTCTGCCGTTACAGTTCTCAGGTCAACTATTTCTAGAGTTGGTGACTGGCCAGTAGATCACCCCATCACCAGCACCAAATGAAACTCAGGTGAAAGATTTACGGGTTTAAGGTCTTCAAAAAAAAAAAAAAAAAATCCAAAGCCTGTGAAACCGCAGTGCTCGGCTAGCGAGGTGGTTATTTCCTAAACTTTCCCAGATCGTGATTAACAATGCAGATGCCAAGGCACCTCCCTTGAAGAGTAGTGGATCTGGAGTATGATTGGAAATCTGTATTTTTATCAGATTTCCCAAGAGATTTCTATTAGTAAACAAGTTTGGGAAATTCTGCCCTGGGGCAATTTAAAAGTACCCAGACCAAGAGGTAGTGCTTTGGTTTCTAAGGCAGTGCAGCCCTGGGCAAGGGAATCTTCACTGACAAATTCAGGAGAGGTCTACAGATATGGGCAAAGGAAATTATCTGAATAACAGACACCGGGAAGGCCATTCTGGCTGACCAGAAGACTCACTCTTGCTCTGGATACTGTGATGCTCAGACAAGTCTCCAACCTCACCATCCCTACCAGCTGGGTGTGTTTAAGAGTCGGACCTGGAGCCACTGATGGTGGTTTTCTTCTCACAAATGGTAAAGGCTAGCATGTATGACAATTTCTGTTTTTCACTAACATTGTATACCACGTGAGTTAGAGGCAGTTGGTGGTGGTAATAATCTTATAACAAATGAAGTCAGCTCATGAGAAGCAACATGGAGACCTGATCCAGAGGCACAGACATACCCAGGAATTCTGGGCTTGGACTTGTTACCAAATGACCCTCTGTGCTCATGTTTCACCCGTTACACTGAATTCACTGTTTTCTTCCGTTCTCTGATTTCATTTATGCAGTCAGTACTCTTCCCTCAACAGAAATATATCCAGTAAGGGTTAGATGAGGAAACGGAGGCTCAAAGCGATGAAGAAAACTGCCGAGAGATTGATACAATGTTGCACCTCTGCAGTTCCAGTACTCAGGAGGCTGAGACGGGCAGAAAGATCTCAAGTTCAAGACCAGGCAGAGCTACTTAGTGAATTTCAGGACTGCCTGGCCTAACTAGTGAGATTCTGTAAACACACACACACACACACACACACACACACACACACACATACACGCACACACGAAAATCGAACCTATTTAGTCAGAAGTCACAAAGCCTACATTTGAGCACTGGGGATTTGTAGCCCTGGAATCTAAGCTCTAACCATTACTCCAACACCCTTCCTGCTGAAAGGGAAAAGACGCGTACTGCCACATTCACTTCAAAAGAAACAAATATCTCCTTGGAAAAGAAACAGGAAAACGTGAAACTTGCCAAGAAAAGCATTACAAGAGCTCGTTTCGGATGAAAGGAAGGCTGTAGAGCAACTCGGAAATGGCTCTTAAACAACTGGGAGCAGAGGAATCCAGGAGACCAAGTGAACAGACACCTTGGAAGTGAGGACTGCAGGGTCTGAGCAGACGGGAAGGCCTGGACGGAGCACAGTTGAACAAAATAATTCATTCTCTGGAAAAATCAAACTGAGGATTTTCCCAGAATACAGCACAAGAGGTTAAAAATAATTAGGAAACTCTAATCACATGATTCACATACAAGGTCCATTCTCCTAAATTCTGTGGCCAGAGCCTTTATATTAATATTGGCTAAGAGAAAGCCACACTTGACAGATCCACAGTGAACAATCTCCCCAGCTCACCCTTAGGCAACAGCAGATTGACAGGGGTCAATCAGAACCCTTCCCTGAGATTTTTGATCTTGAGGACAGAGATTTCAGTAGCTGTGCTGGCTAGTTTTATGTCGACTTGACAAACGCTTGAGTCATTTTAGAAGGGGAACCTCAGTTAAGAGAACACCCCCTCCAAACTGGCCTGTGGGAAAACGTGTGGTATATTTTCTTGATTGATTATTAATGTGAGAGACCCCAGCTCTCCATAGGTGGTGCCACTCCTGGGATGCTGGTCCTGGATGCTGTTAGAAAGCAAGTTGAGCAAGCTATGGGGCACAAGCCAGTAAGCAGCACTCATCTGTCCCGTTCCTGCACCCAAGTTCCAGCCCTGACTTTCTTCGATGGTAGATTGTGATATAGTACCAAAGGCTGAAATAAACTCTTTCCAACTCGAGTTGCTTTAGGTCATAATGTTTTATCAGTGCAATAGAAACCCTAAGACACAAACCCTCTGGAGAGGTGAGTTATACGCTATCGATCGCTCCCCGTTTCCTGTCACAGGACAATGCCACAGAATGACTTGTAGAGAAAAAAGACAAGAGTGCTGTCAGCTAGGAAGGTTCTCTTCTGCACCTCTGTTCTTCCGGGCTTTATGTGACTCACTCCCAAGTCACCCATCTAACATTGTAAAAATTTTGAATTCTATGATTTTTTTCTTCCAGTGGAATGAATGAAATCTGAAACTGACATTTGGTCATTCTTTAACTATTTGCAGGCCTTTTTGGAGAAATGTTTTTTGACTATTTATCCTTTGACTCTTATGTGGGGTTCTGTTGGTTTTGAATACGTGATATTTCCAAACCCAGTTTCTAGCCTTCTGATCCCAATCCTCCTTTCCCCCCACCTCACAGCTAGAACCTTCCCCCATCTTAACACATGGTTAAACAAAGGAACTAAATATCACCAGCCATACCTTTCAAATTTAATCTCCCACACCAAAGCAGCCACCTAACTCCATCACTGCCAGCCAAAATCTTAAGCACATTCACTGGTTATAAGAGAGAGGACATGCCTCCCAAGCTCTTCCCAGGGCTGCAGGCCACACACTCTTATTCACTGTGGAATGTAAATTTAATGGCTTCTCTGGAGGAAAATTTGAAAATACATTCCAATAATCTTTAAGAAAACATTTTGCATTGGAGAAAGCAAAAGATCTCTCTGGATGAAGGAGAAAGAAAATTGAGGATAAGAACAACTGCTTTTAAAAACTCTGATATGAGGCTGGGCTTAGTGATGCAATCTTCAAATCTCAGCACATAGGAGGCTAAAGCAAGGGGATTGGGGGTTTCAGGTTAGCTTTTGCTATACAGTAAAACCCTGTCTCAAATAAATAAGCAGATAGGTAGGTAGGTAGATGCTTACACACATACATAGACAGGCAGACTGGCCTAGGGACAAAGCACCAGAGGATACAGCACTCATGAAGCACATAACAAAAGTCTGATTCCTCTGTACACTGAAGATCTGCACCTATGAAGATGGTATAAAATTCCAGAACCTGAAACAGTGGTACCTGGGAAGGGTGCAGCCAGCCAAGCATCCCATAATGTTGTACCTTCCTTTTCTGTCAAGAAATAATTCTCTACTTTTCTCTCCCTTTCCCTCTCCTCTTCTTTCTCTCTTTCCTCCTCCCTTTCTCTCCCTCTTCCCCTCCCCTTCTCTCTCCCTTTCCCTCTGCCATCCTGCCCACACCATCACCCAACCAAAAATACAAAAATGTCTGCAATTATGAGATGCTTTAGTAATATTTAGAGCTGAAGAGATGGCTCAGTGGATAAAGTGCATGCTGTATAGGCATGAGGACCTGATTTCAAATCCCCAGACCCATATAAAAAGCCAGGTATGAAGGTGAATGCTCTGTTAACCCTAGAACTAGAAAGTAGAGACAGGAGGATCCTAGGGTTCCCTGGCCAGCCAGACTAGCCAAAACAATGTGCTTCAGGTACATTGAGAGACTTTGTCTCAAAATAATAAAGAGAAGTAATTGTGGATGACACCTGTTGTCACCCTCTGCATCCACATCAGTCTGCACAGGTGAGCCCACATGCATATTCCACACACAAACACAAGGGAAAAAGATAGTCTTAAAGAAAAGAAATACATACAACATCTAAGTTCATTAAACGTATGTATAGAATATGCTGAATGTGTAAAAGTAGACAGACTTATTCCCCTGCCCTCATTCTCAAAGCAATCAGGGCTCTCCCCTTCAGAGAACTAGGTGGGTGAGGTTAGGAACCACCAGCTCTGCAGTCCGTTTAGTATGAAGTGTTAAGTGTGTGTCATCAGTCTCTCCACAATGAAACCCAACCCCCCTACATCAGCAACTTTAGAGGGAAGATTTATCATAGCTCACAGTCTCACAGTCTGTAGTCCACAGTCTGATTCTGTTGTCTCTGAGCCTGCAGTGAGACCCACCATTGAAGTGGCAGAAGCCAGCTTTAGTATGGGAGGCTACTAACCATGGTGGGCAGGAAGCAGAGAGGGAAGAATGGAGTGGGGACCAAGTTAAAGCATGCTTTCCCAGAGCCTGCTTTCCCATTGGACCCCTCCTCCTAACGTGCTCCAAACCTCCCAGAATACAGCAGACTAAGCACTCACCACGTGAGCCTCAGGGAAATATCTCATTTTAAAGCCAAAACCCACGGATGAAATTTTCATTTTCTCTGTATTGTATTTTTTTTATGATAATATAGCCTCATACCTATAATCCAGAGGCTGTTTTCTCTTACTTCCACAGTGATATAGCTTCTACACTTAATCTAGTTTAATATTTACCTCCACACATATCACACAGTGGGGGTTTTTACTATATTTCACATCTACACAGAAAATTAGTAAACACTGAAACAGTAACAGTGGTGAGTACAAATTTGCTAATTTAAATGTTCCCCATCTTCTCATATTTTTGAAAGTGACATTGCCAGGAGCTACTTAGCATCGCGACTCTCGGGTCCTGAGCACTCCAGCTTCTTTAATATATCCCTGCTCTTCCACGTTTATACAATTGGCCAGTTTATACAATTGAACATCTTGGTATCCGGATCTCTTACCAACTGGAAACTTGCAGGATTCGACAGGCATTAAAAAGGATCCTAGTTCCCCTTCTTGTCTGATAGAAGGTAGACATTTCTAGAAACGGCCACAACATGAGTCATGGTATAAGTGCCTAGAGGTGCTGACAGGTGCATTTCAACCCAGGCAGGGAGCAGGCTGCATGGAGGAGGTGATATGTCAGCCACTGTCTGCCAGTATCAAGCCAAGAGCTGGGAGAGGGAGCTCATCTCCTTGGCAACCACAGGAAGGCTACAAGGGAGTAAGCTACTCCCATGTTTCCTGACAACAAAGAAAATAGGGGCTTTGCATAGAGCCAGCGAGTCTGGCTTCCCAGTCTCTGGAGGGTAAGATCTTCAAACCCCTACCCTCCATCAGGAGGGTAAGATCTTCAAACCCCTACCCTCTCCCCTCTCTCTCATACCCCAGGGATTAGAGCAGAGAGGCTGCAAGGCACACCCACAGGCTCCCATTCCTTCAGGCTTTCACTGGCTGCTGCCAAACTCTGCTCCTGGAGTCACAGGAATGTTGAGCAATCTTTGGAATTTTTTTTCTGCCAAGAAACAAGTACTTTCGGATTCCGAATTCCATTCAGGCCTCCTGAGCAGGCACATTGCAGGAGTCTGTAAAGCCCTGGCCTTCCTCAGCAAATGTGGAGGGGACTTTTCCCTGTTTATATTCTTTTCCTGCTGGCAGGAGTGTAAGACTCCATAGCAATGAGGTCATGGGGCCCTGCCCCGCTGCATCCACGGGTGGCTGAGCTGCCAGAACCTTGCTGTCCTGTCCCAGTGGCTCAGTATGTTCAAGGGTAGGTATGCAGGGGGGATGGGCAGGGTCAGGAGGGTTGAAGAGCAGCCCTCAGATTGCTAGAGTCCCAGCCTAGGCTGTACTCTTAGGACATCCCATCCCCATGCCTTCCCCTTACTTGTGACCCTTATGTAGCCTAGGGACTCCAGGCCATAGTATCCAGTTTCCTGGGTACTGCATGTAAGGAACTCACTTGGCATCTGGAAATTTTTAGAATTAATCAGTGCCTTGCAAGTAGTTCTAAGTTCAAATGCACCCCTCTTCAGAGAAGGCCTTTGTGATGCCCCTCTACTAAGCCAAGTCCTGCTGATGTGTGTAGCCTTGTGGTATCCTAGGCTTCTCCTTCTAAGCACTGCCTTGTTATTAATAACTGGCTGTGAACTTGCTTAATATGTTTTCCTCTTTGGGCCTTACTTTCAGATAGTGTTCTGGCTTCCTAGGTCCCTATTTCATTCATAACCAGATAGACAGAAGACTGGTGAAATTGCTTAACATGGACAGTGTAAGAATCACAGATCAGGGACTGGAGGGAATGCTTCATAGCTAAGAGCCTATGCTGCTCTTCCAAAGGACCCAAGTTCATTCCAAGCATCTAAGTCAAGTGGTCCACAAATGCCTGGAGCTCCAGTTCCAGAGGATCTGACGCCCTCTACCCTCTTCTACAGTGCACGTCACACACACACACACACACACACACACACACAAACACACACCAGACACACAGATACATACTCATAAATCTTAAAAAATATCATGGTGTCTGGCATATAAAGTGGAGGCTCCTGATCCACTCTGGTCATATGGTACATCCCCAGCAAAGGTGAGCTTTAAGGCATATAGTGGTCATGTTAACTACCCCTTTGGCTCTTGCTTGGGTTTCTTTGTTTGGCTCTGCATAGGCCCTGATCCCAACTGTACAGCCTCCCATTTTTCTTAGGTTGGAGCAAAACTGGAAAGCTTCAAAGCCTGTTACATCCATTATTCTGTCCATACCTTAAGGCTAAAAGTACTATTTCCATAGAAGAAACTACTGTTCCAAAGAAGGGGGCCTCAGATGTATGGCACCAGATGATAAGTATTCTTTGCCCATGAAATGTGCCAACTCATACCTAATTAAAGGCAGGTTTATTGAGGGCAGCTCTTGGGTGAGTTCACCAACCACACAGGAGGTGGGTCAGTGAAGTAGCCATGCAGAGGGAGACAGAGGAGAGAGAGAAGAGAGAAAAGGGGAGAGGGAGAGGGAAAGAGGGAAAGGGTGGGAGAGAGGTGATGGTGAGAAAGAGAGATTGGGAACCAAATGTCTGGGTTATATAGTGAAGAGCCTTTGGGTCAGAGGAAGCTCAGCCTCTGGGCTGGAAAGTTCAGCATAGAGGGTGGGGGAATGCTGGGAGAATGTGGAGGCCAGGTCTGCCTTAGTATGTTAAATGGGTCTGAATTAAATAGATCTGAAACCCAACACCTAGTACCAGGGTCAGGAGGAGAAGGTGGGAGATGGGTATCAGGTGGAGGATGGAGTCTTGCAAAAAGAGGGACATTGGGGCAGGAGAGCCTGGAGAGGCCTCAGAGACAAGAGCACAGCATCTTGAGAAGGCAATGGAAATAAGACAGAGTGTGTTTGCTCAGAAACCTCAATTTCAGCCTGGCAGTGGTAGTGCACACTTTTGATCCCTTTGATCCCAGCATTTGGGAGGTAGAGGCAGATGGATCTCTGAGGTCCAGGCCAGTCTGGACTACAGAGTGAGTTCCAGGACAGCCAGGGCTACACAGAGAGACCCTCTCTCTTGGAGGTGGGGGAAAAGGGGGAAGAAGGAGGAGGAAAGGGAAGGGGAAAGAGAAAAGGAGAAGGACTCTTCATAAGCCAGACAGCTTTTTGCTTGTATTGTCTATGCTACTTTCCTTTCCTTCGAGGAAGCAGCTGGCAAAGTCAGGACTCACTAGTGTAATTGACTTCATCTGTGCAAAGGGCACCAGAGACATGTGTTCATAGCTAAGTATGTATCTATGTATCTGGCTCCCAGGTGAGAAGACCTTAAAGAGGAGGGGACAGAGGGACAGAGCAACCATTGTTCATTGCCTCCTTAACCCTGTACTATGTACATGTTGAGATCACGCACGCCTTTTCTGTAGAAAACCTGGGGGTTTTGCCATTGGGAGAAGTAGGTTGCCTAAGCTGTTTCCCGGACTTCTTGTAAGATGGCCTCATTTGAATGGGAATCTTTGTGAGATCTAGGAGATGCAACAGACAACAATACTAAAGAGAGTAAATCAGGAAGTTCCATGGTTTGAGGAAGGCAGGATGAAGGTTGAGGCAGACAGCAGTAACTGCAGTGGCAAAGGCACCCTGTATAGAGAAGGGATGATTGAAGCAAATCAACATTGGGGAACATGTACCCCATGTCCTGGGTGTCATGGAGACGAGCAGTGGGCACATTATGAGCATTCCTCCCAGCTTGGAAGCATAGACTTTCAAGAAGGAACTGGGAAGCCTTGGAAGGTTGTATCCCTCTGGGTTCTATATTAAGAAAGGACTGACAGGCAATGGGAAATGTCCTGGGAAGCTTCTGTGACAGCTGAGGTGGGAGATGACAGCTTAGGCCTAGGAGAAAAACAGCAAGAAGTGAGAAGAAAGGAAGGCAGGATTTCTTGTTGCTGTTTTTCCCAGACAGGATTTCTCTGGGTAGCCCTGGCTGTCCTAGAACTCTCTTTATAGACCAGCCTGGTCTTGAACTCAAGAGAGCTGCCTGTTTTGCCTCCCCAGTGCTGGGATTAAAGGTATTTGCCATCATACCTAGCCAAGAAGGCAAGATTTTCTGGTGGTTTTGATGTGGAATGTGAGAAAAAGAGGCCTCCCTAGCTTTTGGCTTTTGCTGCTGGACAGCTGGAGTCAATATCAACTCAGATCGGATCGTGTGTGTCATTACAGCCACTGACCACCATGCTGGGGCAGGTCCTGAGTCAATGCCTCCACACTCTGATCTCCTTTGATCTTCATAACCTCAGGAGGCAGAACTTGGTCCCCTCAATCCAGGGACAACAGTCTGACTATGGCCACTTGTATATGAGTGTGGAGCTCAGATGCCCTGGGTGGCTTTGACCCCATGCAGCAGATGTGCACATCTGGCTTCAAGAGCCCAGACACTGGTTCCTTTACCTCATATGACTGGGCCTGGACTTTAATTTTACGCGCGCACGCGCAGTCTCTCTCTCTCTCTCTCTCTCTCTCTCTCTCTCTCTCTCTCTCTCTCTCTCTCTTTCTCCATTCCCTCCCTAGTAATCAATCTGTCTTAAGCTCTAGGATTTCCCCAAGGCCCCATGTCCCCCTATGTGTACTTTGACTTCTCTCAGCTTATTATTCGGATATTTGAAAATGAATAGAGGATGAAAATATTTGGAGATTGCCTCAAAGGCCTTAAGAAGAGTCAGGAGAGACAGGTGGGAGAGAATGCAGGGAGGCTCAGCAGCTGTTGGTATTTGATGCCCTTTGTATGAGTATTGCCGACTCTTAGATGGGCTTCTCCAATGGCAGCAAGCTGGAGTGGTGGCTGCCCACTCCTCAGGACTGCTTTCCCCTAAATCACCAAGTCTTACTTGCAGGCAGAGCATAAAACTTTGAAACTGGTCTAATTAAGGTAGCAGTGCAGGGGGAGGCATCCAGAAAGAAGCACAGTGTGACTCCAGGGGCTGAATACTATCATTCCCACCCAATGATGCCCTGAACCTCCTTTGAAGAATGGAAAAGAAGGCTTTGACCTGTGGAGGCAGCTCTCTACCCAGCCAGAGCCTGTCCCTACGCTCAGTGTTTAGCAGCAGACTATCTTAGCAAGAGCCAGAATTAGTGAATGGTTCCTAGCCAAATGTGCAGCAGAGTTAGGGATATAGCCCTGTTCCCTGCCAAGTGCCGGGCTTTAAACATTTCAGCACTACTCTGTGCTAGGTGTTGTCACACTGTTACCTGCTTCCATTTTCATAACTACCAGGTCCAAACAGAACTAAAGTTCTGAGTGACTCAGAGTGACTGGGCCTGTCTGGACTTCCCAGTGCTGATAGGCCCCACATCTGAGATGCAGGTGGAGCCAGCCAGAGGCATGTTTCTGAGGTTGTGACAGGCACACACTCCCTGCCTGACATACTGTTGGGTATCCCCAAAGCTGCAGTGCACTCCCCCCCCCCCCATAATCCCTCTGAGGTCATTTTGCCTTCTCTACTTCTCTGAGTACAGAGGCTGCTCAGACTGCAAGGATGGAGAGCCAGTGCAGAGATCAAGGGACATGGACAAGCATCGAGTCCCGTGGAGGCCAGAGATGGAGCCTGTGACAGGGAGGGGCTGGGATACAGATAGCCTCTGTTGGTCTGGAAGACACAAGCACAGTGTCCCAGGAAAACACTGCTGTTTGCAAACAAATGTCACAAGCTGGGGAAACAGCACATCTTTGTCTGTCCTGGCTGCTGCTCATGTGGCCTCTTTGCCCCCACTCCATCTCCCTTCCTAGCTAGGGTCCTTTTCATCTTTGTCATTATAGCCTTGGAACTGAGTAAAAAGGGTGACTGGGTGAGCTGAAGCCCAGGCTTAAGGCACCTGGTCTCCAGCCTTTGGGATACAGTTCTGGCCCATGGCCTCTCGGGTCTGACTCTCCAAGCCAAAGGTCATGGGAAGAAGATGACAGGCCACTGCTCATCCTGCTGGCCTGGGCCTGTGCTGCTAGGCCAGCAAATGCTCAGACTACACCAGCAACAAGGCTACATCTCTGTGCTATGTCTACCCAGAATCTCAGGCTCTCATAGGACCTCAGTGATAGAGACAGATTAGATGGTTTGCCCAAAGCTGCTGACTAGCTGAACTAGTTCCCCATGTCCTTAGAACCTTCCTCCTAGTCCTGCTCTTGTCCCCTTTGTGTTTCTCCTTATCTGTCTCTCTCTGTCTCCCTCTGTGTCTCTGACTTTGTCTCTGTGTGTGTGTGTGTGTGTGTGTGTGTGTGTGAGAGAGAGAGAGAGAGAGAGAGAGAGGAGGAAGAGAGAGGAGAGAGAGAAAAAGAAAGGTGGGGGGCTGCGATTGGGGATTGAAGCTAGGGCCTTATGCATACTCTACCACTAAGCTGCATACTCAGCCCTCCTCTTCTTCCTTATGTGGGTCCCTCCCAGACCCCAGCCCACCCAGGCAAACTCAGACAGGGCTGGGCTGAGCTTTCTCCACACATGTGGTGCTTATCACGCAAGCATTGCCTCGGAGGGTTTCGCAATGAGCCTTGTCTTCTGGTCACCCCAGTGGGCCTGGAGTTACAGGAGAGCAGGGGGCCTCTCATGCTTTTCTCAAACTGCTGCCCGGGTCATACCTCACCCATGGCCAGAGTTGGGGCTCACCAAGTCCCCTGCTCAGTGCAGGAGGAGTTGCATGAAGGCCTTAAGGATGAACCAGATATTTTGCCTCTGAAGATAGAAAGGCAAAGAGATGTCTGTAGGACCAAGCTCAGGAATGGGACTTATAAAACAGGGAGGTGGCCAAATCACTCACATTGGTCTTGGAACAGGCTCTGTTCACAGGGCCAATTGAAACACACAGATCCGAAAGCCAACCATGCTCCCCAGAGGCTTCTGGAGCATGGCCCAGCCTAGAGCTGGCAGTAGAAGCGCCAGGCTAAAGAGGTAACGGGTACCCCAGATTGGTTGCTGGCTTTCAGAAAGGCGGCTAGGGCTTTCCTGGGATGCCCTTCTTCTAGATTAATTTACCCCTCCTCCCTCCAGTCAGCCATTGAATCCTGCTTCCCGTATGCCGGGCAAAGTTAGCCGGGTATAGTGCAAAGGAGGCAGACCCTGGAAACTGCCTTCAAAATGCATTCAGAGTCTGCCTTCAAAATGCCTGTAAACAATCCAAAAGATAAAATGAGCACACACAATTCAGACTTCAGCTGAGAATGAGAGCGTGGCCAGCAGTGGGAAACCAAACACAAGGGCAAGGGAGGGGACAGCCATCCATGGACGCTGAGTTTTTATTTCCTGCCTTTCCTGCAACCATCCCCCACCCCACACAGAGTGCTGTAGAGAGCAGGGATCACAGCCAGCAGCAGTGACCCAGGAACAGCCACCTAGTAAATCAGGAGCCTTGAAGCTTCTGAAGCATCATAGGGACAGTCCTGGATTTATAGCTCTTAAAAGACACACTACTTTCAGGAAATTCACTCTGCTCTGAGGACACTATACTGCTGACATCAGCTCCAGGACATCAAGGCTGTGACTTGACAGGCTAATAATTCTCGGTGGCTTACAACACTCATGGTATCAGGGAAGATGGCACACACGGGAGGGAAAAGACAGTATGAACCATCAAAGCCAGCCAGTCTCGTGCTGGAGGAGCAGAATGGATTCTGCCTGCTGCCAGTGACATTTTTCCAGAGCAGATTCTTTGGTTCTCACTTCTGAACCTTTGAACTTTCCTAACAGCTGGAACTTCCCCACCTCCTCTCCCCAGAAGCCCCACCCTTATTCGGAAACCAGACTCTAAGGAACCAGTTGTAGGTCTTGCTCTTTGACCAAACCTAGTGGACCTGACTGAAGATGTTTGGTGTGGGCACCCAGTGGTTGGTCTGCACTAGCAACATCTTACCCTCTGGTCTATTCTTATGTTCAATACAGCTTTTACACACAGAAAAACCTTCTGAGTACCCACACCAGACTTACTTCTGTGATATATCATCAGGAGATAAAGTGGTGCAGTGGTTAGTTCTACTGTCGCCACGCCTTCCCCACCATGATGGACTGACTACTTACCTACAGAGCCAAAATAAAATCTTCCTTTCTTAAGTTGCTTCTTTCAAGAATTTTATCACTACCACAGAAAAGTTACTAATCACAACCTGGAATCACCTGAGAAGAGAGTCTCAGGGGTTCTTGGACAGTAGGCATGTCTGTGAGAGATTGTCTTGATTGCTTTAATTGATGTGGGAAGACCCAGTGTCTTAGGGTTTCTATTGCTGTGATAAGAACACAGAGCCCAAAAGCAACTTGGGGAAGAAAGGGCTTATTTATATTACAATTCACAATTCTAACACTTAGGGAAGCCAGGGCAGCAACCTGGAGATAGTAACTGAAGCAGAAGCCATAGAGAGGTGCTACTTACTGGCTTGCTTCCCACGGCTTGCTCAGGCTGCTTTCTAACAACTCTGGACCACTTACCCAGGGGTGGTACCACCCATGGTGATCTGGGCCCGTCCCTATCTATCACTAACCAGGAATATGTCCCACAGACTTGCCTATGAATTGAGGCATTTTCTCAATTGAGAAAACCTCAAGCTACAGGTTCTAGATTGTGTCAAATTGACAACAAAACAAAACAACAATGACAAAAAAAGGGGTGGGGGGACAAACCAACCAGGACACCCAGCCTGAAAGTGGAGACCTCGTTACTTGGTTCTGGGCCCTGGACTATATAAACGTAGAGAAATCTAGCTGAGCTTTAAGCATGTATGCATCCATTTCTCTCTGTTCTTGAAAGTATATGTGACTAGTTGCTTGAGTTCATGCCTTAACTTCCCCTAACTGACATACTGCAATCTGGAATTCCACACTAAAAGAAGCCATTTCTTCCCTGTGTAGCATTTTGTCAGGGCATTTTATCATAGCCATGGGGGTGGGGGTGGGGGTGACTAAAAGAAGGGCTAAGCCTCAGACCTTACTGCTCCACCCCAAAGCTTTAGGAAGCACAGATACACACCCACCAGGATGAATTTAACCTCGTCAGAGCCTCCAGTCAAAGTCACGGGAGCACAGGAGGCTTCCACATTATCTTTTCTTTTCTTTTTTTTTTTTTTTTTTTTTTTTTTTTTTTTTTGTTTTTTCGAGACAGGGTTTCTCTGTGTAGCCCTGGCTGTCCTGGAACTCACTCTGTAGACCAGGCTGGCCTCGAACTCAGAAATCCGCCTGCCTCTGCCTCCCAAGTGCTGGGATTAAAGGCGTGCGCCACCACTGCCCGGCTACCACATTATCTTTTTGCTGGCAGCTGCTGCAGTCATAAGTTCTAAAAACAGAAACAGGGAAAGTAACTAATATACAGATCATCTCATGCAGTTACTGTCCCACCCTCGGCCCCATAACAAGAAGAGTTCTAACAGGCTACTTAACAAAATTCCTGACTACAATACCTTATGGACCACGAGTTTTTACACACTGGAAAAGTACTCTAGTTCTTCGAAAGAATCAGACTTCAGAAGAACTGGGACAAGTGAAAGAGAAAAGAGGGGATTTCAGAAAGAGGAAATTGCTTTAGTTAAATATGGAAGGCTGAAAGGGTGTAAGCCAATGTAAGGCACACATGACATGCCTCCTGTCACACACTGTGACTCTTGTCTCTTTCCCACAGCAGACATTGCTAATTGACTGTAGCATCTTTTCCCACTAACTCAGGATGTAGGCTCCTCAATGAAGCCATTCCAAATCAATTAAAGCTAATGTGGGGGGGGGGGAGCAGGGGTTGACTTGTCCTCCTGTCTAGAGTCTTGAGAAGGTGTAAGAAAATGGATCAGGCTGGAGCAGATTTGTGCTTTGGAGGAGAGAAAAAGAAAAGGCCTACTGAGAACAGCCAGCCACAGGACCAGCTTCCATAACTTTCACTTAAAGTCTAGAGGAAGAAAGAAAGTCCATGGAGGCCAATGGCCAATGGTGTTGGAGTCAAGCCTTGTGTCCCTTGGGCAATAGGGTAAGGCCAAACATTTGAAAGCTGCAGTTTGCAAATGCTTTTGTGTGGTATAAGGCTGGCCACACAGGGGCTAAGGTCTCACATGAAGGTCATCTGAGCTCTCTGAGTTCTCCTTGAACCTTAAGACACTCTCCTTGCCCAGATTCCAATGTTCATATAGACTGGAAGCCTGTGGTGGGTGGTGAAAGGGGATATCAGAGAGGGAGGCATACCCAAGTTCATAGAGACTTTGGGACAGACGTAGAAGACCCACTCCTACTATCTCCAGAGCCTAAACCAAGGGAGTAAAAGTCCAACGAAGGATCTCCTCTCCCCTAACTTCCAGGTATGGGGCGCTTCCAAAAGTTTTTGAGGATGACAATGTTATGATTTAAAAAGTGATATTTATAAAAACATAATCATGAAAGATTTGTATGTCCTGAGTCCTGTTGGGAGAAAATATCACCTGGTAGGCCATCTTTGAATACGGAGCTGTGTGGAATGGGATCCTCTCAGCCTGAGAGCTCCAAGGGATAGATTACCCACAAATGGCCAGAGCACTTGAAGGGGATCTCTGTGGCTGAACTGAGATGAAGAAGAGGAGGTTTCACCAAAGGTCCAAAAGGTCAAAGGCCATGAGGCTTTGACTCAGGGAAGGGACAGGAACACAGACAAGGAGCTAGACACAGCTGCAAGCACCCTTTGTCAGGATTCCTAGGTCCCCATCATGGTGGACTTGTTGCTTGTTTTGATCTTTGCTTTCCTAAAAGAGATGTGGATAAAGGTGGTTTTGTGTTTTGTCTTTTGTTTTTGTTTTTTTTTAGAATGGTAAGATGAGGTGGGGAACTAGGGAAGCCATGGCTCCTTTTGAAGGCAGACTTGGGCTCATGGGAGGGAGAGGTGCAAGGCAGACTCAGAAGAGCACATGGCAGTGGGGGGCACAGAGGGCCAGTAGGGTGACTCAGTAGATAAAGACACTTGATGCCAAGCCCAACAACATGAATTCAATCTCTAGAACCCATATGGTGGAAGAAGAGAATGAACTCCTACAAGTTGTCCTCTGACCTCTACACACATACACACATACACACACAGACATACAGACACACAAACACGTACACATACCACACTGAATTAATATGATAAAAATATTTTTGAAAAGAGAGTTCAGAGAATAATGCAATCTTCAAGAGCTGCCTTGGAATCAGGGATCATTTCTTAGCTGATAAGGGGCAGAATTGAGTTGTAGACATGCCAGACACTTCCATTAGATACCATACCAGGGTGGAAGCTTTATCCATATCAGAACATAGTTCTAGGTTCTCAAGACTAGACAGATAAGCTGTAGCCTACCCTACATGGATTGGACTTTATCCAGACATGCTACTGACCATCCTCCAAGTTAGAAACCAGTCTCCCCATTGTAGAACACAATGGGGGTGGGGCAGAAAAAGAGGACCTGGTCATTGAGGGTCCATAGAGTGATAATGGAGTTAACCCAAGAAATGCTCTAATGTTCCTCTTTGGGCTACTGCTGACATCCTTTTTTCCATGCACAGTAGTCACTTCCCAGAGCTCCCCCTTTCTGGGGCAGCTGACTGTTGCTCAACCTTTGCTTCTTAAGTGCTGCCCTGGTTTCCGGCCTTTATACCTCCATGTCCTCCTTCCACCTCCACGACACTAGTTCCTCTTCAGTTTTTGTTTACTCACTCCTGTTCCTACAGGAAACCATGTGTCTGGGGCTAGCAAGTTCTCATTGGTCACTTCTTGGGCATCTCATGTTCTCCAAGATGGCTCTCACTCCACACAGTGTTGTGATCACTTGCTATGGTGGTTCCCAAACTTAATTTATCCTTGATCAATCCTTACTTCTAGGACACCCCCTACCCCCTTTACAGCAGTTTGCTAAGCAGGTATCCTAGATACCTTCCCTAATCCCCAAAGGTAACATACAGCTTGCTAAGCAGTCTTCATGGAGGGTGGAGGGCCATGCTGGAAGGCCACACATCAGGATCTAGCCCTGGAGACCAAGCTGCCATAGGTGCCGACTTCTGACTTCCACTCATTAACATCGTGCTGCTAGAGGCTGCCAGGGCCTCCATCTGACTGTTCTGCCTCTCTCCTGTGGTTATGCATAATTCAAAGAACACCAGAGAGGGACTGGGCTTTGACACTGAACCTGGAAGACTGAGACACTCCACTTGAAGACACATAGGTGTAAAATCTAACCGTCTTTTTTTTTTTTTTTCATCTTTGAGGCAAGATCTTCAGTGAACTAGACACTACCACTGACAGCATCAAAAGCCTCAGGGGGTGGGGGTGTACACAAAGCTATCACTCTCTGTAAAGGAAGAGTTTCTCATGTTGGCAGCAGTATACATTCTCAGGCAGAATTCTTGGTGGCTAACAGAGTACATCCACTATGTGAGGGCCCACTGGGAATTTGGTGACATGTTTATGTCAGTATAGAGCCTCTTCAGACCCTGGGCATCCTCAAAAGAGAAGATTATATATCAATACAAAAGGGTTGAGGCTGGGGACTCTGTTCAAGAGGCACTCCCTGGGGTACTACTCAGAACTCAAAACTTCAAAGGAACAACAGGCCATTACTTGGGTTGCTTTCTGTCATGGTATTTGTCAACACTCAGCTACAGAGCAACCTCCAATGCAAGTATCCTGGGGGCACTGTCCTTGTGGACACTTCATCTTGGCCTGGTGACTCACTGGGCCTCCAGATTGGAGGTTCCACTGACAGGTAGAGCCACTTGTACAAGTCATCCATCTTCACCTAGTCATCCATGCACTCTTCATCCAGCTAATATGGCCACTGTCACTCTTGTCTATGCCTCTCCATCATTCCAAAGTGCTGCCAGAGCTCACTGGTAATTCCATGTTGCTCAGGTCATAGTCTCCCTCATTTGGCTCCAACATACTCTGTTCCTCTTCGGACAGTTCTGTCTTCATTTATGAATGCCTGAGTCCTACTGCTGCCATGCAAAGGCTGCGCAGACCTTTTGAGATATAAAGAACTGTAGTGATAATCTTCCCAAGCCATGGATGGCCACAGAAGGCCCGAGAATGCTCCCAGACTTGTACTCAGAGCACTGGGATCCTGTGGCCCTTCTGTAGGTATTCTGTAGGTGACTTCACATCTAAGCCTTTCCAGTATGATAATGTTGTTAGCACTATGCATACATTGAATGAAAACATCGAATAAAACAAAATCAAAGCTCTCCATCATGAGATCCCTGCTGCTCTCTCTGATTGAGAAGGTCCAAGTGGACACTCATGGACACGCAGCAGGCCAGTGGGCATGCAGGGGTCTTTTCTTTTTTTTTTTAAACATCCATTTCTTAGGGCTACTTTGTTCTGGAGCTCACAAGAAGACAAGAGGAGCCCTCTGAGGATGGGTGGGGAGGAGGACCAGACTCTCATTCATTCCTGAAATATGAATTGCACATGTTGTCTGTACAAGGTTCCGGATACAAAGGAGAAGGCAGACCAGGTCCTTCTCAAAGAATATCAGGAACTGATCTGGTCAGTAGAAGATGACACATTCTCCACGAAGGAAGTACAGGGTTGAAAGGTAACAAAGGACAGTGGCTAAGGCCTAAAGGGCTATCCTGAGCTAAGAACAAGAAAAGAGGAAAAGGTTATTCCAGGCAAGGGAGTGTATGTGGGAAAACTAAAGGTAAGAACAAACTGGGAACTCTGAAGGAACTATGAGAAACTTGGAATGGCAGTAGAGAGAGGAGCAAAGGCTCACAAACAGGAAGGAGGGCAAGAAAAGGCTGTGCCAGGCAGGGCATCAGGGGCTCATAAGAGTTTGGGATTTTAGAATTCAAACTAATAAGAGTCATAATAAAATATGAATAAAATAAAAATAAATAAAATCACTTGGCCATTGTGTGATAATCCCTCAACATCCCCAAGCATCAGAAAGAACACTGTGGCAGGTGGAAGATTTGGGTGACTTTGGCCAGGGTGATTAAAAGGCTGGACATTCTCAGGCCTTCTGTAGCCATCACATGACATATTCATTTTAGGGCCATTTGGAAGGGCTTAGGAGCAAAGAAGACCACAGGAGTCAAGGACTCTCTTCACTTGTATAACCCAGTGGATAGTTCATCGGAAGTTCACCTATGGCTCTAATTGTGTGGAGCAACCTACCTGTAAGGCCTCAGATAAAGTTGTCAAGTCACAGGGTTGCCAGATAAACAAGGACACTCAGTTAAATTTGAGTTTTAGATGAACAACCAATGATTTTTATTATAAACCACTCCTAAACAGAATATACTCGTGTTTTTTAAAATCACTTATTAATCTGAAACTCAGATTTAAACAGACATTCTAAGTGTTTGTCTTCCATGTCTGAAAATCCTACATGCAATTGGTTATGCAGATCTGAGGCTCAGGAAAGAGAAGTGCACAGGACAAGGTCAACATGGAAGGCACTTGAAGCATCAGACATGGGGCAGCTGCCAGTTGATATTTGAAAGAGACAAACCCCACTGAGTATCTTATTGGCTCCAGTGTTTAGTGTTTGAAAGAGGAGGCAAAACAGGAAAACATCATAGAAGCTGAGGCAGAAGAAAGAAGTGACTCACCACGGGGGGAAATCGCACATCTGAGAGCAAGAGCACCGTCCACATGGAGAAGGTCGTCAGTGACACTGTGGACCACCATTTACTTACATTGTGTCTGAGGGAGAGCATCACGGCTGCCGGTCCAATGGTGGGTGTTTGAGATGCTTTTTTAGGAAAGAGGGATAGTCATAGGTGGAAGAGGTTGGATCAAAGGAAAGATTGATTTGATAGTGGGGGAAAGGAAGACATTTAAAAGTAAGGAAAATAGGGGGAAGGGCCCAAGCAAAAAGAGTTATGTATAGAAGAAAAATGACAAGGTCAGACAGGGCACATATCTTCCATTAAGCCAGGAGGCCAAAGGCAGAGGAAGGAACTGGCACATTGGTTTATGGGACAATTGGAGGAGTTCTTGTCTCCAGGCTTTATTTTATTCTATCATTTGTTTTGTGTTAATGGGGATTAAATACAGAGCTTTGCACCTGCTAGGCAAGTGCCCCTCGCTGAGCTGCACCCAAACCCTTTAGTGTTTTTAAACTGGTCTTTATACCTTGCCCAGGCTGGCCTGATGGTGGCATGCACCACCATAGCTGGCCCATTTTTTTGTTGGAAGAAGAATCTTTATCATCTGCTGAAAATTCAGATGTCAAAGGCTTAAGAATTAGAAATGGGATTTTCAAAGAAAATTGTTCAAGGAGAAAAACAGATGTTCCTGAGAAAAGCATAGCAGGTTTTTCTGAGGCTCAGATTGAAAAAGAGACCATGATGGTCCAGGTAACTTTCTTCAGCAGAAATTCATGTGGCCAGGCAGCCAACATTCCAAGGAAGAGGAAAGCTGTTTTATCCATGTTTGGGATTGTGCCGGGGGGGGGGGGGTGTTACAACAAAGAACTTGTGTTCTAGAGGAGATTCTGACCTATTAGAGAGGCTAGTAAACAAGGAAGATGGGCTTCAGACTGAGGAAGAAGAGGGCTGAGGGCTCAAATAAAGAAAGTGTGATTGAATAGAGACGATGAGGATTTAGAATGATGTCAGGATGATTAATTTCAGAGCTGAGGTAGTTCTGGGTAGTGACACAGTCTAGAAAGTGTAATGGGAAAAGCCAAGAAGCAGTAGGATGAAGATAGATGTACCAAGTGTCTGAAAGGCTAGGGTGTGGGCTGGACCAAGGAGGTCATCCATGATGACAGCAGAGACTCCCTGTGTCCTTTGCACTATCCCACTTCTCCTGACATCCCTCACCTCTCTGTTGCTAAGCATAAGAGTTGCTATGGTGGTGGGTGGCAAAAAGAGGGGGTGGTGGCTAAAACTGGGTGAGGTCTTTGAAACATTTTCATAAAATAAAATGATGTAATTTGTGTAAGCTTTGAATTCCTTTAAACACTCAAGGCAGAAGGCATTCAGAGCTTATTATCAAGATGTCCTGGAACTAACGATGACTTCTAAAACTCTTCTTTCCTCATTGTGATGTCAAAGTCTAAGGATTACTTCCCTGATAACAACTCAGAACACCATGCCGTGTCGTGTCTCTCTTCCCCTGCCTTGGCATCTGCCATTCTGTGTCCCCTCAGCCACTCTGATTAGACAACACAGTCTCACTTCCCATATCCAGTTGCCACTAACTTTGCTTCTGTCTTTCTAGTCTCACTGTCATCTATTTCCTAACATTACAACACTTTCCTAAATGACTTCTTTGCTAAGTCCCTACTGGCCTCTTCGTCACTCCCAAGAGGGCAGAGGTAGAGGCAGAGAAGGCAGAGGTAGAGGTAGAGAGGCAGAGAGGCAGAGGCAGAGAGGCAGAGAGGCAGAGATAGAGGCAGAGAGGCAGAGATAGAGGCAGAGAGGCAGAGAGGCAGAGAGAGAGGCAGAGAGGCAGAGAGGCAGAGAGGAGGCAGAGAGGCAGAGAGGCAGAGAGGCAGAGAGGCAGAGAGGCAGAGAGGCAGAGAGGCAGAGAGGCAGAGAGAGAGGCAGAGAGGCAGAGAGGCAGAGAGGCAGAGAGGCAGAGAGGCAGAGAGGCAGAGAGAGAGGCAGAGAGAGAGGCAGAGAGAGGAGAGGCAGAGAGAGGAGAGACAGAGAGGCAGAGAGGCAGAGAGGCAGAGAGAGGAGAGGCAGAGAGAGGAGAGACAGAGAGGCAGAGAGGCAGAGAGGCAGAGAGGCAGAGAGGCAGAGAGAGGCAGAGGCAGAAGCAGAGGGGCAGAGGCAGAAGAGACAGGAGATAACTCTATTAGTGATTCATTCCCCCAAATAGACCCATCACATCACTATCAGTTTAATCTTCCTCAAATTCTGTCCCCTTCTTACAATTTCTCAGAGGAACTCTGAGTCTATAGAACAAAGAACAGACTCACTGTCAGACTCCTCGATCTGAGGAGGTAGGTTTCTTTTCCCCATCTTCTGTTCCTTCTTCTAGGCATTATGCACTAGATCCTGTAGTAAACCATATACACGCTGGCTCACGGCCTTTGCCCCTGCTGTCCCCTTCCCATGGGATGCCCTTGGCCTGTTGTTCTTGAGGACCTGGATACCCTCAGGGCCTGCCTACAATTACACTTCCTCCTGCCTCTTTTGATCCTCATTATTCGGAATTAATCATTTCTTGTTCTCCAACAAAGCAAGTGTGCTGCCAGTGTCTCTGGTATGTATTACAGTAAGATGTTTCAAAGTCATCATGTTAAACTTATTCTGAAAATGTGTGCAATTGTGTAAGACACCAAGGAGACCACAGAGAGCAGCTGTTCCCTCCAGATGCTCAAGCTCTAGAGGAGATGGGTGCTGATAGACTGAAAGGTAACAACAAAGCCTCATAGTGTAATCGGTGGTAAGTGAAGGACAGCCACACAAACAGGGCTTAGAGAAGACATATTGGAAGGTAGACTATGAGCCAAGGCTGGAAGGAGGAGCCACCTGCTTTTCAGGTACTTCTGGGATAGAATGGACTTACAGGTTTCAGTGTATCCGCCCCCAAATACAACCTAAGTTCTTTGAGTTGCATGTTGGAGGAGTGTGGGGCCATAGGGGTGTGTCTGAGCTTTCCCCAAAGGCTAACAAAGAACTGAACACACAAGGATCAATGTGAGTAACGAGAGGTGAAAACAAGTATTTACTGAAGCCGAAATCAAAGATCAGAAAGCATGTTGTTAGGAGGAATAGGGTCTCCAGAGCTGGTAGACAAGTGTATTCTAGGGATAGTCCTTTATAGAACCCCATGGGCTCTTTCCTCCTTTTGATAGCCCCTTTTATCTTTCTCAGTTCTCTCCTGCCCACTCTCATTACTCCTTCTCCTTTGCCTCCATGTCCTTAGTTCAGGGAGATAACAAAGAGCAAGGTGTTAACCCAGCTTCAAAGTGGAGATGTTACCACTCGCCATAGTCTAGCTGCTATGTGGGAATGCTATCTTCTTTTCTTCTAACTTCCTCCCCGAATGCCTATCATATGCTAACTCCACACTCACACCCCAGCCCAGAGCCTGACATCCATTGAAGCATGTATATCATTGTTAGGACGAGCCTGGCAGCTACTGAATGACAGAAGCCATGATATCCTCATTCTGTGTTCTTCCCCCATTCAGTACCTTGTTCTGAGGCCTGGCAGAGACATCAGTTGATGAAATGAATTAAGAGACTGGCCCCGAGAAGAGGCAGGTGCTCTGAGACCCATGAGTCAACAGCTGGCCTGGGACATGTCTCAGACCAGACACATACTCAAGATTCATGTGGTTGCTGTCTAGGCCCTAGACACCAGCCAGTAGACACTTACTTACTCCACCAGGGTCCCTGAAGCCGCTGCTTAACCAAGTCTTCACAGCTGAGCCTCTGCTGAGCCAAGGGGAGGAAAAGAACACTTAGAGTAGGCAGAGGCAGGGTGAGGGACTGTATGAGTGTGCTGGAGTGACTCATGTGACAGACAGCAGGAGGCCCCCTGATATGTGCCAGCAGAGTCTGAACAAATGCCTCCTCCCTAGCCAGAAACACAGACTCTGGGGGTTTGAGGGCTATAGGTTCAGCAGCCTGGGAGTGTCAGCAGCTGAGTGACCACCTTAATAGAGGCCATTCTCTAAGCGTGGCCTCCAAAGACAACAATTTCTGAGGCAATAGTGGGGAGAAAATCTGCTCCAAGGTGTGTATGTGTGTGTGTGTGTGTGTGTGTGTGTGCGTGTGCGTGTGCGCGTGCGCGTGTGCGTGTGTGTGTTTGGGGAGGGGGATCAGTAGGTGAAAGGTAAAAGCATTATAGTAAAAGCTAAGATGTGTCCTGAATTCCTAGGCTAAGGAAAATTCCGCCAAGGCTCCAGTCTTCCTATCAGGAAGTGGGGAATTCCCAGAAGCCTGAGGAACAAGCAAACTGCAAAGATTCCAAGGGGAGGGTTTCAGTAGCAAGGGCCCTCCCCTCCAGAGGCAAGTCCCTGATTTTCCCCTGGACACTGACCGCTGGGACCCAAACTGTCCCTTAGAGGTCCAGTATAGTTCAGTGCTGCTTGATTCTCAGAGGGGAGTCTTGGCAGACTCAGCTCCCTACAAGCCGGGTCCCTCTCCCCAGATCCTCAGGGTCTTCTAATTTCTTTTAGAGCCTATGTCCCTGATAATTTCCTCCTCTGGATATTTTTTCCTTCACCACACTCACCTACACTGGAAAGAGTCTGAAGAGAGAACCTGGGGTTTGTTTTTCTCTGGTCTGGGCATATTCCCAGAGTAGCCTGTGTTCTCTGATGCTGTTGCCATGAGCTCTGTCTTGGGACTAGTCTCTGAACCTTTCAAGTCCATGCATGCCCCTCTGTACCCTGGGGATGCCCCTTCACAGCCAGTATCATCAAGGCTCTGCCAGTTTGCCATAGATATTATTACCAGGTTCAGGGAAAACTTAGAGGAGGAGACACTTGAACAGAGACCTGAAAGTGGTGATGGAGAGAGAAGACAGTAACTTTGGGAGAGGCTTTCCAGCAGAAGGATGCTCTCTGGCAAGGGTGGCTGTAAGGGTGAAAGGAGGGAGTATGGGAGGTGAGAGGAAAGAAGTCAGAGATGCCCTTAGGGCCTCATCTCTCCAGGGAGCTTGGCTTTTAGTCTAAGTGTCAGTCTTTTTTTTTTTTTTTTTTTTTTTAGACAGGGTTTCTCTGTGTCGCCCTGGCTGTCCTGGAACTCACTCTGTAGACCAGGCTGGCCTCGAACTCAGAAATCTACCTGCCTCTGCCTCCCAAGTGCTGGGATTAAAGGCGTGGGCCACCACCGCCCGGCCTAAGTGTCAGTCTTGAGCAGGGAAGTAACATGATCCGAGTCACACTTTTGAAAGATTTCTCTGTATGGAGAATTCCCTGCCAAAATGTGGTCAGAAGAAAAGTTAGGAAGCTGAAGAAGTTATTTAGCACCACCAATGGCCGTCAAACAAACTCATCTGCATCTCCCTTCTTCTCATCCAGTCACAGACTCCTCCCTTCTGTGTCTGCATGAGGAAAGCTGTCCTGGGTCTTGCCCTAAGGAGGGATTTCACATGGAAGCTATGAAGCATCTGATGCTACACAGTCACTTTTCAACAAATCTGACTAGCCAAGGGTCCTGTGAAAGTACAAAATGCAAACTCTTTTAAAGCTAGATACCCAAGAAGCACCCTCTGAATGGTCTGCCTCTCCCCTTCCTTCTCATTTTTGAGGTGTGGCATCATGACTCCTAGGCCCAGGAACTCTCCTCCCTCTGTCCAGACATCCGCTGCCATGTTTCTCCTCACCTCCAGTGCAGGTTCACACCCCTGTCAGTCAAGTTGCTTCTGGTCAGCATTTGCCTGGAGATCCATTCAGAACACTCCTAGATACCTGCTCAGTGAAGGGGAATAGACTAAAAACTTGGCTAAGGGAAGCTGAATTCTAATGTGGAGACAGAAAGCTATGATCTGCTGTTTTGGAATTATAAATTAATATAGGGTAAGGGGAAAAGGGCAAGGTCTAGCCAGGACCCTCAATTACTATAACTCCAGACATTCCTCAGCCTCAGACTCCAATGTCCAGCGACCCACTGCACTCCTCCAGCTACCAATCTGTCAGATGTCACTAGGAGCTTGGTGGGTCTATAATTCAGCTCTTCTTTCTTGCACTTCTTTATCTTTTCTAGTGCCACTTTTTGTAGCACTAGAGCAGTACTAGAGAATCAACATAGGACCTTGTCCATGCTGAGTAAGTGCTCTACCACTGAACTATATTCTCACCTCATTAATCAGTCTCTTAATCCCTAAAGCAGCTCCTCTAACTAATCCCTAGTCTACTCTATCCATGATGGTTAAGCTATACATGGTCCTGGCTGTTCTCCCTTTACCAGGTACTCCTGGTAATCAATCTCACTCATCAGCACCCCTTAAAAGTGCTTTTAAATCTCCACTCTTTCTGGGTCAGACCCTTATCCCTGCCATGATGGCCATGATTGGCCAGGACATCCTCACTGACGAACCTTTGATAGTTCCCTGGTCACGAACATGATCATTCACAGAGAAAGTTGAATAACAAAAGGCAGAATGCTGTGTGCTGGGAATAGCTAGGGTCAGTGAGCTGGGGAGGGTCTCTTCTCAGAGACCTAAACACTTGTCCTGGACTGGCCCTCAGGCAGCTCAAATGGATACATTCATATTTGAGCTGACCATCCTCCTGCCCCAGGATCTTCGTGATCAAAACCAGGAAGCCATGTTTGTCCCTCCTCAGCACCCCACACCTCAGCAACCACCAGTCCTCTTTGCTGGAAAGCACCTAGATCTCTCCTCCTTGCTTTTGCTCCCCACACCACTTGGATTAAGCTACCTTTGCTTTCACACATATCTCTTCATTAGCCCTCCGCGCGCGCGCGGCACCTCCAGGCCCTCTTCTAGCCTGTGCGCTAGTGACTCCAGTCACTCTAGAATTTCCAAGGTATAAGCCTGTTCATTTCAAGTCACTGCTAACTCTTCATTGACTTTTTGTGACTCTTTGGTTAGCTTACTAACTACAAAAGGCCCCTGGGTAAACCAACCTCTCACCACCCAGTTTACACCTTCTACTCCAGACTGTCAGTCTTTCCGTTCCTAGAATGCATCGTCTTCCTACTTTCTGCTTCCTCCTTCCCATCCTTGTTCCCTTGCCTACCCAACTTCTACTCACATCACAATCACTCAGCAGAGGTGTTCCTTCCTCCAGTCATCTTCTCTGATCTCTCTAGGCTGGGGAAGGTATTTCTCCCCGTACATCAGCCGAGTACCCCCTAAGATACTCGCCACCTTACAAATATGTGAAAATCTGCTCCTCAGGCCTGGCAGATCTGTGTTTGTCTAGCATGAATTAAGCAAGATCTTCAGATCAAGGCATTGGGCTGGCACATACAAACTCAATGGCATCTCCCCTCTCTGGAAATAAGGCCTTAAATTTATGATCCTCCCACCCTAACCTTCTCAGCACTGAGATGACAGGCATGTTTCATCATGTTTGACTGATAGTTTTCTAATAGACAGATGAGTGATGTGAGGGTGGAGGAGTGTGGGCTCTGGGTGCATCTGGAGAGCAAGATGTATTCCAGAGAAGGAAGCAATGCAGAAAGGCAGCTTGATGAAGGTACAAGTGTGGGATAAACACGTCCACCATGTTGCAGTCAGAATGCAAGAGGCCAGCCTACTGGGGCAAAGGTCATAAGGTAAAGAAAGGGTGATGAGGATGGATGTTAAAGACAAGCTAAGGTATTTGAGCTTTATCAATGAAGCATCACAGAGCATTGCAGCCAGGGTTCGGGACACACATAGCCGTATTTAAGGATATCAGTCTAAATCAGCTACAGTCAGACTTGTGCGGGGAGACAGGAGGAATTTGAAGAGTATCCATATTCTGAGGAGCCTATTCTGAGATCCTTCTTCAGCCACAAGACTTTTCTGCAGCTGCAAAATCCTAGCCATTTTGACGGCGGCGAGAAGGCAAGTTCTTTGTGCCAGCACTTGCTCTTCAACTGGGCAGAGGTAGACTGCCTTTCCTGATGACTCACACTGGAAGGGTCAGCTCCCAGCGGAACGTCATTGTTGACAAGAAGAGGGGCCAAGTTTTTCCTTCTCCAGCCAGCTTTCTGGGTACCAAGACAGCAACACAAGACAACAAAGTGTGTGGACTGGAGAACACATCCACATCATGTCACCCGCCTGCATGCTAGGACCCACGGTGCCACGTGTCAGCTGGCCTAACAATTGGTGGTGACTCAGGCAGCTGTAGAAACTCTCAAGAAATGACATAGGGCCATGAAGGAGAGATCAGTGCCACTTCCCCTCAGGCCTCAGGCAAGGGAGCAAGGCAGGCCTTCCAAGCAATGGTGGTTACCAAACTCATATTAGGAAGAGTACAAGAGTCAGTAAGTGTAACTTAATTGAGGACAACATCTGGTGAAGCTTCTTTGGAATTAAGAAGTGAAGAAAGGGGAAAGAGACATGTTCTCCCAGAAGGCTATGGCCCAGGCCCAGTTCGAAAAAGCTGTCACTCTGATGAAGGAGCTGCAACAAGGACCTTGACAGGCTGGCTGAAGTTCCAACTGTCAATGTTTATAATTTGTTCTCTACAGAAAACTGATGTCACATGGCTGGCCTTCCTGGGGTAGGCCATCCTAGAAGTCTGTATGAGCAGAAAATGCAAAACAATGAGAGAAAGCTACAGACCTGAGAGACAAGGAAGAAAGTGAGCCTGGAGCATCTTCTGGGCCCAGAATCCACATGCACACATGTATATTCTCAATCAGATGTAAAGCTCTTCCCTGTAGGAGGGATGTTCAACCCACCTGGTACAAGAGACCGGGGTATCTAGGCTTCCCTCACCTGTAGGGAACAGGAAAGGAAGGCTCTGGCTTAAGGTGGTAGTTAGTTAGCCGGCTTAGCCACACTAGGACTTAAAGATAGATGTGGGGCATAAAAATTATTCTATATCTAGGCTGATGGCTAAGGCACTAAGAGAAAGAAAGATCCTGGGAGAAGGGCTGAGGGTCAAGAGGAAGGAAGAAGCACTCCATCCTGCATCCAGTGCTACGCACCCTAATGAACAAGATGCCAAAGAACTGGGGTTTTCCTCCTGTCCATTGCTCTTCCTCCCTGCTCTCCTCTCCCCCTTTGCATTCCTCCTGGCCTTTCCCACACCACTCTGCTGCTGGTGCAGAGCTAGGCTGATGGACCAATGAGAAGCATGCTAGTTTGTTCTCTGCCTGGAATCTCTTTTGACAATAGCCACAGAGCTGGCTCCTTCTGGCCACCCTGGTCTTAGCTTACAGGGTACACTCTCCAAGAGGCCTTCCTTGACTTCTCCTTTGATTTAGCCAGCGCTGGTGACACTACTGTTTTAGTTCCATGTTGCACTCACTGCTACCTAGTACTAGTCTCTGTTTCCTCGTTTTGTTTTTCTTGTGTCTCTTCATGCAGAATGGACACTCCTGGGGCACAAGGACCTTGTCTATGTTGTATGCAGTTATATTTCCAGAACATAGAGCAATGCCTGGTTCCAAGTAGGCGCTCACATGTTTAGTTTATTTGTGAGTAATAACAGCTAGCATTTCTTGAATGCTCACTGAATGCCAAGCACTTTTTTCATGTATGGCCTCAAGAGTCAGCAAACTGTGAGCTTCAAAGCAAATATGGCTCCCTGAAAGTTTTCATAAATAAATCTTACTGGAACACACCCATTCCCATGTGTGCTGTCTACAGCTACTTGTGTGATACAATGATAAAACCGAGTAGTTGATACAAGGACAGAGCATAGCCAACCAGCTAAAACTGTTTACAGCCTGGCACTTCACAGAGAAGTGCTGGCTCTGTATTGACTCACTTAACCCCTACCAGCAGCACTGAGATCACTGCTGTGATTGATTCCATTTTACAGATAAGGCCACCAAGGCACAGAAAGCATAGCATACAGAGTTACTAAGTGCACAGGCTGGATTTGGATCCAAATAGTTTTGATCTAAGCTCCTTGCTAGCTACAATGTTTCCTGATTTTTCTAGGAATAATGAAAAGGGAGGAGAACTGAGCTTCTCCTAGATTTTGGGAAGTACTATATAAAAAGGAGAAAATGGGGAATAAAGAAACCCATGGCAACAGAGCCCTTCCAACTGTAAGTCAGTAGAAAATGTTCATTGTTCTGAGGTTTTGTTGTTGTTTAGGTATTATTATTATTATTATTATTATTAGTTTGTTCACTTAAAGACAGAGCTTTTATGTACAGCCTAGGCTGATCTTAAACTCTCATTTCCCCTGCCTCAGTCTCCCAAGTTCTAGAATGACTGGTGTGTTCTATCATACCTGAGTTTCCATTGATGTTTTATTAGGTTGTTTGTTTGCTTTTTAACCAGTACTGGGGAATGGCCCTGAGCACTACACATGCTAGTCAAATGCTCTACTGCTGAGTTGTATCCCCAAGTTGGATCACTGGTTTTAGCTTGACTCTCTTTTGAGACCCAGAGTCTCTCTGCTCGAGCAGAAGCCCCACCCCTAGATATGAATAGAGGTACCCTCTTCCTTCACTGTGAAGATGAAGTGCCAAATATTTAGGACTTGGAATGCCAACATTTCCCTTAAATCTTTGATGTCTGGTTTTCCCTGCCTACATAAAAAGCAAGGTTCTAGTGGTCTCTGATGTGCAGTTGATGTACTATTTTTAAAATTGTTTTTGTAGCTACACACACACACACACACACACACACACACACACACACTCAAGCTTCGAGAAGCCTCACTGTTTGAACATGTTTGAGAACTTCTCATTCCTCCGATTTTGAAATGTGGATGCAGTTCAATTCTGTGGTTACAGAAACCCAGAATTAGAGACTTGGTGGATAAACTGCAGGCTCAGAAACACAGCCCCACACAGAAAGCCTCCCAGGACGGCTGCAAGTTTCTCATGGCCTCTAGAAATGCAAGAAAAGCAGCTGGGGGAGGATGCAGCAAGCTGCAGAGGGGGGCTGAGCCTGGGATGGCCATCTAGGCGGAGAGTTCTGGAAGACACACCAGAGCAGGAAGGGGGCGAGGTGGGGAGGGGGGAGCACCTTCCCTGGCTTCTGGCTTTGAAGGCTGCTTTAAGATTTATCAAGCACTTTCACATTTTGTGAAACATTTCCCCATGATAAGTTTCTGAGAGGAGATTTCCATTCCCAACACCGATGTTACACAGTTGGGTGAGAGTCACAGTTAGGGGCACCAGGTGGGAAGGGACCGACTTCCTTCCTTTTGGACAGATTCCTGAATCCTTTGGAGCAATCTCCGAGGGCTTTCTAGGAGGCCTGATACAGGGACATCAGGTGAGGGCTAAACTATTTTAATTCAGTTTACCCACCTCATTCTCTGGTACAGCTCAGTGCCAAACCCCTGGCCCAGCCCAGGTCCTTAGTAGACATGTACGCAGGGAGATGAAATGCCATCTCCTGTTCTAGAAGTGTCCCTACCCTGGTGGAGGTGGTACAACAGGTGCAGACATAAGGCTAAAACAAACTGAACCATAAAGAGACCCAGGAAAAGAGTATGCCTCAGGGCTCCAACAAAGACACTGCCATGGGGGTTGCAGAAATGGGATCTTCCTGGAGGAAACAGCTGCAGAGAGCCTTGCATTGGGTTGCCTCTGATATGGAGAAGGTGTCATGGAGCACCGAATGGCAGCCTCTACCACCTTGACGATGCCTCCAGCCATCTTACACTCAGCCACATAGAACCTCTCTTCCTGCTGCCCCTTGTCTCTGCTACTCACTTTCCCTGGCGTACTCTACTTCTCTGCCTTTCTCTTTTTCCTTGGTTTACCCAGCTCTAGAAACTTGTCCATTGCAAGCTGTCCCTTATCCATGCCCTTTTAATGATGGATTGCAGTAATTGCCTGCTTGCTTGCCTAATTGCTTGCAGCCCCACAGGACTGTAACCTTCTTGATAGTAGACTGGCTATCTCTATATTTGGGAGATTCCAGCAATTAACCTTGAGTAAACTTCAGCCAAGACATAGTAAACATTTAGTGAGACTATGGCCAATGGGCAAGTATCCAATTTATGTGAGGTCTAAGGATACGTAATACAAGGAAAGGCTGCAGCTGAAGGTTGGGACCGCTCTAAAAGTGTTAACATTGGTGAGTGAGTGTGTGGGGCTGCCAGCAGCACCAGAAAGGTGTTGCTGGTTGTATTAACTAATAGAGTGACAGCCATATGGAGGGGTAGCATGGAGCAAAGGCAGACTAAAGTGGGGGGGGGATGGTGGTTTCCCCAGAATTTTGGTGCACAAACAGGTCTCTAGAACCTTTGGAGGAGCCTGGGCATGCTATCCAGGTTCAGCTTGAACACTGGGTCACAAACAGTGTGAATTATTGGCCTGTAGATTTGCTATTGTGCCAGAATTTATAATTTCACCCAAGTGGTAGAGGGCCTGTGACAAGCATGTGACTCTTCAGCCAGCCTGGGACAAGGCACAGTGAGATGGCTAGAGCTCTACTTTGAAGTCAGAAAAGTGAAAAGTCATCTGCAACATTTGGAAATGACTTGAGCTCTTGGACTCCATTCATTCATCTACTTGGCAAAACTTTATTAAGCACAAATAAGTAGAATGAGTTCTATGGGAGATAAAAGGCTGCCTCGAGGGATGGAGAGATGGCTCTGTCAGTAAAGTGGAAAGTGTTGTTTCTCAGATATTCCTCACCATATTTTATGAATCAAAATCAAAGGGCAGTATCCTAGTCTCAAAAACATTTGCTGAATGAATGGCTGGATCTGATCCTGACATGTGACCCATGACTTCCCAGCAGTCTGCAGAGCAAAGTCAAATGTCACACAGTTGACCTGTAGGTGCAATTAATGGTGTTGACACTGTCTCTCATCCACTTTTCCTGGTCTCCCTCACCAGCTCCAGTTATTCCAGAGTCTTTGCATTACGTAGACCCCTTCACACTGCCACCATCTCCTCCTGACTCAGTGCATGCTGCTGCCTCTCTCTGGAATACTTGTCTCCTCCTTCCATAGTAGGGTCACATTGCTCTCCATGTCCCTGCAGGATCTCCTCAGAAAGCATTTCTGTCTTTCCACTCAAGCACCTCTCGAAATGTGAGAACAATGTGTTACAGGGTGGCCTCCTCTACTGTGAGCTCTCTGGGAGTTAGGATGAGTCTGGATTTCCCCTCTAGTGTGTAGGGCCTTCCAAAGGGAACTCAAGAAACACATTTTAAGTAAATGACGTGGGTGGTACAGGGAGACTGACTGCTGGAGGTCTCAGGAGCTCATGTTGATAGCCGCAGTTCTCTCTTGCAAAAAAAACGAGTGTTGACCCTTGGAGGCATAAAGTATCCAAGTTAATGTGAGTCTACAATAGAGAAGCTCCTGAAACTCAGCTCCAGGAATGTCTCCTCTTGGAAGCCGGAGTTTGCTTTTTCTTAGTTTTAAAAACTAGGCACATGATCCACAGTTTTATTTTTAAAACTCTAGGAAGAACAGGAATATGATTTCTATTGTTGTGTTCTAAAAATACATTTTCTAATCTTCTGTTTGCTTCACAATAAGCTAGCTTTGGCATGACACTCTCCTTGCAAAAAATGAAATCACAGTGTAAAGAAATAGTACACTATGAGCTTTAAGGAAAGTAGACATCTGACCTAAGCTGGGGTGAAAGGAAGGGAACAGGTCTCTAGGGCCATTGTAGCCCTAGAGAAGGCCCAGAGCCAGCAAGGGCTTCAGGCCTCAGAATTTCAGGAAAGTTGGCACCGGAGGCCAGGGTCAACCCTCCTCAGTCAGTTAGCAAACATTCACTGAGTGATTAGAGCATGGTGAGCTATGGCAGAGAGGGATGTAAGATGTACGCACTCCCAGTGTGGTTTTAGTGGTGTGCTCTTTTGGATGACACCGTGGCCATGATTTCAAGGAAAAACTGTAGCTAGAAGGCACTGGAGCCCCAGTCTATGGCAAGGCCCCAGGGGACACTCCTCTGACTTTCTACCATGCTTGGAGACAAGCTGTATAGCTTCTACCCTGTGAACAAGGAAACTGAAGCTCCAAAGGGTTTCACACATTATTCCTGGCCTCACAACTAGGAACAACAGATCTGGGGTCTGAGGGTAGATAGCTCTGATTTCAGACAACACTGGCACATTGCTTCCAAGGCAACAGAGCATTTTCTGGTAAATTTACAATTTGATCTGATCACTAACATATGAGATTCAGATTATGATGATCCTCATTTTACACATAAAAAACCCTGAGGCTTGGAAAGCTCAACTCATCAAACATCCCTCTGAGTAGGTAGATAAGGTTAAGGCTTAGGCTGAAGCCAAGTCCTCAATTCCTGCTGCTACATTATAGAAGAGACCAGGTCCCTCAGCTACTTCTAGCCCAGAGTGCTATGATGAACCCTAAAAGACATTTAATTCCTATAACACAGTTCTTACCTAACAGCCCCAAAGGTCTGTAGACCGAGCAGTAGGTCATACCTGGACTTTGCCTCAGGCTCTCCTGGGAGGAGAGAAGAGGAGGTTGCTCCAGGGTGAATGGCCTCTAGTGTTCAGCAGCTCAGAGTTGCATGCCAGCATGGAAGGGGAAGGACTGGGAGCTGTTTGGGGCTTCAGCAACCAGGAGGCTTTCTATTGAATGGACAAAATGGTGGTTATTCGTTTGTGGGTCCAGTGTGCTCAGAAAAAAGAGGTTCTCAAGAAACAGAGTATTCCTGTTCCTGACAGCAACTCTGAAAGTTCTACACAAGGAGTGGGGACAAATACCTTTCCACTCCTTTGTCTGCAAGGGTAAGCCCATACCTCAGGCCCTTGGTCCCCAAAGCAGGGTTTTCCCACCACATAATATCCAGAAGTGGAATTCCTGGCTACACCCTGTCCTGGCCATATGGCCTCTTTCCCAGCATTCCTTGGTTGGGGAGGCCATAGTGGAGCCTCTCTCTAGAACCCTCCCTTAGTAGAACCAGGGTGGCCCTGCTTGAACAGCAGATGCCATACCCTGTTAGCCTCAGCAACCCTTCAATAATGACAGCCCTGTCTTACTGGACTTACTATAGTCCAGTGGTGATATGGACATTGTGCAGAAAACTCAACTGCTCTTCATAACAATTTGTAAGAAAGGTGCTATTGGTTATTCTCATTGTATAAATGGGGAAACAGGATCCTGCACAGAGCTAGCATGGAGTGAGATTTTTAACTCAGGCATGCCGATGCATAGCTAATGGTCTTCCTTGCCATATTTCACCTCGAGGAATGTTATGACATTTCCTTTTCCCAGGGGAGAGATGGCCAGCACTAGCAAACTGAAAGGAGAATTTTTCAGCTGGCTGAAGGCCCTGGGGCTGACTGGCCAGGGAAAACCACAAAGATGAGCAGTTTAGAATCTCTTAGCCCTCATAGGGGGCAATCCTAAGGTGTGTCTTCTGCCCCTCACTCTCCTCTTGATTCTTCTACTTAACACTAAGCAAAACAGCCTAGAAGAACCAAGGCAAGGAAATCACGTGGCATGAAACAGAGAGATCTGCACCCCCTGGCTATCTCTGACTTAAACTCTTCCGATTGTCAGTCTCTGTTGAGTGCTTCTGGTTGTACTCGGTAACTCTGGGCACTGGGAACCTTCTCCACCATCACTGCCTCCTGTTTAATTGTCCCTTGACACATCTGCCCTGGTAGCCTGTAAGCAGGAAGAACATACAATTCACCTGGCCATGAACAAGCACAGGCCAGCATGCAGCAGGCACTCAGAAATGTTTATTGCACTAGCAGACAAGTTCCTCATATCCTCATTCCAGGTAATTCTCTGCTTCATTTGCTCTGAAACCACACAAGACCAAGGATATGAAGCAAGGTTGGTGCATGGCCTAGACAACAAAAGACATGCTTTCCTCTTAGTGAATCTCTTTTCTCAGGAAAGTTCCTCTGTTGGAGATTTTGACTTTAAACTCTGTGGAGGGCACTGGATAAGTAAAAACTGAACTGTAAATAAACTGCATCTTAATTTTGGGTTAGATTCATCCAGATTACAGGAGTCAGGAACTTGGAGCCTGGGGAAACAGCTGGGCTGATGAGTAGACAGGCCTCCTAGCAGACTCTGCCTTCCGAGGGCAAACCAACATCATGAGCCTGGAAGCAAGCAAGCCTTTTAAAGGTAATGATAGGAACAAGGGAAAAGACTGTCTTCCTCCCAGTGGGGAGAGGTGGGCTAGGCAAACATTGGTAGCTTCTCCAAATATCAACTACTGGCACTTTGTAATTTTTAAATCCAAAGTCTACTGTAGCCTTAAACACCAGAAGGTTGGAAGCTACCATTCCCATTTAAATGATGGAGAAACTGGGTCCTGAGGGTCCCTCCATTATGGCTGCTCTGCAGATGTAATTTAAAGAGCAGTGGGCATTACCAGAGATCACATGGAGAACCCTACTTTCCTAATCTGGTTAATCTGGTGTGTATGTGCAGTGGTGGTGGTAGGGAGGTCATCTAACACACTCTAACCTTCCTGTAGTACCTTGCCAAGAACACTGAGACTCACAACAGCCTTGTACAACTCCAGGCTGTAGTATCTATTTTGATCTACTTCCATGGACCCACTTTGGTTGAAAAGAGGAGGGAGAAAGACAAGAAAGGGTGGAAAAGATAAGAGATAAACTGTGGTGGGAGGAGCACCCTGTGTGATAACAGTCAGTTTGCTAGAAAGATCTCCAGAGGAAATTGCTTGACAAATCATTTCAGAACAATCTACAAAGGAGGTTTCCTCCCATTTCCTGCCACCCATCTCAATTCTCTCTTTTCTATCACTCACCCTTCCCTTGATTCATTGCTCTAGCAAGGAAGGTCTCTCCCAAATTCCCTCAGCCTTACCCCAGGGTCAGCTGAGTGCTGCCTCCTTGGTGATGCTGCAATTTGAAAATCCCTGGAACCCCAAATCTCAGACAGTGCCAAATTCCTCTCTCCCTTCCCCCAGGACCTGGACCCAGACATGACTCTACCAGTAGTCAGCATGGAAGACTACAGATGATCTCTGATCAACCACATGGCGACCAGAGTCCTCTCATTCCAGACTTGACTCTCAATGTCCCCATCCCAGACTCTCATAATTCTTGTGTGATTCTGGAAGAGGTGGCTTAGACTGTCTGGGACTCCATTTCCTCATCTAAAGCAGTACATGGATTTAAAAAGGTTTCAATTCTATGATTCCATTGCTTCCCTGGCATGGAAGGGCTCACACTGGCCTGTCTGGATCCACAGGACCCTGAAACCCAGTCAAGACTCTAGTGAGTCAGGCAGGGAAGGAGATACCAGAATCGGTCCCTTTGGGCAGTCAGAGGAGACCACTTGGAGCAGCCACTTTAAACACATCATCAGCTCTTCCAAACTTGACTTCCCTGTGCATGAAGATAATGCTTGTTTAGCCCTCAGAAGCACAATGTCTTATTTTAAAGTAACATAAGTAAGGTAGCTACAAGTCTCACTGTGGAAGTTCAGGTACGGATGGTCTTGTTTATTTCTCTGCAACACCACATGAACAGAGATCTTTTCCCCCCTTTTTTATTAGATACTTTATTGTATTTATTTACATTTCAGATGTTATCCCCTTTCCCCATTTCCCCTCACTAGAAACCCCCATCCCATCCCCCCTCCTCCTTTTTGCTTTGATACCATTTTAATTACATGTAAGTATTAAGGTCAGTTCTAGTTTGAGGAACTAGCAATACAATAGATACAAATAGTCAAGAGACAAGCAAGACAATAAACACAAATAGTCAAAGAACAAGCAAGGCAATAAACAAAGTTCTGTGAACATTCCTACCATCACTGTTACTAAGGGCTTATCAGGATGATAAAATATCTGAGCCTACTTCCCTGTCCTATCCCAAAGCCATTTTCATGTCTGAAGTCTACTTCTTTGTTCTAGCCTAGGATTTAGATTCCTGCCTGAAATTACTTCTTTGATGAACAGAAATCTTATCATTGCCTTGGGTAAATGAGAAAAGAAGAACAGAAAGGTACTAAAGTTACACAGCAAGTGAGTGGTCAAGATGGGAGAAAGTTCTGACATTGAGATTCCCAAGTCCACACCACCACTGCTGTGTCAGTAATTAGAGAATAAAGAATAAAAATAATAAAATAGGAGCTGGTGATATGGTCGGTGGTTAAAGTTGTCTGCTACCAAAACTGATAAACAGAGTTCAACCCCTGGGACCTTTATAGTGGACAGAGAGACCCAACTCCATTAGTTTTCTTCTGACTCCTACACAAATACCATGGTATGTATAACACACAACCACACACACACACACACACACACACACACACACACACACACACTATTGCTTTAGTTTGCCCAACAACTTGATGGAAGGGAAATCATTGGCTTCATTTTATATATTTTGAGGCCAAAAGATGTGTATCCATCCACAGCCACACAGCAAAGGACTGGGTAGAACAGTCAAGGGCAGATATCTTGTAAGTGGTGGGTTCAGGTTAACCCTAATAAGTGAAGGGCTTCAGTAGGGATAGGATAGGGTTCCATGCTTTGCACTTATGTGATGGATGGCTGAGCATGTCCTTGTGCTGATGTAGAAGATGCTTGCATTCTTCCAGACTCAGTTTAGCTCTAACTCCAAGCTTCATGAGCCTGGGCAGAAACCAGTTGTTAAAGGAGGACGGACCCAGTAAACTGTAGTCTTTTGTCTCAGCTACTCTGCAGGCTTACCTTGCTTACATGGCTTCCTCTTGCTTTTTGTCTTAAAAGCTGTGGTTAAATTTATTTATTGCTCCAGACCAGAATAAAGAATATTCCACCAAAGAAGGAAGTAAACCTCGATCATGTCGTTAGCCGAGTGCTGTCTCTGCATTCCTCTAAGAAGACCTGAGACCCTATCAGTACCCCGACCCCTCAGCTTCTAGTGGCTCACAAATGAGTAGGGGGGCCATGTTATCACGTTCACTGTTACACCTCCAGGGTTCAGGGGCCTGGCCTGTAGTTAGCAGTGAATATCTGTCAAGTGACTTATCCATTCCATCTACCCAGTTAACTTAACTCCTATTATGTGCTGTGGCAGTCAAAGGTAAGTGAAATGGGGTGCCACCTAGAGGAAGTCTCCTGACTCAGGGTGCAGGTCAAATGTAATCACTAGTATCACTAGTATACAGTGGTTCTAAACCTTCTCAATGCTGAGACCCTTTAATACAGTTCCTCGTGTTGTGGTGACTCCCAACCATAAAATTATTCCATTGCTACTTCATAAGTATAATTTTGCTACTGTTATGAATCATAATGTAAAACATATGATATGCAGGATATCTAATATGCGACCCCCAAAGAGGTTGCCACCCACAAACTGAGAACCACCAGTTTAAAATAATGTAAAGAATGAATGAATGCCAACTTAACTGGGAGGAATGGGTTGAGTCCAGTGGGAACACAGAAAAAAAAGGAATGATCCATCAGCCTGAAGCATCCCAGAAGGCTTTGCAAGACAAGGGGAGAAGATGAGATTATAACCTTAAAAGGTGAGACATTCACCTTAAAATGGATGGAGGAGAGGAAGAGGTTAATTTAGATCCATTCTCATGTAAAGACAAAATGTGATTATCTCCACAAATGCATTTCCAACAGAGTTGAGGGAAATCTAGGGCCCAGACACACCAACCTTAACACCTAAGCTGGATTTGGCAGCCCAGGAGCAGAGGACCAGCCAGAATTTTCAGGTCAAGCACCTGAAGTGTACAGAACCACCCAGCCAGTTGTCACAGATCTAGGTCCTTCCTCTCCTGGCCAGGTAGCTGGATTGCTCCCCACTTCTCCCTATAGCCAGGGGAGAGGACATTTAGCAGATTCTTTGAACAAAGCATAGGAGGGAGCAAGCCAACCTGCAAACCTGCTGCCCTGGGCTCCATGAGGGAGTTGAATGGAGCTCCACCAGAGAGGCGTCGGTCTTCTGTGGTTAGGTTAGTCCATCTCCATTCAAGTCCTGTTCAATGTATTCTGTCCGTTTCCTGCTCAGATTTGAGGATTTTCGGGCCTAGAGGGAAAGTCCCTAGGGGCCAGCATTAGACCGAGAACAATCACACGAGATTGACAAGAGTGGCGAGCACAGAAGGAAAGAGCAATGTCTTGTCCAGAGCTCGAGAGAGGAGGGGGAGGGCGCTGAAGCCCCGGTTACTTTGCTGAAGGCTGCGGAGCTTGCACAGCCACAGAGCAACTGGGAAGAGAGCTAGCGAGGACGACCAGGCTGCCCGCTTGGGGGAAGGGAGTCGGCGGCTCAGTGGGCCTCTGGGGTGTAGTATGTGTCAGTGCCTGTGAGTGTTTGTGTGTGTGTGTGTGTGTGTGTGTGTGTGTGTGTGTGTGTGTGTGTGTGTGTGTGTCTGGCGGAGGGCCAGGGTGATTTCCCATAAACCACATGCACCGCCAGCCCGCCCGCTTAAAAGGCTGTGCCGAGGGCTGGCCAGCGAAGCTCGTCCAGGGGAAAGTGAAAGTTTGCCTCGGTGCTCTCGGTGTCGCTGCGGCTCTCTGCATCCCAGGACAGCGGCGTGGCCCTCGACCGGGACGCAGGCTCTCCAGCCACTATCAAGCAAGGGGGCGAGCGAACCAGGACGGCCGACACGCCGTGCCGGGACCCAGCTGCCCGTATGACCGCGCGGGGCGCCGCGGGGCGCTGCCCTTCTTCGGTAAGCTGCAACCGTGGCGCGCGGGGCCCGGTCCGGGCTGGGGCAGGAGCTATGCAGCAAGCAGCAGGCGGCTTGGCGCGGCCCCTTGGAGCATACAGCCACTTCTCGCCAGCTGCCCAGGCTTCCCGACCCTGGGTTCTGGCTTCCTTACAACTTCTATGCTAGGGCTGAGGCCCGCGGTAATTTCAATAGCTGCTCCTGGGGTTGCAGTGCTTTGCGAGGTAAAGGGAAGGCTGCTCATCCCATTGCGCGGAGGAGAACACTGAGCTATCCACGAGCAGGAGAGAGAGATGAGGGGCGAGGGGTGTCGCAGCAATTGGTACAGGCCCAGTGTCTGCCAGAATAAGAATAGTTAACCAAGTCTCCAGGTTCCTAGTGACAGAGACCCGAGTGTGGCATCATCCCCAGTAGACATCTTCCTTTGACTGTTGCACATGTGTTTAGGCCCCAATTGGGAGTGGGCCTTCTGGGTAGGGAAAATTCAGGGTCATTCAGCTTTATGCCAGGACTTGTGCTGAGCAACCTGTTGGCAGAAAAAAAGAGATGGGCATGCTGCTACTTGTTCAATGGATGTGCAGGAGTTGTTAGGGACTTGGGTGGCTCTTTGAGGGGAATTGGATCTGATTTTCTTGAAATATTTGGTTCAATGAAATGGGGCTATTCTGGGCTCTTCTGCTGACTGAGGAAAGTGCAAGGAGAGTTCAGAGCTACAGGGCTAATGACTGCTGCTCAGAAGAGTCCCCAGTAGTGGCAGCAGATGATACTGTGACTCTTACAGAGCAAAGGATGACACTTTCAATGAACAGCAAGGGGGCTTGCTTAGGGGAGAATGAGAGAAAAAACCTAGAGGGCAGAAACAGAACTTGTGACAGGCAGAGGTTGCAGATGTTTGGGAGGAGAGAGAAGTACGTCCACAGGGAGGGAGGGATAGCTCAGTAAGAGGAAGAGGTGGAAGATGGGGTAAAGAGTTGTGCCATAAGCAACGAGAGAGAGACAGAGACAGAGACAGAGACAGAGACAGAGAGAGAGAGAGACAGAGAGAGACCCACAGAGAGAGACAGACAGAGCCGGAAGAAATCAAGAAAGAAGACTAGAAGGGGAAAGAGGAAAGTGGAGGCCAGCATTAGACAAGGTGAGTCGGAGAGTTCAGTCAGGCAGTCAGGCCAGGTCTCTGCAGACTTTACTGATTGGGAAATGGAACGTGATGTCTTCAAATGCTCTGAGACTGCAGCAGTTTCCTTCCAGGGCTGCTCTCATAGTCAGAGGCTGAAGCAGTGGGTGGGAGGAAGAAGCAAGCCAGGAAGAGCTTGTCCAGCCAGATGCAGGCAGAGTATTAACCCTTGGGCGTCCATCTTTATCCCTATCTAAGGTAGTATTGGGGTTACACATCCAGATCCAGGAGTGGCCCCCTTTGCTCATCTTTGAAGCTAGCGGCTGTGCATTATTTCTGTGCATGCTTGAAATGCCACCAAAAGCCAGGTAGCCCTTTACCTTGCTATCTTCAAACATCAATGACTTGAAGTTCCCGGATTGAGGTGTTTCTGAACATCTCCACTCCCAGGTCCTTTCCTCCACACCGTACACACCATGGGCTGACAGCCTGGGCCAGAGTTATCTTCTGCATAGTCATTTCCTTTAACAGGTCCTGTGCCTGGGGTTCTGGAGGTCCGGGCTGCCACTCCTACTCAGGGCTAACTTTCCAATTGCCCAACTGTACCCAATGCAGTTTATCAACCCATAGCTGGCTGCACCTTCTCTCTCTCTCTTTCTCTCTCTCTCTCTCCCTCCCTCCCTTCCTCCCTCCCTCCCTTCCTCCCTCCCTGAGGTCAGGCAAGGACCTCAACAAGTCCTGTACTTAATGGCATTGGGCAACCCTGTGCCTTAACACCCATCACCATCTTCCACCCTTTAAGGCCTCACTGTGGTCCCTCTTCTGCCCGCACTTCCCAGCAAATGCTGCCTTTTCTCCCTGGTACGAAATGGCAAAGCTTTGGGCTTTTAGATGTAAACCAGTGTTGTTATGGACGATTTCATAGCTTCCCTGTGTTTGCAGCATTTGTCTCATCATCTGGACTATTGGGGCAGAGCCCAGATCCAAGAAGGTGCCAGTTGTCACTCCACCCTGCCAGCATTTCCCTGAATTGGGGATATCAGCAGCCAGAATGCTCAGAATGGCAGCCTCAGGCCAGGGAAAGAAAGCCCAAGAGCCCCTCTGCCTCAGGCTGGCATCTCCTGGGACACCTATTGGAGCCCGAAGGGATGGAAGGATCTTAGGGTAGAGGAGAAAGGGAGAAAGGAGAAAGGATTGACCTAGTCAGGTATCAGGAGCCAGACCTGTTACTCTAAGGACGAGCAGCTACTGGGCCAGGTGGGTGTTGATGAGAGAGAGAGAGAGAACTTCCTTGCTGTGGCAAGAGCTTGCAGACCAGATGAAGGGCCTGATGGGCCTCAGAGAAGCAGATGCAGGCAGTGCAACACAGCATCATCTTTGATTAGTCAGATGGACTCTTCTCGAAATGCAAGTCCAAAGCTCCAGGAGGTCTCCCACTTGTATTGAGTTCCCAGTGTTTGGGCCTGGGGAACCCTGTAGAACCAGACCTGTGGAACCAGGTGGGAAGAAAGGTAGGTGACAGGGGTAATGAGTGTTTCTGGCTTGCAATCTGAAAGCTAGTGTCTAACCACAAACTTGAAGCCAGCTTACAAGGTATCTATTTGTCTCAGTGTTAAAGTTGAAAGGACAGAAAATCTTATCCTTGAGTCTCTCAGTCACTAAAACTTATACTGGTTATCATTAGATGTTCTCTGTAAGCTGAAAAGATGGCTCATCATTTAAAAACACTTGTTGCTCTTGCAATGGATCCAGGTTCAAATCCCAGAACCCAGATGGTGGTTCACAACCATTCATACCTCCAGGTCCAGGAGATTCCAACAGGCAAGCACATAGAGTGTGTACATGCAAGCAGGCAAAACATTCATAAACACAAAACAAAAATAAATAAGCTTTTAAATTTTTTAAAAAAGTTCTCTGTATTATTGAGCTGCCCTGGGTTAACCTGAAAAGAGTTCTTGGAGAAGATGGCACTGAGGTTATTATCAAGGGAAGAGTGAGGTGGTACCCTGGCTGATAAGAATCTATTTGGGGAGTGCTGCATTAGGGGAATGGGGCTTTTATTTTAGTGGGACATAGGGGTATCTAGGGAGAGGAAGTACGGGAAAGACATGACTTTCTTCTATTGTAGACATGGATGGGCTCCCGGCTGCTGCTGGTGTGTCTCCTCGTGAGCAGGAGTATTGCCAAGGAGGTGTCAGAACACTGTAGCCACATGATTGGGAATGGACACCTGCAGGTCCTGCAGCAGTTGGTGAGTATGAGACATGCCTTCTCCTCACTGAGGAAACTGAGGCAGCAGCCAGAAGACAGTCAAAGCGAGGCTTACAGAAAATAGTTAACTGGATAATGGCTATCCTGGTACTTCTCTCATTGATCTTCTTGAGGTGAAGACCTTAGGTCCTCCCAACCCCTTTGTCTAGGTCCTCTATAGTGAATAGGGTGGGCTTTTAACTGTTGCTTGAGTTAATGGTAGCCCAGGAATGTCCACTATGGATTCTAAAAGACTCCTTGACCTGTTCTGACTCAGACAATGCCTCCTTTGGGAAGTGAGCCCGGTCTGCCTGTTGGGTCCAGATGGTTCATCCAGCTCCTAGATAGCAAGATCCCCTGACAGCCTGGCACCAGGGCCCCACCCAAATTTAAATGGGAGGCTCTAGCCTAACTCCCTGCCTTCTGCCTTTACTCTCCTGACCCTTACCCCTGAGGTTGGGGTACCCTGCTCATCTGGGCCGTGAAGGAACCCAGATCCCATTCTAATAGGCTTAACGGAATCATCAACAATTCTAAATGTCATCTAGCCAGGCAGGATCCAGTTGTTGTCATGGCTTCTGCTCCTCTCACTAAAGAATTTATCGTCTTTCAACAAGCTCGGCGGGGTGGGGCACCAGTGGGTAAGGCCATCTGCAGAGCCTGAGCTTGGGCCCTGGAGCTGAACCTCCCAGTCTCCCTTCTTAACAGCACTTTCTTTGCATGCAGCTTCCATGGCAGGCTGAGGTACATGAATGCCATCATGGTCTCTGAGGGTTAGAACATTGCTCCAGGGAGAAGCAGGGGCTGGAGACCCAGACTTCCCAGAGCTTGGCCAGCCTCTCTTTGAGGCTTTTCATGATAGAGTGCTTACCATCTTCCAGAAAAGATTACATCCTATATTTTCCTAGAGATAGTTCTTCCTTATACAGACTAGATTGTGTGATTTCATAAGTCAAAGTAGAAGTGTCTGTCTGTTTGTTTGTTTTTAAGTTCTCTGGGCATTTGGAAGATACAGCTTTTCCCCTAGCTGTGGCTCTGTCATTTTGGCATTGTTTTAGGGAGGTAAAGTTAAAACATCCTTCACCCCCAAACCTGGGTCCTCATCCTGAAGCTGAGCTGATCTGTAGGTACCATGTAACCACTGGCCTGTTCTATCTCACAGATCGACAGCCAAATGGAGACGTCATGCCAGATTGCCTTTGAATTTGTAGACCAGGAACAGCTGGTGAGTAGCAAGTGTTTGTAAGCCCTTTGTGCTTAAGGGAATACTCACAGCCCCCCTGTGGTGGCATGGAACAGCATGAAGGCAGCAGAAAACCTAGAGCAGACAGGATGAAGATATGAGGGTCTCTGGGTGCTCAAGTGTCAAGTTCCAGCTTGCAGGGCTGGGCAGGGTCCAGAGCTTAAGTCCTTTGCTGTTTCCTTACTTTGACCTGGCATAAATCAGGCACTTGCCAAATGCTAGGCACATTCCCCAGTTAATCCTAACAGTACCATTCTAAGGCCCACAAAGATTGCTTGTTACCCATGCAGAGATTAAGGCGCATACTTAGTTAAGTGATAGAGGCCTAATTTGAATCCAGGAATGTTATACCTTGTAAAATAAAAATGTGCTTTATTTTTTTAGATCACATCTCCTCCAATCCACTAGCCAGAGACAGGAAGGCAGTCTAGACTGGTTTTCTACCCCATACCTAACCAACTAGCCACCCAATGCTGCCTCTCTGCTCCTTAGGGTGCTGTCCCTCTATCCTCCCCAGTTCCTTGGAAATTTTCAGGGGCTTCCTGACTTCCCTGATTCTAGGGCACTCTTCATCTTACCACTAGGGGGAGCCCTCTGAAACCCCAAAGCCTTCACTTATTTCTCTTTACCTGCCAGGAAGCCCACGGCTCCAGGAGAAAGCACAGTCTAGTTCCAAGTCTGCAGTACCTACCACACCCAATGCTCATTTCCCTCCTCTGCTTGATTCTGCCCCCCAGCTTTTGCCTCAGCTCTTTGTAATGTCTTTCCATCACTTCCCATGTGCCCCACAGATCTCTGTGCCACACCTCCCTGTCTTTGACCCTCAAGAGAACAGTCAGGCTACCCAGAATTCCTTCTGTCTCTGAGCTCTCATGCACTAGACCCATGCACTTCTGTGAACATGCCACAGCCTGCATAGTCACAGGGTTTCATCCATCCATTCTCTTGCTCCTTCACTTGCGCCATGGCACCTATTTACTGGATCAGGCACTAGAGATACCGAGATAAAAGTAGTTTCTGTCTTTGAACCAACTGCTGTATCCTTGGAGACAAAACACAAGGCTACGCTTTTGACAATAAGTTAGTCCTCAGTATTTTTATATTTTGGAGGATTTGAAGGGGCCATATGGCAAAAACTCTTCTGTGGAAGTAAGCTGAAAGGAGAAAGAGCAAGAAGGGTGGGGGGAGGGATGGAGAGGAGGGAGGGCTAAGGGGCAGCAAGGCTAGAACCCACCCTCCCTGTGTATCTCCTGACTAAAGCTGCATTTCAGAAATCCAAAGCTCTCTCTAATCAGAATCCACCTTTCCTTCAATCCAGTTCAACTTTCAGTTATGGTTGATTTAAAGAAAGAGAATAAAAAACAGGCCAGGGGTATCATCATCCTCATCACCAGGGTGGTGTGTCCCTTCCTCAAGAGTACAAGAGGGCTTGGTCGTCTCATGCAAAGCCTGGGTTCCCAGGCCACCATGGCCAGGTGCTCAACTCTTGGTTCTTGGTTCCAGGATGATCCCGTTTGCTACCTAAAGAAGGCCTTTTTTCTGGTAGAAGACATAATAGAGGAAACCATACGTTTTAAAGACAACACCCCCAATGCCAATGCCACTGAGAGGCTCCAGGAACTCTCTAATAGCCTGAACAGCTGCTTTACCAAGGACTATGAGGAACAGAACAAGGTAGGGTGAATTCTGGGGCTGGAGCACCAGGGAAGGGGCAGAGGGAGGCTACAGAGGTCCCACCCTACCTCATATGCTTGCCTTGCCTGAACCTTACTAAGTTACTGCGTTGCCCATTCACTTCTTTACTCCATCCACCTTCATCAAGCATTCATTAGACAGAAGGCACAGTGCTGGACCCTGAGGATATCCTTGGAGCAGGAAATTCCCCTTCTCACTCTTACAGGGCTTATAGTCAAGTGAGGTAGGCAGCTGTTAAACGATGACACCTGTAAATGTAATCAGAAGGGCTCTTCATCCATTTGCAAAACCTTATTGAGTGACTACTATATATCAAGTGCTGTTCTGGAGACCAGGAATGAGCTGTGATTTTTTTTTTTTAAAGGCAAAACTCCCCACAATCATGAAGAGAGGAGGGTTGCTGAGCCAACTAAAGTGAGCAAGCGTGTGAATGGGTGGTGGTGCTAATAGACTGGAGAACTGTAGAGCGGGCGAGGGGAGCCCTGAGTGATGAGAGTGACAACAACAGGAACCCGAGACTCTGACAGTGCAGTGAGGAGGAGCTAATAACATAATGAGGATGCAGAGGGGAAGAGACAAAGGCAGCTTCTAAGCAAGAAAACTTGAACTGGCGTTCCAGCATGAGGAAGAGCAGTAAGAGCCAGATGGAGAAACATTCCAGAGTGAGGAGCACTACACTCAAGCCCTAGGATAACCAGAAAGGTTTGCATTCAGAATCCCAAAGCGGGTCAGCATGGCCCAAGCATGGGGTGTGGACAGGAGGGAGCAAAGTCAGGAAGCACACCATTCATTCATGGTGTCAAAGAGGTGGGGTTTTTGTCTTAAATTTGAAAGAAGCCACCATAAGCTAGTGACTAACACAATGTCATATATGATGGAAGACCATCTGGTGGTAGACTGGAGAGTAGGCTGTGGAGAGCAGGAATGATGGTCAGGAGGCCAGCAGAAGGCTCATCCAAGCTGGAGATGGTGGTGAGTTGAATCAGAGGGAGCAGAAAAATGAAGGTGAGTGAGCGTGATCCCTCCAGACAGATAGGACTTGAAGCTTCCTGGTAGAAAGGGAAACGGTGAGTCAGGATGCTTTCATCTTGAGTCCCTAGAGTTCTCACTGGCAGAGTAGGTTTGAGGGAAGAGCTCAGTCTGGTGTGAGGTACATCAGACAGTTCCAGGAGTGGGTCATGATTGTGAATGCTAGACAGACAAATGCTGTTTGTAGAGCCACAGAATGGCACAGCCCTGCCCACCCTTCAACCCCAGTGAAAAGAGAATGAGATCCAGGATCCTGAATGGAACACAGCCTGAGGTAGGAGGAAAACCTAGAGAGGGCAACACCTCAGGGCTTCCAGATGGAAGGAGCCAGAATCTTTATCAAAGGAGGCTGAGAAGTCAAATAAGATAAGGGTGAAAGCATCCGTCGGTCTGACTTGGCACCATGGAGATTGCTGTTGGAGGCAGATGGAGAGAAAAGAGGGGAAATAGAGACCACAAAGTAGAGGAACTTCGCTCCAAAAGGGAACAGGAAACCAGATTTTCTGGAGTGGCTGTATGGTTGAGGGAAGCATGGTTCTTTACTGTGCAGCGATTCACCTGGAGAGCTTATTTAGAATGCAGAGTCCCAGCATACACCATTATGGACTCTACTTTCCTGGACCCATAGGCGAGCCTGGGAATCTGCATTTTGAGAAGCTGCCCCATCAATGGTTGAGATAGAAGCTCCTCAGTCTCTCCTGGGCCAGTGACTGTTCACTCAGTGCATGCTGAGAGGTGGCTCAGGGGGAAGACAGGCTGGGCAAGGAGCCAAGTCCAGCCACACTGCTCAGAAAAGGAGTATGAGCTCCTGAACTAGCAGGCACCTCCATGCTGAGAAAGCTTGGGTGTCAGGGCTTTAGGTGAGGATGCCTGGTTTCTTTTACAGCATATAAGGCCAGGTTTGAGGGGGAACAGCTTTATAAAGACACATGCAGGACAGAGCCAGCTGGCTTGCCTTAACAGCTCCTGGAAGAGGCTGGGGTGCTGTTGTTCTAACATCAAAAACAAGATGAATCCACATAAAGCCGGTCATTTGTCTATTCTCACCTAGCTGCTGAGCAATGAACCCAAGCCCAGGTTATTTCATTCAATATTTACCTAGTAACTGTTCATAAGCCTGCTCTGGGTGGGCCAGAGAGATGCAGTGATATAATCAAGGGAGCTATAGTAGTGGTGAAACCTATTGTTCTTCCCAGAATAGCTCGGCTTTAAGGGGGAAAGCTGGCATACTGGAAATAGGCTGTAACACACATAGAATAGCTTGCTGTGCTAGATGAGGTGGGCCTAGAGCAGAACCCTGAGGCACTGCAGTATTTAGAAGAAACTCTCTGGCACAGAGCCTGAGGGAGCAGCTGGTGGGGAGGGAAGAACCCAGGAGGGCATGGCTTCTCAGAGCTGCAGAGGGTGTGAGTGTGAGCACCTGGGCCCAATGCAGAGGAGAAAACCACTCAGCAGGCAGGCCAGGGCATCCTCTGCACTTCCTCCAAAATGTGGCACCAGCTAAGGACCTCATCTCTTCTGGTCTCCCCAGGTCTGTTCTCTATACCATACCAAGATGATTTTCCTAAAATACAAGTCTTACACCATGGACCACCTCCCCAGCAGGTTTTCAGTTTCCTCTTGGCTCTGTGGATTACAAGTTCCTGGCCGAGTCAACAAGTTCTTGGCCTTGGCAGAGCTCTTTCCAACTGTATCTCTTGCCACTCTCTTCCTACATGGCAGAGCTGCAGCCACTCCAGCCTTCTTTCAGTCTTTTGCTGTCTCGTGCTTTCCTGCCTCAGAGCCCTTGCATCTTCTACCGTCTCTGCCCCCACTTTCTTCTCATCCCTCGCTCATCTTTTAGCTGTTCCTTTGGAGATCTTCTCCCTGGGGTCTCATTTAGCACCCATTTGTTACACATCTTCAGATGGTTCAGGACGCTCTCTTGGAGTCACTGTGACTTGTAACAATGTGTTTAGTGCTAGTGTCTGCTGGACTCAGTGTCCAGCTTGGCCAGGAACCACTTCTATTTTGCTCATTGCACGATGCCCAGGTAAGTTACCATATACCTGGCACTTAAATATGTGTTAGATGGATCTCTGAATAAATGGCGCATCTCTCAAACTCAAGACTGATACTTCTGCAAAGCAGAGAAGATGTAAGGGAGGAAACAAAAGGGGGAGAGAAGATGCATGTGAGAAAACCCAAGAGAATTTGGCAGAGCTAACAGTGAGAGGAGGCCTATGTTCATGCTTACCAAAGGAGGCTCCACTCTTCTCCCAGGCCTGTGTCCGAACTTTCCATGAGACTCCTCTCCGGTTGCTGGAGAAGATCAAGAATTTCTTTAATGAAACAAAGAATCTCCTTGAAAAGGACTGGAAAATTTTTAGCAAGAACTGCAACAACAGCTTTGCTAAGTGCTCTAGCCGAGGTAAGCACAGAAGGGACCAGCTACAGGGAGGGTGTGTGCAAGGTGAGATATGGGGCTAGGGGGATCCCAGAGGCAGCCTGGGTGCTAAGTGTGTCTCTGTGTTTTGTGTACTCGTGTGGCTTTATGTACCTCAAGGTCCTGGGCACATGTCTTTGCTGACATGTGTGTGCATGTACACTGACTTATGCCTGCATGTACTGTCTTACTGCCAAACTTCATGTGGCAGCATTCAAGAAGGCCCCTGCTGGTGGCTGTGATGGTACTGAATAGGTAAGGGGACCTTTCTCAGAAAGCCATGTAGGCATGGTGGCTTCCCTACTGGGTTCTGCAGGCTGGCTGAATAAACGGGGGTTCCGTGGAAAGAGCAGGTGCTCCACCTGGCAATCAGGGTCCTTGCTCCAGGAGCTCTGCTGCAAAACACCAGGATAACCTGGCTCCAGAAGTCCCCAGGATGCCTTGGATGTCCCCTCAAGGGACAAGGCTGGATTTGAAGTCTGAACTCAAAAAAGTCAAACATCATTCAAACTCTCTCTACCTGTGCACGCTGCGTGTACTCGTCTCTGCGTCCTGTACCACGTGTGTCCTACATTCAGCCTCACTCCCCAAGGCAGGGGCTGAGGTTCTGCAACCGAACAATAGCCAAGTCCAGCCTTAGCGCTTCAGTTCCAAACTCCCATACTCTGGCTGCTTCCCAGCCTCAGCCTTGTCCTGCCTGTGGCATCGGCTGTGGTGGTTCTGCTCCTGGCTGTGCATGAAACCAGTGTCTTGGAGGCTTCCCAGTTTTGCTGAGCCCCCTGGCCTGGGTGCTGCTAACCCCTGGCTTGGCCTCTGGTCAGCTAGAGCCCCCAGTACATTGTCCTGTGGTCTTCCTCACCCCAAGCCCTGTTCTGTTTGTCTGTACCTTGCTTTTGGTTCCCAGTCCATAATTCCCTGCATATCGATCCCTCCTGCCTGAGTTCTGCGTCATGATCGTTTATTACTGTCCTGCCCTCTCCCCAGCCCCAGAGCTGTATTAGAAGGGGGACCCCTTCCCATGCCCCAGGGCCTTATCCCCTTCTTAGCCCCTCTGGGGAAGCTGTGCTGGAGGCTGGTGACTCTATCTCCTCCACATCTTTCTTTCTCCCCCTCTCTGTGGTTCTTTCAGATGTGGTGACCAAGCCTGATTGCAACTGCCTGTACCCTAAAGCCACCCCTAGCAGTGACCTGGCCTCTGCCTCCCCTCACCAGCCCCCTGCCCCCTCCATGGCCCCTCTGGCTGGCTTGGCTTGGGATGATTCTCAGAGGACAGAGGGCAGCTCCCTCTTGCCCAGTGAGCTGCCCCTTCGCGTAGAGGACCCAGGCAGTGCCAAGCAGCGACCACCCAGGAGTACCTGCCAGACCCTCGAGTCAACAGAGCAGCCAAACCACAGGGACAGACTCACTGAGGACTCACAACCTCATCCTTCTGTGGGGCCCCCCATCCCTGGAGTGGAAGACATTCTTGAATCTTCACTAGGCACTAACTGGGTCCTAGAAGAAGCATCTGGAGAGGCTAGTGAGGGATTTTTGACCCAGAAAGCAAAGTTTTCCCCCTCCAAGCCTGTAGGGGGCAGCATCCAGACAGAGACGGACAGATCCAGGGCCCTCTCAGCATCTCCATTCCCTAAATCAACAGAGGATCAACAGCCAGCGCATATAACAGACACGCCGCCTTTGACAGAGGTGAACCCTATGAGACCCAATGGCCAGACACAGAATAATACTCCTGAGAAGACGGATGGTTCATCTACGCTGCATGGAGACCACCATGAGCCACGCTCTCCTCATATTGCGACACCGAATCCCCAACGAGTCAGCAACTCAGCCACCCCATTTGCTCAGTTACTGCTTCCCAAAAGCCACTCTTGGGGTGCTGTGCTGCCCCTTGGGGAACTCAAGGGCAAGAGAAGTACCAGGGATCGAAGGAGCCTCGCAGAGCTGGAAAGAGGACCAGCAAGTGAGGGGGCAGCCAGGCCTGTGGCCCGTTTTAATTCCATTCCTTTGACTGACACAGGCCATGTGGAGCAGCATGAGGGATCCTCTGACCCCCAGATCCCTGAGTCTGTCTTCCACCTGCTGGTGCCGGGCATCATCCTAGTCTTGCTGGCTGTCGGGGGCCTCCTGTTCTACAGGTGGAAGTGGAGGGTAAGGAAAACTCTAGGAGAGAAGGACATCCTATGGGGGCAGAACAAAGACTGAGTAGGGTACAGGCTGGAGGCTAACCAGGTTCCAAGAGGTTATGCAGTTGCTGGAAGGTGGGGATGACAGTCCAAAGGGTAGAAGGTAGTGATGAAGTGTGGCTTCAAGAATCAGGAGCTGCCAGGTTTAGTGGTGTGCATTTAACCCTACCAATCCAGAGGTACAGGCAGGCCTCTGATCTACTGGTGGACAAAGCAAGTTCTAGGCTAGCCAAAGCTACATAGAAAGATCCTGTCTGAGAAATAAATTAATTTATGAGGTCTCCAGCCTCCTTAAGACCATTGAGAAAACATGAGTTCTAGGCTAGCTAGAGCTACATAGATTCTGTCAAATTAATTAATTAATTTAAAAAGTCTCCAGACTCCTTGAGATCAATGAGAAGGGATGAGAACATAATCGTGTAGAAAAGAGACTTCTTGGCTGGGAACTCAGGAGGCTGAGGCAGGTGGATCTCTGTGAGATTGAGGTCAGCCTGATCTACAGAGTGGCCGAGCGGCCAGGGTTGTTAACACAAAGAGACTCTATCTTGAAAAAATGAGAGAGAAAAAGAGAGGGAAGGGGAAGAAGGGGGAATATTCTTGAACAAACAAGTGGGAGATGGGAGGAATGGGGAGGAATGCTGTCCTGGGAGCTTGAGGGCCCATAGGTGGTGTTCTACATGGGAGGGGACAGGAGAAAGGATTGCCCATCCTCAGAGGCCCAGGAATCTCCCTCAGCTGTGCATGCTTTGGGGTAGTGGGAGGAAATACTCTCTCAGTAACGCTTGGGGGCATGCCAGCACCTCCATGAGATAAATCTTTCTTTTCTCAGAGCCATCGAGACCCTCAGACATTGGATTCTTCTGTGGGGCGACCAGAGGGCAGGTGAGAAGTTGGAGTGGGGCTATGGAAGTCACTGGATGTCTGTCTTGGGACCTGTTTCCCCTCTAGATTGGAAGAGAGGTGTCTCCCCCTTGCCCTAAGGAAAGAGCTGCAGGGCAGGGTGGGTACAAAGAAAGAAGGGCCTCTCTTCTTCCCATGATAGTGGAGCTTTCTCCTGATTTCTCCCTAGAGTTGGGCGGTTCTGGGTCTTCTAAAGCTCACAGAGACGGAATCCATGTGCAGGGTTGGGGATAAGCTAGAAGGTCCCTTCAGTTCCATGCTCCTGCTGAGGCCTTATGTCAACCCTGTGTTCTGTCTGCAGCTCTCTGACCCAGGATGAGGACAAACAGGTGGAACTTCCAGTGTAGAAAGGATTCTAAGGTAAGATTCTGATTTTGATATCTCTCTATCCCTTAAAAAGAACTACTTCCAGGTACCCACCCCTGTTGTACAAACGACTTGACTCCCAGGAGGCCCATATATTTTCACCCTTTCCTCTGTCCCTCTCACAAGTCCACTCATTCATCATCAGGTCTAGCTAGGCCCCTCTCTTCCAGGCCTCCCCTTGCTCCTGAATCCCCTCCCCTGAGACTAGTTCCTGCAATCTCTGAATTATGTTTCTATTCTTGCTGTTGCTACATCTGATCCCAAAGCAACCACATTTCTCCTCCTCCTCCTCCTCCTCCTCCTCCTCCTCCTCCTCCTCCTCCTCTAATGGGGCTTTTACAAGGTCTTTACCACCCTGGAGAATTTTCATTAGCCTCTGCATGGCCGCCAGCCCCTTTCAAATACAAGCATTTCCAGCTTGGTGCTGAGCCCTGACCTCAGCATCCTCTTCTTGCCAAACTGTGCCTTATCTGGTCCTGCTCCCAAGCCAAGGTTCTTACTGCCTCCCTGATTTAGGATGATGGTGCCACTGAAATTTAGCCTTGAGAGAGCTGTCAAGAGGTCATTTGGCCCAGTGTCCCAGCCTAAAAGGGCTACTCTGCATCCCCCACAGGGAGTCAGCCAGCTTCCTGCACACACACATACTCCCAGTTCCAGGCAAGTTCTCTGCATGCCAGTCTGCTCAACTACGCACAATACTGGGGTCACAACACTGGGGGAATTCCTTCCTTACGTGGGCAAAGCTGCCTTCCTTTTTCCCCTTCCCTAACCAGTCTTCTCTCATCTTCATATTTAAAGTCAGCTATTCATGTCCCCTTTTAGAATTCTCTGTGTTAAGTGTGGCCAAGCCCCTCAAACATTCCTTATATGATATGGTTTTCAGACCCCTCACCATCCTGGACACACTCGTTTGTCAATATCCCTCTGAAAATGTGGCGCCCAGCCCTGGACACAGTATTCCAGATGTTGTCTGACCAGCTCAGAATACAGTGGGACGGTTGCCTTCCTTGATCTGGACAGTACTCTTCTACTCATGCAGATTAAGATCACATTAGTTTTCACAGCTGCATCATAAATTGTCATATGTTGAGCTTGTAGTCTATTAAAAACCCCAGTTCTATTTCCCATGAGCCTCTGTCCAGCAGACCTTCGCTGTTTTAGCTCCTAATTTGGTCACTTTATAACTCCTGGTTGGGTCCCCTATACACTGATGCATGTCTTTGTTGTCCTTGCCCGTAATATTGGTGGGGATGTGACCTGTATTCTTCCTCTTCATGCCCACCCACACCAGCTGATTGGGAAGCCTTCCCTTCCTGAAATATTCCACATCCCTCTGGTTGTTCTTTTACTTCATACCCCTTCTGCTCTGTTGTATATGGCTAATGCTATATCAATCCGCACACATTGGATGTTGTTTTATTTATTTTAAATCATATTTTATGTGTATATATATAAATTTTGCACTACTAAGAAGATTGTAAGCCCCTAGAGGGCAGGAACTATCTTCTCATTTTTTTCTGCACTTCATTTTCGATCCAGGATTCTAGTACAGACAGTCCTTGACAGTCTATCCTTGTCAAAAACTTAGTAAATGTTGGTATCTGGTTTCAGGTCTGAATCACCAACTAACCCTGGCCAGATTTCTCTAACTGACCAGCCTTCTGGCTGAGCAGTTAACCAGCCAACTAATCAACTCATTTTGCCAGCTAGTTGGCTGACTACTTGGCCAACTAGCTGGTAACTACTTAACTGACTAGTTCTTGACTGATGGGCTGACTAACTAGCTAGCAGAGTACTTAGTTGATTTGCTGGCTGACTGGATGGCAAACTAGCTGTGTGATCCATTGAAGTTTCCAGTTATACCCCTTGCCGAATGTAAGCAAACTGTCCCATGTGTAGGATGTGTCTAAGCCCCTTCCCCAGACAGAGGAAATCTCATAGATGCTCAGAAACTAGGGAGACTTATTTGGATTCAAGTAAGCAGCAACCTATATCTAGAATCCTGGGGACCCACTTGGCAGTAGTGTGGGTAGAGATGAGTGAAATGAATTAGCTGGCTCATTGGAGCAGCTACAAGAAGGACATAGGGCCCCTCCAAACTAAATCAGAGAGTAAAGGTTGCTGGGGACTTTGGGGCTCAGTGCTGTCTCACCTTACCAAGGGCCACCAGTTTTCTTCCCTGCCACCTGTATGACCTTGTCCTCGGCCCTGATTTCTCTGTACCCAATTGTCCTTCCCATGCCTCCTAACTCTCAGACCTGCCCAAGATTTCAAGTTCCTCACCTAAAGAATTCAAGATTTCACTCAGTCGGCTCAGATCTAAATTGATCCCCATTCCAGGCTCAAGGAGCCTATGGGCCCTGAGTGCCTGTGTCCTGATTGACCAGTACTCTGACAAGGAGATGAGTGGGACACACAGAAGCGGGGACTAAGGGAAGGACATTAAGCTGCATTAAGCTGCAAAAAACTTAGGTCCTCAGCCCCAGGAAGCTGAAAGTTGAGTCAGAGACTAGACCATGCCCTTTGGAGCCTTCTTCCCCAATGGGCTCTGCCAGAGCCTGTGGCCTGGCTGTACCACTATGGCTCATGTCCAGTTTATAGTTCCTTCTTGTTTCCTATCCAAGGCATGGGAATAGGCTGGGGGCCAAAGGCTGTAGGTCTCATCTTTTCTTATCCATCACAGGCTTGACCAGTGGGGCTTATGAACATTACTGAGGAGGCGCCACACGGGGTCCAAAGTCAAACTGTTGGCTGAAGTCCAGGGGATTTCTGCTATGGAACAAAGAGTTCTGAGGATGCTGGGCAAGGGGACAAAGATGGGGGTGGGGTGGGGAGAGGGCAGGGCCCTGGCTCCCATGGATGACAAGAGGCAAGTCCCTCATCCCATATAGAAGAGGCTAGGTTACTCTGGGTAAGCATGCCTGTTGACAGAGCAAGCCCTCCCTTTTCCTGGCATTGTCTCTACCACCCACCACCCACCCCTCAAGCCCAAGTTCTTTCTTTTCAATTGCTTTTGCCCAAGTGTCTTCTGTGCAGACCCCCTCTAAGGAATGGTATGGAGGTAGCTATGAAAAATTCTTTGTTAGAGTTGGCAAAAAACACCTTAGATCATTGGTCTAAGACTACTGAGAAGGCCTTACCTGAGGAGTAGCCCAGCAGGGACGGACATTCAAGAGCTTGCTCCCTGCTCCCATCTGGTTGAGCAATAAGCCCTCTCTCTCTTGGCCTAGACCTCCTCCAGTCCCAGTCCTTCATTTTGTGGTCACTACTCCCCCAGGAAGAGAGGTAGGAGGTGAGGCCAGTCTGTCCAAAGGCTTGGACTGCTGCCAGGCAAAGCTGCCTGGTGTCTCTGTGGTGTCTAGGGTCGCCTAGAGGGCCAGGGAAATGACCAGAGGAAGACTTGCCTGAAGCCAGCCAACAACCCACAGGAATGCCACACCTCCCCCAACTATGTCCTTAGCGACCCTCCCCACACTCCTCCTGCTGACCAGCCTTCTTCCCTTCTTTCCTCTACAGCTGGGCACACAGGACTATCTCTTTATGGAAGGAGACATTATGGGAATGTCCATCACTACCCTCTCCTGCCATCTTCCTGGGAATGTGGCCTGCCACTACCAGAGCTCCTGCCTACCAAGACTGGATGAAAGCAGCTTTGATGAGGTCTTCGCATCCTAACCCTTAGACTCTCAACTAAAGAGAGAGGGCTAGAGGATGCCCCACATACTGCCACTATTTATTGTGGGCCCTGGAGGCTCCCTGAGGAGGGCAGCTCCACAGCTCAGGACCCTTTCCCTTAGGGGCTGTTCCCTCCTCTCAAAACCAGAACCTGGCAGGGACCCACTAGCCTGTATGGCCCATGGGAGACCAAGACAGACGAGAAGGAGCAGAAGAGCCCTGTGCCCAGAAGACCCAGCTGGTGCCAAGGAATCCCAACGTGGACAGGCAGGGACCTGTTTCCCAAGAAGAGAGCCTGACATTCAAAGGGTGGGACAGCATCTGCCTGATTTCCTGTAAAGGCATAAAGGCACACAGCCCAAAAGACGGGAAGAGGAGGCCTTTGGCTGCTTCTGCAACAGCTTAAAGGGGTCTGTACCCTCAACTTGCCTAAGTGCCCTCTGCTGATAGCCAGGAAGGAGGGAGACCAGCCCTGCCCTCAGGACCTGTCTGACCTGGCTTATGATGCCAAGAGGAAGACAGAGCTCTAGCCTCATCTTCTGCCCATAGCCCCTGCCAGAGTTCTTTTGCCCAGCAGAGGCACCCCTCATGAAGGAAGCCATTGCACTGTGAATACTGAACCTGCCTGCTGAACAGCCTGTCCCATCCATCCCTATGAGCGACCATCCATCCGAATGTTCTCCCACTTCCTTCAGCCTCTCCTTGGCTTCTTGCACTGAGCTGGCCTCACATGCTGACTGAGGGAGCCCCTGAGCCCCGACCTTCCCCTGCCTCAGCCTTTGTCCAGGGTGAAGCTGTGGGAGAACTGCCTGGGCTACCAGTCAGAGCTGGTCTTTAGGCTGGGTTCTTTGCCCAGGTTTCTGCATCTTGCACTTTGACATTCCCAGGAGGGAAGTTGACTAGTGGAAGTGAGAGAGGAAGGGGAGGCAGAGACAAAGGCCACAGGCAGAGCTATGAATAAGAATGGGTCTTGAAAACACATGTGTGCCCCTAAGCTTGAAGTTGATCTCTATACACCAGCTCCTCAGCCAGCCTCCTTCCCATTGCCTGAAATCTGGAGCTGAGCAGGTTGTCCTGTCATGAGCTCTGGGGACTGAGCTCCATGATCCCCGTGCTTGGCTCCAGCCCCACCCTCTTCTGGCCTTTGTTCTCCAGACCTGACCCAGGTAGGCAAGGATACACTCCCAGTCTCACCTGCCCCACCCTGCCATCTCTAACCAAGCAAGCCAGCTCTAGAGAGGGGTTAAAAATAAAAAAAAATGGGTTGTTTACTTCCAATTCTGCTCTGACCTGGGCATGGGTGATGGGGCTCTCACTTGCCCCTGGTCTCTTTATGCTGCTGTGTTCCCCTTTCCTGTCCTCCCTGGCTACTGGGTCAATAATCTTTCAGGCCATGGATCCGGGAGGAGAATGGTCTGTAGGCTCCACAAGCCCTGTCCTGAGATTGGGGGGATGGGGGGGGGGTGGGGGACATGAGACTTTCTTGTGGGGCTTACTTAGCCACAGACTATTTCCATGCTAGAAAAGACATATTTTAAAATAGAAGGAAAAACACAAAAACAAACAAAAAAGGCATTTTCCTTCCCCTCCACCTTAAACATATATTATTAAAGACAGAAGAGCAAATCCAACCCATTGCAAGAAGCTCTTTGTGGGTGCCTGGTTACATCGGAGCAGGAGGAGTCCCAAATCCACCTTTGGAGCCTCCCCTGTGTGCATAGGAACCCCTTCTTTCCTCTGAGAAAGCGTCTGAGGGAGCACTGCCTCACGAACTGTGAGACTGCATTTTTTATACTTGGAAGTGGTGAATTATTTTATATAAGGTCATTTAAATATCTATTTAAAAATAGGAAGCTGCTTTTATATTTAATAATAAAAGAAGTGCACAAGCTGCCACGTGTGACTCATGGGAAAAGTTGTTTTTGGGGTATGGGCAGCAACAGTAGGTGGGAGTGAGCTGGCTCTGAGAATTTTTTCAAGGTGCATGGAGAAACTTTTCTCCGGGTTCCAGTCTTGTTTCTAAAGCCTTCTGTACTATTGATGTCCAAAGGCATTCATCTGCATATCTGTTTAATAAGAAAAGGACAGAAAGCAGCCAAACCTCAGACCTGGCTGCTACCCCCACCCCTGCCACTTCAAGCCCAGCCCAGCCTGAGAAAACGGCTGGTTGGGCTCTTTCCAAGGGCCCAGGGGTCTGAAAGGAGGAATCTATCTCTAGGACCACAGATCCCTGCTGTCCAAGGGAGGGAGAACTGGCAGGTCCAGTAGGTGCTGAGGTATTTAGGTGCTGGTAGGCTGGAAAGTGGACAAGCCTAGTAAGATGGGAAGTTGCAGTTGCATGCAAGGGATTAGACCGGTTCTTCCTATTAGAAGTAGAGGGAAACCAAAGATATGGATTTCCCTGGGGAGATCCGTCAGGGTGGACCGGAGCAGGTAAAGGTCTGGGTATGCACAAACACCCACACCCATGGCAAAACTGAGACAACAGGGGCTTTCCTGTTTTGGTCAATATAATGGACAAAGTTTTAGAAGAGAGGTGTCCAATCCTGGCTTAAAGCAGAATTATCTGGATTGTTTCCAAAATCCTGATATCCAAACCCTGCCCTATATCTACACAATCAGAATCTCAGGGTGAGGCTCAAGTACCAGGTGCCAGAATTGTCAAGACACCTCAGTTATTTAAGTGTGACCCTCTGGGTACATACTGGGCTATCAGGGCCTGGCTATACTGCCAGCTAAGTGACAGAGCTGGAGTTGTACCCTAGGTGAGGCATCTGATGTTGTGTAACTAGAGATTTATGCCTGGAGGGCGGGGCTGATAGACTGCTGGAGGGTAAGATACCCTTCATTACAGCCATTGCTGTTTCACAGGCAGCGTCAAGAACTCTAGCTTAGAGATCTGAGCAGCAGGGCCCAGCCAAACCTCTAAACCTCTATCCGGCCAGAGGCAGGAAAATGAATCAGAAGCAACTAGGAAGAAACCTGAGGTTAACCTCTTGCAGACTGCCAGCCTCAGCAAGAGAATAGAGGGGACACTGGTGGGTGTCCTATGGCCCCTTATAGAAGACTCTGAAGTCAGTAGAGGTGGGTAGTGACTATGCAGCTCTGGAGGAAAGTCCCTATTTCCCAGGACAAGCCCCTCTACCAATGAAGCACATTTGTTCCTTGGGTTTCCTTTTTAGTTTCTTGAGGGTAGAGGTTGACCAGACTCTGCTGTCCTGGATGCTGGAATTGCTGAGGGAGCAGAGTATCTCATGCCAGCTACTGAACATAGAGTGGCTGGCTCTCTCTACCTCAGCTACCACAGACCACAGAAAATCCCACAGGCCGAGCCCCATGGCTCTGTCTAGAGACCAGACTCTGCGCTGCATGACTGGTAGCTGGAAGTCTGAAGAGGTCACAGATAACAGCCCCTGCAGTACACTAAGGTCCAGGGAGACGGTGCTGCCCGTGAAGACCGGGCTCAGGGCCTTCTCAATGAAGAAACAACAAAGACAAAGGACCCTACAAAGCAAGGGCAAATGTCATAATGCAGAGTTGCCACGGGTAGTACAAGAAGAAACACTGTATGCTTTTGTCACCAAAGTGCAAGCATGTTCTCTAAAGGGAGGAAAAATCTGAAGACATGGCAAAGGCCACCAGGAAGGAGACATGAAAACAAGGATCTGGGCATGGGGATGCATGCCTGTAATCCCAGCACTGAGGAAACAATCAGGAGGATCGCAAGTTCAAGGCCAGTCTAGGCTACATTAGTGAGTTCAAAACATTGGAGAGGGGAGGGGCAAAGAAGAGAGAGGGGGAGAAAAAAAGAAGGGAGAGGGAAGAATGAAAGGCAGAAGGGGGGGAGAGCTGAGGGGCCTATATCCCTCTTACATGGGAAGCTGAAGTTGCAGGTCAGTGGTAAGCACCTGCTTAGCATGCACAAGGTCTTGGGTTTGGTCTCCAGTAATATAAAAAGAAAAAAATTGAAGGATCCCAATATATCCAAGAAACTTCCCTATTCAGCTTTCTTTTTTCTGTTCTGAGTCCTCCAATCTGAAATCAGAGAACATCCCAGCTCATCTATTGGTGATGATGTTGCAAAGAGATGGGGAAATATGGAAAACCTCTGCGTCAAGGGGCAAGTAGCCTTCTGAACAGAAGGCTGCTGAGCTGAAGGGAGAAGCACAGAGTACAATGCTGCAGACTGAGCTCAAGGAAAACCCGGCGCTACAGAAAAGAGCAGCCTCAAGACTTCTCACTGGAAACATCAAGAAGAGGGAAGAGAGAATCAATGAAGGTGATATTGATAAACAAGTTGCTTTTATCAATCTTTCCTGAAAATCACTTAATTCATCCATACACAACTTGCTCCTTTTAAGGGAAAAACTGAAATATAAAGAGAGCTAAGATTTTGGTTAGTGAGATGGTTCAGCCTGACAACCTGAGTTGGATCCCTGGGAACCAACTCCTGCAAGTTGTCCTTGGACCTTCACACATACATTCATTCATTCTCTCTCTCTCTCTCTCTCTCTCTCTCTCTCTCTCTCTCTCTCTCTCTCAAACACACACTCACACATACACACATGTAACTTAAAAATTTAAGTATATAAAAGAAAAATTTTTTAAAGGCATGGTTTTTTTAAAGTTATTCCAGAGAATAGGGATTAATCAATCAACTATCCAGCTAAGTCTCTAGTCATCAAGTATAAATGGAGGTTAGAAGACATGGGTGCTGTAACAACTCATCATAAAGCCCCTAAGCCAGGCTTTCAGGCAGACGAAGGTGGAGAAGGCTGTAGAGAAAGGCTACATGAAGTGAGGAAGTGGTTTATTCTTCCTTCTTTTCCAAGGCTGCCAACAAGATGGGCCAGAAAAGTACTTACTAATTACCAAGTGTGTGTGACACACTCTTTAAATATGCAATCTTATCCCCTACTACAGTCTTGCAAACCAAAGGCTAATATCCTCTTTGACCAATATAGAAACTAAGGCTCAGAGAATCTTAACAATACAGCCAACTCACCACAGTGGTTAAGTGGCAAAGCCTGCAGTTAAACCCAGGTCTGGCAGTATTCAAATCCCATACTCTTGTTACAACACTATACCCAAGTAGCCATTCCATGGATGCTTGCACAGATGGACAGCTTGGAATATCTGGTGGGGTTGGAGGTTGGAGGACCTTAGTGTTGTCTTTGTGCTCCTCTCAGATGAACTGTATAATCTGGAAATGGCTGGAGGCACCTATGACAGACCCCTGTTCTCATCACCTTACTGCTAACCCTAAAGTCACCAGGAAAGATACAGGAGCCCTCCTAGGTGGTGTGCAATTTACCAGGAAAGATCACTCTTGACCATTACTCCCTTTTCCTGGCTTCCTTTGAGCTTTTGTGATCCATATATTTTCTTCTTACCTACCACAGACAACTCTAACACCCCTGGCTAATTACCATCCCAGGCACTGATCATCCCAGATTGAAGCAGTTTAGGCATCATTCTTGTTTGGCGTGAGCATGAATTAAGAGGCTAGAAGATGGCTTTAACTCGTCCATCCAGTTCTCCAGAGAAGGTTGCCCAGGCATGGACTAGGATCCCTGAACTTGACAGCTGGAGCTCAACATGTTCTAGTAATTCTGAGGAAACAAGCCAAAGGCTATAGATCACAGGGCCTAGGGGTAGGAGAGGATCTTACTATGGTATTTGGGGACCCTTAAAGGGCATCATTATCCAATATATTGGGATCTCAAACCATGGGCTTTCCTGAAATGAGTTCCACACCAACATGTAAAAAGTCCTCTCTGAAGAACTTTGGGTTTGAAGGCCTTTTAGCTCAAGTCCTGTGCTATGCTCAGAATATTTTACACAGCAGCAATAACAACAAACCTTGGTTTCCCTCCATTACATTAAGTGTCTGCTTTGAGGGTTGCTGAGAAGACTTAGTGTATAAAGGTACTTTTGACCAGGCCTGACAATCTTAGTTCCATTCCTGGAACATCTACATGGTAGAAGGAAAGAACCAACCCAGAAGTTCTCTGTTCTCTGACATCCATATTAGCACTTTTGGCACATGAATACCTGTGTACACACAGATAATAAATGTAAGAAAAAAAAAGGTCTTGTTTTCAACAACAAAAAAGATGCAAGACATATAAAAATGTACCGAAACATGCCTACACACAGGGGCAAGAGTAAACAGTTGAGACTGTCCCCAGGGAAGTGTGGGCACGGCTTGACTAAACAAAACTTTAAACTAGCACTTCAAATATGTTCAAAGACTAAAGGAAAACATGTCTAAATATGAGCATTGTGTCTTACCAAATAAAGAATATCAATAAGGATGTGAATCTTTTTAAATGGTACAAATAAATTATGGGATTGAAAAGAGAGCACAATAATTAAAATTAAAATTCCCTACCAAAGTCTCAATGGCAGATGAACAGCTAGAAGAATCAGTGAACTTGAAGGTAAGCTAGCTGAGCTCTGAAGAAGGGAAATAATGAATAGCAAAGGAAAAAAATTTGAACAAAGCCACGAAGACCAATGGGCTATGTATCCCACACCTTCATGATGGGACTCAAAGGGCAGGAGAGGAAGGACAAAAACCAGTATTTTTTAAATATTTGAAAACTTTCTTAATGTGAATAAAGATTGTAGTCTACACATATAAGTTCTGCATACTCCAAGGAGGGTAAACTCAAAGCAATCCAGACCTAGAAACATCATAATAACTTTTGAAACACAGACTCTTAACAAAGAAAAAGGCTCTTTCAGTAAAAAGATCCTTGTTAGGTTAGCAGCTGATTTTCTTAACCCACAGAGGCTGGAAAGTAGTGAGATGGCATATTTGGAATTCTGAGAGGAAAAGACTATCAACCAACAACTCTATGCCCTTCAAAATTAGTCTTCAAACTGAACAAATCAGTCACAAAAACAGAGTTTATTACTTCACTAAGCCAATCTTATTTTTAAGAAATACCAAGGGAGTTTTCCAGGAGCAAATGAAAATACACTAAATAGTAAATTAAAACCATATGAAAAGATAAAGGGGTCAGTAAGGGTAATGACAGGGGTAAATATAAACTCCATTACACAATTTTCTTATTTAACTTAAAAGAAAGAAAGAAAGAAAATTCCCAATGCTTGCATCACCACCAAAAGAATGGGGACAGGAATGGGTGGGTTGGGAGAGCAGAAGCAGAACTTTTTGTGAACAATGTTTTTGTATACTAGAAAACTGTAGTGAGTGTAGATTGAAACTGAAACTGGATTGTTTGTTGTAAGGTGATAATAGTAACTGCCAGAAATCCTTCTATAGTCCAGCTGGAGCTCACTTTTGGATATATGGACTTCCTGAGACCCAACAGTAACCACTAGGTAAACAACTCATAAATACAAAATGAATGAAATGGCAGAATCACTCAAGCAATCCATAAAAGCTGAGGGCCAGCCAGGCATGGTGGTGCACACCTTTAATCTCCACTCAGAAGGCAGAGGCAGACAGATCTCTAGTTCAAATAGACCCTGGTCTACAAAGTGAGTTCCAGGATAGCCAGGGCTACACAGAGAAACCCTTTCTTGGGGTGGGGGATGGAGGGTGGGAGGCTGAGGGCCTCAACCACTAGGGAAGAAAGAAGTGCATACCTTTGTTCACCTTATTCCATCTTCCACACATAACTTAAAATACCCAAGTTCCCCCAGTTTCCCAAGAACTTTCCCAGATAACATCATGTTTCCTTTTCAATGCAACCCCATGAGGCTTCATAACCATGTGAGGATGTTGGGGCAGCAGGAAGATGGCTTAGTGGGTAAGAATGATACAGCATAAGCATGAGGACCTAGATTCAGATCCCCAGCACCTATGTAAAAAGCTTGGTGTGGCTATCTGTTTGCCTGAAACCCTAGCACTGTGGGAAGCAGAGACAGAAGGACAGACAATCTAGCCAAAACAGCAAACTCCAGTTTCAGTGAGGAACTCGGTATTAAGGAAATAAGGCAAGAATAACAGAGGACATTCAACACCTTCCTCTGGCTACTCTACACGAACACAAGGACACACACACACACACACACACACACACACACACACACACCAGAAAAGTGAAGACTGGGGTTGAGAGGTTGAGTATCTCAGGGACACTAGTAACTGTGACAGCTGAGGCTACACTGAGTTCTCTCCTATTCAGGATCTGTTCCCACAGAGCAGGTCTGCAACTGGTCCCTGAGATGCTGACTTCCATGTTGTTTCATCCTTTTTCTAACAGTCAGTTATGGGACGCATCACACCTAGAGCAAAGTAAAGAGAGGGCAGAATACACCTTCCTGCATCCATCACTACCTTCAGTTTGTGTCCAGTCATGACAGAGTCCTTTCCCAGGACAAGCACCTATGTCTAACCAATTATATTTTTAATCAGATCCTAAATACATCCATTCAAATGAAACTTTTTGGTATCTTTAAAATATATTCATTTTTAAAAGCGTACCAACAATGCTCTTATCACATTTAAAGAGATTAACAATACATTAATGTAATAACCAAATTTCTAAGTATTTCACTTTCTGGAAAACATTGTTTTTATAGTTTAAGTGTGAACCCAAATATCATTCATATGTTACAACTTGATGGAGCCTCTTGACTTCTTTTCATTCAAAAGTTTTGTCCATTTCTTTGTCCCTGGTAGTTTATTTGCAAAACAAAACTATAATCTATTTGTTTTGTAGAGTCTCCAAGGTCTGTAGCTCCCGAATGTCTCTAATATGTTTGTCTGCTACCATATTTCCTATCATACTACTTGGAAGTTAGATTTAGAGACTCAAGCAGATACAATATTAATTTTTCTTATAAAAATAGATACTGTTTGTCCTCTGGTCTGGGGTATATAGGACTGGGAGTCTACTTTTCCCCCACAAAATTTAAATTTTTCCAGCTAGGAAATAGCTTACTTTCTGATGTTGGAAGAGCCATTATAGACGGCTAGTTCATCATTACATTGGAATTTTATGCAGTCATCACTGATAAAAGTTTTCAAAGAATACTATGTTACATGAGGGAAGAAATGCTTACAATGTTAAAGAAAGAGTAGAAACCAACAAAGTATATGGGTCTAGTGAGACACTCAGTTGCCAAAGGCACTTTGCTGCAGCTGGTAATATGAGTTTGATCCCAGGGACTCCCATAGAAATGGAAGGAGAGAGCTAACTCTACAAACTTGTCTGGGACCTCCACATGCATACCACATGCATACACATCACATACATGCATACACGAATAAAATACAAAAGAGTACTGTGTTTGTTTCATAGAAGTTGGGCATAATGGTTCAAACCTATAATTCCAATGCTTGGGAAGCTAAGAGCAGGAGGATTGACAGTTGTTCACAAGGCTGTCCTGGACTATCTAGTGAGTTCCAGGTTAAGCAGGACCAGAGAGTAAGACTCCATCTTGGAAAAAAAAAATACATATACAAAAAAAAAAAAAAAAAAAAAAAGCAGAAGGCACTACAAATTACAAAGAAAAACAGTTGTGTTAGCAGAGACAATTACCAAGATTTATAATTGCAGTAGATTTTTTTCTTCATTATTTCCATGTTTTCCAGCTAGCCATAATACATTTATACCACTTTCATAATCAACAAAAACACTGTTAGTGCTTTTACATATATATATAATATACATATATATATATATAGTACCATAATATTTGTACTATTTACTTAATATTATAATTATGAACATTGTTCTAAACCTTCCCAGTTTCTTATAGCTGTGTTTCTGTTCTTATCTGCCTACACTTTTCTGAGCTAATAAGCTAATCCATGATCACACGCTGGGTTTCTATGTAGGAGACTGGCACAGAGGAGCATTCAATGGACATGTGACCATGACTGCTTCTATCTATTAGTGTGAAAAAGACTCTGGCAAAGTTTTCAGGAAAAAAACCATGTATATTTGAGGAGTGGGAGAGAGATGATGGCTGACTTTGGGCTACAAAATCTGACCAAAAGGACTTTGGATGAGTCATTTAACGTCACTGCACCTTACTTTCCTCATTCATGTTTAAATGGTGGGGGAAAGAATGATGCCATGCAAGTAGTTGCTGTTTATATTACCAGAGAACACAAAAATACTTCAAAACTGTTGCTTAGTTATCCAAATATTTGCATTTCTACTGCAATTTAATGTGAGAAGGGAAGACAAAATATTTGAAATTTGAACTTTCTTGACAATATAGAATAAAATATCACCACTCACATAGAAACGGGTACAGAAGGGGAAGGATGATGAAAGACAGAAAGAAGGACAGAAGGAGGTAAAGGAGGAAGAGAGAAAAGAAGGATACAGTGGAGGAGGAAGAGAGGAAGAAGAGGCTGACTTCCAGCCAAGGATCAGCCAGAATACATAAAGGAGAGAAGATTGTGGGTTTTACAATTTTTCTTAAAAATCATAACCTTTAATTCCCAAGTTCAAACACCAAGGTATAAGAACTTCCCCTGACCCCAGCACTCCCTAGCCTGCGCTGTGCACAGGGCTGCCCAGCACCGAACACACATGGTAGAGAGAAGGCATTCAGTAACCTCCCATGCCCTTGGAGAAGGAGAATACAACATTCAGAACAACTATTTCCCTCCTTATTATTATTATTCTTTAACCAGGAACTAAAATCTGAACAGAGCTTTCTGTTCCAGTAAAAACATTCTCCAGTAACTTCTCAACATAATGTAACATGATCTGGCAATATTAGCAGAGGTCAAATAGAACATAGTTTAAACATCATTTGACTTTTGGACTTAAAATGATAGCCTTGTCTCCCCAACAACTATTCTCTTCATTTTTCCTGTGGTCTGACAATGAACAATTTTCTCATTAAAACAACAACCAAAAAAAAACCCCTCTTTTCTTAAGTGCAGCGGGATGTTTTAAAGAGAACAAGGCGGGGATGGAAGCTGAAGTTCTGCTATTAATTCCGGCCTGGTGTTGAAAGAGATTGCTGACTGCAGTCATGCAACCAGGCTGGCCTCGCCCACTGTGATAAGCAGCCAGGCAACAGTTTTGAGGGGAGATGATAGAAACCGAGGAGCCAAGGAAAAATTGAGAGTTACGAGTGAAGATGGCAGCCTTTACACAACTTCATACCAGGAGACGTTTGTACCTCGTCTCCCGGGGACTCAAGGTCACCTAAGAAAGTGGCAGGTAGTGACCTTGCATCTTGCCTCCCATCAAGCCACACTCACATTTCTGTGACGACCCTCTTCCACTTGCACATGTCTCCCATTGCCTGCTTAACTATGACTCCAGGAAGTGCTTCTGATGCTCTTGGCTGAAGCTGGCATCATCTGTCACTTCTGTCACTCCTCAGGAATCCTATACCATCTATCTCTTTCTCATGTGCCTTGAAGCTGTTAAGATGCAAGTCTTATTTTTCATATACCTAATTGCTATAATTTTTACTTCTATAATGATTTACAGTTACAAAATAATTCCCCAGGTATTTTATCACTCAGTCCTCATAAAATCCAGTGAACCACCATTTTTTTATGATTAACATAGAGGGACTTGAACCCAGAGAGTTTAGCTGGTTCAGTATGATGATAAGCCAGGAGTTTTATGACAAGTGTCCCTTCTGGACCCTCATCTCCTTGAAGCTCCTTTGTTGTCTTCAAATCCTAGTAAGCCTAATGCAGGACCTAATTTAGAACAGATGTTCAAAAATGTTGGCTCAATCAACAAGCACACGTGAACTTGCATAGTTCCCTAGCTCCCCTTTTGCAGACAGCCTCCTTTATTGAAAGAACTGGTAGCATCGCTTCTCTGAATTCCCTTATGACACCTTCTGACAGTGCACGGCATCTCCTACAGCGTGATGGTGAAAGCACCCATTCCATTTTATGCCTTACTTCACTATGGCTGCTGTAACAAAGAATCACAAAATTCTTGGCTTAATGCTACTGTAGTTCTGGGAGCCAGAAGTCTCACTGGGATAAATCAAGGTGTCACAGGCATGGTTACCCTAGGGAGGTTGGGGGAAGAATCTGTTTCTTCTCTGTTCTCATTTTTAGAAGCCTACTTTATTTTGTTGTTGTTGTTGTGGGACATCTTCAGTGTGCACCACTCCAATTGTCATGTCTTTAATCATATCATTTTCTCTCTGTGATTAAATCTTCCTCTTATAAAGTCTCTTGACATAGTATATAATGCCCATAGGGTATGAGAGCATGCCCAGGTTCCAGGGACTAGGACTTATACATTTTTTAATGGCATTCAGTCTACTACAGTGATCACTGTACATGGAATTTCCCATCCCTCCAGCACACTGTGGACAATATGAGGGCAGAGCTGTGCCCTAACTATCTCTGTATCCCTATCTTTTATCACGGCTCCTCAGTACAGGGGTGTTTGCCAAGTTATTATTACATACGAAGCAAGTGTGATGCTCAGCAGGTAGAAGTGCTTGTCACATAGGCCTGAGACCCTAGGGATAACCTCAGGAACTTATATAAAGGTGGAGGAGAGAATCAACTCCACAAAGTTGCCCTCTGACCTTTACACATGAGCTATAGCACATACGTACCCCACACGTGTCACACACACACACACACACACACTAAAAATAAAGTTTCAGGGGATCCAGTGCCTTCTTCCAGCTTTGTCAGGCACTAGGCACACACAGAGTATGCATACATACATGCAGCCAAAACATTCATACACACAAAATAAAACAAATATTTTTAAATTATATGAGTAAATAACCCTATTTGGCCCACTATTGTATATGCACTGAGGATCATAACATTCCATGAGGCACAACAATCCAAATAAATCTGATTCTGGCTTCCAAAAGAGATCTTAAAATAAATGTCAGTTTTTAATGAAATTCTCTTGTGAACATGGAGGGGGAGGTCACAAAGAACATTATACAGCAGAGCTTCCTAAAAGTGCCCAGGAGACACTTCTCACTCCCCTTCAAGCCCCTTCACTTAGTCTCTATATTTGCTAGCCATCCACCACCCAGACAGCCAAGTCTCTAGTTGTTCCCAGGAAAAATGCAAGCACATCAGGGTTTAATTTTGACACTACCCACCCTCAGCCAATAGACAAGCCTGGGAAGGAGAGGAAAAGCACTAGCCACTTCCTAAATTCTTGAATGTGTTTCTGAACATACCTCCCACACAGTGGGGTCCATGAGGCCCCGTAGTCCAGAACCAGTGGTCTCATGACTCTGCTTAAGAACATCGCTGCTTCACTAGAACCAATTCATAGAGGAAGTGCCCCTGTTGTCAGACTTCCAGCAAAGGGAGACACTGGACAGGCCTCCCATGTGATATTTGCAGGCTCAGGATATACCCCAGCATCTCCAGAAAGGATGTCTAAAAGGCCCTCCTTTTCCATTCTCCCAAGTTTAGAGTTTCCTCACCTATTTCAGTAATGTTTAGCTATAAATTACCAATAGATCTGATCCAACCTTTTCCAAATCTCCAAGATGTGCTCCTGGGCACTCTGCTAAGTGTGTAATAATGACAAGTTATATAACAATACAACAATCACATGGGAGTTCCAGGCATCTGATCCTCCCAGAAACATAATAAAATAGGTAATAGTGTTGAGCCAACAACAACTAGTGTTGTTCCTGTAGAGAAACTGAGTTACAGCAAGATTTACTCTCTGATGAGGCTGGGCACAGCCTCTGATGTTTCAGTACTGTCTCCCTAGGCATTTCCCCTGCCTTCTCCTTCCTAGACAAGGGAAAGCTACATTTTTGAGTATAAGTTAAGCCCTAACTTCAAAGCTTCAAGCCTCCCCAAGGGTTTTCTTAGACCTTTTAGTGTAGAGAAAGGTTACAAGCCAACATAAGGTAATTTTTTTTTTATCTTGAAAATAAGTTCTAGACAGTGTATGCTCCCAAATATTGAATTCTCATCGCAGGGTGACTGACCTCTTTTGGCTGTCACAGGGAGATGACACCAGCTCAACATTACATGTAGAAGCTCTACTGTGTTGATGTTCACATTCCCTCAGGTTAAAATAGTCTTTTCCAATGACCCAACATGTTTTTAAAATTAATTTTGCTTAAAAATTCACTTACTACTTGAAATTTGCCTTATTTCCAATTCTTCACTGTTCTGCATGGCATAAATAGATTGATTATTATTGATTGGCTTAATTTTTAGCTTATTTACTTCCTTGTAGATAAGCTTCTTTAAGTTAGAAAAGTCCAGAAGGCAGACCATCCTTACGGCTTTTTGTTTAGAAGGTTCAACAACCTCTGCTGAAAGGTTTATTGTTCTTATTTTGCTTTCTATTGGCTCTAAAATCACCACTTTTTGCTTTTTTCCCATTTATTTATTTACTTTTATGTACAGGTTGGAGTGCATGTGTGGACATCGGAGGACAACATTCAGGAGTCAATTCTTTCCTTCCACCATGTGGGTCTCAGACAAGACATTCAGGCTGTCAGGCTTGGTAGCGGGAGTCTTCACCTGCTAAGCCATATTGCTAACTTCTCAACAGTGTTTTTATATAAATTAGTTTCAACATGCTTTTTCATGCAACTATTGGCTTTCCCTTTTACTTGATAATAAACTATTTGCCTCTTTTGGCAACTTACGGAGTGGAATCCAGACACAAGCTGCTTATATATATCAGACCTTTTCTTTATTAGACTAACTTTCTGTCATGTATATATTTCACGTAATTTGTATTTCTTTAGCCTTTGTTGATTATATAACTTGTAAATTCCATAGTAACCTACATAATTTTGTTTTTAAATATATTTTACACATTCTTCATAAAAATAAACTGTATTCACTTTTAATATTGTTCATTTTTAAAATATTGTGAATCCTTCAAATATTAGATGTTCGTATAACATTTTTCAAGTTTTAAAAATTGTGGTATATTAAAAGCTGCATTAGCATGTTTTGCTCTGATCCACCTTTTGATTTGTATTATTAAACATGATATGATGCATTGCTCTAAGGCAGGAGTTCCCAACCTGTGGGTCACAAACCCTTTGGGGGGTTGTATATCAGATATCTTGCATATCACATATTTACATTATGAATAATAACCACAGCAAAATCACAGTTATGAAGTAGCAATAAAATAATTTTATAGTTGAGGATCACCACATGAGGAACTTTAAAGGGTCACAGCATGACGAAGGTTGAAAACCACTGCTCTAAGGTAGAAACTTCCTTTCTGCTACACTATTATTCCCACATTAGCAAACTGGGAAATCTTTCCACGGTGTGTGTTGCTTCTGCTTACCTGTAAGTTTAGAAAGCAGGAGAGTTGTACTAGAAAAGGTTTTGGTCTATTTCATTTGATTGCTAGTCAATAAATATATGTCAAACCCCTCAAGGTGCCAGGTAGGATAGCTGTAATCAACAACAAAAATACAGCCTCATAAAAATAATATCGTGCTCGCAGTAGAGAACCAAGTTTAAAAACAGGTGATAGGTGGGTAAGTAAACAGCAAGTAAGATAGAGAATGATCAGAGCTAGCAAAGAAGAGGAGAGTAGAACTTTCCTGTGGAAGCTTGAAGGACTTTGATGAGGTGACATCTGCACAAGTCCTGAAGGAAGGGAGGCAGTGAACATACAAACATCTGGGGGAAAGAAGACTCCAATAGAGAAAACAAGTGCCCAGGAGTGTGAGGTTCCAAGACCAGGAAGGTAGAGGCCACCACAGAGTGAGTAGGGAAAAGTGGTCATCCAATAGAAAATTGAGGTGTTTACCAGAGGCTGGTAGAAGTCTTTGAATGGCTTTGCACAAAAGACAGGTGGTATCTGGCTTAAGAGCTTACCAGGGTTACTCTGGTGAAGCAAAAGCCACAGGAGAGCAATGACAGAGGCAGGGGATCTGTTAGAAGACTGTTGTGTACACAAGAAGCTATGATAGCTTAGACCAGTGTGGTGAGAGAGTAGATTCTGGATCTACAGCTCTTAGTGAAAAAAGGCAAAGAAGGAAGGTCAAGGATGGTGCCATAAGTTTTGGCTAGGTCATTTATTAGAAAGGTGGTTATATCAGCCAGCTTTTTATCAGTACAAGGAAACACCTCAGGCAGTTTAACTCTATACAAGAGTTTATTTAGCTCACAGTTTAGAGGTTCAAGGACATAGCCACCTCCATCAGCCCAGTTCTGGTGATGGTTCAGCTAAATCATATGGTGGATGGTAAGAGCAGGAACATGTGTATGACCAAATGACCACACTGGCAAACAGTAAGCCAGAGAGTCACTTCCAGCAAGACTTGAGCTTTCATATGAATGCCTTTGCAAATTGCCAACCTTTACCCCTTCCCAAGGATGCAGTGATATAGTTCCCACCACATCAATTCAACACCACTGCACTAAGGGCATGCAAAGTCACCAACACAAAGGTCTTTATTAAAGGAAGGCAAACCATGGCAGTTTGCTGCAGTAACAGTTTTACTAAGATGGAGCTGTCTGTAGGAAAAACAGAATTTGGTGCTTTCTCTCTTAAGCTTAAAAGGTTATCCTAAATACATTGACCAAATAATGCTACACCAAAGGCTTACAGAACATTGCAGAAGAGGGAACAAAAAGAATGTAAGAGACAGAGGATCTGGGAGTTCTCTGTGAGATTGTATCTCCTAGTAATATTAGAAGATACACCCATAAATTTTCACCAACATGTCTGCCCAAACATTAACTGGGCAAAGATGACACCAATAGCCATACCTAAGTGGATGGGGAAAAGCCTATGAAACTTCAATCCTACCCAAAGAACTACAGGCAACTGAGGAAAGCTGGGAGGGGAGGAGAGAGTCT